>NC_134578.1:57399280-58142405 GCF_050947875.1 Dermacentor variabilis | reverse complement strand
TTGTCTCTGCCTCTCGCTATCCTGTGTCTTTGTCTGTGTGCCGCATAGCATACTTTGCACATTTGACTTTGATATATCACCAAATCACACTTCTAACTTATCTCTTCATTAAAATGAAAATTTTGTGGAAGTTAGGATTCTAATTTTCAGCAGTACAAATGACTTCTGTTTAGGATGACTGCTTATGATTCCTCGCCATGAGCCATTGGTAGTGTCTGTCTGACTGTCTGTCTCTCTGTTTGTAACCTCATGTATGCTGTATTATGTAAGTGTAACTGGACCTTCGCTTGTTTTATTTGTCCATGAGTGTGTGTGTGTGAATGTATTGCGAGTCTTTGTATTCATGCCACCTTGCTTACCAACTTGTGTGCTACCTCATACTACACATGTGTTAGCATACTCTGGTCACTGCATTAGCTCGTTATCTTCACTGTCTGAACTTGCATTTGTTCAGCCAGCCCGTTTTCTTTTGTATGACAGAAGTTAATAACACGAAACAGGGTTTTCTGTGCCTATCTCTCCGTCCATCCTTTCCATTACGGCATCGTTCTCATCATCAAGTCATCCTTACTTCAGTGTCAGACCACCTCCTCAATCTCAGCTTTGTCATCGCAATATCGAACAGAAAACCAAAACTTTGCCCACCACATCCTCCTGGATTCAAACTGACGCCGCAATGGCAACCTAAAATTGGGAGCTGGATGGGCTAACCTACTGGCGCAGCTAAGGTACTTGTAATTAATGTACTAGTTGTAGTTGTAGTACTAGTTGTAGTATAATGTACTATTAATTTGAGCAGGGCCTCACATGACATGCAGACTCTGTAAGGGGTGACTACAGTGCACTTATTTTGGAGGCTATGAGAGGTAAACGCTGGAGCAGGCGAGGACGCCATTGTTTTTGAGAAGATGGCAATGTCTGTTGCGATATAGCTTCTGCTGCTGTCTCAGTAAATGAGTTCCAAGTCAGAGGAATTGCTGAACTGTTTTCCTTTTTTTTGTGCTTTTAATAACTGCTAACTTGTGCAGCATGTTGGCATATGCCACAAGTGTTGTCATGCCACTTCATAAGGCACCTGCCGTCATGTGGACAAACAGGGTATGCGTTTCTCTGCACAGCAGAATGTTGAGACAGTTCACTGCCCAGCAAAAGCTTGTTGTTTTGACCCTTGTAAATTTAGAAAGCCGGATACTTCGGACTTGTCTTCTGATCCTGCTAGGCGTATGCATCACTTAATGGCATCAAAGTCCCTTTAACTAAGCCATGTTTGGCCTCACACTGGTTAAAATTTGGCGAACTCTTGGAAGCGCAGCGAGCGCAGAGTGCCGTAAATGTACAACACAAAAGCAGCACTAGTGTCCAACCAAAACGAAGCAGTGGAGACCGCATCATCATAGTCATTAGTGGAAACCATACGGGAACAACAAGAACACTTTGTGTTGACATGTGCCTTTATAGGCTTTATTCTTGCGTTTATCACTGCACATGACACTGCGCTGTCTACGTGGCTTTAGAACTGGCTTGTCACTAGTCACCATCCATCATGATGGAGTCGACAGCGATCGCAGTTTCGTCTGCAGTGGTTGCAGCAAGCAGTAGTTCTGTTTTGACTTCATGTGCATTGGCCACATGGCTTCAGAAATGCATGGTCACCATCCATGATAGCATCAGTGAGAAATGCGGTTTTGTTCACAGCCGTGTCAGCAGGCTCTAGTTTCATTATGACTCGGTGCAACGCATGCACAATGTTGCAAATGCGGTGGAAGCTTTCGAGAATGAAGAACGATTTTACCGTGGCTCGCACGTTGCCACCACACCTGCCAGCTACATCACGATGGGCAGACACTGTTGCCGACCAGCTCACCAGGGAAAAAATTATCGAGATGTATGTGCAGTATTGAAAAGTATGTATTGGATAAAGATGTAGGTCTAGCAGCGCAACCGCACTATGAAGGAAACGGGAGGCATTTGCCCTTGCGAGCGCCAATTCGTCGTGCAATGACGAGAATTGCAACATACGCACTGCTTTTCTGCTAAATAGAAACAGGATTTGTTGATTCGTTCAGTAAGTAAATGCATGCCGATTTAGTAAACATTTCTTTATTGCTTTTTCTTTGTACCCTCGATAATTCGGCATTCGGTTAATTTGGACACTCTCGCACAGCATTCCACTGCAGAGATTGGGGTCATGGGTTCGATTCCTTATTGAAACAGCGTTCCAGTAGGATGAGGAACTGGTATGCTTGTGTACCGAGCTTTGAGTGCTCAATAAAGAACTGGTGGAGCCAGAAGTAGTCCGACGCCATCTACTACGGTGTTTCTTGTAGCTGCTGTGTTACATTCCGTGTTAAACTTAACCAGTGACTGAGCTTTACTGTATGTGTGTCTGTGCTCATCATCTGTTCTTTGTCTTGTTCAGTCTTCTGGGTGTAAGTGGAGATGTGTGTTTAATGTGTAACTTGCGAAGATTGTGGGTGGTCTCTACAATGAGCTAGCTAATTTTAAAACAGCACCATGACTCGTTTTAACGATACATTTGGCATAAGAATACAGACACCGTGTAACAGCAGACTGTTGTGTGTTGTTCGTGTTTTTGTTTGAATGCATTGATTAGTTTGCATCACCAACCTCAGACTATTGCAGAAGCATGGCTTTTAAGCTGCACTGCGTCATGCTTAAGCTTGCTAATGTAGTTAAAGGTCTGGGCTTAGCGCGCAGCTTGAGAAAGTGTACTGCTGAAACTCCGAGTTGGAAGTAGAAGTCAAAAGTTCTTAGAACACCAAGAATCTAGTTCCTCTCAAAAACCAGTAGTGTGCAACAGGTCGGCAGTCATGCTACTGAATGCCTGAACTGAACTAACAACCTAACTATTGAGCAGTATAATAGTTACCCTCGCATTATGTATTGAAACACCTTGGCCCCCATAGAAGGATTGCCACTTCATTTTTTTCACAGCCCTTTGGGTAACGTTACACTTGATGCTTTTCTCATTTAGAGTTGGCTATTGCACAAAAAATGTGCTTGTGTTGTCAAGGGCATAATCCACGAGTTTTAAATGTACAAAATGAGGAGAGAGAGTGACCACTTCTGTAGAGAAGTGGTGCTGCCGTACACCTTCTATTGTCAAAGTGAAGTGTAGAGGAACATTCTAGAATAGAAGCATTGAGGAACATTGTAGAACACAGGAGTAGAACTTTCGAAGGTGGTAAGAACTCCCTTATACAGCTTTGCTTTCTTTGATGTACTGATTTATTGGCTCTGCATGACCTGCAAAAGCTTCCCGCGCAGCCTGCATTTGCAAAAAAAAAAAAAAAAGATAGGGCATGTTACATTGAAAGCAAGACATTGGAATGTGTTGAGTAATTTGGCACGATGCTCATCTCACATTGACTTAATACATGGAAGAAATGGTAACATGGAACTTGTTGCATACCTGAACCCATTCTCCACAATACTGGTGGAGCGACCACACTTTCTGCACAGCTTCCACCACTGTTCGCAAGCAAAACATAGCGCATCACTTGCCATAAGCAAAAAAGAACAGTGTTGACAAACAATACAGAATTTGATGCAGCATCACCTGTGTACATTGCAATTTTAATACTGTATGAAGACGTTATTTGGTAGAAGACACCTTATATCAAAAACCAGTTCACTGCAAAATATGTGGAGTAATAGTTTTCTATGCCTACGCTACTTGCATAGTTCTTGCAGTCCTGCCTGAAAATTGTAAAACGGTAGTATGCTCAAGTGCTATTTGCATTACTTTTAAATTTCTGTGCCTGAATTTGCTAGTATGCAATAGTAGTGCTGTCAGGCATGTGCTTTGGTTGTCTAGTTCTGGCTCCATTGCTTCAGGATGTTATGAGTGATGCATTAGTATAGCACCACAAGCACACTAATTAAGAGGAAGCTATAGCTCAGGTGCTCCTATCTAAATACATGTAAAAAGAGAATTTGTTTTTCTCGTCAACCACTGCACCAAATTTAACGAGGTTTGTTGCATTTAAAATAAAAACTTAAAATCTAGTGACTGTTGGTTTCGCATGTTTTATTTAGGTCGTAAATTTTTTATAAAAAATTGGCAAAAATAGAACATTTTTAGAAAATGAAACTATCAAGTTTACAAGTCTGTAACTCAGCAAAAAAAATTATATCACAATTCTGTGAATTGCATATGATAGTACATCTAAATCGGACAAAATTGACATTTTACACGTGAATCTAAAGAAATTCAGTAATGTTGAAATGCAGCTTTTGCGAAACCTTGCACACAATGTAACAAATTCGCGTAAGATATAAATTGACACATCCAATTTGTCTGCTTTGAATGATCTAATGGATTCCATTTACAGAACTGCAATACCTGTTTTTAATGCAGAGCTGTTAATTTATAAACTTTATGCGTCTATTTCTTCTACCTTGCGAATTCTTTAAAATTCTTTTAGCAAAATGGAGGGCTTAAATCGAAATTCCGCTTCCAACAGTCACTACAATTAAACTTTCTCTCTCAAATGCAACAAATTTCATTAAAATCGATCTAGGGGTTATCTCAGAAAAGCATTCTTGTGTTTTACATCTATTTGAATAGGCTGCGTCGGAGGTGGGCCCGAGCTAAAGCTTCTTCTTAAGCACCATTGTCGACTTGATGAATCAGCTCTTTTACCACATGGTTTCTGTAAATAAAGGAAAGCTTCTTGCAACTTCTTGCAGACAGTATTAGCATGCTAGTGTGTCAGTGCAACATGTACCAGCATTATTCATTGCTAACGCAATTCATGTAACGACACTGGATGTGGTGGTGTTTTACCACCACAGATGCTCATCGGCTATGATACTGTACTGTTGAACATAAGGTCGCGAAGTCAACGGCTCCTGGCTCCAGCAGCCACACTCTTATGGGGGCATACTTAAAATATGCTTGCACATTTAAAATATGCTTGCACACTGAGGTATGTGCACATCTCACAACATTCCTTGTGGTTGAAGCTGTTAACGTAAAGCCTCCACTGCATATGTGCACCTACCATAGCTTAGGTCTCGCATTAGCAAATTAAAGAATTAAAATTAGATTGTGGAGTTTTACGTGCCAAAACTATGATTTCATTTTGAGGCACACCTTAGTGTAGGACTCGGAAATTAACTTGAACCACCAGGAGTTCTTTAACGTGCACCTAAATCAAAGTACATGGGTGTTTTCGCATTTCACCCCCATCAAAATGTGGCCGCCGTGGCCAGGATTCGATCCCACGACCTCGTGCTTAGCAGCCCAACACCATAGCCACTAAGCAACCGCAGCGAGTGCATTGGCAAATTGGCACCAATTAGTCAGTCAGTTGATCAATCAATCAATTAATCAATCAATCAACTATCAATAAATCAATCAGCTATCAATAAATCGACCCACCAACGAACCAATGAATGAATCAATCAATCAATGAAGTAGAACACTGCTTAAGCACTGCAAAGCTTCTTGCAATTATGTCAGCTGTGCTACATTTTTTCGTAAACTCACTGTTCTCGTGTTTTTAATCATTCTGTGTATTCATTCTATCTGCGAACCATGCATTGCGGACAGCAAAATACAAACTGTTTAAATGCAAGAAGGCGCTTTCACTGTTATAGCCACGACACTCGTGCACTTTCAACGACTCCTTGAAGCCACGACTTCTGAAATCCATGAGCTTTATTGACTTTGTCGACATCTACCTTTAATGCAGCCCATGAACTTCGCAAATTTTGTCAGCCAATGATTTCATCGGTCACTGAACTAAATATGTGAGATAGGTATTGCATTATTCATTGTCCACCACCTACAGTCTGGACACTATTTGATGGGGACCAATGCACATGGTAGAAAAGAGTGAGCACTTCATGGTGCAAAGACTGCGGTGAACCAAAACCAATTCATGCGCATTGCCGCGTGTGGAAGTTCGAACAGGCTCTTTTTCGTTTTTGAATCGTACCTGTTTGCAGGGGATGATCGCAACATACCCGAACGTGCCCACGAAGAAGTCAAGCAGGTGTTCACTGCGGAGCTGGCCTTCATGACCTACATTCCACTGTGCAAGCTCGCTGGCGGGTAAGCCATTGCAGCTACAGCTTGACACGTCACCCTTAAAGGGACACTGGAAGGCTTTACTAATTAATCATAAAGTGGCCTCGCTATTAAAGGATGTCGTCTCACGAATCTCGTGCCATAACAATTTTCCGAATTGTTCAAGTATTGGTGGAGTTATCGCAACGATAAGTGGCTTTCCCTCTCTCTTCGTCTCTGCTAGCGTGCTGGAAGCTATGCAGAGGAGAAGCCAAGAGTATTCTTCTTCTCCCCCACTCCGTGCACAACATGGGGGGTGAGGAGGAGAGCATTCAGGCACCCTACGGCAAAATATGGCAAAGGGGCTCATCGCGGCAGCCCGTGGCGACCGCGGTAGGCCATGCTTAGCAGTGCACTGCTGACACCTCAGAGGCCGCATGCAGCAGACGCAGCCGGCAGCGCAAAGATAAAATGATTTTTCTGTCTTTTCGAAGTCACAGACATATATGTATTTCATTTATTCAACTCAAAAGTTAGCAAATATGTGTTACTGAGAATGTTGTCGCAATCACAGAATCAGCCAATGGCATTGGTCTGTCAGCTTCTTTCAGTGACGCTGCATGACTACAATGCAGAAGCGAGAGCAAGCAATCAGCTGTTTTTGACAGGAGGTCGCAAATTCCCTGCTGCATGCTGTGGAGTAATATTTAGCTCACGTGTCCACAGCAGCCTCTGTAACAGATTGGCAATGTTTTATTACTATGTTTAAAGAATGTTTCAGGGCCCCTTTAAAAGCCCATTGTGTTTCTACTGCAAACAAATTAGGTAAAATATCTCTAAAGGGCTCTTTATCAGCCCATATACACACTTGAGAACAAAAAGCTGCATAAACTTGTATGTTGCGAGAAATAAGTCTCCATGAATTGTTTTCTGTAAGGACATTTCCCGAATATATATGTCTGGTCAAACCTGGAAAGTCATCTTTATTATCATACCTAGAAAAACATGTCTCTCTTTATCCAATGTGCCTAACCAGACTTTGCATTGCTTGCTTGTCAAGATGATGATAATTTTTTATTTTATTGGTGCAAGGGCCAGATATGGCCGAAAAGTGCCAAGCAAATGCTTGCTTCACAAACAAGTTGGTTTGGTTGGTCCACAAGAATCTAAACTTCAATGCCGAACAGCGCACCAAACATTATCAACTGTGCGAGGTTCACAGAAAGATTCAAAGCTGGCAGTTTCAAAGGAAATGTTCGAATGCTTTTGTTTTTTTTTCGTGGCAGTGAATGTATTCTCCAGTAATCGTCACTTTTGCCTTCAAATTTGGCAGCACATGATTTTTTGTCTGACAAGCTTATGGATGTTGGAACATTCAAAACATTTTCCCCCTAATTTGGTCATGTAGGTAGTGCTGCTGGGATCATTGATGTCATTGTCTTCTCTATACGTTTAGTAGTCTGTGTCCTCAGGAGGCGACAAATACAATGCTAAGGCCTCCTCTGCAATGAACTGTCTTACCATTTGAAATTAGTGATCTCTGCCAAAGGCCCATAAGGGAATATTTTCCAACATGAGGAACCATCTTCAGGCTTGATTGATGTTGCAAGCTAAAAAAAGTAGGTCGTAAAATGACTATGTTTACGTTAAAAAGGGCCTTATAGCAAGCACTGAATTCCTTTCATTTCTGGCAGAACATGCCTGTGGTATTCATGACATTTTGTTCTTGTTCAAAGCGATAAGCCCTAACCACGCAGAAGAAAAAAAAACGTCTACAAAGCCCACAAAAGCCGCAGCAACTGCACTAGTTGTAATATAATCAACCATTTCTGAAACTTATATTACAAAAGGGAAATACTAGATATTTCCCTGTAATATAGTACACTTTAGTTAATTCGACTGACTTATAGCTCTGGGAATGCCATAAAACCTATAAGTCATTCAAACCATGTGCACTGTGCAAGACTTCATATTTTGTTCAAATCGAAGTCATGTGCAACTTTCATAAGTCTCTCTCTCTCTCTCTCTTTGATTTTCAGTATATACATGGAGCAGACACTCACCAACCACGAGCTAATTCTGGAGCTGTGCGCCGCGCACGACTCGGCTCTTGCCATGAGCGAATCGGGAACTGATGCCACAAGTGGCCCACGAAAGTTTAGGAAAGGCCACTACCGAATGCCTTCAGCAGGTAAGGCACAGGACACCTATATTGTGACTGGATTTGCAGCATAAAACAGCCTGCCATCTCTGCTGTGTTCATAAGAGCTATCATAACGGTAGCCTAAGCAATTGACTTCTCTCTTCATTGTAGCAGCAGTGCATAAAACAGGCACGAACGAGAAGAGATGGCACATGCGCTGCTTTTCAAATGATGGTTCAAGTGGTTGTTTTACATCTATTTATTGTTTTGACCTGTTGTGATTTGTATGTATTTGTCACGTGTCTTCATGAATCCCTAAGTTGAAAAACAGTGCTTGTGTCATCTCTTCTTGTCCGTGTCCATTGTTTGTGCAGTTACATGAATGTGATCCAAAATGCCCAGTTATCGATTCTTGTGCGACTTCAACTTCCTGTGCATCCTTGCATTTAGATCACATGTTGGCTTAAAGTTGTGCAACAACAAGAAACCTTTTTACTCAACTCTCACATTTGCAACCACCTTCGCTTTCCTGTCGCTAGTGTTTGTGAAGCCTATCTGGTGAAAGTGGCTGTATGAAATTTAATCAGATAACTTAATGACAAATAACTGTTTATTGTATGCACTAAATGTATTGCAAAGGGGTTGCTGGCAGAGCATGTTGGCTTGACAACATAATACTGTAAATAATGCAAACACAGGACAAAGACTACAAATGGACAATGCTGGCACTAACTTCCATCTAATGTTGCACCAGTTCGGTGCTTTATTCTTTGTTGCTGTGCAGTAAGCATTACTTGGAAGTCAGTGCCACCATTATCCATTCGTAGTTTGTCCCCTGTTTGCACTGTTTATTGTACTACTTTGAAGTTAGAGTGTATGTTTTAATTGCTGTTATTGTTCTTCATTGCACAGTTGTAGTGTGTTTGTGCATTCCTTTTTTCCTTGCCGCTTCCCTGTGTAAACTAAAATCAAAATGAAATGTGTACAGTGTTTTTACAACAACTTCACATGTAGGTCAAGACGAAGCCATTGTGAGCGGAGAGTTTGGCAAAAACGTGGCCATGGTCGGAAACCGAATCGATGTGCAGCTTGGCGAGGAGAGCCATCTGGTGACAGCCGGCGAGTTGCCAGATGCTGCGCCCAAGTATGACATCAACCTGCTGATGAGGTGAGCCGACGGGCATGGCCATCAGCTACTTCCAGAACAAGGAAAGGAAAGAGTTTTATAGGAAGTTAAGGATGTGGTGGTGATCAACATTGGGCGAACAAAGCAACAGAGGAAGGAAGACTGGTATAACTAGGGCAGGCACTAACAAATGCATGTCTATCCTAGCATGAAATTAAGACAGGGACAGCCAGGATAGACGTGGAACAGGTGCTTGTTAGCACCTGTCCATGTGATCATCTTCGTCTTCCCCTTGCACTATTGAGCCTTACTCATTGTGGTATTGCAACTAACCTTCTCCAAGGCTTTGGTCAGTCTCCTTGTTCCAGCTTGAGTATTTTGGGAACACCTCGATTGAGCTTTTTTTTGTATTCCAAGTTTTATTAGATTCTAAGTCAGTCTATTTGGTGTCAAACAGGCTTTTGTGGATTATTGATTGCCACTTTGAAATGGCAAACTCCGTAAACATAAAGAGAGGGCATCTTAATGAAAAGTGCAATGGTGTGTGTGCTGTTTTCTGTGTTTTTGGCTCTCTTTCAAAGTGTGTGTGGTTCACCACAGTGCAGACTGTAGTGAGAGTCATGCGCTTGCATTATTTTGTTTCATTTTGCTTGCTGTAAATTTAGAGTGTGCAAATAGCATATTAATTTTTGAGACTGAGGTAAATAAAAATAGAATATACTGCCAAAAGCAAATCAAACCAAATGTGGATTATTCTTTTAATGGTTTTTTTTTTTAACAATGAACCTCCTCTTTCACTGTAATTTGAAAAACTGTTCTCAAGCTACTATATATAATTTTGGCATGTTACTGCCATTACACTGCACATTATGAGCCATGATTTGTGAAAGAAATGAAGGCATTAAGCAGTTAGTTTGGATGCTGAAGACTCATCAGAACTTATTTGGTCATGAATGATCATAAATGATCAGAATAAAGTTTAAACGTGGCAGTCTTATTAGCCAGTGTTACGAATTTCGGCAAACCAAGGACAGACAGGGGCAAGTCGCACGTGTAAGACAAACATATATAAGTGAAAAAACAAACATTAAAAAAAAACAACTCAAAACAAACAATGTACAGTGCGATTTGACTCCACACATTTCCCAAAAGTGCTCAGACATGATGTATTGTTAAGTTCAAAATATTTACATCGGGTCCGCCGGCATTTCCGTGTCATCTTGTCATTGCTGCTTCTGATTAAAAGTCGTTGGGCCCGCCAATATGTCGTGGATTCGACATAGCTGTCTCCGCCGTCCAGTCCACACTTTATCTGGCCAGTAGGTCAGGACAGTGAAGTGACCCAGGCACCTGAATCGCCCAGTCGACTAGCTTTATTGTTTGCAATGATCATATCAGATAGTGCCACTAGTATCTCAAATAACGTTCCAACAGAGCATATTTGTCTCCAGCAGCATTAGCTCTGCACACAGTCAGTGCAAACACCAGCAGAGCAGTGCAAGATAGGACTGTTGCCCTTGCCAGTTGTGTTCATTCTGCCACACTTATGGTGTAGTCAAAAATCACTTGTCAGAACACACATATTTTGTGGAAAAGTGCAAGGCAGTTCCTTGACAAGCTGAAGCATAGAGTGGCTGCTTGTGCAACTTTGGAGGGTGTAATCTTTCCGTGGAGTCACTCAGTTTTCAGGAGAGAGGTGTTTTGCCTCCTCCTGAAGTTTTGTAAGGACAACGATCTATTCAGCAAGTGTTGACGTCTAGCAACTATAATGTTAAATGTCAGCCAATCACCTGATGTGTAGCAGGTATCCTCATTGGGCATGGGTCAGATTTGGTGGAGTGCCACCGTTCTACCTGTGATCCATATGCACACATTGATCTATATTAGCAGCATTGTCTCAACATTGCTCACATTGCATTTAACTCTGCAACATGCTTGCACTTGCACTTCAAGAGGAGCAGGTGGTCAAAATTAAGCCGGAGTCCCTTACTACGGCGTGCCTCACAATCAAATTGTAGTTTTGGCACGTAAGACCCCAGAATTCATTCATCCATTCAAGAGGAGATGCTTGGGTGGAGGAATTGGCAGCATGCCTTTGCAAGGCTACATCTGCCTGCAAATGCTGCAAATGGCATCCTCTTCCTCCACCTTGCATCTCAGCAGACTTACTGGGAACCTCTCAATTGACTTTGACCTATCACCCCTCTGATAGTTCCTGCTAAACTTTTTGTTGCGACAGTCTTCTGTGTCTTTCCTGGCTGCGCAGAAAGATGACCAATGGCCAACGCCACCTGAAGGGCAGCTGGTTGGCCTACTGGGAGCATGAGATTGGCGTCAGCCTCATCAAGGATAGCCACTTCGACTTCAAGCAGATTCGGCTGCAGACATTCACCGGTCACACGGGCAGTGTGCGGTCTCTCGAGGTCCTTGAGAACGAGAACTCTTTCCTGTCGGGTAGTCGGGACCGCACGGTGAAGCTGTGGTCGCTGCGCAGCTGTGGCGACGGCTCGACGGTCATGGCGCCCCAGTGGACGTACCCACATCACCGCAAGTCGATCTCCTCCATTGCCTTCTTGCCGTCCCTCAGACTGGTGGGATCAAGCGACCATGGTGTGCATGTAAGTTTGGGTGGTCCCCAGACTGATTGATTCGTATCGTAGGGTTTCAGCAGGGCTGTGTTTTAGTGTTCAGAATCAGAGAATGCGCTCGTGGTAGCACCAGCAAAATACTGCTAGCACTGCTGTAGTTGTTAGTACTGCCGAGTTCAACTGTTTACAAAGTTCTGTTGCTCGTTAAAACTTGTGTTGTCAGTGAACTTGGTGGCTGCATACAGTTTGTTAGTGAAAAAGGTAACTGAATTACAGTGAATGTTAATGTGTACAATAAATATGTAGGTAGGGTTCAAAAGGGCCAAACTGGAGGTGTTGGAAGCTAGTACGCCTCCATTTACTCCTTTTCAGTTGTAGGGAAAATATAAATTTGCTTTAGAATATGAATAACTTGAAATAAAAAAAAACACTTGAGGAGCGAATGGTAAAACATACAAGATTGTAATTTGAATGTAAATTCAGCCTTATCCTTTCACCATATGTGGGTCAAAAAAAGGATAAGAGTGTATTTACAATCTATATGCGAGGCTGTCAAAAGGGTGTGGCTAACCAGCAGCTCGTACAGTGTTTGCTTCTCAACCTTGTACTCTGTGCACAGTAAGGTACTGCTACATTGTCATTGTGTTCATGTACAAATGCCTCCTAACAAGTTATACCTTTTTTAATTTTTTTTAATATGAAAATTCATAAAATAAATCTCTGAACATTCATCAGATAATGTAAGCCAGGGGAACAAAGCACAAATAATTCTCAATTCTATATGAACACTGGTGGGTTTTCCCGATACCCTGCCTTATGGCAATGATGGAAAAATTTAGATGCATCATTTGCAGTTGGCGTTAGTTGCCACAAGACCGTGAAACAAATGCTTTTAAGTGCGGTGCAGGCCTCACGTGTACATTCATGGGCTGACTTCAAGATCTGTGCGCAATGAAAAAGAAGGGTCACAGTTTAATGCAGCTGCTATTTCACGAAAGGGATAATTGGCGAATGGTCACCATAGAAAGCTTTGGCACTATTGAAAAGAATCGAGAACACTGCATAAGGCAATCGCTGATAAGACTTTGCAGGTCTCAGCTTTCCCTCAGCTGTTGTCTTGCAGCTGCAAGACAAATGACGCAACTACTTGCCTTTCCTGCAGATCTGGGATCCCTTTATGGGTTCATGCCTGAAGCAGTTCGACACCAGCAAGACACAACCAGTCACAGTCTTGCTCGCGATGCCATCTCCGAGCACAACATTCCTTGCTGCCACGTCAAACTCGACAGTTCGGTAAGAAAATTTGGACGAAATGCTGATCAGAACATCTTTGAATGTAGTTACTTGAAAGAACGACTTGCAATCACTCTGCTGTGTTGTAAGAGGGTTCCTCAGTCCCAGGGGTAGCGTTGGCATAATGGCCTGGAGCTTGACCAGGCAGATCAGCAAGGAGGGCCTGGGCAAGAACAAGGCGACATAGAACAGAGAACAAGACATTTAATTACATCGTTATGTAAAGAGCAGTCAGCTTAACGTGCTCATAAACAAAAGGTGAAGGTGATGGCTGATCTCTGGCTAGGAGCATCGCAGTTTATCGCTTCCCTAGAATGCTCTAGCCCCAGAAAGGGAGGGAATCATTGCACACGTGCCCATCATGTCATGACTTGTCAGGATGTAACCACTACACTGCTGCCTTTTTTGTCAAACGTCGTTCGCTTTCCTACATGCAGAGAAAAAACAAAAGGTTTCACATTGGGGCACGAACACACACTCGGACATCGCTGCATGCAGGCACGTTCGTTCATGTTTCACGCTTGCTGGAAACGTGGGAATATTGGCGCTTTTATACGTCCAAAATGTCTTCATTGTCCACTCGATTGCTTAAAGCACTTGGCATTGTCTGTAGCCACATCACACGAATGTTCATCGCGGAGGCAAGCGGTAGCAACTGCAATAGCATTTAAAATCTCAAAGCTAGGTCTGCTGTTTCTGTCCATCCTTTCCGTTACGCCGTAGTCATGAGACCACCCCTCGTCCACAGCTTCACCCTTGCCCTACAGGGAAGAATTAATAGCAGAATTTTGCCACTGCGCATCAAACTGTTGCTCCTGTGGCTATGTGCAGTCCAGAATCAGACTCAATAACCACTGTGCCATCACTCAGCTTTGAAACTTGCCAATTTATGCTAGGTTTCGTGTCCCATGCTTACACTTGAAGTGGCGATGTGTGTGAATGTTGGGTCAAACATCCCTATGACAAAGTGAGTGGGAGCGAGAGCACGATGACTGAAAGTTGAGCAAGTCGCTAGGGGTTCATGGTAGAGAAAGGCAGGCACGCAAACATGCTGCCAGTAACAGCGCAAAATGTAGACAAGAGACGAGACAAGAAGACACCACAAGCACCGCAGCGCTTGTGGTGTCTTCTTGTCTCGTCTCTTGTCTACATCTTGCGCTGTTACTAGCAGGATGGAAAACCAACAAGCCCAAGCTGCTATTCTAACGCAAACATGGACACAGGTAAAATTAAAAGGAAAAAAAAAGTTGGCTATCCTGAAAGGTTGTACAGTGGCCGAAAAAAAAGAAAACACGAAACTTAGCTCCGCACGCACACAAAAAGGAAGCACCAATCTGCCAATCACGGAAACCTGCAGGCACTCATGAAAAATAACTGCTTACTGATAATTGGTGACATCACGTTTGCACGTGCCCAGAATATCCTTTGTTATAAAGGTTGCATCCCTTGGGGCACAAAGTAAAGCATAATAAGCGTACTGAAACAAATGAAACCTCATTCTGACCAATGTTTACTTTAAAATTCATAACAGGCACTGCTTACAGAAGTTCTAGTACCTGTACTCTGTTTTATGCTCTGCAATTTTTGCAGCTTTGCGCTTCAAAGCAAAAGCGCGGAAACATCCCTAGCCTGTTATTGAAGTACTGACTAGACTTGCATGTTGCCAACGCAAAGTTACAACAAGGAATTCGCTTAGGTGCTTTGATGTCACTTCATTCTAAAACACTATAATGTAGCCGGGGCTGCATAAATTATTTCAGTTAACAAGCAACCTTGTAAAATTCATAATTATAGTGGCGCTTGCAGTACATGCATAAGATAGAAAGCTGGCCAGGTCATGTTGTCACCCTCATGATACTGGTCATTTTGTAGCAAAGGCTTTCCTTGTAATGTCATTAGATCGCATTTGAGAGGCCAGAGCGGGCACTACAGTAGCGAATTAAAACCACGTTGTGCAAAACAGGGAAGTTGTCCTGGAGAAAATGGCTGTGTCTGATGCAGGAGCTTGCTGCTTTCACAATCTACTGCTTTAGGGCCAGAAAAATCACTGGAGCCTGCTGTTAATTTTTTCTCTTTCAATGACATTGTTATCGCAGGTTCCTGGATGCCCGTGCCATGCGCTACACCCACGAACTGCGGGTCTCGATAGGCTCTGCTGGCGTCATTCGGTCCCTGGCAGTCAGCCCCAGCGGGAACTGGCTGGCGGTGGGCCACAGCTCTGGTGTGCTGTCGGTTCTGGACGTCAGAACCGGTTTCATGCTTGGCTCGTGGGTGGCCCATGATGGCGAGATCCTGCAGGTGAAGACTGCAGCTTGAAACTGTTGTTGCCTGGGACGCGCTGCCAGTTCGCGTGTTTAACGTAATAGTTCTGCGGAAACCCGCAAGGTTGAGAGAAGTAATAAAGGGTAATTCAGACATCCACCCATTCGTAGCAATTGCTGCAGAGGAAACTCGTACAGGTTCCACGAAAGAAAAGCCTCGCAGTTGAAGAACAATTCGTCCTGGTCTGGGACTTGAACCCGGTACCACCGCCTTTCCGGGGCAGCCGCTCTGCCATCTGAGCTAACCAGACGGCTAGCAGATGGCAGGGTGAATACCCCTGCCATTTGATTTTCCATCTGGTGTCCGATTTTTTCTTCATTACTTCGTGTATTTGAGCGTGTATTTCAACAGGAGTTTATGAAATTCAGGGCCTGCAGGGGTATAGAAAATAAGTAGGAGTTTTCGAATATAAAAATTTTCGAATACGAATCGAATACGAATACTTAGCTTCAAATATCGAATCGAATATCGAATAATGATATGCAAATGCATTGATTAAGTTGGGTTGATTTTTCATGTTCTAACGTTGCAACTGCGCTGTCAGTGTTAAAGAACTAGGCTAGTGAGCGATTATACTAAAACATTTTGTGTTTGACTCATGTTGGAAAATTTAGTCGTACCAACTAGCTGTCCTCGCCGCCACCCCCCCCCCCCTTATGCACTCTTGCTGACCCCAAATTCGTGCCACTTACTACTGAGAAGCAGGCTTTCCCGCAAAGTTTAGACGTTTAGTGGCTAATAGGGTTTTACAGGCGAAATTTCGCCAGCAGCACGAAATCGTAACAAACTTCAGCACAAAATCGCCCCAATACTCTTAGATTAGATAGAAACAAACGCTAAGAACCGTGTTTGCTCCCGCATAGCCAGCAATATATTCGATTTGATTCGAATATTCGTATCCAGCCGAATATTCGAACATTTTTGAGTATCTATTTTTCAAGACAATTACGAATATTAAAATTATAGTATTGGATAATATTCTAACTTTTCAAATATTCGCTCACCCCTAAAAATATCGCAGCATACGTGCACAGAGGTTTAATAAGATGAAGAAAAATTGGGCTTATTGGTAACAATCTGTTGCTAGCAGCTCTGCATAATGCATCACACAAAAGAAAATTACCGCAGGACAAGTGCTGAGATGTGCAGTGAAGATGAACCCTTTGAGGGTCACTGCCTTAAAGGTAACGCGGCAACGTAGCATCTGAAAAAATGCATGGCACATCATAGAAGTAGAGAATTAAATACAATGTTTCATAAAACAGGCCCTAGCTGTGCCTAGCCTTTTTACAACAAAACGAGTTGCGTGAATTTTATTACAATTGTAAAAAGTTAGTTATGCTAGTTTGTCTGTATTTAACGATTGTGCGTTCCTTCGGAATGTTAAACCCCACAATTTCATTTTATTTTGCCTTTACAGGAAAATAATATGCACAAACACTGTTTGAAAGAATCTTGGCTGAAACTGTTGTTCACCGCAATCAAGCTATGGCACTAAAAAAATGTCAGAAGGGTCTGTTTAATTTTATTTGCTTTTTGTTGTTCTTCCAGACAAAAGCCTTCAATGATGCGTATTTCATTTCATCATCGCTGGACCACTCCATTTCCGTCTGGAACGCTATAGATACGAAGTTGCACTACAACCTCAAGGGTACGTCGCGGTTTCTTTCATATAGAAAATGTCAGTTCTTCTTAGAAGCAGTTTTGTGTGTTGACCTTATGATGGTGGCATTCAGGCTTTGGTGTTAATGGAAAATGAAAATAGAAAATGTTTTCAATTCAATTTAAAGCAGATGTTGCCATCTGCTAGGCTGTTGCGTTAAAGGGACACTGATGAGGAACACTACGTAACTGTAGATTGTTATAATATTGTTACGATGAGTTGCGAAGGTATGGTTTTATTTACAGGAGATGGACGATGGTCGTAGCGTGATCGCAGCGCAGCCTGGCCTCTCAAACTCCTCGTTCTCTTCGTCTTCTCTTCCTTCTCTTCTTGTCCGTGCCTTTCGTATCTGTTACATTTCCCCGCAAGCAGACGAAGCCCGTGGGGCGAGTCACGATGGACAAGGAGGGTAGAAAGGCTTCAGGCGAGCAATATGAGTCAGCTGAGTTCTGCTTGATCGCCGACCATTGCACAGTAGGCGAGCTATGACTTAAGTGAGTTCGCTAAGGCGGTCCACAACTACGTATGGGCCTGAATATTGTGACAGGAACTTTTGGCACAATCCACGCTTGCGTTACCGTGTCCAAAGAAGGACTAAGTCACCTTTTTGCAGCGATACTTGTACGTGACGGTCGTCGTATCACTCTTTCGAACGACCTTGCGAGGCCAGAGTACGAATACGAGCTATTCGACGCGCTTCTTCGGCGAGACACAAAGTCTCCGATACAGAATCATCACTGTGAAGAACGAAGGGTAAGAAAGTGTCCAGAGGGCTTCGCGGTAACCTTACATACAGGAGATAAAATGGGCTATAGTTCGTGGTTTCGTGCTTCGCCGTGTTGTACGCATAGGTGATGAAAGGCAGCACGTCGTCCCAGTTCTTATGATTGGAGGAGACGTACATGGCAAGCATGTTAGTCAGCATTCTGTTTGTCCTTTCAACGAGGCCATTGGTCTGTGGATGATACGGCGTGGCATGACGAAACTGTGAAGTGCACAAACGAAGCAACTCTTCAATGGCATCAGCCGTGAACTGGCGACCACGGTCGCTGATGATGACACGTGGTGGGCCATGACGAAGGACCACGAAACGGAGCAGGAACACCGCCACGCAAGCAGCAGTGGAAGACGGTATGGCTGCAGTTTCTGCATACCGTGTAAGATGGTCTACGCAGACAATTATCCAGCGGTTCTTGTTGTTGGATAACGGGAATGGACCCAAAAGGTCAATGCCTGCTTGCTCGAACGGCGTACTGGGCGGTGTCAATGGCCGAAGGGGACCCGGGGCTGCGGTGGTCGGTCGCTTGTGACGTTGGCACGTTTCACAACGAGCGACATAGCGCTTGGTTGTTTCGTACATCTTGGGCCAGTAAAAGCGCTCCTGCGTGCGGTGCAGCGTTCGTACGAAGCCGAAATGGCCGGATGTCACATCGTCATGCATGGCGCGTAGAACGTCGGAACGGAGACTCTCGGGGACAACCAGCAGAAAACGCGCTCCATGCCCGGAGTAATTAGTTTTGTACAGCAATTTATCACGGACAGTAAAGCGACCGCTGCCTTTAGAAGTACGGGCGGCGACAAAAAGCGGATCAAGGGTACCAGGGAACTGGTCGGTGCAGCAGTTGGAATGGGCCGTTGTTCGTCTGCGTCGTGGGACATATTCAACTCCGGTGGATTCGGTGGGAGTCCAGCAAGGCGACGGCTCCGTCGAAGAACTTGTGATTCGGCCTCCGTCTTCGGGTGTCGTTTACCCCGCACCTCCACCACAACTGTTACGATGAGTTGCGAAGGTATGGTTTTATTTACAGGAGATGGACGATGGTCGTAGCGTAATCGCAGCGCAGCCCGGCCTCTCAAACTCCTCGTTCTCTTCGTCTTCTCTTCCTTCTCTTCTTGTCCGTGCCTTTCGTATCTGTTACAATATCATTATTTCAGAGCACCATTTTCACTCATTTGGTATAAATATAAAAAGTTTCATTGCTACCGTAGACGTTAAGAGACAAAAAGACCAGCTTGTGTTGGAGCATACCTAAATGGGTAAAGCCGATATTATGGTTGAGATTTTGAGCAGGAAATGGAATTGGGCAGGCCATGTAATGCATAGGGCAGATAAGCAGTGGTCTATGTTGGATTTACAGACTGGGCACCAAGGGAAAGGAAGCACAGTCAAGTATAGGAGAGAACTACGTAGTGTGATGAAATTGAGAAATTTGCAGGCACAAGGCTGTGACAGCTGGCTCAATAGCAGGAGTGATCGGCAGAGATTGTTGGTAAATAAGCCATCAAGTAGTCTGATGATAATGGTGATGGCTATCTGAGCAAATAAGGGCCAGAACTTCTCTTTCTTTAAATTTCATACCGAAACCTTAGAGCCAAAACATCAATGTGACGTCAAATACTTCATAGTAGATTTCTCATGTTTGGGCTGTTTTGAGGCAGGAACGTTCTTCAAGTTTACTAGGCTGAGACTTTTCTTCCTTTAGAATGCAACATAGTCCTTCTTCATCGATGATTAGTTACGTAGACCCAAGTAGACGTCATCAAAATTCATCGTGTCACGTAAACCTGATGGACGCACTTCAGTGCGTTTTTTCCACTCATCGTTTGTTTTTTGTCTTTTCTTGTTTGCCAAGAGCGTTTTCACAATAACAGTGGCCGCTTTGCTGTTTCAGAAACATTATATGCTGATACAGCTTAACTTAATGTATGTTGTGTTGTAATTACTTGGTCGCAAAACAGCCAGTACAGTTCTGAACCCATTCTAGAGTGTCGCAATTAGTGTACTGGAAAGTAAACTTGTTGCTCAGTGTGTCACTGAGATGAGGTACTCTAGCCTGCTTATTTACTTGCTCAGTGTAGAGCCACAGGGCCCACTAAAATATGCACAGAAGTCCATTTAAGGCTGCCTTGAAACACCTTTTTGTGATACCCGAGCGAAATAACATTGAAAATAGTGCAATTCCTTTTCAGGGAACACGAAACCCGAAGAGATTTTTGAAAAGCACCTAATGTGAACAAAGATGTGACGAGTGCAGTGTCTTCATTCCTCGTTCCCCCTTAACTCATCACTTCCTGTCAGATGGGACGGTACCGGTAGCAATGCGCTGCCTATCTGTGCTTGCAGTAACCCTTATAGGTTAGCATCTGACAAAGGTGCCTGAGAGCGACAACGGTAACAAAGAAGTGGTAACCGTAAGGGAAGGGAGTGTGTTAACAACACCGCCTCTTCTTTTCCTGGAAGATCTGGAGTGTTCTGCATGCATGTGCAAGCTTTTGTTTGTAATTCATGGTCATAAATAATTTCCCAGTACTTAACATGCATGGGCCGCCATACCTGCTGCAATGTCATCGCTGACGTCGCCTGGGGTGAACGAGAAGCAGGGCTCTCAAAAGCTGCAGTAGAGATTGAGCAGTCACTTATGTGAGGTTGTGGGCTCCATGCTGGCATGCAGCAGGAAAATATTTGGCACTTATATTAGTGCAGACGTTATCTACATATCAAGAACGTTTTCTTGCTGTGTTCAGTGGGTGTTTCAGTGGCACTTTGAAGTAAAAGCAAACTCGACTTTGAGTGTCTGTTCTCGCTGATGAGCTCTTCATTATCTCTTCCTTTATTTTAGGAGCAACAGAGCCTGTAACTTGCCTAGGCCTGCACAACGCTGGCGTTGTGTCTGGGACCACTGCGAACAAGATAAACGTGCACACAACTATTGATGAAAAGGTGATGAAGATTGTTGTTTCTATATGCAGTGAAGTGCTAGTTAATTCAGCGTTGCCTAAAAAAATTTCCTAGTCGAAAAAACAACTGCAAGAACTTTATGCTAATAGCAATCTCATGTGTTTGAATTTCGCATGAATGAACCTTCACTCCAGCAAAGTTTCTTGGGGTCTGTTGGTGTTAGTTCAAAATAAGTTTTAGCAGTGCTGTACATGGAGTACTATACAAAATGATCTCTACAAATTCATTTACTGCCAAATCTTGAGCTACAGGCTTGAATAATGATCGGAGCAGCAAATATAGATACAGTGCAATCTCGATATAACAAACTTCAAGGGGCCGCGGCAAATTGTTGATTATTCTGAAAGGTTGTTATAGTGTAAGCCCAAAAGTTAACTATTTCGCCCATCAGCACATCAGTTTATCAGTTGTCACTGTATGAGCTATTCACGAAAACGTTGCCATTGGCTCTCGGCCTGCGCTGTTGCTGTTGTTCATAGATGTCACCAACATGCACCGTATATAGAGTGGCGCACATAACAGAGATGCTGATGCCAGGAAAGCCACTGACAAAGCTCCATGTGACCCATAAAGTGTAACGATCTTTTTTTGCTTGTTTGTTTTTTTGCATTCCTTGCCGTGGACACCAAAACTGTCTCGCTCGGGGCAGACATCTGAAATATTCCAAATTGTAAGCGCACGTGTAAATGACACCGTTGAGAAAATGGGACCATGCTGCATCGCTACAAGCACGGAGGTTACGTTTCTCCACACCCGTGTAGCTGGTACAATCGCAGACAGAAGCATGAAAGAAATAAGAGATATGCACAGAAAAAAAAGCGAAAGAAGAAAGTGACGTGCCTCCATTGCTAGGCAACACTTGTACTGGCAGAGCATGCGCTCGTAAAACCTGATGAGTAATTGCCCATGCAATAGAAGAAAAAAAAAAGAGGCCCCTCCCGGCATGGAGGAAAGAAAGCAGAGGACAGGTCCTGACTAGCCTGAATCAGTCGAAGAGAGTGTGGCGGAAGTCAAGTGGTGTTTTTTGCAAAGGAACACTGGGACTGGTGTGCCAAACATCAACGTTGCCGTAGCAACCACACTCCTGAAGTTGTCGCTGCTGCTCTTGTCCTCTGAAAAGTGAGATAGGATTTTTCAGCCCATGGCTTTCTCACAGCAAATTCTCTTCGTGAGACAAGCCAACTTTGGAGTGTGGTGTGTAAGCTTCAAAGTTGTGTTTTGGGCCTTTGACTGTGGGTGTTGGCTAGCAACAGACACACTCAAGTAATCACAGTGCGGGTTTTCGTCGTCTTCTTCAACATGCCATGGAAAAACACAGGAGTGCGTCTGCTTCACTAAAACTATTACAGAAGTTTCGTAGGCTTTGTTTTGACGCGTGGCAGCAGCACACACTTACGGCAGCTCGAAGCTATGCAAGTTCAAAGCTCGCGCCTATCTGCTCCGGTGAGCTGATTGAAGGCGCAAGGAAAGATGACACACCAACATGGCTGCACTTCTGGCCTCAAAATTTTGAAGCCAGGGCCTCTCCTATTTTGTTTCTTTCCTCCATGCCTCCTGGCATTTGTTTCCTGTGGCACAGTCACGGGTTTCCCGAACATATGTGCTACGGCATCCGCTTTTTTTGCCTTGTCATCTGCTAGCCTACTGTTCCGGCTGCTGTAAAGGATACATGGAAATCCTAGAAAAACCCCTAGATTTTTCAATATTGGTTTGTAGTACCGAGGCGTTGTTAACATAACACGGAAACTGAATAAAGATTGTTATTCTGAAAAGGTTGGTATTCTGAAGTTCGTAGTACTGAAATATTTTTACACTGAAACTATAAGCAGTCAGCAGGGGATTTCTGAAAAGTTCATTAATCTGAAAAGTTCGTTAATGTAGTGTTCGTACTACCAAGCTGTCACTGTACTAATTGTCAGCCTTTGTACAGTGAAGAGCTATTAATGACACACAAGATATGCATTCCCAAACTTATGGTGGAATGTGCTAGAATTTGCTATAGAGTTATGTGGAGTGCCAATGGTATTGTATGGCAGCACTCAGGAATGGATACCCGAATAACTGCTGCTATTAATGCTAGGCATGCATCAACTCCTTAATGACCAGCACTTCTAATAAAAAATGGTGACAAAATGGCCCTCAATTTTTAGGGCTCTAAGCTCTAAACTGTGCCTCACATTTGTGGGTGATCCCAAGTTTGACAGGCATAAACCCACACTGCCATCTTGTCCACTGGGAACTACATAACTGTCTTACATGCTCAGTTCATCAAAAAACCAGCTAATCGTGGGTAACACCCATAATCCCCACTCTGTTTGAATGACTCCAGTGCTGGACTTCCGTGGGTAATCATACTCTGAAGCTGTATGTAATACTCATCTTGCAATTTGACTTGTTTTTCAGGCTGTCTTCACCAGTACCAAACTTCGATCAGAAACATTCCGCGGTGTCATTGCCTCAATGGCCGTCTTGCCTCTGAACCGTCTCCTCTTGCTGGGAGCCGACAACGGCAGCATTTCCCTTCTGTGCTGACGGGAACGTGACACCGGCCTCATTTTAGTGCCCACCAGCTTACTTGAGACTACCATTCCTTGCTCGTCCAGAAGTGATAGAAATCGTCAAACAAACATGCGCCCTTCTTGCATTTTCTACAAGAGGAATGTTCTGTCCTCACGAGACTTGTTGTGCTCCTGTGGTGAAAGTGCACGTAACCTTCTGTAGTTTTTACAGTGCTTGTCCAGTCGCTTCACAATGCCAGCGGTGCCTTGGGTTGGCACCATATTCCCGCACATTTTATGCCAGTTGTGAGAGCGTGAACAACTTTTGCCGGGTGCTGCTGCCAGTCAGTGCTCACTTCATTGTCACATGACATGCAATGAAAAAAAGTCGGTGAGGCCCTAACCGTACCCCCACAAATCCGGACCAGCTATACCAGGAAAGTGGCGCCCTCTAAAGTGACACCCCGGTTTTGGCATCATTGGACAGGCACTGAAACATACAGCAGGCTTATGATGTGCATTGCCACTGGCATGTTCTGTCATGATTATCTTGCCAAGCCAACGCTTGCGTGTGATTGGCTGTTGCCTGCTAGCCAGTTCTGCATGCACCAATCTTGTTGATATCGAGAACAATGGTTCTACTGTCTGCATATTTCCTGTTATGTGATGACGTATTCGCATTTCCATTACGAGTGACGGATTCAGTCGGCATTTGTGATACTGCCTGCTAAATTGTCTGGTGAAACAGAACTGTGCAAAAACCTCCTGGCCCACATTTTGAAAATGGCGTTTTGAAAAGCATAGTAGTACCTTTGTGGTGACAACATGCGACATTGATCATTGCAATAGCCAAGATTGTAATGACGCTTTGTAAATAACTGTGATCTTGGGAAAGGCTTACCATTGTTTCTCGACTGGTTGTTTTGTGCTTTGTGGTACTTATGGCAAGATTGAATACATACTTTTTAGCAAGGAGTTGTGATTACATATGATTCCTACATTTTTCTAGCTTAGTTCAGCATTAGGCATATGGCTCCACATGTTTCAAGAGTTCGTAGTTAATACCATATGATAAATAGATAGTCACACCTTTTATTGTGAGAAAACTCATTCCTTCAGAGGGCATTTTTATACTGTAGTGCTATCGTTATTCCAGATTATTTTGTCACTTTTTATGCATGAGCCCTTTTGTGGAGAGACCATGTGACTTGTGATATTGTTTTTAAATTTGTAAGTTATTGGCCCAGTTGTCAACTCTGTGCTAACCACTTAGTTTTGCGTATTTGCAGACGAAAGTAAATGCAATGGTTCTTACCAAAGATGTGCGGTTCTCCCATTTCTGGTCTTATGGTGGTATTTATTTTTGTAATGTTCCTCCTTGTCTTTCAGTTTAGCCACGTGATATCTAAAGGATGTGATCGTTATCTTTATTTGATCTTACTGAAATAAAATGTACATATTTTGAAGGGAGATACAGAAGGTAACCACGTTTCATCTCCTGTCTCATACTACTGTGACAGCATGTAAGAGCTCAAAACTGGGCTTGCTGAATCCATCTGTCCTGTTTCACACCTGCCCACCTGTGAACGTTAAGATTCATGAAAAAGACACGGACACAACACCAAAAGTGGGGGGGGGGGTAACATGTCTTTGTCTTTAAAGCTGTCCCTGTGCACACATCTTTTGTGGGATACATACATGCTTCATTTAAAGATGATTTACATTTCCACATAAGCAGAAGCAAGTTTCGGACAGCAGACTGACAACACATTGCCTTGCAATCACAGTATAACATTTCCAGTGGCATCACTGTTTTGGATTCTGCCTCCTTCCTAAAATTGTCTATATAAACTGTTTGGAAGCAAGTACACCTTTGGCATCCTTCCACCATCAGAAGACTTCCAACAGAAGTCTGGTGTGATGTGGTGAGAAAGTCTGACGAGTGAAACTTTTTCACAAACAGAACTTATTTCTTGTAAATCTTGATGCAACATTCAACACATTTTATCATTTTTTGTGCCTTCTTTGTGTTGTTTGTAAAAATTCCAATTAGCTAAATTTAACATACCTTTAAAAGATCAGTAATATCATAGATTGAGCCAAAATTTGTAAACATGATGAAAAAGTTCAACAATTACGATACCTCCTAATGCGAAATTTGAGCGCATATCTGTATGCATTTTCATTTCACAACATATTGGCTGGTGTGGACAATTTCTCTCGTGTGGCACATTGCGAACGGAGCGAAGTGTGACACGACTGCCTTGCTAATCGTGAGATCGTGACAGGCAGCGAATGGGTGATGTGTGGGCGCGATTCACAGCAGCCGCTGCAGACAGACCTTTGCTCATGCAGCGATCATTGGACGGGCTCTCCACATGCCATCGTAAAGTAGACGACAGCACTGACGGTGCGCTCCTCTGGCGGCATCTCGTAGTGGCCGTCGTGAGTCTTGTGCGGCACTATGCTCCGCATTCACTTTCATGTTTCACTGTGCTTGTTCACTCGGTTACGCCTAGGGACAACGCTGACACTCGCCGCAGGAACAGGCACCTTAAAGGCCTCTCGCCAAGCCACACAGCAAACTTTTCTTATGCACTGGAAGTTGTTACGGGCCCTCTAGAAAGCGTTCTGCCACAAAAATTTTTCAAATCTGCTCTTTAATAAAGCCAAGATATAAATATTTTAGTGCCGTGAACAGATGATTTCAAGAGGCGAGCTCCACTTGCCCCGTCTAGCCTCCGCAATCAAAATTCCTTCCCTGTGTTCTGCCATACCGGACCTCGAGGATCACGTGATGCATACGTCATGAGCCCCGCCTTCATTTTTTTCTCTCCTCACTTTTTTTCGGCACGGCGCACTTCCGCTGACGGTGTCGCACGCGAGCTGTTGTCTTGTTTCGCGCAGCGCATTATTTTGCACACTGTGCACGAGAACTTGTGAGTAGCGGTATAAGTCAGTGCTACATGAATACTGAGGTAGACGCAAGTGGACCAAAGAGCATGATGCCGCGCTGCAACGCAGTGGAAAACTACATAGTCTTGGTGTCTGCACGATGTGGGATCAAGTAGATGAAACAGAAGTACATCTCTCTTGCTGCGGTGTGAAGTAAAACAAAAACACGCAGATGTTCAATTTGTGTTTTAGTACTTCTCTGAGCTTTAATTTGTCTATTCAAGCAACATATTACACAAGTAACAGATATTGCTTTGAATAATTCTCAGTCACGTGTCACCACAAGCGATGTCACAGCATGAACACATGTACGTATGTGCACTAGCTCGTGTACGTCACTTGGCTTGGAGCACGGCAGCTGCGAGGAGAAGGGGAAATGTCGTTCGGTTTGAAATTTCATAGCTTTCCACAGGGCGTAGCGATGTAACACTTTGCAGACACAATCATTATTGCGCATTGTATGCTCTGCACTTGTCAGCTCAAAATGGCCAGACCTGGCAAGGGGCCCTTTAAGAGCTGCATTCTAAAATTCAAGAGCGCTGGCAGGTATGTTTTCTGTTGCGCCAACAATTTCTGGCTTCGTGATCATCGTAAGTCTTGTCATGAAGCCACCTCCTCGTCATGGCTATGCTTACCATAGGGTAAAGAAAAATAAACATTGTCTGCCATCATCCCTGCCATTAATGGTGACGCTTATAGCATGTGAAAATGACAAGGACGAAAGGGAGACGTGACACACACAGGCGCTGCTGTTGCAAGTATAGCGCCTGTGTGTGTCACGTCTCCCTTTTGTCCTTGTCTTTTTCACGCGCTATAAGCCTCACAATGTCTTACCAACAAGCTCAAATCACAGCTTTACAGCCTGCCATTAAAACTCATGTTTCTGCTGCATTGTGCAGATAGAAGCTTGATGCACTCACCACTGCACAGTTGCATAAGTTTGGCGCTTCGTAATGCGTGCAGTTTTTTTTTTCTTTTTGCACCACACGGACTTTGAAAGAGATGGCATTTGCGTATTTCAGAGGCCACAACAAGTAATACTGCAGCAGGTAAGGGCGACATGCATATCGTAAACAAGTTTTCCTCTAGAAGAGAGAGGTGGCCACTTGCAGGAGCCTGTTGATGTCGCAGCAAATGAGTTCGCAGCTGGAGTAAGATTCTGTTTTGCATCATTTTTCATTAGAATGCTGCGTATATGTGTCACTTGTAGAGGTCGTATCTATAGTATTTCTGTGCTGCCTTATAACATGTAACTTAATGAAAATAGATTCCAAGATTTCGCAAGAAGCTGAGCCTGTAAATCAACCTTGATTTTCTTATCCATACATACTGAATTCAAGAATTCTGAAAGTGTAATAGACATTATAACAATGCATTTTTCAAAGAAATATGCAAAAAGCCATGGGATCTGGATAAAAGCCATTGATATCAAAACATTTTATTGCAAAAATAGTTGCACTCATCGCTAACAAGTGGTGCTTTAGTTGTTTTGCTGCAGCACCGCCTGCCTGTGACTAATGTAACTATTCTGTCAGTTCTTTCTTGTTAAAGAAATGTCATTGTTTTTCTGGGTGCCTTTGAAAAACCACATTATTGTGCTGCCTATGCACTTAAATTACAGTTGACCATCTATAAAACGAAGATACATTATGAATTATCGGGCATAACAAAGTAAATTACTTGATTTCTTTGCAAATATCTATGTATGCTTAATTATGTCAGATATAATGAAGTATTTTCATGGCAAATGTGGCTTTATTGTAATGGGGCACGAGTGTGTTAAATATTTACTTCTAATGTCTTTGTATTCCACGGATCATCACAAACCTTCAGGCAGTGTATACGTCGTTGAGCTTTCCTGGCGGGTGCTGCGCCGAGAAGTAAGGCGATGACAAAGCAGTGGAAAGTGCCCAGAGAGGAGCCAAGGGGAGGTAGTGCGATTATTGACATAATCACTGGAGAGGAAAACAAAGGCATCAGCCGGGAGAAGACAGGGGGAGGGAGCAGAAAACTTGGGGGAAAAAAGACTAGCGCCGTGATTTGAGAGGAGCTAGTACTAGCTTCACCCTTGGAGCCACCGAATTCTCTTGGCACGCGCCAAGAGAATGTTGAGAGACAGTGGGAAATCTCCGGAGGAGCGGAGAGCTATGGTTGGGTGGAGCGAACGCTGACGTCACCATTGGAGCCACTGAAAGAAGTCTAAAGGACAGCCTGAGAAAAGGCGAAGAGACAGTGAAAAATTCTTGTAGGAGAGGAGAGCCGCGATTGGGTGGCGCGAGCACTGTCGTCACCTTTGGAGATGCTCAGAGAAGTCTAACATGCGCCAAGAGAGTGGAAAATCCCCGAAGAGTAGAGCCGTGATTGGGTGAAGCGTGTGCTTACGTCGTCCTCGAAGCTACTGAGAAAAGTCTAAAGGGTACGTGCCGAGAGAAAGCAAAGAGACGGTGGAAAATCCCCGAAGAGGAGAGCCGTGATTGGGCGGAGTGAGCGCTGACGTCGCCCTCGGAGCCACTGAGAGGGCACGCGCCAAGAGAAAGATGGTGCGGGGACAGTTGCAGATTTCCGGAGGAAGGGAGAGCCATGATTGGATGGAGCGCGCAGGATTCATGCCGCTGCTACCAGGAGATGAGCCGCAACGTGGCAAACGGTGGCGTGCTGCGAAGACATGAAAGCAATATGCCTCGCGTTTAGAGTGGCAAAGCATCGACGCAAGAGGGGCGTAACAGATGAAGGGCATGCCTCGTTTCAGTGTCAAGATGCGGAGGGTACGCAACAGCAACGGAGACAAGAACATAAGACAAGGTAATTTGCTTTCTGTTACTTTTGGCTGATGTGCCATATGGTGAATATACAAGATGTTTCAGTGAACACTTTCAAAAACCTTTAAAGGTTGCCTGTGGCAGATATCACAATTGTAGTTCATAAGCTGGTCTGCTCGAAGAGGCGGACGTTGCACTAAAACTTGAAGTTCATAATCAGCTAATTAACAAAAGGTCACTGTTTAAGCTTTAACGAATTACCTTATGGCCCATATTGCAACTTACAAATTCTAGCCATGGAGTTCGCAAGGCGGATCCACTTGGAACGAATTCTCACGATGACACCAGTTTCAAGATATTAATTTCCCAATTTTGTGGAGGAATGCATTGGCATTCAAAGTTAAAGTAAAAAAAACGTCGTTTTATGCATTGAAGCATACAAGTAACTGGAACGCCAATGCATTTCTCTGCAATGTTGGGGAATTATCTTGGGAACTGGCATCTGAAACTGGGATCCGCCTTGCGAACTCCACGGCCAGAATTTGTAAATTGCAATATGCATAAGGTAACTCGTTAAAAACAGTGAATTTTTGTTAATTAGTCAATTTTTCAGTTTTCTGTGCAAGTAGCATCTGCCACTTCGAGTACACCACCTCATGATTTAATATTGAGCTACTGCCACACGCCACCTTTAAAATATTTGGAAAGTGCTCGCTGAGATGCCCTCTATGAGAATGGTAATGTCTTTTTTTTTTAGGTGAGCATTGAAGAAAAATTTAAGGCACTTACGCATAATAGGAGCACCAGTTCCAGGTTGTCTTGATTTTATATAGAGTTTGGCGAAAATCGCACTTTTGCAACCTCCTGAAGTGAGGTACCTTTACAACTCTGTACAGCTTCTACAGCTGACTCACCTGCATTTAAGAGCATTTTATGCTGTTAGGTGTAGTTATCGCACCGATAAGCACCTTTCTCTCTCTTTTCATCACCACTAGCAAGCTGGAAGCTACACAGGGGCAAGGGGGCTCATCGTGTCACCCTGTAGCAGCCGCAGCATCTATGCTACGCAGCTGCGCACAAGTGTTGCGTGTAGACCGGCAATGCAAAGATAAAATTATAAGTTCTGTCTTCTGGAGATTGCAGATGTATGTTTAACTTACCTAAAGAAATAGCAACAGTATTACCGAGAATGTTCTCGCCATCACGAAATCAGCGAGCAGATGTTGGTGGGCTTTGTTGCGATGACATCGCAAAAGCAAGACCAAGCGATGTTTCGCCGTTTTTGGCACAAGTTTGTAAATTCCCTGCTGCATGCTGTGCAACAATACTTGGCTCAGATGTTCGCAGGCGCCTCTTCTACAGATCGGCAACGTTTTCTTACAATGTTCAAAAAAACTGTTCGGGGCCCCTTTAATGTCCATTTAACTCATTCGGTCTGGTGATTCTTGTAGGAATCAATGCTTCACAACAAATATCTGACATGAGGAAAAATATGAAAAAATCATAAATATTAGTACTAGCACTTCAGTTACATAATTTGTTGACTTGGTGCAGGGGATTAACATAGCTCTCCTGATAGTATTTCACAAACGTCGGTGCATTGTATCACGCTGAAATTATGACACTGCGTTGTGGTGGGAGCCTGCTGCCTAACGCAGGTCCCTCGTCTTGGGTGGCACAGAATTGGTTTCCAGATTATTTGTGGCTATAACATCACACTACTGTAATTGTGAATTAAGAAGTACAAAGAATCACATGCTGGCTCTAATGCCTTGAGTTGTTGGCAACTTACGAGACTTCTCTAGGCTGCTGAAAGCTTCATAAAAAATATATTTATTTTTGCCTGTCTTTTTGTCCTTTTTGCTTTTTGTCATTCATATATGCACACGATATAGTTTTCACTCCACTGGCAGAATTCTGACCAAAAGTTTTTAAGGAAGTATATTCGGCTCTTGGAAATTACCCGACACCTTTATTCCTGTGATGTGGACATAAACTGTCCAGTTTAATGGGCAAAATCTTAATCTCTAAGTGCACAAAGAGAGACAAGGACACTCAAAAACAAGAATGCTCTGTTTTTATTTGTGAACATGTTAACAACTTCATAGCACTTTCTTTGGTTGCTTTGTGCACAAAGCCTGTTGACAATCCGGAAGCACCATCTTGTTGATGCCATTCTTTATAACAACCGTATTGCACAGCACTGAGAAGTAGCATTACATACGCACCAGTGATATGTGTCGGTGGGGCAAGTTTCCTAAAACAACACCTACGCTAACACTCGCGACATCATTTTGTCATCATTCATACACGTGAGCAGTCTCAGCGACTGGTAACGAGATGACACGCAGTACACAGAAGGGATACAGCCGAACCTCGTTATAGTGAACACGGACAGCACGAATGACCTGATATAATGAAGAAAATCTAAAACTTAGCGGGCCATGCTTTAGATCCACGAGTATTCGACTGCTGTAACGAAAATGCGTGATTGGAAACAATATCGGTTACACCGAGGCAAATATTTGCTCACTTGCAGCTCAAGACATGTATTCTGGTGGAAAAAATGTCAAGTACTGAGCCCAACTTAAAACGTAATGTTCTGGATGCCCATGCATGTCTTGGCCAGCAGCTTGGCTTGGCTGGTCCGTAGACAGCAAGCCAAATTGCCGATCCCGTGTGATCATATAGGTCACACGGTTGCTCGACAAGTGCACATAAGGCATTCGTAATTTATCGTTGCTCATGTACAGCAAACTGACTCGCCATTGAGATCAGCCTGTCACAGGCATCCTGCCTACGTTTTGTTTCGCATAGACCCAATTGCGACTTTTTTTTTTGGTAACGAAATGCATGTAAGCTCATAATGAATGTTTGATATAATGAACATGTCCTTGTGTTGTGTATAACGTGGTTCGACTTACTATGATAGAGAAAATATCTGCTTCACAAACAAGCCAACCAACAAGCAGTGAAATTGAGTAGCTATAGTATAACAGATCTATAAAAATGTATTACTAGTAATAAAAATGCAAGGTAGAGGAGGAAAAAAATTTGTTCCACAATATGGAATGCATGAAGAAAGGAACACAGTGTAGAGCTGAAAAAATGTTCACTTCAAGAAATGCCTGCAACATTCAGCCAACGATTTTCTTAAGTATGTATTGCACATTACATCTTGAAATAAAGATGTTTCTAAAAGGCTGATAGTACACTAGTTAAAGAGGCACCAAAGGAAACTATTAAGTCGAGTTAGATCAATAGTTTACTCGTCTATGAGTCTATCACTGTTTTTTGGGTGCCAATATATGATTTTGTTGCCAACATACACTTTGTTGCTGACATCACATGAGAAGTACCATACTCTAAAATAGGTGGCACCACTCTAATTTTCAATTTTTGTTATTTCCTCACTATGAATGATGAATTCATTATTACAAAAGCCTAAGCTTTCAATCTCGCTCGACTTAATATTTCCATTTGGTGCCTCTCTCAAGGAAGAACAAATGACATTGCTTGACTCTAGTGAGCTTCAGATTCAAAATTAACATTTTGGCGCAGAAAGCATAACATTCTGATTATGTTCACTATTTTCTAGAGCACAAAATGTGTTTCGGGCACAGAAAGCTGTGAAGAAAAGGTATTTTGCGAGTGTTCAGAGGTTTTTCATTGCAGGCAATATGACGTCCCTACAAGAATGACAACATTTAAGACAGTAATCAAAGTCGTTTGAGATAAGATAGAACAGCATAGAAGTTCACCACCATGGAGTTCTCAAAGTGTTATGGAATGCTTTCTTTTGAACACACATAATTAATGGCACACTTATTAGTAGCATAAGCAAGTGTTTTCAGGTAACCCATGAGTTCACCATGCTTTCTTTAAAAAATAGCCTCATTTGTTCACGTTGGAAAATTGTAATTCGTTCAAAGATATGTATTTCAGTGTAAAAGTGAAGATTACCTTATGTCTGCTACACCTGCTACGGTACCTAATTAGCTCATCTTAGAAGAAAATAACTCATTTGCTTCATCATGATATGCTGTGACAAGATGGCTGCGACTAATTGACTCTCACAGCTGGGAATTGTGATGCACGTGTCTCGTAAGCGTAACCAACATACACAATTATGAAGCTAATGAGAATTTGTGTGAGTTTCACGGTTGAAAAAGAAAACGAGTGGCAGAGATCACTTAGAAATAACGAAATATAGTTCTAAGCACGAAAGAGATAGTAAGCTAAGAAGGATTAGCCTTGGTAGCAGAATGAGTACTCAGTATAGAAATGAGACACGTACCACTTTTGAACACGCAGTCCACCTACAGAGCTTGCACGTTTTGTGTGTTAGCTCAGGAATCGCATCTTAGTCTTTCTTATGAAAGGCAACATGACACTACCTGCCTGCGTTGTTCACACCGATTGCAATGACCAACATCTGTGGAAGAAACGTTGCCTTTCCGTTCGGCAGTAACCAGCACTGAATAATACAGTAAAATCTGAGAGTCTGGAGAAGATTGAAGGAGAGAACTCATCCAGATTAACTGCAGAGCATCTGTGAAGTAAGCTCGCAGGGGTGGCTATGGAGCACCTCCTCTCTTCAAATACAAACTAAACACTTCTGAACAAAATTTGTTTCACAAAAGATAACTAAAGGCTAAGATGTGCAAGGCTTCCCAAAGCACATGACAAAAGCAGGTCAGCAACACGTCCAAAAGCTGCCGAAAATGACCTGCACAACTTTTTTTTTTTCCTCATCCAGAAGCATTGACAAGTTGCCAGGCGTGCAGTCTTAGCATGATACACCGCTCTGCTGCCAACGACTTGAACGGCGCAAAAGATAAAGCACTGAAATGACTTTCAGTTTGGCATGAAGCCCTATGGGTCTGGCTGATGCACCACAAAAAATGCGCTGAACTGTCGGAATCACGTTAATTCCTGCACCGACATAACACACTAGCCGATTCAGAGGACAGCATTGATGCAGTAAGTAGTGACAATAAGTGCAGCAAATAGTAAGCTGATAATGAAATTGTAAAGACAATACAAAGTGCCAGCTACAAAACAAGCACTTACTAGTGACAGCGATGGCTACAACAAAGCGCTTAGAAGTCAAGCAAAGCTGAACTGATGGTCAAGTAAATCACTTTTCTTATACTGAGTCACACAATGAATACTGCAATACTGTTTTAAAATGTATGCTGCTAAACCATGACCAAACATCCATTTTCACATCTCCTACTAAACTAACATCAAACCTATGCCAGATTCAGCTGGCTGAAACACTCAAACAGCGTCATCTGCACATCAGTCAATAAAGCTTAAAAAATACTTTCACTCCTGCATCATTTCATCATGTATTCAAGTGGTATTTCGCTGTATCAGGCAAGATAAGTAAAGCGCAGTGAATGAACTGTCGTAACAAATGACACTTAAGAACCAGCAAAAGATTTTTTAAGTATACTGCCCACTTCAATCTCGCAGAAGCCCGCACAAAACCTGTGAACCACTGAACGCAGGGGCATTTGCACTTGATCATAAAGCTGCCAAGTCAACAAAAAATATTGCTGCTTTTCTGGTTTTCTCACTGGGGCGGCTAATGCCTTTTCGCTTATGGCCATCTAAAGCCAGCAGATTTCATCTGTCCGACATGCAGAAGCTGCCAAACATTTTTTTCTTTCCACTCAAATGTCTACACAAAAGAAGGCTAGAACTGGCCCAGTGAGTTCAATGCACCAGGAGCTGCCCCAAGCCTTGTTCACCGGTTAAGACAACTACTGTTCCACAGAACAGAACAAAATTAATGTATGCATTATGACACCCATGCACACAAATCCACAAAGCTAAAAGTGATAACTGGCATCAGGTGGTTATCACAGGAATGACAGTCTTTTTTTAACTATGATTGCTTTCAAGGTTTTACAGCTGTCCAGTTCAATCAGGGATGGAATTCCTACAAATTCCCATAGTCTTACACACTGAAATAGATGACGCTGTACAGGTAGATAACACCTCTTGCACAAGCCGTGAAGCATAATACTTTAGGCAGTGTGCCATGTGACGCCACCCATTTTAGAAAAACTAGCTTACCAATTAACTGTAGCAGGTTACTGCAAAAGAAAGCAGCTGCAGAAAAACGTAGCTTAATAGAGGCAGACACAAGTCCAGGCTCAAGATGGATCATGCATAGGAGCACCAATGTCCTCTTAAAAACAAGGATGGCGCCTATCTGGCAGCACATGCATGTCTGTGTGAACCAGGACTGGGTAGATGCAAAGATATGACAGCCAACAAGTTGCTCGAAGCACATCACATAAAGAGACAAAGCGTTGCTTGTATCGGTGATATGCCTGCATTGGCTACTGTCTTATCAAATTCATTTTTTTTTTTTGCCGACGAATCACGATATCGTTGTTGGATAACCGGCTACTATTAGGTAAGCACATGCTTGTCCTGCCACTACATGTTGCCTCGTACTTCGAAATAAACTAGTTGTGAGCTGCGAAATAAAACTAGTCATCTTTCGTGCCTCTGTGTTGAGCTACGTTTTTCTCGAATGAAGAACCAAGTGCTGCTGAATGCAATTCAGTTCCTTAAACAGCAAACAAACTTTGCAGGTGAGGAGAAATGTACACCGTTCTAGCTATCAAGGTCGAGATCACAGCCAGACTGGATAGGCCGCTTCACCATCGGAATTAGCTAGGTGTGGTTGCAATGTGACACCAAATTAAGCAATAACTGGAAGCAGTATAAGCTGCGTTCGATTCCCAGGCAAACTTTACCTTGACTACAAAGTTTGCTGTTCAAAGAACAGAGCTGGATTTCTTGGTTATCGCTTTGCTCTTGCACATATTAATTCTGCCCAACAGCAGCTGTCCATCTGGAATCACTACATCATAATGTAGACAGTTTAACAAGCTATTTAGTAGCTTTTCACTTCAGATGCCACAGCTTTGCATTATGTGTTGGAGCCAGAAGCTGTTCTGTGAAGTTCTGTCGTCGCCTATACCTCAGAACCGAACAGTTGTAACACACCAAATTGTCACACATACCCATAGGCAAATTCCACCTCAACTGCAACGTTTGCTGTTCAAGTAAGCAAGCTAATTTTTCCTCGAAGTAGTCCACTACCACATAAGAGAGGGCAAATTTTCCTTTTTTTTTTTTGTGAAACTCCTTTCACCTGTTGAAATCCTTCTGACGTGTTGGTACATTACAATGCTCTGTGAATCCACACGAGACACGCATGCCGTCGGAGGAAATCCAATCTCCAGTTGAACAGTTTCATCTCGGCGAACCGCACTGCAGGGTACAACAGCCCCTAAGTCGTCGCTTTCGTGGATCCTGTGACAGATGGTGCCTCATGATGTCCAGTGTAGTGGTTTTCCATGCACCTGCAATGTGCCGGTCCACAGCTGGCAGCCTCCGGGAGGGCGAGTTCAGTCACAGGTAAGCTTTTCCCCCATAAATCACAAGCCTACTCTTACAAAAGTGAATTTGGACAGTCTGTAGGCTACCTACAGGCGTGTCGTCATTGCCAGACGGCTATCATAGTCGTAAAGGGTTAAAGAGCTAAATTATTTGTTATGAAGACCATTGATTGTTCGGCTATGCTTTCATGTTTGACGCGCCTCTGGGCAAGTATTCCGTTTGTTTATTGCATGGGCTATATATATATATATATATATATATATATATATATATATATATATATATATATATATATATACATGTATGCTGCCACTTTTCCGTAGACTGTCATGCCTCCGCATGCACTTATAACACTTTCCTATGAGCAATATCTATGATGTTTGTATAGATAAAAGTTTTCACAAGGTGTGTTTCCTTTGGCCTGCTGATAGTCCATGGAGTTCTGCATTGAAAGCCTATTGACAATATTCAGAAAAACAAACTACAAGGCCAGAAGTATATAGGCTATTATATATAGTCAGTCCATAGACTTAGCAGAAAAAGTTAGTTTTCTGCAGACCGTCCAAACATTTCTGTGAGGGAGTGGCACTGAACATTGCCCTACACAGTTGAACCTCGATATAACGAACAAGGATAAAACAAATTGTCGTATATAACAAAGTATATCTGAAATGTGTCTTGCCAACATTGGGATGTAATCTGATATAATATCTGGCATAACAAAGGCCTTTTCGTATGACTTCGCTACAATAAGGTCTGGCTGTAGTCTGCTTCTAAAAAAAATTGTCTTCGAAGCCCACAGGATCAGCCCTAAACGCTATAGACTCCGCTGAAATGTGTCTATAGACACTCGACAGACGGTCCAAACAAATTTTTGTAAGAGTGGCATCACACATTGCCTTATAGGCTGCCCAAGTTGGAGAACCTTTTCAGCTTCTCGGGGAAGTTGTCCTTGAAGAGCACGGGATCAGCCCTAAACTCTACAGTCTTCAACGGCATCCCGCCAAAGGCCTTCGTGAAGATGTTGACGCACTCCGAGCGGGCTGCCATGTGCTGAAGGTCGTTGGAGAGGTTGTCGAGCCTGGCACACTCCGGGCACTTGAACTTCTTGCGGGGGGCGACCTTGATCGGAGCCTTGCCCGTGATGTTGGCGACGAGAAAGTTCATGGCGATGTCTTCGCAGTTCATCCGGTCATCGACCCAGTGCCGGATGTCGGCTGGAAGCCGGTCGAAGTACTCGTGGCTGTAGTGCTGCGGGGTTTTTCACCATGTTTATAAAATGGCAATCGGAGTGCGTATCGAAGAAAAAGGAAGGCAAGAGTACAGACAAGAAAGTCAGCACAATCATTCAAAATTCTTAACTGTAACATGGTCGTCTTCACAAAACAAACCTGCCATTAGATTCGTTCCTTCAGATTGACATGTATGACATGTGGTCATGGCTGTGGCTTGTCGTTAGATTTACAATAATGTGCAGTACTTTCACTTTTAAATGTCGTTGGTAAGGCTTACTATACATGAATAATATAAATGTCTAAACTCGCAGTCATAATTGTGTCAAAATATTGGCTACAAATCACCTGTAGGCACGTATTTAAATTTAGGGTTCTGCAAATAGTGAGTCATGGTTGTACGTTTAAAGCGACATTAATGAGGAGTATGAATCAAAAGTGCATTGGTAAATCACACTTACGGAGTACTCCTAGAAACATAAATCTTAACGTGAGCCAAGCCTTCGTAAGCCAGAAAAGATGCAAACGAGAAAGACAAGTAGTGCCATCAGCCTGCATTTCCTGCAACAGACCTTCATGACCTTCATGATGCCACAGATTTTTACAGCATCTGTCCAAAACTAGACAACTGATCACTGACAGACGAGCATTACATTGCATTCTAAATGAAGCAAACAGTCGACCTCACAGTTCTTTAGAACTTTTATGCCACAAAAACGACCTAAACAGGCAGCACTACCAAAAACACAACAAAATAAAACAGAAAGAATCTGCGAAGATAAGCAAAAATCCACGACGCCACAGTGATGTACTGAAACAAAAGCTTGCGTTTAAAATTTTAAAGAAAGGGAAATACTAGACCTCCATGTTCAATCCATGTAATCAACCTTTTCTCACCAAATATGAAAGTGAATAATGGTTTCGAAAAAATACTTTAGCAGGCTAATTTAGCACTGATCTTTTTGTGCACCTTTATCTATTCATAAGGCATCACTTGAGAATGAATGCATCTGTCGTTAAAACTCCGTGGAATGGCAAATGAAACAAAACTATGTTTACCTTGTGGTAAAATGCTGCACCAGTAAGCACCATGGAAATGTCGTTTGTCCACTCTGACTCGTATTTCCAGAGGGAAGAGGTGTTGTCCCATAGATGAACTCGAGACGGGAAACCAACTATTCGGTCTGGGAACTCCCTCCAGACCTGTTGGTTTAGCGTAGGGGAGAAAGAACACATGCAAGTTTAATGCAAGCTCGGGACAGTTACATGTGATTTGAACATCAGCCGCAGGCGCATCCCATGGATGAGAAACTTCCAGCACCCGTGATATGGCAAAGCACAGCTTCCAAGATTAGAACGCGGGATTTGAGGTTGTGGCGTGGTATTTGGACACCACTTATTGAAGTTCTTGTTTTGCATTTTGATATCTCAAAATGCCGATTTAAGCCAGGGAATCTTGATGCCAAGCCATAGTAATGCTTTTGACATACTGGAGCGAAATTTCAGTCGGGTTATTCCAGAAAACTAATTTTTAACTGATAAGAATATTACTAATCATTTTTAATTAATCCATAACTCAATTAACATTTCATTGTGTTTTTATATTAATGTACTCTCCATGGCCAGAAATAAAAAATATTAGGCTGTTATAATTTTCTTTGATGTGGAATTGAGTTTGGCCTTCCTGTGCTTAAGTATCTGAACACGAGAATAAGCGCAGGTATGCACACAAACACACACATGTCCAAACAAACAAACACACACACAAACACAAACAAGGGGTTTGCTGGCTCATGTTGCAAAACGATGAAACAGTGCTAAAAGGTCACAGATCAAGACAAGAAAAAAAAAGCACGTATTCTGACCCATTGCATGTGTTTTTCTTTATGTTATGGTCCACGTTCCTTGCAAAGTTTCTTCGGTCTATGGCACAGATAGAACTATAGGATAAAAAAAAAAACTAGACCTCAAATCCGAATTCCAGTTCATCTGAGGTGAGCATCAGGATGTCGTCATCGATGGCGAGCACAGCTTCTGTCTCAATGTCCTTGTACGGGTAGAAGCGGTTGCTCAGCTTATTGGCCTTTGTCCTTATCACCTTCAGTGGCTTGCTCAGTTTTGGCCAGGCAGACGCTGCATCACAGAACATCACAGAGAGAGAAGAGACAATGTGTTCATTCACAGACGTGAACATTAGGGGTGTTAGAAAACTGGAAATTTCAGACATGAATCTAATAGTCTGTTATTTGCGTCATATTTTTATTAAAGAAATTCATATTCAAAATTTGCTAATGGTTGCTAAAAGCTGCAAAGCCACTTCAAATGTGTCTTGTTAATCCATCACTACTAAAGATACTGAGCCAGTACTGAGAGGTACTGGTTTTGGTGATATTGCATGAAGCAGCACACGTTTTTTTCCATGTTATCTTGCAGTTACCTGATCAGAATGTTTCTTGCTTTTATGTCACTTTAGGCAAAATACTTTTCAGTGCATTTTGATACGGTCACAATGAGTGTAGTGCTTTCCCTCTCACTTTTAAGGAAATATGTACACAGTACTATTCCACTCAACATTCAATGCCAAATTATCCAGAATACTAATATTCGTTTAGAAACTTTTGCTAATCGAGCCTCCCTAGTAAGCACAAGTCCAGATGTTCACCTTAGTCTGATCACACAGCTGCTTTGAATTTTCAAAAGCTAATTCAGGATCTCATTCCCCAATTCCTCATACATGTACAGCAAGCATACTCAACTAACATAACTGATGTCCACCGCAGTCAAACTCCCATGAAAAAATTCAACCCAGGTTGCGTTCAACATCATCTATGCACTCACTGCAATGTGATGCCATTTTTTAGAGCGCAGCTCTTTGGCGTCCGTTCCTGGGTTTCGCGTCGTCGTCGGCGTTGTCGTCGGCCTCGTAACCAGCTCCGCCCCCCTTTCATCCCCCCAGCGCTAGCAGCGACCGACTGATACCGCTGGATGCCGCTGACGCCGCTAGAGAGTCAAGATAACGTGACTGCATAGAACACCGTCGCCGCCACGCAGAAAGAGGAGGAAAGGGTCCCCCCCCCCCCTGTTCTTGTGTGGCGGATAGGGTGCTCTTCAGTTGCCGACGCGCCGGTTATTTCACGTAGGCCCCGGCACGTCGACGAATACGTGACCACCTTCCCACGGCTAGACCTGGTTCTTAGCGCTGCGGAAGCGAGGGTATCATATTGTTTGTGTCGGCATCGGCGGCGTTGTCCCTGAAACCAACTCCGCAGCTGGGGTTGACTCACTATCGGCGTCAGCGGCATCAGTCAGTCGCTGCTATCTCTTCCCTCCTCCCTTTATCGTGTTGTCCGCTTGCTGTGCGCGCTTCTGCCCCCATCGTTTGCCGCTGGGTGTACACGCCTCCCCCCTCCCCCCTCTTCCTGCGAGTCTCCGGTTGTCAAAGCGCCGGCTCGAACTTAATTCCTTTCTTCGCTCCTCCTCCAATGCAACCCCTGTGCGGTGGCAATCAGAGAGCCAGATCGGTGGCGGCGGATCTGTATATGTGCACCGCCCGAGCCGAAATTGCCGCTGCCGTTCGCCCTGTGCGGTGGCAATCAGAGAGCCAGATCGGTGGCGGCAGATCTGTATATGTGCACCGCCCGAGCCGAAATTGCCGCTGCCGTTCGCCACTGCGAAATTATCTGCCAGTTCTTTCTGAGCCATGAGCGAGACGACCGATGGAAGTCCTCCGTCTGCTGCTGCTGCTGCTGCTGCTAAACGAGCTGCCAGAGCAGAGGCCCAGCGCCGTCGCCGTCAGAATCCAGAGGTGCGTGCCGCCGAAGCAGAAGCTTACCGTCGCCGCCGTCGAGATGATCCAGGAGTACGGGAAATATAAAAAAAAAATTCTGTGATAGCGCATACATGTGTTGCTCGATTTCTTTGCCTCAATCTATCGAAAAGGTGAAACAGCTTATTTGCTGCGTTCAAATTTCGCATTAGGAAGTAACGTAATCGTCGGTAACTTTTTTCTTTACACAACCTTGAAAACTGTTGTTGCGGGCAATAGACCCTTTTACGTAACTGGAAAACTAGCTTTCCTGCAGGATAGTTTGCCAAACTAATGGCGGCATAGTCGCTTTTGCAAACAGCGCATGCTAGCACAGTTTGCGTGTATTACAACATAAAAAAATGTAGATGAGGCTCTCTTGATGAGAGCATGTGCAAGAGGCAAGCTGCAGCATGTAAAGCTAGCACTTTGTCTTCACTCGAAGGACGACTAGCGCTGCAATTAGTTGGGCAAAGGTGCAATGCAGAGAAGTGCACTTGCAAACTGTGAAGAGGATCTACTAGACCAAGTTCACCTAATTGCTCATCTTGGGATTGGCCGTTTAGCGTGACAGCAGTTAAAAACTTGAAACTCAGCCTACTGCGTCCATCCGCTTGTCCTTTCCATTGTGGTGTCATTGTCGGACCCCATCTTGACCAAGAAATACAAAATTTTATCCACCGCCACCACTGGAACTTGAGCTTAATCAACTGAGCTGTTGTGCGGCGTTCGCACTTGGTCATATGTGTGGAGATTTAGGCGCCGCCATTACTCTCGGAGTGGCGGCAAGTGTGCGTGTATCTTGGAGGCCACAGTAGATAAATAACGTAGCTGATGAAGGCAAATGCTGTGCACATTTCACAAGTATGGTTCCTGAGAAGGGGGACGTGCCTACTGTGAGAGAGAGCCTGCTGCTGTCACAGTAAATTTTATTGATTGACTGACTGATTTGTTTGTTTACTACTGACAGAGTGACTACCAGGCCTTAGGCAGGAGTGGGTGGCATTACAGTCGAACCCACTTATACTGATAACCGGTTATAACGACATGTTGGATGTAACAATGAGTAGATGATGTACCGTCAACTTGTGTGTGTTCTACGGCAAAACAAAGCCGCTTACTACAATGCTCCCATGTTGCACTGTCGTTTATAACTTGCAACTGGCTACTGGCAACTGGCAAATCTGGCTACTGGGTGCTTGAGCCAAAAGGAGAAAGAATGCGAAATCCTTGAGAACCGATTAAAAATGCGAGCGGCCGCACACTCTGCATGGCATGCCTTCGCCGCATCACCGTACACATTGCCAGCCTCACATGCCGTTCTCCCGCCTCCTACTCCTCTGTGTGCTGACATCAGCATGGGCGTGTGTGGCAAAGGTGTGCGGCGAGCGGGTGGGTGTGGCTGCTCCCGTTTGCTTTCTTTTGAAGGATTTCCCATCTTTTTTTTTCTTTTCTCGGCATGCACACACCCAGTAGCCAGTTTAACTGTGGATTGTGCGATTTTTAAATATTATGTTAATGTTAAAAAAAAAGATATCCACTATATCACAAGAGCTGAAATGCTGCGCGAACACAGTGCAGATTGAAAAAAAAAAAAGAAAGGAAAGCAAAATAGTCCAGAGACAGAGGAATTGCTGAAGCACGGTGACCTTCGCACTATACCCCCACCGGAATGCGGCCAAAATGGCTGGGAGTCAAACCCACAACCTCGAGCTCGGCAGCAAAACACAAAGCAACCAGGCCACCGAAAACTGAGCTGCATGTCAAACTTTTAACGAAGACTGCACGCAGTCGAGAAGAGCGTGCCACTAACGGGTCAGAGCATGGGCAAAGCGGAATCAGCAGCTCTCACCGGGCGGTGGCGATTTCCGTTGATTGTTCCAGACCACGACGACCTTGACCAGGCTGGGCACTTGGGTCAGCTGCTGGACGACCTTGAAGAGGCTGTTGACCCGGTCGTAGGTGAGGACCACGGCAGTGAAGCCACGACTCCGTGGGGCCACAAACGGAATCGCGAAAGGGGCTGGCGGCACAAGCTGTAATTTGTGGGCTCGAATAAGTTTGTTCAAAGGCGTCGGTAATTTTATTCTCGAGTTTGATGGCTACTGAACACTGCCTTATCGTATTTCTTGTCTGGCAATTACGTATTCTTTAGACTAGTACTGCCTTTTTAACCCACTAGTACTACACTTCTACTCGAGATGGTGCTGTATGACACTTTACTGGTCTTATTTTATCATGCCTGAATTTTTTTTGCCCTTACTGCAACATTCTTATAGGATTGCCAGTATGTACAAATAAAATAAAATAAATAAATAGACATCCTACTCTTAAAGCTTCTGAATTTGTAAATACCATTTTCTGAAGAATTGAAAATACAAATCTAGTTTCCTAGAACAATGTGTAGTTTTTAAGGCATCACGAATTTAATGTTGGTACTCTGATGATGACTTGTTTACCAAAGTATGAACAGTACACATATAACATACTGGCACACCAGAATGATTAAGCATTTATGAAATGTGCAATAAAGAAAAACGAGTTCAGAAATTCTAGTAAATCTCTTTGGCAATTAAGAAAACTGATCAACTTCAAAACCTTTAGGTCGTGAAAATAATCAAACATGCTAATCAAAGTGCACTCTACAATAGTTTATCTTTAAGAATTACAATAGTATCTGTTGCAGAACCAGATATGTCAACTCTTGTAAAATTGGGAAATCGGCACAGTCAGGATTATGACAAAAAAAGCGAGCAATGTGATGTATGAAAAATATAAGCTTATATGAGTTCAGCTCATCAGTACACAATGCTAAGTTTCACCAAAATTTACTCACCAATAAATTCACAAGCCATGTCTCTCTTAAGTAAACTGCGGTTGTCATTATCATCACTACTTAAACTGAATTTCAGATGTTCTTTAACTAAAAAAATCACTGAAGCCGAGCAGAAGAACCGATATCGTACCCCAGGTGGCAAGTCATTCCAATCTTCGTAACCCTTGGCAACATGTGGGAACAGGCGGTCATTGATGATCTCCAGCGTCGTCATGGCGATCCGTTCCATGCTGCTGAAGTAGCGCTCCCAAAACAGCAAAACCTGGGACCTCATCTCCGAAATCCTGGCCTCAGAGAAGTCCTTCAGAATGCTAACAACATCTTCCAGTTCATCTTCGCGAATTCGTACAGCAGCCCTGCAGGAAGTGGACAGGATAATTAAAAAAAGAATATGATACTGGAGATGACAGTGGAATGCTAACAATTTCTTAACATATTGTGTAATGCACCGAGATGGGTTTGTGGGTGTTGTTCACAAAACTATGGTCATGATGAAAGTTTAGCAACATGGGTTTAGTTCAGAGGTTTTCCGCACCATTTAACCCCCGAAACTCAATGTATCAGTTAATATACGCCAAGTTCAGTACCTGAAAATGCTGATTTGAGCACAGGAAGCTAGACGCAAAACTGAAAGTAGTGTTACTTATGTGCAGAAGCAAAGTTTTGGTTGCGGATGGCCAAAAAAAAAGAAGGAATTGCTACTTCATTAAAGAATACACATCCTTGTTTTATAGATAAGAAATAAATGCAAACAAGTTGATTTAATATTCTTTGGATTTAATATCAAAAATAATTGGTGTCTACGGAGCTGTCCGAAATGCTGGAAGTTCTCGTACACTATCAGGTTGCCTTACACAATATGGTGAACTTTCCCGCACGTGGCATTACTGAGCAGGCAGTGTGCTTGGAAACAGTGAGGATGCAGTAAAAAACAGAGATGGTGGCAAGGATAGCGCCACTAGCTTGTGCACTCCTGCCTTAGTTCCACTTCAAGGGCAGCTTTTGCCATCCTGTGCGAGTCAAACGAGATGTGTGGGAAAGCGAGCTTGCGAAATTTCACGTATCCCGTATGAGACAATCGTAAGAAAGCTCTAGAAAATCGGGCACTTTACAATAAATTCGTCAATAGGTGGCAGGCATGCTCCACCACACCCACGCCTCCTCTCCACAGTCCAACCACCGCCCACCATTGAAAAACTTGTCCGATTCAACAAACAAGGCTTCGTCTTTTGTAAAATGAAGAACACACCGAGAAGACAAGAAAATACTCTTCAGAATCCAAGTGCCTGAGCTGCACGCTTCTTCTAGCTTTTACCGAGCAAGGAAAGAGACCTGCCTTTTCCAGTCGAGCACCTCCGAGAAAGGCATCACGTACTCATCCGCGACCACGACAGGAATGCAGCCGGCAGAGAGCGAATCGGAGAGCGCCATCTGGCCGAGCCTGGCCGCTCGAATGACCAGGCAGAATTTGCCCTCCTGCGATTGAGAAATGGAAAATTTCTCTCCAGTCTTTGTTCCAGTACAGGCCTGGGGAGACCCTTTTCTAACACACAGTTTGCGCATTGCAATAGACCTTGTACATTTCCAAAGACTATTTCAGACTATTAACAACAGGAGATTCGAGACACAATGATAATTTGCACTATCCAAGCTTTATAGTGCTAGTGGTGGAAATCAGAATTTGCGCAACAGCCACTAATACAGTAAAACCTCGTCACACAAAAAAAAGGGGGAACACAAATAAGTAAATCTAAGATGTTTCTCACCAATATCAGCATGTAATGAACAAATGCTTATTCAATAAAACAAAGGCATATAACAAAACTCATAAAAGTGTTTTTGACACACTCAAGTGAAGTTTCAATTGTGGCTAGGATAGAAAGAACCTATCATTATTTACTATACTAAGTAAATTTGACCTCAATAGTGTCACATTTTTTTTTCTGTTTTGTATAAATGTACTCTTCATGTTGACATTGAGTCATTTTGATTTTCCTTGATGTGGTATGGTCTTTGAGCGTTGCCCCATCAGAATGCAGCCGCTGCAGTTGGGAATCAAACCTACAAACTTCTGTTTAGCAGCAAAATGCCATAATCACTAAGCCACCGTGGCCGATAAGCTGTGCCCATATTTTGCACTGAAATGACCGACAAACCTCATCCATGACTTTGTTCAGCAGGAGTCATAAGAAAAGGCTCACCGTCAGGATGTCTGGATATTTGTAGTGTCTGTTGCCGTGGCAACGCAAACTGTGGCTGTTGCCACCCAAGGCACGTCCACAGCTGGTGAGATTCAACACATCGTGGTGCGTCTTGGCCAACGACGCCGTCACAGAGCGGAATTCGAAATGAATGCCCGGCTGGGCCGATATCAGCAACCACGGCCGGTCTGACCTATTTGCGGAGAAGGAAACAAGGGGTGAGAAATGTTAAAGGACTGTGTGACGTTACTTTTATAAAACATTAAGTAGTGGCACACGTTTATCGAGTTGTGGAAGCTCTATCATATGCTTCTCGCATGCAAGTAGTAAGGTTGGGAAGTGTTTATATTATATATTTTAAGTGGGTACCAGAACTGGTGCTGAAACATTATAGTCAACATTATCGTGATGTGACCCAGAGCAAAATTTGCTGACACTGTGTACCAATGCAGCTAGGTGTGCTGACAAAGCAGAGCGGGCGATGGGATCAGATATTAAGAAATTTGCAAACATAGGATTGATTCAGCTGGCGCAAGGAAGCAGTAATTGCTGCTTAGAAAGGCAAAGTAAAGCTAGCTGGCTAGGGTTTATGTTAGAAAAAGTAAGGCATGCGAGACACAGACACAAGAGGAAAACGGACAATGCAAATGGTAACACCGTCCATCTCCCTCCTCCCGAGTCCGTGTCTGCAAGCCTAACTTTTTCTAACACATCTATTTCTTCATCCTACAGTGGATAGAAAATACCACATTTACTCGTGTTAGGTCCCCCCTCGTGTAAACCTTGACCTTTACATAGGAATAAAAAGTTTTGCTAGGCGTCAGAGGCATACCCACGTGCATGGCCTCCGAGACTGCACTGGCGTGCCGTTTGCAATCTCAGAGGCTGTGCACACATGCTGGTCAATTCCCACAGCCCACTATTAGCACCAGTTACAGTTTCGCCAATGATGGCACTGTCATGGTTGCCATATCCTGTCGGATCGTGATCACGTGACATGGATCCAGCATCCATGTGTTGGCTGCGTTGAGGTGCATTGCTTAGCAGGTTTAGCTGTATCATACCTTTCTGTGCATCAAGAGGGCGCTGCTGCAAGCATTGAGCATGTGGCTTTTGAACGCATGGTTTTCAGTTTCGTTTGAGACTGTCGCTAAGAGCTTTGTATTGATGCGAATCTAATGGAAGGCACTGAAGACGACCAACTTTGGGAGATTGCTCATGAGTTAAGCTCATAAAACAGCCAGGAAAGGACAACCAAATAAACGTGTTCATAATCAGCCACTACCGGTTGCGTTATTCTGCATAGCAGTCTAAGTGCAGTTGGAAGCTCCAGTGAGTAGCCCCAATCCTGCTTCGTGTAAAGCCCACATCCTGTAAAGAAAGGTGTAGGAAGAGTGCAAGCCTTACACGAGTAAATATGGTAGGCTGATGACAATGACGATGATGCTGACAAATATGCCACTTCACCATGCATCGATGAGAAATTTCGGCTTCAAATGCCACATCCACGAGAAAGTATTTCCTAGTACCTTCTCGCAAGCGATGGGTCGAGGTGATACATGGCTGGATTGAAGACTGGAATGCTGATGTCGTGGGACCTGCGGAAGGTCCACGAATCGAAGCCGCCGCCCGCCACCATAGCTTGAGCAGTGTTGACTTCGAGCGACGTCTCGTAGCTCGGCAACATTCCGGGCAGCATGTTGAAGAGCAGGTGGTTGGTGCCATTGTCCCAGCTGAATGAGAAAGTAAAATCGGACGTGGAGACTTTCAACGAGTATGTTCCTCCCCGTAACTGTGTAATGTCAAACGTATCACACATTCTGGGATTTCAGTTTCAGCTTATTGATGCGATTGAAATGTTTTATAGAAAAAGTAACTCTAGGAGGTCCCATAGTCAGAGGCTGGGGAGGGACCTCCCCAGTTCCCCGTGCCAAAACCACAATCTGATTACGAGGCACGCCGTAGGGCGGGAGCTACCGATTAATTTTGACCACTTGGGGTTCTTTGACTTGTACCCGAATCTAAGTAGACAACGGTTTCTTACATTTTGCCCCCATCCAAATGCGCCTACCACGGTCGAGACTGCACTAGCGAGCTCTCGTATCATGTATGCTACGGCGTGTTTGATACCTTAAAATTCTGATTCAAGCTCACCAAACTTAACGCATAGCTTATATATGTGAACCTCTTTGTAACGTGACAGGATATAACGAAATAATGGATATAGCGAAGCAAGTGCAATTCCCCTTGACATCCCCATAGAGATCCGTATATTTAACACCATGCTGGTGACCATCCATTTCTAAGGGCCCAAGCCTTCGTTATTTCAATCGTAAAATTAGTCTTTGCCGGATAATTTGAACATGACCAGGCAACCTGACCTCTATGGTGACCCCATTGCAACCCAACCCCTTTACTGGCGACATCTGTCTCGGCAGAGCTTCGGGGACATTGAACGTGTTGAACATCCATCGAAAATGCCCATTTCGGGCATGTGCAGGAAGATTTTCAAGCAATAATGGTTGGTCACAATGTCTGATTACGGTATTTAGCCGATTCTAATGTGGGACCTTTTTTTTTTTTTTCTCAAATAAGGTTAAACTATGGAGTGTGAATGAAAATGTTTTTTTTTTAAGCTTGTAACCCCCCCTGCTATAGTGCCTTTAGGCAAAGCGGGGAAGCATATGATTAAAACAAAAAAACGAAAAAGCTTGTTCGCAATGTTTGCGTTCTTTGCCGCATAACACAAATGCAGTGAAGCTGACTTTAAAATAGTGAGGTGAAGCTGAATTTAGGAACCTGGCCATCCACTATGCAACACATATTAGACCTTTGTCCATTTTTTCTAGCTAAAAAATCAAGTGTGTGTTAGATTGCTACTTTATTTAGAAGTGTTAATGCTATCTCAATGTTAGATTTCTACTTTGTACACACACAACGCAGGCATATGTTTGATACAGGCACGTGTTAGAACCAGGCAAACACTGTCGAATGAATCAGCAGTGTGTATTACTGCTGTTTCTTCTGCGCTTTGTTTACTTCTACCTGCCAGTAACACAATCAATTTTGGCGGTCTCATCAGGATCGAATTAACAGAAGCTGACTGTATTACACAAACACATGTTTTATTTAACCATATGGACTTAAGCTTGAATGTACAATTCCATGAAACGTAACATGTAATGGTGGACCACTAGAGTTCCACTAGAGTTGGGAAGTTGACAAAGCCAAGACTCAGAGCGTGACAGTTTGTCGTTTGCTTTTGTTTATTCTCACTTGCTTGTGCACTGTAGGTGAGTAACCTCTATTAAAAGATGTAGTACGTGTAAATGAAAACTTTTTGTGAAGATATTCTTTTACGAAACCTTCATCTGGCACAGCCGTGACCGCGGTTTAGGCCAAGTCACGTTCGAGACAAATCCCAGCTCGCACACATACCGGCATTCTCATGGCGGCACAGCGCTCACTAGGAAACTCGCATAGATGGTGGTGCCGCCCCAGATTTACCTCCAGGTAACAATTGCAAAAAAAAAAAAACAGTTTATAAGCAAAGGCATATAATAAAAAAGAAACATAAGTCAATAAAACAAAAGAAACCTTACTGTGGCAGAGAGTTCAATATCTGTGAAATTGCATTCAGGTTGAGGCTATCTTGATTCAGTAGGTCCAGTGAAGGAATGAAGAGGCAGGCCTTGGAAGGATCAGAGGTGTAGAATCTGGACTGCTGGACAGCTTCCAAGAGTGCCATGAATTCTCGGGAGGCATGGTGAGTCAGTTCTTTCCCGTGTTCATCAACGAAGCTGCAAAACAACAGCAATTATGACATCAACGAACAAGTCGTATTTAAAGTAAAACTGAAGAGTAACAAAATGTCCGGTCAAAACTCTCAATTTCACTCATTTGGCAAAAGAAGGTTTATTGTTCCTGGAAGAAAGTAATCTTGAATTTCTGCTGGAATGCCAGCTTCATGTAACAGTGTTGTCTTGTACTTTGGAAGTTTCAGAACATGAAAATTTCTCAAAATTTGCAAGGCCGAGTCTCTGGTTCTCGTGAAATGCAATGTTACCTTTCTTTTTCAATAAGCAACTAACCAGCAGTAGTAAGTAGTAATTTATTGTATTCGAAAGAACACAAGGAGGGGGTTGCAAGCATTTCAACTGTTTCATTTTTCCAGTGGACACCTGAACTACCCAATAAGCTGGGCTAGTTGGTTGACGTTCATGTTTGAAATCTGATTGAAGCGCACATAAGACGGGGACACAAATAGGAAGGGGAGGTAGACAGGGCCAAGCACCATCCTGTTTACCTTCTTATTTGTGTCCCTGTCTTACGTGCGCTTCAATCGCATTTCAAACATGGCCTGAACTGTCCCACTGCCATGGAAAAAAAAGGCATTCGGCAAAGGAATAGAGAAGAGGAAAGTTACAATAATAGGGATGTAAAAGAACATAGCAGGACATAAATTAGAAGAGACCGGCATAACCAGAAGTAGCAGATGCTGTCAAAATCCATGGCGTTGCAGAGAGCTGACGTAGAAACTCGAGATGGTGTCACTCATTTCTTTATTTGTTGTGCCTTTCCTGGCTAACCAAGCCTTGTCTCTAAGAGTGGCCGCTTTGCTATTGTAGAAACGTGATTTAATCATGCCGCTTAAGAGCTTCCTCTCAACAAAGGAGAAATGGTCTTTCTCTGCAACCACTACACCAAATTTGATGAGGTTTGTTGCATTTAAAAGAATATGTTGCAATCTAGTGACTGTTGGTAGCGAATTTCCGATTTAGGCCGTCAGTGTTGTAATAAAAACTGTTTAAAAAATTTGAATTTTCAGAAAAATGATACTATCAAATTTACAACTCTAACTCAGCAGTGAAAAATGACATACCAATTCTGTAAATTCAATCTAACAGTACATCTAAAGCATACAAAATTGATGTATCACATATGACTCTCAAATTTATCACTAATATGTGAGTAGGACATTTGCAAAACCCTTGTAGACAATGTAACAAATTCACTTAAGACAAGAACTGACATATCAAATTTGTATGCTTTGAATGCTCTAATGGATGCAGTTTACAGAACTGCAATATCTGTTCTACGTGCAGAACCACGAATTTGTAAACATAGTGCTTCTATTCTTTTTTAAACTTACCAATTTCTGAAAATTCTTCTTCAAAATTCAGGCCCTAAATCGAAATTCTGCTTCCAACATTCACTAGAATTTAACTTTCTCTTGCAAATGCAACAAATGTAATTAAAATCGGCCCAGTGGTTAACGTAGAAAAGCGCTTTTGCATTTTACACATATTTCAATAGGCGGCATTAGAATTGGGCCTGAGCTAAGGCTTCCTTTTAACCAAATAGTCACTTTAGTTATTTGCAGCAAAATCAACTCCGACTAATGCCCTGGAGCATGATCTTAACTTTAACAAATTATGCCATAAATATGCGCTTCTGTCAGCACGACAGCGCAAGGAGAAAGACGTTTGAAGAGTGTGCCCTCATTCACTGAAAGGGTTGATCCAGGAGACAAGTTCAGGGACCATGGTGCAAGCACTGAGGAAATAAAGCTACAGGCTGCAAAACGAAAATTAACATTAAGAAGTTTTAACTCTGGGGTTTTACGTGCCAAAGCCACAATCTGATTATGAGGCATGCCATAGAGTGGCGCTTCGGATTAACTTTGAACGCTCAGGATCCTTTGACAGGCATCCAATGCCTGGCACTCGAGCATTCTTGCATTCCACCCTCATTGGAATGCGGCTGCCACGAATGGAAGCGAACCCGCGACCTCGAGCTTAGCAGCGCCACGTCACAGCTGCTGGGTTATCTCAGCTGGTAAGCTGCAATATTCTAATGTTGCTGCACAAAACAAAGGCACATTGTTGGGGTAGTTGGTGCTTGCTTAACCCCTTCAGTTAGGAATTATGACCAAGAGTTTTCGAGGCTTTCCAAATATATATATATCTTCTTGGAAACATGGCGCAAATTTTGCAGAAAGAATGCTGGACCTGCAGCATGAATGTTTAGGTGACATCAGGCTAGTCATCATAATTACGAAAAAATTAATTGGTTGCGAATGTAAACATCATATAAATCACGATACAAAATTGAGCGGTAGGAAAAGAAAAAAAAAAGAACGTTGACTAAATGTTTATGCTTACATGGATACGGCTGCGGAAAAAAGGGAAATAAAATATGAAACACATTTGGCAAGGTTGTTGTACAATAAAAGCATTGTAAGCAAAGCAACAGCCTTGCAACTTTTTATGATATGTGCTAGTATGGTAACACAGCAACAAAAATACTATACTTGGGCGAATTTGACCTACAGCTTAATTTTTTTTTTCTAATTCTGTTCAGGAACTTCTCTTAATAGGAAAACTTGGCGACTTCCCTGCCAGCTAGTTCTGTACTTTCCCAGTGGCAACATTAATTACTCTTTCATGAAAAGTCTGTTCTCCACAAAGTGACACTACAGATATTTTGGAAATACAGTCAATCACTTTAGCCTTCTTCTTGCTTTTTGAGTATCACTTTAGAACTTCATGGCAATTTCTCAAATGCTGCAGATGATTAACATTTGCCCATTATTGTCTGTACTTTCTAAGAAGCTTGAACTTTTCTGCTACAAGTTCCCGAATTTTTATTATAATTTCCTGTTTGGAAGTGCAGATAAATATGGCTGCTGACAATTCTACCAGCCGAGCGACTTGTGATACATTGACGGGACACCACAAAGCAACGCTATATCAGTTTACACTGGTAAATTATTTTTTCCCAAAACCTCATCTTCACCAGTTTGGCAGCAAAATACTGACTAATGGAGAAAATCAACTTGAAACTCCCCTCTTCTTTTCTTTTTTTTTTTCTAAATGCACACCAAAACCTCGGTGCCTGCCTGCAAGTCATCACGACGTCATGGACGTCAAAGTGTATTCTCGTATTCCCACCATTCTAGCACGAAACAGGTTGCCGAAACTTGCCGTGCAGTTTTTGGCTTGCTTATAATGCAGTGTGACGTTTCGCTAAAAATAAGTTAACTAGGCCCAACGAGAGAATGCGAAAATCCATGATGTCACAGCGCATTGGTGTGGGAACTCAGGCCTGGCCGCCAGCAGTCTTTCGCTTTTGTGCCTTTCCTAGCTCACCAAGCTTTGGCTCAAAATAAAAGTGGGCTAATTTCCATTTTGAAAGTGTAATTCTGTAACACAGCTTGAATTAAGGGGTAGGTTTAGCTCCGGGCTCCTGTCTGAACACATGGCAGCGGAGAAATCGGTTTTTTTTCTTGGCAATGGCTGCATCCACTTTGACGAGGTGCATTGCATTTAAGAGAATAAAAGTTAAAATCTGGTGGCTGCAAGAGGTGGAATTTTGATTCAGGCCATAAATTTGTTGATAAAGATTCTTGAAAATTGCAAGATCATGAGAACCGAAACTATCAAGCTTAAAACACCATAACCCGGCAAAAAACAAAAAAAAATGTTATCACAATTCTGTAAACTACACCTAATAGTATATACAAAGTGGACAAAATCACTTTATCATACACCGCTTTGTAATGCACATCATTAACTTGGGAGCAGGACTTTTGCAAAACCCCTTGTAGGCACTGCAACAAATTCATGCAAGATTTAAATTTATATATCAAATTTTTCTGCTTTAGATGCTCTAACAGATGCAGTTTGTAAGAATGATGATACTATCAGTTTATGATAGGTACAATTTGTAGACCAAGCTTTTATTTTCATTTCGGCTTACTCATTTTTCAGAAAATGTAAGAAATTGAAAGCCCTAAACCAAAATTATGTTCCCTACAGTCACCAGAACTTAACTTTCTTCACATGCAACAAACTTCACTTGAGTCAGTCTAGTGGTTGTCTCATAAAAGCATTTTTGCATTTTACATGTATTTGAATAGGCAGCATCAGAGATGGCCCCGAGCTAAAGCTTCCTGTTGATGGTTCCCTTTAGTGTCCTTTTAACCTTGTAACATCTTGTCAACTAAAACTAAACTGCAGGATTTACCATCCCGTAACTGCATAATGGCTTATGAGCCATGCCACAGTGAAGGGTTCCGGATTGACTTTGACCAACCGAGGTTCTATAATGCGTGCCTAAACCTAAGCACACGAACCTCTTTTTGCATTATGCCTCCCTTGGAACATGGCCTCAGTGGCCAAGGATCAAACACGAGCTCGTAGCAATCTTGCTGCCTGCTGCCTACTTACTTGAATATCGGGTAGACGTACACCGTGGCCTGATCATGCCTGTGGCCACACCTGTAGACGTCAAAGCATGTGTAGTAGGAGCAAGATTCAATTCTTGGCTCTGCCAACGGGCTGCTCGATGGTACGACAACACGAGGAGACGATTCCAGAAACCGCGGAATGAATTCGGTCTCCCGTTTCCGCCTCTCGAAAGGCGTGAGCAGCAGCAAAGCGCACCCGACGAGTGCAGTGGCTGTCAGGACATAACAGGCCGCTGAAACTGCGGTGCAGGTCTTCCGGGGTGGGTTTGCGTTTTTATTCATGGCTCCGTGCCAGCCGTAAGACCCTGTAATTGAGCAGAGGGCGAAAAACATGCATGGGGACAATGCAAGGTGCTGGCTATTGTACTCACTCATCATCGCAGCTAATAGAATTCTCTCACAATGAGTATCACTATGCCACCAATGCCGCAGAGCATGTCGATAGTAGTAGCAGTTCTTAGAGGGCTCAAGGGCAGCTGTGGTAAGAAGCACGCTGTGTCTGTACTAGGCCTACTTGGCCCTTGCGATCAAAAGCATAGAAGATGAGAATGAAAAAGATTTTAGAATAGTAGTGGGCTTCAGACAAGACGCACCCCTTTCCCCCTACCACCCAACTTTCCCCTAAAATTCACTGGGAAAATCTACAATGCATTGCCCTTGGCATTCCTCTCAATGTTGCCTTGAATCCAAGTACAGCGAGAATCTGCTAAGGATTACTGTCATCATGGTGTCGACACGGTCACTGGGCTCACCTGGGGCTCCGGATGTGGTAAAATTGGTCATTTTCACATGTCACACGTGTCAGTTTTATATCTTTATCATACAAGCATTTTTGATTCCATAAAAATTCGAAAGCCTGTTCGAAACGCTGCCTACGTGGTACTTCAACATGATCCTGTTTGATCTGTCACATACCGGATGCCAATAAATCTGCCCCCCTCTAAATAAAACGGAAGCTGTAGCTGACAAAAGTGCTTCTTACTGAGTAAAAGTTATGTATATGAAAACAGTTAGCAAGATAGCTCAAATTTCTTGTAGAAGGAGGACGGAATAGAAATGTCAGATTCGTGATCTGGCGATCGCAAGCACGGACTTGCAATTTCACGCGCGACATTAGACAATCATAATGCTAAACATTACGACTTAACATTAATTATTCCGCGGGAAAAGCTTTTGTTTTGCGTTTGCCGGCCGGCTCATCTATAACTATGTAAAGCAAGGTACGTACGCGCCGAATGCAGCCCTTGATTACGCTCGAAAATTTCAACTGCAACTGACGAAACGTGATTGAGTTTATATCAGAATCGCAATCAAACGCGCCTGGAAATGAGCGCATGGCAGCGCTCGATCTGCATCGAGTTCGATCGCAACTGACTCTAGCGTGCTCGAAGTTGTCCGTGTGAAATATGTGCGCAAAAAAACCACTCTGCTAGCAGTGCAACATTCACACTTGCGAAGGCGCGTTACATGAGGGACAGGGGCACAAGTTTGAATATGAATTACCAGCTCTCCCGAGTCCACGCACCGCGAACCAAGGCTTCTATTGCAGCCTGTTGGCAGTACTTCCGAAGACTGTACGGAAGTGAATGACCTAACTGCGCTAGCGAACTTGGCCGCAAGCCTCGCCAGGGATTCGTGCGATGACGGCGGCGCCCAACGCGACCCAACAGCGGATCCTTCATCCATCAAGTTTGACATCTAGTGGCACGATACGCATCACGTATACCTGGACACAAGTGCTCGCACGTGTTGCCGGTACATACTGCGCAATCTGTGGAACGGATTAGGAACACGTATTTCTTCAACTTAAAGACCGTTAATGGCGCCTCGGACAGCAAAAAAGTTCAACGCGGATTGCAGTTTCGGTTTTGTGCGCACACCCAGTGCTGACAGGCGTGCCCAAGACCGCTCTGATCTTGCTTAGAGGAAAAGCTCGCGTGATGGTCCTCGCTAAAAGATAGTTCTTTCACGCACCTTTCACCCAGACGTGCCTTATGAAAACTGTGTGAACTTACCGTCATCGACCAAAGGCTGGCGATTTTAGCAGCCACAAACTTACATGATTTGTACCGCGACAGAGCGATGCTGCTTCAAATGGCCGACTTACTGATGCAGACGCTCGGAGCGTACGCCAGTTTCGCAGTCAATTTAAACCTTATTGTTGTCATCTAGAGTCCCTTAAAATGCAGTAAATAAATAGAAATAAAGTTTACTTGTTTATTATTTTGACGTACAATTGCTTTCAGAAAGCCCTCGAAAATATCAACATTCGCAACTGCTGTTTTATTGTAGGCACGGCCGAAACCACCACTCTCCCGAAACTGAAAATATGGCGATGGATTTCAACGATGCGTTGGATGACATAGTGCTGGCCGAAGAAAAGTGTGTCTTCTAATTTTGCACTTCTGCAGTTTCTTTCTATGTGGGAATTAGTACTTCCTAAAGGGCACTGTTCGTTTCCGAATAGTTCATAGCTTTTTGTGTGGTTATAAACGGTCAGGAAGCTCATCAAACTAACGCTCATTTACGCCACAGACAGCAACCGTTGCCTTGCGTAAGAGTTAAAAAAAAAAAAAAAAAAAAGGTTGCGTCTAAATATTTATGTTGCTGTGACCTTTACTCACGAGATCCCGAGGTTCGTTCCGAGCCAAGTGTTTCTGAGCCTGCGATAGCGAACGGAGTGTTTGAAATATATATGTTTCTTTCTGGAATCGATTGTGTCAACACAGAGATGCTAGGTGAGCTAGGATTAATCTTGCGATGAACTGCGAGGCTCAAACTTCTATTCACCGTTATTTTTGTTGTGCTGCTTTGTTCTCGTCACCAGGCGTTCCTTCCACTCCTAGCGCCTTGCTGCGTGTGATGTGAACTGAATGATTTGAGTGTTGCCCCGTGCGTGTTGGGCGGTAGAGCGTTTTAGAAAAGCCACATCCGAAACTCACTACTGCCGCTTGCTTCGTGCTATTCTGGCTTGAAAAGCCTTGTCTCCTAGACTTCCCCCGCTACGGCCGGCAGATATGGAATTTCAGAGGTGGGTGCTTTTGGCGTGAAGTGACACGGGCAGTATAGTTGTTTCCGTTTTCTTGTTTACACTTTTTTTTTTTTGCTATTATTATTCACGATTTCTTGCATTGCACGATGGGGATTCAAAAAAGTTTTATAATGGGTTTGGAACGTCGAACTTCTCTTTCTCGTTTGATTTGTTCTTTCTTTTTGTTAATTTCTTTTTCTTATCTTTCTGTCGGGTTTTCAAGAAATGAGCAGATGCTCATAAAAGTAACCGAGAACTAATCTTAATCTTGTTGCTTTCGTCAAATTCTGGTTCCTAGGCAGAATTCAACCAATCAATCACTAGAACTTTGTTTCCTAAACACAACAAAATCATGTGCATAAATACTTGAACCGATGCTCTCTATGGCCTGTTGAGCACAATATAGAGCTAAAAGTATGCAGGCCAGCGGCGAAAAACAATATAAGCCTAATATGAAGTTAACAAATTGAAAGCACACCTTCAACATGCAATATGATTTATAAACATGCAGATCTTGCACTGCGAGGAAGGATGACTTGCATGCTATCTCACAATTCTGCACAGTTCTTATGTTGTTGGGCTATGATGCTCCAAATTCTTGCACCATTTCTGTTTATCTTTCACCGCAAGCATAGCGAAATTTGGCATGTGTATAATTGCCTGAATGTTGTAGGAGTAATGTAACTGCAACTTGTTTCATTTGCTTTCTTGCTGGAATAAGACGTGATGAAACTGCTCTTGCATTGGCGATTATATCTCAGAACAGTCGCCTGAAGATACTGCCTGCTGCCGACATATATAAAATATGTGGTGAAAAGCATACATTAGCTGCTTTTTGCTCTAGTAGGGCTAGAAATAATAAAAGGAATCACATGTAGAAAAGTTTCCTTAATTCCTGCGTATCTTAGTTACATTTTCTGGAGAGCAGCCATCAATGCTCGAAGTTTCCTCTCGGCTCGAGCGAACAGCATTGCTGCGAGAGCAGTGGTTTGCATTTATTATTGTCTTATGTTCGTAACCCACAACTGCATATAAATGGTGCTCCAAAATTCAGTCCTGGAAAAAATAACTTTAGAAATGGTGCATATTCTCTACTAAATAAATGCTGCAATGTAAATTTTATCACCACCTCGCGGACATACTGCCCCAAGTACCGCCATTTTCATTACTGTACCTAACACTGTCACTAGTGTCCTGAGGAGCCTAGTGGTCTTCTGATCTCTCAGCTTTTGTTTATTTTAAGCGGAGCCTTTTAGTGTATCTAATGTTACTTTTGTGGGGTTCTACTGTATCGGGTTTTATGAAAGGAAAAATCTGTCATCCACTCAACAGTAGCCTAAGATACAAAGGAAACTCGTACGGATATCTCCGTATAAACTTTCGTATCTGGGAAGAAATTTACCCATACCTATACGGATATATTACCCATACGAATATATCCATATAGGAAGAAAGCTTTGCAGCTGAGGAAAAATTTGTTCTGGTCCGGGAATTGAATTTGGAAGCAACGCCATGCCGGGGCGGTCACTCTGCCATCTTGAGCTCATCCAAGAGGCCAGCAGATAGCAGAGTGATGTCGAATGAGTCGACAACTCGAAGTGCAGGTTTACAGAAATTGCGGAAAGTGGATGGCAGATTTTTCCTTTTGTCATTTTGTCATGACCTTGTGGGCCCGCGCAGAACTGATTTGCAATTTTGGTACCGGGTTTTTTAAAGTGGCGTATGTATGGCCGGCTACTCTCATATGCTGTTCCAGAGCACCTGGTACATTCTCCGCATGGGCATGGCTTGAATCGGAGGGATATAAATTTAAAAAATCATAAAATAACTGAAGCTCGCCCTCTTTTGGCCACTGTCTTGTGTGTCTGACATTTTTCGCCCGTTGCCTTCGGTTGGCTCAGGGGTCGACACCCTAAACCGAAACAGAGCTATTCGGAAGAAGGGCCCCCCATCGACGCCAGGTAACCACCATGCATCTGCTGTATAAATCTCTTTCCTCTTCCCCCTCCATTCCCCATCGTGGTGTAGACTTCAGTCAGAGCCATTTGCTGCACCCTGTTCATTCACAACACATGCTTGCCCATTTGCTGCACCACTGCCTGCTACTTTTTCAAAGGATTACTGACACATATTTTCAAAGCCTTAAAAAAATTGGCCAGGTGCTCCTCGCACTCAAAAGGACAGCACAAAGCGCGAATGAGTGTAGGGAAATGTATAAGAGATCTCAATTTGATACTATGGTCTCGAAATGACTGACTTTGAACTGTCAGTGCTATCATGACTTCAGGACATAGCGGAAAATTTGCAGATCTCGTGTAGCGATAAAGCCACCTGCAATGTTAGCCCAATGGCTATTGCATTGCGCTGCCGAGCTCCAGGTCACAGGTTTGATCCCACCAGTGGGGTATCACCATTCAGATGGGGGCCAGAATAGGAATGCTCATGTTCCGTATATTGGGCGCATGTTTCAAAGAACCCCGGGTGGTCAAAATATTAATCCAGAGACCCCCCCCCCCCCCCTTTCACTACACCATTCCTCATAATCAGATCGTTATTTTGGCATGTAAAACCCCAGAATATTTCATTTTAACCTAATTGTATTGTACTGATAATGCCAAATTATAGATACGTCACTTGTAAAGAAATATTACACGAGTGCTACGTTTGCTTCTTTTGGCTGCACTCACACATGTCAGCTGTAGAGATCACGGGAATGGATCTGGCCAATGTATATTAAGGAAGTTGTGACTTATCCACCACTTCAGTACAAAAAGGGAAGCTGGTTTATACAAACTGGAATTAAATTAGGACTCCTTGACAGTTGCCAGTATGTTTTTCTGAGGTTTAGAGGCTCTTGACCTTCATTTGATGAAAAAGAAATGCTAAGCCAAAACATGTTGTGTCAGTAATCCTTTAATTAGAATGCATGAAAGGTAGCAACACCCACCTTGCTTGCACTTTGCAGAATTTTTTTTTTATTTCTTGGGAAGCCTCATTCATCTTCCTTGGCATGTCTGTCCCAGATAATGGTGATCTTTTTTCTTTCTTCGTTGTTTCTTTTTTTCGATACGATATCAAGTCAGTTTATCTAGATTCATATTCGAATGTGCGAATCTTAATTAGCAGATTCAGATGTGAATCTTGCGATTGGCATGGTGCATTCCCTCTCAGCATTGTTTAAAAGGACACTAAGAAGAAACATTAAATGAGTATACAGGCGTGTTGTTCTCTTCGGGACTGTTTCTGTGTTGAAAGTCATTCGCTGCCCCATCAAGATGTTGAACCAGTGCCAGCTTGCCCAAATGTTGATTCTTCTACTGTTAATATGTTACAATAGTGGGGAAATGTTTAATTATTGGTTGAAGTTGTGGCAATCAAACTGATTTTTTTTTTATTAATACCGCATCCTGGCAGTGGCATAGGGAACATCACTGCGACATCACAGATATGCCACGGTATGTCGCGCATACTATCATGCTTCAACAAGACACAAATGTCTGGAAACATACTAGGAGGCCCGTTCCCCTTCCCAGATTTTCACGGATGCATTAAGCGGCACAGATGTGGCACGATGCAGCGTACTATCCGGTGGTCACTAAAGATGGCCGTTCATAGCGTTGGAACCTATCGAATCTCGATGAAGTTTTTTGAACCTGGTTGTTGTTTAGACAGGCCGTATAACTATATGTCTTCTTTATACTTACTCTGTTTCGTGTTTGGCAGGCAACGGAACAGAAGTTGCACATAGTGCATTCATGAAGATCTGTCACTGTGTGTTTTGTGGTGAACTGGTTTTGGATCAGCAACTCCTTCTATAGGATAAGTTCTCTGTATATACAACCGATACTGAGCTATTGTTGCAACCCACTGCCACTGCTATAGAACTGTCCAGCTGAGCTCAAGGATGTAGGTTCGAATCTGGCCCCAGCAGCCACATTTCGATGGGGGCGAAATGCAAAAAACACTCCTGCACTTTGAATTAGCTGCACGCCAAAGAACCCCAGGTGGCCAGATTTAACCCAGAGTCCCCCGCTACGGCATGCCTCATGATAAAATCCTAATTTTTGCATGTTAAACCCTGGAATTAAATTTTTTTTAGCCAGTGTGGTGTTAAATCATGCATTGTTTTCTAAATTCAATATGTGATGCCACTACCTCTTAATCACAAGTACAAGCGGTTCACTGTAGAAGCTATGCAAATGGGATAATCCTGCGATGATGTCCCTTCACTTGTTTCGCGCTGAATAGGTTTGGATATGCGACGTCTCCTATGCAATAACATCTTCGTACACGGCTGCTGTAACGTGTGAGGTTACAATCCACTTGTCATTTCAGAGCTACCTGGCTCCTTGAGTGAACTCATATCATGCTCGAATAATGCAGTTATAAACATCTACTGGAGGAAAACATAGCACAAGCTGTCACCCGCATCTAGCAGAATCCAGCATGAATTCATGTCTCTCTACCAAAGCGAGAGTTGCTGAAGGATCTGATTTGATACAACAAATTGAAAACGTGAACTTGTTGTCAGTTGACTGATGGAAAGCAGAATGTTTTCAACAAAGAAAAAAAAAAACTTGCTTCATGTTGACTAGTGGAATGCACCTTAATATAGTATTTCTCTTCAGTGTCCATTTAAACCATTGACAGTGCATACAAACTTGTACATTATGATGGTCTCTGCTGAAAATTATCATCTCATTCTAGTATTAGCTTTCCTTACCCTGTATGCATGATTCTCCTTTGTCATGCTTTCTTTTTTAATATTTGTTCCGAAGAATATCGCCACCATCCTCCTTTTTGGATTTTCTTATTCGCGACCCTCGTACTCTCTGCACCTTGCGGGTGGTCTGAACTTTTGTTCCGAACTTTTGCTCTGAATTTTTACTGTTGGTGAGCATTTTTTTTACCTGTCATAATGCCCTCGATAAGCCTCATGACGGTTTTTTTTTTTCTTTTTGCATTTTGATGGAATTGGTCGAGTTTTGTATGAGAGTTGTATCAAAGGTAATGCAAAAAAAGCCATAATTTTTTTTTTTAATTTAGGCTCTCTTTGACTCTTCTCCACCGTGTCACGTAGATGTCTGTATGGCCAAGTAAGCTGGGCCAATTTCGGAGACAGCGTAATGAGAGGTGGTGACTCGTTTGGCCGATTCTGATGCCAGTGCCCGGTATATGTCCTCGCAAAGGTTTTAATGTAGTCTATGACGTGGGCCAATCCTGGAGGTATCGCAACGTCACAGCTCTCGTGCCTCAGAACATTAATCAATAGAGTGAACCAATAAGTGTCCCCAGGAGCATATCTCTGCTGGCATGCCAGGAAGCGGTCGCTCAAAGGGGCGCTAACGGAAAATGTTAACTTGGGCTAGATTGAAAGATTAGGCTTCTGTAGGGACTAATTTATCATTCGTATCAGTGCTGCCACCTGTTGTGGACTATGGTACCTCTCACGTGACATCAGCATCCGCCAATTCACAGAGATCAGCACAGAGCGAGGTCATGTGGGGATTACTTCAACTTATTGATTTTGGCGCGGGCGGTTCAATTGAACAGCAGTGAAAATTTCGAGGGCAGTTTTCTATGCAACAAAATTGGTATGCTGACGTACGGATAACGATGATAAACTTTTAGACATAATTTATCGATGTAGCTCGACTTAGTATTTACCTTTAGGGTCCTTTAACTTTGATGATCATCACCTGGTGGTCGCCCACTTAAGAAAAAATTGTCACAGGATGCCGAAAAAAAGTATATTTTCGAATAGTTGGAATATTTATTTATCTCGCGTTGATAGAGGGGGCTAGGTGAAAGTAGTGTTGTACAAAATGCCCAAAAATCGTGTTTAAGGTTCGTCACCAAGTAATGGGCATAAAAAATTGGGTTGAGTAGCAAGTGCAAAATGTATAAAAGTATTTGAATAGAGTAATAAATTTGGTATCTCACTTGGAGGGAACTCCCAAAACATAGCTTTTATAAGATTCAAAGGAAAAGCCATATATTGCATTCCGAAAACCTTTATAGGGTCGTTTCTCAAGGTCAGTATTGAGCATTGAGCATCATTTTAAAGTTTGTAGGTATCCTATGTCTCTTGCGAAAGCGTGCAATAATACCTAAAGAAGTATTTAGAATAGTATTAAGGGCTTACCTTTCAGAGTACTTGCAGAACACCAAGTTGCTCCTAGACATGTTAAAGTACAGTAATTTGAGCAGGATATTTAAAACGCGAACTCAGGCAAGATCCTCTTGGGCAGCTTTTTGTTTTTTTGTGAGGAAGGCAGGGCAGTCTGTTTGAATTCAGTTGCAAGCTTCTGTGTGCTACAAAGACAATACCACTGTCATAAACTCCAACTGTTTGGTTAGCAGGCCTGCTCAGCAATTCTTGGTCACTGCCTCTCAATTTGTCCTGTTCACTGAATAGAAAGCTTGGTTTACACCCGATAGAGTGACGCAGACTAGCTTAAGGTGATCATGAACAAGTGGGTAGCTAAGATTCAAACTCTTCAAAGGAGAGATCAGAGTCATGCTCAAAGGCTTTGCTAATGTGTTCTTGGATTATGTGCCGTTGTACTTTTGTATATTGTTAGAGTTACCCTATACACTTCAACAAGCTCTGTCTCGTCAACTTTGTATGTTGACAGGAAAACCACAGGTGACATTAGCCGATCAGGAACGAAAATTGGCTGCATGTCTCGGAGAAAGGAGGGAGGCTTACTTACTAGTTGCTGCTAATCCTATTAAGCCTTTGTCATGCTCAAGTAGATTAGCCGCACCCTCTCAACAAGCACAGCTGGTTTTCTTTTCTGATCAGCTGATGATCCATAGTTTTTGCTGCACTGTAAGAATTTATAAGGTTCAGATGTGTGTACTTTAAATGTTCTGTATCTATTAAAAAAATGGTTGCTTGCTTTACTTCTGGTTCAACTCTCGTGATGCAAATCGACTTGTTTTGTGATGTTTCTTGTGCTTTTGATGTCCAATGCCACCACTTTTTCATGTTTCACTCTTTTGAAAATGTGGTACTCTGCCACCATTTTTTTTAGCCTGTGTCAGATGTTTCTTTCTGCTCAGACATTTTTTTAATTTGTTTTAATCTGCCCATTTTGGAACTTTGTCAGAGGATTTTAATTTGTATGGCACTGAATGTGGCCACATAACTGTGTTCATTTCTAACTCTAGTAATTTTTTTTCTTCTAGATTGTTTTTCTTCTTCCTTTCCTTCCTTTCTTTTTTTGAGGTGGTTTGTCAATTACTTCTGTTTGGCTTTTCTTAAACTCTGGTTTTGACCCCACTTTTTCTAGTCTTACTGATAAATTTCATTTCTTTTGCATGGTACGTGGGCATACTTAATTGAAAGCTTGGTTTTGTTTTTCTGTGACCTTCATAATCTCATTTTGGAGTGCTTATTTGCATTGAACCTAAGCATACTTAACTGAAGCCTGTTTTGTTTATCTGTGACCCTCGTAACCTCATTTTGGAGCATTTATTTAAATTTTGCTTAGACTGATACTGCTGTAGCCTGAAACCAAAGCATAGCTATACCACAGCTTTCTTAGTACATTCGTCTTTCTTTAGCATTTAGAAACCTAATTAGGGAAGGTTTTCAATAATCTAGTTAGAATGCCACCTTTTTGCAATATTGTATTTATTTCTACTTTCTTCAATTCTTGCTTCACATGGCCGATTTTGTTAAAGAGCACACAGCCACGGACCTGCATCACTTGTCATTTCATTTTGATTGCTTTGTACTCTCACGAGCACTTTAGCTCTGTAGTCTCATCACGCACTGTCTTTCTCTTTCACCCCTCCTCCTCCTCTATCCATCCTCTCTCGTTGAACTTCACTCGGCCTACCATCCCCCTCGCACCTCTGCACCCCTCCTTTCTCTCCTTCCTGTTTCATGCCACTAACTTCGCCACCGATGTGTTAGGCCTAGGGTTTACCCCAAACCCAGACATAGCAACTCCGAAGAAGGGCCGGCACCTGGCGAACAGAGGTATGCCGGGAAAGTCAAGCCTTCTTGCGCGTCGTCTCCCAGCTGCCATTCCACTCCTTTTTCCTTCTAATCTAGCGTTTTTCAGTTTACTGCATGATCAGTTGTAAAGCAAAGTGTGGGGAAAGAGTGTGAAATTTAGCATTAGAAGCTAAGCTACCAACTGTTGTGTAAATACAGGAGACGGGTGCGATGCATCTTTGGGGTGCTAAACCACCAGCTCGTTCGTGCTCAAATCTCGCATAGGGGTGGAAGTTTGCACTGTATTTTGTTAATGCAGTACTGGGCTCAGGCGCAGCACCTGCCTGTTTTGTAAAGAATAAAGTGTGGAGATATGCATATGTCAGGATGGCAGTGCCAGACACAAGAGACATGTGGCGTTTTTTAGCAAGAAAGCAGTCTCAAGTCTGTTGCTGTAATAATGAGACGTAGTGTGCATCCTATTTGTCCTCATCATGACGTGCAGCACCACTTCAGTTCCTTTCACTGCAGCAGTCACACTTAAGGCGTTAGCATTATACAGGTCATTGCAGGTCTTCAGCGGGCAGGGGCATGTCATCAAATTTTCTTAGCCAGCACCGCACTGGGAGGAGGAACGTTTCGGAGATCACTGAAGAACTCCAGAGAAGGATAGTTAAGAAAGATTGCTGGGCTAATTGAAGCGTTGAGGCAAAGAAAAACTGGGGCACAGTAAATGGCAACAGACGAGAAGAAACAGACAAGACAGAGTACTAACTTCAACTGGTTTTTTACTGAGCCTGCTGTGTAATGTTTGTATACCGAAAACTTCACCCCATGTGCAGCTCCCATCACAGAGACAGCACGCAAATTTGCGCCCCTGTATTCTCTTAAGTGATCATTCAGGCAGTGTGAATGATCACCTTAGAAATCACAGGGCAGCAGTTCAAGCATTGGCGGCAAGTGGTCATTTGGCTGATTACTGCCGTATGTGGCAATGCTATGCCAGCATTTGAATGCATAATTGTTTTGGGATGGCTCTTTGGGCAGTTAGATAGGAAACTGTTCGAGGCATTCTGTATTCAAAATGCAGGGGACAAGTGAATAAGCACTCTTTTCACTAGCACATATCTGTAAACAGATCAGCTATCTTGGGGAAAGCTTAGGGAGTGAACATGATTTCTTTGATTGACAGCACGTCTATTTAAAGAATGTGTCTCTGCAACTGTGGTTGCCCATTGAGTGAAGTCTTCAGTGTGTAAAGATTGCTCAGTGTGATCTGTAAATGCCAATGGAAGGAAGCTTCAGGCCTGTTTGTTTTTTCTCGTCCATGGATCTCTTCTATGCTCAAATTAGTCATAGCCCAAAGGTACAGTGCTATGATTAGATGAAGTGAAAGCTTATTTCACTACCAGAGTCACAGAGAAAAGTACAGAAAATTATCCTACGAAGGGGCGTCTTTGTGAATATGGATGCGACGTAGAGGGGGTAGTGCTGTCAAGAGACAGCCAGAAAATCTAGACAGTGTGCTTCCTAAACACCTCAGCAATACGTCAAGCATTTGGAAGCAGTTAAGGTGGGAAACATTGATGCACAGAGCATATGCTGCAGGTAAAAAGTGTGCCTCGTCTCAATGTCAGGATGCAGACTTAAAATAAGTGACAGTGTCAGCAGCAAGAAGCACATAAGGATAGCACCCACCCATCCATACTACTGTGCACATCTCGCTCAACTGTAATTTGATCCTCCATCACCACAGAGTGTAGTTGTGATTTATTCTCGATGAAATGGGCAAGGCTTGCTTCTATCCGTGGTACTACCTCTGTGATGAAATTTGAATGCGGACAAGCCAGCCATATATAGCTGAAAGAGTTGTTTGTCCCTGCCCTCCATATTTACATAGTATTCAATAGAATAGAACACACATGCTGTTTTTCAGTGAGCATGACCTACACCAGAAAATTAGAAAAATTGAAGTGCAAAGTGAAGGCGCATGTTGTACTCAAATAGTTTGGGCAGATGGCAATGGCAATGCAGAATGTATTGCAGCGAGGCCATACCAAAAGGCACAGTGCTCGTTCATAGATGTACTCTGCATTTTCATGAAGCCTCACTACAACTTGACAGAAAGCAGCAAATAGCTCGCCACCGAGAATTGTTTCCAAAGCTTTGCGTTATACTGACATTTGCGCTGGGGTGCTTTTATAATGATTGTAAGGCATGCAGTTTGCATGCTTTATATGCTTGGGTAGCTTCCTTTCTTTTCTGAGGGTCATATTTCGTAGCGTAGGGCATATGCAGTGGTTGGCCATGGGTGTAAAAATGCAGTATTCTTTTTACACATGAGGTATTGAAGTGAAGAAAAAGATGTGAAGTTGGACAGGACATATAGTGCTTATAAGTGATGATTCTAATAATAGCTGGTGATTCAGGAGATAAACTTAGCACATACCAAATGGTGGTTAATTCCCTTGAGGTGTGGTGGAAGATCATGTTTAGCTATCGTCAGGAAACTCACTGCCATAGTGTAGGCACAGTTGGCCCAGGACATACATACTAATCAGAAACCTTCAAGAGGGGCCTATGTGGTAAAGCAGCACAGTAGACCCTTTTCGTAAATGGCATGATAGGTGTTCTGCAGCGCACCATGCCCTAAACATGGGGGTCAAGATATTGTTAATCTTGTCTGCATCACTGATTTAAATATGGTTTGCTTTGTATGGCGTGTTAGGGGTGTACACTAAGTTGCTTGGCGTGCATTTGACAACTCATGTTGTTAAACTCGCCTGTCATTCTAGTCATGGGCATTTTTGCCATATTTTTAGAGCACAGCGCTCTTGGGCGCCCGTTCCTGCATTGAGCATCGACATACCTTGGCGGCGTAATCAAGCAAACAAGTACATTGAAAGGATAAAGACTGAACGCAGAGCGTAGTGCAGGATGAAATACAGCAAGAGTGAGGAGGAAAGGGGAGGAGGCCATCTTGAAGCACTACCAGATGGTGTTCATGTCTGCGCATAGACGGCAGTGGCAACACAGGCCGTGTGGGGGAAAGAAATATAAGAACCAGAAAGCTCGCCTTCGCACATAGCGTTTGACACAAGCTTTTCCCAGTAAAGATTGCGGCTGCACAAGCTGCAGTGGCCAGTCTATATATCGTGCTGTGCGTCTTAGCTCTGCCAGTCGGCGCAGGGATTGATGCGATGCCTCAAAATATTGTGAAATGAAAAACATGTACAGCTGCATTTAAATTTTGCATTAGGGATCGTTGGATATTTTTGGTCATCCTAGTTTGTAAGAAAGCCAACTTGACACTTTTGAAAAGGGGTCTATTGTCCATTACAAGCTTCACCAAATTCCTTTGCTTTGTGATATGTGAGTGAATCTTGTTCCTAATTTATCGATTTGGTATTGAACATAGTGGCCATTCTCATTCGAGCCCACCAGAAATGTTTTAAAGCATTTTGTCTAAACCTCTGTTTTACGTGACCTGCAAATGGTGTATGTGAGTGTGTGTGCAAGGTCTATTCAACTTTACACTTACCTTTTGCCACGGAGTGGAAGGAATGCTTTGGTTTGATGTGTTGCCTTACTGAGACAATTCTTAATGAAGTGAGACTGTACACAGTCAATAGGCAATATCTCGACGAGGAACAGCCGTTTTAAGCAATAGAGTTTAGCGCATTTCTCTTATACAGTGCTTTACATCTACTCTCATCAACCTTGAACTGGCCCAGGGTCTCCAACAGCCCTTACAGAGACGTGAGAGTGTATCATAGTCATTTGTCTTGATGGGGCTTTTTTATTTTTGAAGTGGTTCAGTCAAGACAGTGCTATAGAACTGACTACCTGTTGCAACCTGTGCTGTTGCTTCAATCAGCTGCATGCAGCTATTCAGAGCTAGGTCAACTATTTTTTCAATACTTACATCGTCGACCAATAATGCAGACTCGACGAGGATTGTCAAAATATCCGAAATATCTGATTCGCCCGAAAATAAGGGACATTATACCACATGTGGCCAAAAGAAGGTACGCCATGCTCTTGGATTGTCACTTTCGGGGATACCTTCAATTTCGTGTGACTAGTGCGAGATCCATGATCGTTGACTTTTATTAATAAAGAGTTTACCTTTATTATCATTGTTGTTATTATTTTATTTTATTATTTATCTCACACTGCATTATGCATTTTTTGTCACTAGCTGCATTCTTTGAAGGCCTTTTATTTGTCTACTTACTTTGCATAAGTACCTACCAGTTCTGTGTTCATCTACATGGACACTCACTTGCTTCTTCAGGCAATTTTGCAGTATTTGCACTCACGGTGATGTGACGCTGATATGCTTAGTATGTTCCATCGAATTACAAAAGTAGTGGGGCTGAGACAGGGCCATCACGAGGCAACGCTTCCTTTGACCGCAGATATCGGCAGATGGGCTTTACTCGCGGTTTCAGCCTCGGAGAAGAAGTTGGATGGAGAGACGGCTACCAGCTTGGATTGCAGAGGGGAGCCCAAATTGCTACTGAGGTTCGTGCTCTTAAATTTTTCCGATCAAGGCTCATGTTGCATTGAGGTGGGTTGCGACAGCGAGATAGTATGAAATGTGTAAGCTTTGCCAAGGAAACCAGCTGGTCAATGGGGATGTGCCTTCATAGCTTTGTGCATGTAGTTAAGGCCTATATGCACATTGGGTATAGGGGTACTGTGCTGTGCTAGCAGGCAAGCAAAAGTGACTCGCTGTAGTGACTTAGCGGCTACGGCATTGCAACACTTGAGCTTGAGGCAACGGGTTCAATCCTGGCCGCGGCAACAGGGTTTCAACGGAAGCAAAATGCGAAAAGGCCCATGTACTTGGATATAATTTTGTATTGTGTAATAAGATTGTGTATTGACCTTGGAAAGCTTCAGCCTGGTACAAAGAGAATCTCTTTCTTGAATGCTTTTGTTGTGCACTATAAGCTTTCCTTTGCTTTTGCTTTATTTAGCTTGACATTGCTTTATTTAGCACTTGCAAAAAAAATTTTTTTAAACGATACTTTAGTGTACTTACATCACGCAGGTGTGCACATGGCTATGACGACTGCTGTAGCAACGGGCATAATTTAGTCCTGCTGATGTTCTTTAGCATTCAGTTCAATATCTGTGCAAGGGTGTTCCCACGTTTCAATGCCATCAGAATACGGAAGGGATTCGATAGCCCAGCTTCGCGCTCAGCAGTAGAATGCCATAGGCACCTGAGCCACTGGGACAGATAGCTTTCTTAAACAGCTCAGATGACACAGAAGTTTCTGCAATTTTGGTATTTGCCCACATTTGATAAAGCAACGAACGGAATTGCAACCTTGTTTTTTTAACCTTTTGTGTTGGTGTGCCTTCTTTCAGCTGGGATTTTATCAAGGTTTCGTACATGCATGGATAACAGTCTTGGAACGTGAAGAGATCGCAAAGCAGAGGTGTGTGCGATTCCGCTTGTACCATGTAAAAGAAGAGTCTAGAGATTGGAGTTCAAGATTTGTGAATGCTATTAGGATAATAGAGAATATGTGTCTGCTGATGGGAGATCGCAGCCCAGGGTTTATCAGAGTGACCAGATGATTTAGATCAGTGATTTGCGAGTTCTTCCCGCAATAGAAGAGAACAATAAGAGTCTATCACTTAATCAATCTGTCAGTCAACCAATCGATCAACCAATCAACTTTGTTCACTGAGGAGATTGTGCCCAAAGCTAGTCTAAATATGCCGTAAAGTATCTTTAGAACAGCCAAAAAATGGATGGTATGCATAATTTTTTAATGTGACGAGCGTTCTTAAGATACTTCACACACTTTCCAGGATACTTCTATGTTTATCGCTAACTGTTTTCCTGCCAACTTGGGTCACTGGTAGTCCATGGTCTAGTGGGTAGAGCATCGGACTGCTGTGCCAAGGGAACCGCGTTTGAAACCAAGTGTTGCACAAGCTTGGGTCGCTACCGCTCTTCGATGAACCTCTTTCACACCAACTTGGGTCTCTGGGTATATGCCACTGGGTATCTTCCGCTCTTCAATGACAAAAAAAAAAGAACTTTAAAATTTATTTGGCGCTGGGAGGAATCGGAACCGCATCACATATATGTTCAGGCAAACCTGCCTGGACATGTATTCAGATGTGCACCGTGTGTGGACTTCGCGACGGCAACGCTAGATGACCCAGCGTGTCCAGAAGGACGCACTAGGGAAGAGTCTGGCGGCATTTACGGGACTCGTACGAGACACATACGGGACATACAGATCATACGGGACACATTTTGGCGGCAGCAGTATGGTATGCCGCTACGCTGCTTCAATGCTAATTGCATCAACGTCGGCATTCATCGTTAGATAGGTTCTGCCGGAATACTTTGTATTAGAAATAATGTGTGTTAAAATTATGCTATTGTACATTCTTAGAATTATTGTGCTATTAGAATAACACCTAGTATTAGCAGTAACACCTTATGCATTTTGTCTTCATGCACACTTTGGTGCGAGGCTGTATTTGGTGAAAATGCTCAGAAGGAGAGGGTCAAATATGTTTGGCTTTTATCGTTGGTTGACTACAGCCCTATATGGTGACAGCTTTCCATTTGAACTTGTTTCCTATGAAAGCTATACATGTCTGAAAGAGCACGGCAATCACGCCTAGTTAAAAATTCAGTTCAGCAAAAGGACTCGTGAATGTGAAAACATGCACCAAATTGTCGTTTTTCCAATTCAAAAGCAATTTGGGACACTGCTAAAAGAGTGCACACAGGAATAAAATCATTGTAAATGATGAATTGCGGAAAATAATCTTTTGTTCAGGATTTTTTGTTCATTAGTGAAGTATTGTTTCTTTTTTCTTTTTTCTTTTTTTTGATGAGCTTCTGCCACTTTCAGGAAAATGGTGGCCCTGAAAGCACTTCTCGAAATGACGAAGAACTTTCCCCAGGTCAACATAGCAGACGAAGACATGTTTGAAAAACTTCACAAGATCCGAGCGAAGTTCAAGCAGGTAAGAAACTGTTGGATAAATTTTAAATGTCCTACGTCCTTCTTTCTTCCCCTGAATTTTTTGTACATTGCTAAGCGCAGCAGCATGCTGTTAGAGCGGAAATAATGAATCACTATGATTGTTGCAGCAGGTATTGCATTGCCGGAACCGCAGAGTAAGTTAGTAAGTTGCTGAGAATTTCTTTTCCAGCATTCCAAGTCTCAGAAAGTGCCGAGATGACAAAGACTCTAGGTTCTCAACTTTGGTAGTGTCAACAGCACTTCAACATTCAGAACAGCCATGAATAGCTCTGCATACTTTGATCAAACAGAACTTAATTTAAATGGAAGGAAGTCGAATTCCTTTTCTTTTCAACGCAGGTGCAATCTGCTGGATTTTAAGAATGGGTGCCATTGTGCTAAAGTCTGAAGGCATAAAATTCCTGGTTCATGAATTGTGTCCTAGCGTGGAACGTTCGGGGAATAACTGGGGGTGCAATTTTTTTGTGGCCTCACATAAGTGGGTACAGTGCAATCAAAATGTTCTGTACAGTACCGATACAGATTTGTCTAGGCCTTATGCGTATTAACATGCACAATTAAATCATTTCTTTCTTGAACAAATTTGCATCTAAAGTTGGAGAGGAGGGGGGGGGGGGGCATGTAGGGAAGACAAGGGAGTGACCTATATGCAGAGCTGACACACTCGTGGCTTGCATGGTGCTGTGTGTTGAACTGGTACAGTTTAAGCTTTAAGTATGACTTTCGGCCAAAGCTGGCTGTAGATTTGGTTTCTAGTCGGTTGTCTTGCCAAAACAATAAGGCACACCTAGATGTCCATGCAACCAGCCACTTGTGAAGATAGCGCTGTTGTGGGAGTGTATCAGATGCAGGAAATACCTAGAGAAGCTTGGCATTGCTCAAATAAAAGGCATCATTAATTTCTTGAGCAGGAAACAATCTCAAGGGGAAGAGAAGCCTCGGTATCTCTCGAAGATTCTGGCCAGACCTGACAAGCGTGACGCTTAAAGGGACACTAAAGCGAAACAATAAATCAGTTTAGACTAATGAAGCATTGTTTGAGAACCCTGCAGGCAGTCATTTAAAAAAAAATAGTTTGATTATTAGATGAGAAAATGAAGGTCCAAGTATCAGTATTTGAATTTCGCGCCGAAACCCCAGCGCCGGTACGTCTGCGTGACGTCAGGGATTCCAAAGTATGTTTTCGCATTTGGGCCGCGTTGACTGAATGAAGCTTCCTGAAACTTGCCATGCTTAATACTTGGTTTCTTAGAACACAATGTAGTCAATCTGTACCACTATATATAATTAGCAGACCCTAGAAGATGCCATCAAAATTTAAAATGTCGCAGCCCCCAGGTGCGGGAACATAAGTAGGTGTCGCCACCCGTATTTCATTCTTGCGCTTTTTCTGGCTCACCAAACGTCTTATTGTTGTAAGAGTGGTGTTTTTGGTGTTCTAGAACAGTAATTTACTGATGCAGAAAAAATCATTTTTCACTTTAGTGTCCCTTTAAGCATGGTTGGCAAACGACATGTGGCACAGGTCGCCAGTCGACAGTGGCCGGCAAGGCTCTATTTTGGCAAACACAAATCTGGCTAGCTCTCGAAAAGACTGGGATGACAGCGGCAGCTGCATTATTATTGGCACTGACTATGATGCTATGAGGCTTAGTATTTCGCAGCCAGACACGATGGTTTCAGCATTGGGGCGCCAAATTGTTGCGACCTTTTTCTAGGAAGATCTATTTCGTCCATTTTCTTGTTTCCGTTGTTACACATTGAAGGGCGTCAGAGTAATCTGTTTATTTAAATGTTGCAACATGTCAGTGCAACGAGACTTCCTGTATAAGTAAACACAATTCAGGGAATATCAATACTGGATAACAACACTAGAAATTTGTGACTTGCTTGCTTTGTATGAGAAACTTGCTTTTTTTTTTATTTCCTCTACTGTACTGTACAGTATAAGTTTCAGAGAAAGGGTGCTTGTGCATTCCTCAATCAGACCACTTTAACCCCTTTAGTGTCATGGCTGAGCTGGGGTCATCCATGCATTTCTGGTAAAAAACAGTCGAGGTCAAGCTCAACTTGTATACAGTACTTTTTATTTTCCAGCAGTGGACGAGCTGGTTCTGCCTCAATGCTTCATTGTGCTTCTGGTAGATGGCAGCACGCAAACCATGGGGCAGCGAAAGCAAAAGCGAGTATTATGGCGGAAGAAGTAAGACATGCTTCCGACGACGGGGGGAGGGGGGAGCTAAAAAATATTTCGGCCATTTTTCGTAAGAATGTGGGATAGTAGTATGTCACAGAAGGAGTTAACTGCCGGAGGGGGTCTTCGTAACAGCACAAACCTCTTCCGTTTGATGTCCTGCGCTGTGTGTCCTTCACTGTCCACCGTTGGGTTGTAGGTTGTGGCAATACTGAACATCAACACGCAAGAGAGCGAACTCCATCCCGAGGGAGAGCCATCGTCTCCACGGCCCGAGATGTCCTTCTGATGACCTTCAATCTCCGGGGTTCCCACAGAGGAAGTGGGTGGCGGCAGCCCCGAACCCGAGACCGCGGTGGCAGCGTCAACACCGTTGCCCCCAGCAGAGTCCGCACCTCCTGCTGCCACCGTCACGTCACCGCCTCCCAGTGCTCAAAGAGCGACACCGATTCCCATCAGGCCTCAGCGCCGGCGATTCTCGGCTCCGGCTTCGGCGGGTTCGACACAGCAGTGCTCTGTGCTGTGAGAGTTGCTCTCTGTTGGATGAATTCGCCGTCGCAACTTGGCCAGGGATGTGGCAGACCTTGGCCACTCCTTACAGATGGGATCAGAATTGAAGAACCAGCGCTAGGTTGTTGTGGCACATTTTAAGTGGTGGTGAGGGGGAGGGTAGGAGTGGACAGACTTAATGTGCACAACATCGGCAGTGACCTGCCGCAACACGGTGTGCCAAAGCTTAAAGGAATACCGCAGTGCACTGTAGCTGGCCTCGTACTCATGACTTCAGTCATCATGGGGATCCTTCTCGGGTGAGGGGTGCGCACTGGTAATGGGCACACAGTGGTAATAAAAGGGTGCATACTGGTTGACTTCAGCAGCAGAAGCGAAGGTGGTTACTGTGTGTATGCAGTTGTCAGTGTACATTTTGGCAACAACAGTCTCTGGGAAAACATGCTTGCAAATGCATCCTGAAAACAACGCACAACTGTTTGTGAGAAGGTAGTGTTTGGAGAAAGGCTTTTTCTTAATTTCAGGCTCTTGCCAAATGGTATAAGGGATTAAATGTACAAATCCAGGCCAGTTTTGGCAATATATGTCAGCACAGTTTGTTGGTAAGGTACAAAAGAGAGAAAGAAAGGGGCTTGAAGACCAATTTATTGTAGTTTTTTTAGAGTATTCATCTAATTAGGAGCATTATGCCATAAACAACAATTGGACAACATTTTATTTAACAGCCTCATTGCCAAGCAGGCAAATGGCTTCAGCCTAAACGAATACTCCTGTCACAAGAAAAACCTGACGTCACTGAGCCATGACAGAACTTGTGGTTGTGAACTGATTCTTGACGCATATTGGTACACAGGCGACACAGTCTAAATGTATAAAGACCGGCACTGCGCGCTGACCTGACCCAGGCTTTTCCCGTTCTTTTCCCACAGTTCTTTTATTGCGACTAGTTAGGGATTTCTGCAACATTGGCATATCGAAACCGCAACAACTGGAGCAAGTTGGTGCGGGCAGCCTTGCCCGCACTTTTCATTGTGCTCGAACCAGCTCATCTCCTTCTGCTGTTTCAGCCAACTGCTACTCACTGCCAAGCTGCGATCCCAAGGTTGACTGAAGTCCGACTATGGACCATGCTGTGCTCGGCGCTGAGTCATGATCCTGTTTAATGTAGCCAACTTTTTTAACAACGCTGTCTGTGCACTCTTAAGGTCGACGCTGGGCTGCAAGGAGAATACTGCCACTGAGCCAATGTTGCAGCACGGTTCCCAGCGCTTCGGTTCCCCCCTCCCGACATCAATGTACAACGTGTGCACATATGCACGCGCGTCTTTGTACGAGTCGCGGAGTTCTGGTGCCGAAACTGCGAAGACTGCCTTTCTTTTTTTTTCTTATATGCCCTATAGTACTCTGTGAGCTCAGTGTCACTGCCTCACACTTGCCTGGTGGGTTTTGGCATCCGAAGTAGCCACTTGCTAACATGTACGTACAAACATTTTACACTTCGTGTCACTGAACGACTTGAGAGTGTGTACGGACGAGGGTCTCCAGACTTGGTTCCCAATGAGTACAGGTCTGTGTGTCTGGGTTGATACGTGTTACCCACTTGTTGCTTAAGACCTCTCAAGTGTGGCTGAGCAAACAGTGGTATCGGCATGGCTTGAAATCATGTCTCGTGCTGGTTCGATGCAACAGTGATTATTTTGACTGTCTGAGTAAAATATTTTGGCATTGCCAGCTTTCAGGACTGCTGTTACATACTGCAGAAGGGCTGATTGACTGTCCCTATGCTGTGTGCGATTCTTTGTCAGTTGTTTCATGAGCAACACCAGGGTTTGGCGGCACAACTGGATGAACTATTTCAGCACTGTGGCCTCTTAGTCGCTGAAAGGTGGCTTATTTTTTATAAAAAAGGCTACTTTGTGTTCAGACATGAGCGACATGTGCCAGATTGTACCTGCTCACGCTTCTGAACACTAATGCATTGTTTAGTTATTTGTTTGAGCCTCAATATAACGAACATTGATATACCATATCTTGCGGTGCATAAGACGTCTCTTTTGTGTTCTATACAATTGCGCGAATTTTATGTGCATAAAGGGATGCGTGCTGGCACAACCAACATGTGCATTTATTATTATTGTTTTTCTTTTTGAGTGCTAGAAACCAGGCGTGGTAGCATTCAGAAAGTAATCAAATCGTGTACCGACAGTGGAACGACTGTTGGCACAGTTGTTGGCTTCTAGAGTTTGCTGCTTAGGCAGCACGGCGGCAGCAGTGAAGGTCACCAGTGATTCCAGGTCTTCGCGATTCCAGGTCTTTGTGATTCCAGGTCTTGATATAGTTCTTTGTTACAGTTTAGTTTTTCTTAAAGAAGAGGTTAAACCCATGAAACTGACGCAATAAATAACGAAAGGATGCCATAATTTTTCACATTTTCGTTATGGTAACCAAAATATACACATTCCAAAATCGCCACTTAGTTATCATCATCAGCTGGCTGTGCGTGTCCGTCCCAAGCACGCCATGCTGCAGAGGCAATGCCTGCAAAGTGCCTGAAATGTCATAAAATTTAATCATAAGCCAATGGTGGCTTCGCAGCAATGCTGCCGGCCAGTGTGGCTGAAGTTTTTGACACTGTCGGAGGATGAGGCCTTCGATCACTTCCAAGTGAAGGGCAATAAATATTAATTTATGGCGCCTAAGAAAAGTGTTACTTGAAAATTCTTTTTCTGCTAGAATTTGCAGCTAAAAAATTACGTTTACCCAAATTTACTACCCTGATATAAGTAAATTCGGCATTTTCGCGATGAGGGTGCATGTGTGCATTGTTTCATTACCCCGACCGAGCTAAAATAGGTTTTTCCTGTATACCGGTGCAATTTATGTGCCAATTTTTTCCTCGACACTCGCAAAATGGCGGAGTCAAGCGCAGCTTATACAAAGGTGCAATTTATCATTCGGGAAATATGGTAATTAAATTTGTGATTTAACAAACTTTTCTCATCTTGATATTGCCTTGACTGAAGACCATGCACCTGTTACTGCGGCTTAGCAGTGTAACTTTGCTTTGCACATAAGTCGGTCCCCTTCATAAGTTACCACTCTGCTGTGCAATGCAAGAGCTGCTTTGAAGCTGTGCTGCAGGTACTGCCCTGACACCCTGAGCTCTGAACAGTAAGAACAAGCATATTTATTGCGTGCTAATGCTAAAATGCAAGTGCTCCTGCACGGCCAAGCATGCTGTGGTTGCACAATCAGTGGCTCTGTAACTTCTGAAACATTCCGTAGATTTTTAAAAGAAATTTATTGCGCTAAGAGGGCACAATGCTTGCAATTCGTGGCTGCAGAATCATTCTTGCGGCCAAGCCATAGTGTTGCTATTCTTGGAACTTTCACCGCCTTGGCACCATTCCGCAGGAACACTCGACTAACCATGTTGTTGTGCCAGGTTTATGAAGGATTCAGCCTCGCACTACCATTTACTTGCCTCGCTGTTAATTCGTTCGCTGTCTTGGTCCTGCAGTAGTGTCAGGTTTAAATTCCGGGGCTAAGGTGAATATTCTTTGAACTTAGGGCACGGCAGATGCCTCGTGGCTACTTGGCTACCTGCAGGCAAGCGGAGTCAACATTTGCCTTTTTGAAATCCTGTTTGTGGCACACAGTTAAGTGCGCCCGGTCTTAATCGCTGTGGCTTGGATGTCATGAGTAGTTATAACACGCACAGCTGCAGCCTGCTTGCATCCAAGTCTCCGTCAGTGGGTTTTCCTACAGTTCAGCCATTGCACGCTTTACTTAATGCAAGATAGACCACTCAGAGCTAGCCCCAAGTTAGTCTGCCTAATCCTCCCGGGGACTGCAGGATGATGTCAAAGCTTGCGACACCTCACCTGGTACTTGAACACAAAAATAAATATATTGGACAAACAAGCAAGCTATGAAGATGGCAGACAGTCACAGTTTGGTCTCATGCTATAGAAGGGACCTCGGCACTATGTTCAAGGAACCTAGGGACAGCAGAACAGCCGTGAAGGCAACCAGTAGCGCCATGGGGCAATTGCACGTGCTCGGAATGTGGTGAGATCATTCTATAAAGCAAAAAGAACAAAGCTACGCTGCAGATTAATTCTGTTTGTGTGTTCGCTTGTTTCGAGTGTGCTATAGCGCGTAATCGGCAAAACATACAGAAAGCGGTCCCAAAGTGAATCACAGCAGTGGGAGCGTTTGATAAAACTATCAAAAAGGTGATTATAGGAGATGCTGAAAAATCGTGATATGCAAAATTATGCAGCATTCTTACAATGAGCACAAACAAATTAATTTATTATTGGAAGTGACACCAGAAGTAAACAGGGACAGTATAATGTGAAAAGGGCTGGAATACAGCAGTTCTTGATGTGGGTTATCAAACATGGACAGGTTCAGCAATTGTTTAATACTTGTTAAGCCTGCAACAGCCATAAGTGTCAGGTGGTAACACACTAAAAATTGTATGGCTGAGTATCAAATCATCTGCCTCACATCGTTTGCTTCCACTTGGATGCACAACAATAATATGAAAATTAGCAAATTACTAATGTGACCAGATTGGTCGGATGCCAGAATGGGGCGGCGGGGGTAAGAGTCCGAGATAGGGTCGAGATTCAACATTTATTCCAATTTTGTCTATGCGAAGGTAAACGTGAAGGTAAACCTGGACCTCTGGTTGCCTTACAAAGGCCTTTCGAAAGCTTTTACTATCCCATCATGCCCATGGTGGCTAAGCAATTGCAGTAGAATTTCTCTTCAGTAATTTTATGCAAAATCTTCATTCTGTTCCTGCCTGTCTTCTTGTCCGGCATTGACAACGTTGTGGGCTACCTTTGAAGGATACATCTTGTGCACTGTCGTGACTTGTCGAATGTTGATTCTTGGGCGCTACCTTTGAATTGTAAACCCTGTACACTGCTAAATGCTGCACAAGGATGAGCTTTGGTATCCGGCAGTGCAAGACTGCTTGCGTGCGTTACTGACCTGCCTCTGCTTTGAAGCAGTGTGCCGTTTTTTCTTTCTTTTTTTGACGAGTGCGTCATGCACCTTGTTCACGTGGCAGTTGCCGCTGCACTGTTTTTTATCTCTGCACTCTCTCTCTCTCTGATGATGTGCTCAATAGAGCTGGTTGTACTGTATTATTGTTCACACTCATTTAGTGCACTGTGGTGAAGGTGTGTACGTGTGGTCTTGTGGTGGTGATGTTCACTTCTTTAAGGAGGGCCGGGTTTTTCCAGAGGCAAGTGGGACCATTTTTACCTAGACAATGAGTTTGAGCTCACACGTATCTGGGTGTGATTTCTTGTGCGCTTTCATGGGTCTCGTCGAGGCATGAGACCTTAGGGGATCCAGTGGGCGTGTTTAAGGTCTTCCCACTAGAAGACGCATCTATCATTCAGAGGATTCTTGTAAACATGGCTTCTTTACATGAAGGTACAATTGGCAATGATTGTAGGTAATTAAATTTTAGTTTACTATCTGTCAGTAGCCTGGGTGGGGTCTGCATGGCAAGATGACAGACGGGTGCCTGGTTCACCCATACCTCCGCAGCTTGCTCATAGAGTTCCCAAAATGCTACCTCCTTGCCTGCTTGTCATACTGGGGTAAAGATATGATTTTAAGTTAAACAGACAGGTAATACACTTATCAAATTTCGCAGCAGTGTGCCAAGTTAGTGCATAATGCACATAGGAGAAAATTGCGAAAAACTGACAAAGAAATGTGGAAAAAAAGTTGGCAGGCAGATGAACAGAAAGCTTCCTGAGGGCATTTCACGGTGTGTAAAATGGAGATCTTCAGTATATTAGAATTCTATGCAAGGCACAGTTAAGACTTTGATTTTAAATTAGGAATCCTATGATGGAAGCAGTAATCCTTATGCAGTTTGGCTGTTTGAGTTTCTGTTTCCGTATTGCAAATTAATGTTTTGTTTGTGAGCTTTTGGGCAGGGTCTAAAACTTTCAATTTATTTGTCAAGCGAACTGTGTTACATGCGCCTTGTCCCATTAAAGATAGGTTCACACATCTTAAACTTTATCTCGCTTGATTTGCTTCACTATGGCAAGAATGTACGAGAACAGTACTGTGGTACCCTTTCCAAATGGTTCCCACTTGCCTCCGGCAAAACCAGAGCCTTCGTGTCTTTGTGTTTCTTGGTGGACGTGTTCTTGGCTCTTCCTTTGTGCCCCTTTTGGTGCAAAACGCCGTGACGATGATAAATCCTGTGAACACTGCGCCATGCCGGAAGCAGTAGGTGAAACAGTGTTTTAAACTTCACTGCCACATTCCAAATCAGTTTGTGGCGTCTGTAATGCCAGTACAAAAGCATGCACATATTACAACTGTTGCACAAGCTGCAATAGTTCCAACTGCTCCAATAAGAAGTTGTTGACTTTTGCTGCCATATGTGTGTGCAGCAAGTGGTTGAAGCTGTTCATTGAAATATTGCTCTCGCTGCTCATTGCTAGGGGAACAGTGCCATGAATAGCCATAAGTTAATATTGAAAATTTGTTTTTTTGAGGTTGTCCATTCTTATTCATTTAGTCTCACAGATAGTTTTATTTGAAGAAGTACTGACATGATAACATTTCCTGCTCGTCATTTTCCGTCGGTTTGTTGCGTTAAATGAAAGTACAAATCCTCTCATCTCAAGAAAAATACTCTAGAAACGCACTGAGGAGGAGAGTGCAGCTACAAGAAAGGCTTGCAGCGCTCTTCTATTGCATATTTTGTGAGAAATGTCATAACTAGCCTTATTGTTACATGATGCTAGTAGATATTGCCCTTTGTCATGACTTCATAGTAATGTAGATAATGCCTGGGCTGTCATTTTGAGGCCAGTATTGGTGCCGAACTAAAGTATCTCATAAGTATTTGCCGACCTTTATGCTCCCTAAGTGTCATGCTTTATAGTATGAGAAGCATGTGGTTGCATCATCAGAAATATGTCAGTACACCTTTAAATGCAGATTTGGAATTTTAATGAGAGGCGAAACAAAAGTGCTGCTTTCATTTTTTGTTTAGTAGTATTTTACAAGTGCTACTGCCCAGAAACCTACTTTTACAGCTGTTATGGCTTGTGCGCTTGCATGGTATATCTAGCCAATTAGTTTGTGCATGCAATAAGAATTGCAGAGTGCTGGTCATTCTCTTGGAGCATTGAACTTTAATGTGAACTTGAATATGTGGGTGCCAGAAAAATAATGCAGTTCTGTGCAGTAATGTTAATTTGGTAGCTGTTCCGAAACACGAGCCAACGCCTCGTGTGCAGTTGGGTAGGAATTGTGGCTTGGCATCGCATGTAAAGCATGGCATTAGGCAGAATTCAGTTTCTTTTACATGTGTCTATGGTACACAAGTCCTTCAGCACCTTTTTCTTTTCTTTTTCCACTTTCTTTTTTTGCCAATCGTTTATTTAGTGCTTTTGGAAAGCTAGTCATACAGCAGCCATTTATTCTTCGAAAGCTTGTTCGCATCCAAGCTCTAAATATGTTGAGAGGTTATTCCTGCAGTTTTTTTTTTGTAAGGACAATTAGTAACCTTGTGTTTAAAACTGATCCAAATTGTCCCCAATTGTTAGCTGTCCATTTTTCCTTAGTCATTAGAAGTTTGGTACCTAAATATAGGGAAGTAAATATTCCTGCTGTAAATGTATGCATCTGCGTTTGACTATTTATTATTTGATTTGATGGTTACTATTCATATTTGATTTGCATTGGAAAAAAGCTGATATTCACCCACCTGTACTTATTTCTTACTCTGAACGAAACTGAAAGGTACTGCATCTGAGCACGATGTCAAACAAAACAATTGGCAAGAAGCTAGCTCTGTACAGATTTTGAGCATGGATAATGCAACATCTTAGCCACAAGAGCCATTTGCACCTGTTTCGTTATATTAACACAACATTTGCTCTGTCTTAAAACCAAAGAGTAGAGTTCACAACCGTACAGCACTAGAAAAAAAGACACATTCAAAGGACGTAACGCAAGCGCTGTTTAAATGTGTCATGTCCATGCTGTGCATACCTATTATTATTATTATTATTATTATTATTATTATTATTATTATTATTATTATTATTATTATTATTACTAAATTTTGTGCCCTCTAAGCCATCATTTACGGGCAATGCTGAATGTCAATTATACTAAACCTATTTCAATTTGAATACAAAAGTTCAGGTGTTGCAACAAAACCCGTGTTTTGTAGCTGAGAGTGGCATGATTCGAAATCGGCACTTGATTAAGTTAAAGCGTTTAGTTGATCTTAAGGTTAGTGTGCATGATCTGTCAGCCCATTGCTGGCACTCGCCGTGGGTGGTCCACTGAACTCCATCGAGGCAGTGTCTGAGACATTAATATACAGCTCACTAAGAAAGGGGCATGCTTGGTTAAATGTCCTCATGAAAGATTGAAGTGTGTATTATGGCATGAACATAACTAGACCACTGGCTAAGCCAGCATATGGTGCTGTTGGGCACGTGGGATGTTTCTTCTTGTCAGATCAGCTGCCAATCTCAACATTGTTGAATGAGCTTTATGTTTGAGTCTGTTTCGTTGCCTTAACCAAAGAACTGTAAAACCATTGCAAAGATGTGCTTTCTTTCATACTATTAATAGCCAATGGTTATCAATGATGTCTCATGAGTGACGATGCTGGTGTTGCATGTTTGTTAAAGATTAGGACTTCCTGCTCCTTGTGGTGAATGTTAACATTTGTGCTGCAAGACCAAACTGCATGACTTGCATTTGATAGCAATTAGATCGATTACAGCGCAGCAGTTCGAGTTCATAGAGAGTACAATGCATGGCTCCTGAAATGCTTTAATGCCTGCATTGTAGTTGCACCATTTCTTTCGAGGTGCACTCTTGGCTATAGGGCTTTTTGAGACGAGTGTTGTTTGAATCCCCGATTGCATTTTTGTGCGTGGGCCCCAACAACCTGTACATTTCCAAGCCACACTGTTCTAGCCACAGGATAGCTTTCTTTTTTCTCACACAAAATAAGGGAATACGAGTACATTCTTCTACAGTATTTCAAAAAGGCAGAAGAGGATGTGATAAAAATGTTTCTGCTTGCTCAAATTCAGCCTTTTGCCTCACCTTACGTATGTTTGTGGCTAGTGAATATCTTCAGTTCATCCATGACATAGACGTCCCCATATATTGCTATAGAACTGTTGTTGCTGTTGCTATAGTGTGTGTAGCTCTAAAGTGTCCAGAACGGGCTTTGCTACACTTTTCTCTCTGAGCCTCTAGGTTGATTTGTACTTCGTGAGTAGTCTTACAGTACTCTTAAAGCTTATTCATTCATTCCAATCTGCGATGTACAATTTATGCTTTTGCAAAAACTTCGGTTGCATGTATTGGTCTGAGGGAGCACTAGCCAAAATCTTTGATGTGAGATATGTTTATAGGCGACTCTGCCAAGGCTGGTGTCTGTATGTTTCAGTGTCACTTTGTCCCACATTACATGCCATCGGCATCCTAGGCAGTTCTCTACAGCCCTCCTACGTGGTCATGATGCATTCACTTGAACAGGTTAAGTTCCCAGCTCTGAACGGTGCAAACCAAAGATGAGTGAGAAAGTGACATGATGCTAAGACTGCACAGTTATTGTGTTGTTTTGCATATCTGTCTTTGATGCTATTCGCAGTGTCGATGTACAGCCTACCCTGGAAAACTTCGGGTTACATCATCTTCATGTCATTCTATATTTCTTAACTGCGAACGTGAGAAATGTAACCAGGTTTGCTTGCGTAGCTGCAGCCTTGTTTGGGTGCAGGGTTCTGTCATTGCATACAAATTTACAGTTGAAGCACCATGATTTTAAGCACTCACTCCATGATGCATTTTTTGCCTCTGCAGGTGAGGTGTGAACTGACTGGTTTTTGTCACAAGAGTTAGGGGTAGCAAAGCCCAGTTCTGGATGCACGAATGTCATGGCCAAGTCCGAGCTGGTCCGCAAATGATCTGGAGTGTCAAAAGCATGCCACGATGAGGTTTTTGCGTACTGTTCTCTGCACAGATCGGTGTATGACAATGCCTCAAAGTGTAGCCTGTAAAAAAAAAGTCATACAAAACGCGGTCGTGTAGTTCATCGCGTCTTGTATGGCGATCGTTGGCAGCTCTTTATATACGCTCCGTTTTAAGACGGCATACTCCAAACCATTTCTATACTAACAGGTTTTGTCACAACAGCCAAAGGAACGTGGATACTGCAATGTATATGTGGCATACATGTTGACTTTTACAATGTAAGGCATCTCACATTTACAAGTTGTCTGCTGTTAAATAATTGTGTGCTCATGCAACTCTAGCATATTATTTATTTTTCATCTTTTGACTTGTGCTGGTATCCTGTTGTGTGGTGTATTCACCATATTGCAATGTTTTGTTTTTGTTGGCACTGTTAAATATGACAACTGGGCACTGGAACTTGCAGATGCCTAGCAGCAATGTAAATGTTACATTCTGTTCAACATTGCAAGAAGCTTTCCATTCTGTGGAAATCTGGGGCCACAGAATTATTTTTTCAGGACTCTGACTTTTTGCTTTGTATTAATATATGCAAGTGCAACTGCATGAAAGCACAATTTTCTGTAAGCTGGAATATGTGCTTTTGCAGCAATACCACTTTCGGAAAGCTGTGTAAATTTGTAGCAATTATTGACTCGCCTTGAAGAATACATTGTTTAGTCCATGTTTGAATTATTTTGTCACATTCTTTCATGGAAATGCCTCTCAAGCAACACAAATATCACTTGTTCAGTTTCCTAAAGACAGTAATTGCTGTTTGTGTTTGATAAAGATTATTAGGACGTGAAACGGTATGTGTTAATAGACCTTCGTGAAGTTGCCGTCACATTATTGAAGTACCATTCCACCAAAATGTTCCGATATATGATCTGATGAAAAGTGGTTTTGTGCTTTGAGACAGTTATAATGGTGGGGATTATTTTTGACCGTAATCTCCCTAGTGCTGTATCTAAGGTTGAACGTTGTGTTCACATCAAGACATTGCTGCTAGACATTTTGCACTTACAAGCCTATCATGCACCAGGGCACTATTTATGGTCCTTTGCTTTCAGTGATGTTTATGTGCAAAAATATTTTGTTGTACTATGGCAGTTTCAATTGTAAAACGAAAAAAATTCTAGAAGGCATACTCATTTGTGTAATAAAATTATTTCAAGATTGCCACAATCCAGGAGTATGGCTCACTTTCTTTGAAGGGACGGAACTAGTTAAATGTGCTCCAAAGTGTCACTTGTACTGAGAACAGAACTATTGTGAGCATCAAGATGATGCAATTCTCCGCCACTGTGAAAATACATTAGTTCCTCTGTGGAGTCCCGAGCACTCTAGGAACAAGCTACACAGCAATGCTTAAACAAAAGGCCATTTATTACACCTTCTCTTCAGTAAGCCAGCTAGCCGGTACACGAAATGGGATACGCTGATGAATCGAGGAAATTCAACTCGCAGTGCAAGGGTATCGTGCGAATATGTTAGCCCTTGCGAGAACACCTAATTCGTTACAGTGTGGCGAACGTCGACGCGTTCTAACGAACATGTTCGTCCATTCCGGTGTCCCACTCCGAAGCCTTCCTGCGAAGCGTGCCGGTGAGCGCTGCCGACCCGAGCCCGAAGAGGAAGGAAACAAGATCCTTTTATCCGAGCCATCAGGTGGCGCTAGTTCAGAAACGCTCGCGCTATCTCTCGTCATTCTTCGCAACTAACATCGACTCGTTATGCAAAATAGAAGTGAGGCGTGTAGACAGGACACAAGAGTAGAGAAGTGGACAACACGAACGCCGACTATCTATCTACCTCACTTCTATTTTGCATAATGAATCCTTACCAACTAGCTCAGCTTTCTGTCGTTCTAACATCGACTTCCGCGAGCCGCAAGGAGACGCGGAGCCGTACGGGGAAAACAACGCCAGGGTACGTGAGATGGTTGAGCGAACCCACACCTTTGATGTAACATGTTTGCTCCACAAATGGGTAATTTGTCGATTGCTGATAAACAATCGAATTTACGTTGTAGCGCAAGATGGAGGGAAAATGCGACTTGCGCTACATCCCACTGCTCCGCTATGTCGGTGAGCCTTTTTGTCGTAATATTAAGAGGGGTAGGGATAGTGTTGAGCATTGAGCAGCACGTGACGGAGCCTGAGCAAAAAAAAAAAACATTTTGAACAGCTATAACGAAGCTGTACGAAGTAAAGATAGTAGTTTAATCGGTCGTATAAAGGTAGACATAATGACGAAATTAACAAACATGGTGTCACGCGCGCACAAGAACACATCTCACTCGATGACCGCGGTAACTCGCTGCCAAAACGCTGGAGTGAGGAAGCGCGGCAGCAGCAGCGAGCGAACTTGCGTTCGCGCTGCGTCTCGCATCAGCGCGAACTAAGCCGTGAAAACACAGCGCGCAGCGGACTGTGACCCTGTCGCAGATGGCTTTCAAGATAACAGCGGCCCGGGTGGGGGCGCGCGTCCTCCCGTGCCGCCCGGAGTGGAACCCGCCCCCTGGAACGTTGCGCGCGGCGGAAGAAGCGCGCTTTCTTCCCGCTTCTCTCCCTTTCGCGCGCTTTCACTCGCGCATACGGCGCGCGAGGGCAATTTTATCACCCTTCGACATTATACGGAACCTGGCTACGCAACTCCGACGACAGAAATTGGCTTGGAGTGTCCGTATAATTGCTATAGCTATAAAGAAGAATTGTATTCGAAAGTCGGGGACGAAAGATACGGTTTCATGCCGTGCCGACGATATCTTCACATCGGCTGTACGAAGCGAAACGAGCCACGCTTTCGCGTCCGCTCCGGTGGGACGTCGCTCTCGTGAAGAGCGCCGGCAGCGGAGAGCCGAATGCTTCGCCTGCCTCACTTCAACGCGTCTCCGGAACTCGAGATTACGCAACCCCCGGCACTAAACGCGCAGAAAAACGGCGCACGATGTCGCGCCTTAGCTTGCCCTGCCTTTGTACGCGCAAAAAAAATTACCTGTAAAGCAGCGCGCGCTGACAGCGATGCGCAGCCGCGCATGAAAGAGAGGCGCCAACCTGCACCACCCCACTCTCTTCCTCCGCCCTCGCGCGTGCTTGATCGCGTTGCGAGCTCCGCTTCTTTCCGTTGTCGTGGATTAGTTCGAACATCGGACAAAAAGCGAGCGACACGCTTTCCGGCAAGTTATAGGGAAACCAGCAGCACAGACTTACGAAATGATCAGTTGCGAAAATGTGCCCTTCTATATATCGGTAATCGAAGTACACGATTCATTCTATTGTCCTGTCTTGCAGAATGAATCAACCAAAAAAAAAATATTGAATAATAATTTTCCAATAATAACGTAAATATGTAAAGCCCAAGTTTACATCTGAATCACTCATTTCACTTCTTCGAGCATTTCAGCTCAAATGGTTGAACTGTGCTATCTGCCAAGGAGTATTTCCTTTTAATTGTGTTAATATAAAAGAAAAAGGCGACCTGGAATAATACGTTGCGTGTGGCCCGAGAATTTTTCACCGCAACGGTATACTCGTACGGCGGTGCGGGTTGGGTTAATTTCGTAGGGCTGATGGTTTTCGTTTTTTTTTCGGTTTCGTCTCCAGTCGAAATTAAGCGGGCCTTAATTTCAGCTTCGCTCGCGAATGGCAACTTCCGCGGATGAATCCACCACTGCCACAGTCGGTTTCCAGAAACGGATTGTTTGATTAGGAACATGTGCGGTTTGTTCCCACGCGGGGAACGCGGGCTGTTTCCATAGGCGGAATTCCTGCTCTTGTGCAGGCACACAGTTTCACAAGGCTGACTAAAAAAATGCGCTTGAATGTAAGACAGCAGCATCATTTCCGGGCTTTCCATCTCACGGGCATATGCATCTGTGTTGCTGCTCTTCTCCAACATTCACATGTCCGTCCGTCCGTCCGTCCGTCTGTCTGTCTTAGTTTTGTCCTAAAAATTACCAGCCGAAAGACACTTCGTTTAGGCCGCGTGGAAAAATAAATTTTCATTAAATAAGCTGTACCAATTCTTCTAGTTAAATAGCGTGGTTTTGCGTGAGAAAACCACGATGTGATTATGAGTCACGCCGTAGTGGGGGACTCCGGATTAATTTTTACTGCCGGGGGTTGTTTAACGTGACCTAAATCTAAGTGCACGCATGTTTTTGCATTTCGCCCTCATCGAAACGCGGCTGCCGTGGCCGGGATTTGATCGCGCGACCTAGTGCTTAGTAGTACAACGCCTACGACACCACGGCGGGTGCCAATTCTTCTAGATTCAATTACCTTCTGTACAAATTTTTAAATATAATTGTGCGCAGGATCCTTGCCCTGAGCACTTGCTATTGAGTTGCGATTCCTGGTGAAAAAAAAAGCTAAAATTTACAAAGGATTTTCAAATAATTACAACTAGTCGCGGTTGCAGTTATTGCCTATGAGTAATGTTTATTATAAGGGGAAAACTGGGAGGTTCGCGAACTTTTTTGGAGTCTACGTCATGAGTAACTTGCCTGGATTGTTTCAAATAAGTGTGCTGCAACAAGACAAATTACGTGTGCAATTATAGTTTAAATGCATTACCAATTTAGTCCATTCCTTTGCAGCTTCTACTTATATACAAACACGGGTTCACATGGCCGGTAGATCCGCCACAGAGTTTTTCGCGGTCATTAACCCCTAGCAGTGGGAGACCGCCATACTCAGCTCCAACCCAGACCGCCAGGTCATTCGACTGGCTGAGGAGGTGGTGGCCAGAGCCCAGGGGGCTCCTGACCACCTACAACGCGGTGCCATCGCTCCTGCGCTTGATTCATAATAAAATTTTTCACTTCGCACGGCGTCATGGAGTGCGACCTGGACACGGGGATGACTCACTGTCTAACGCAACGTTTTGCGAGTGGTGAACAAAGCGTCGCGAGCAGCGGTGTTTCTACTGACAATTAATAGACATGGCGATTCGTGTTCAATGTTTCAGCACCTCTGATGAACAAGGAATCAATCAATCAATCAATCACCCACACACCGCGACCGCGAAGGCCTCGGGTACCGTCTATCTCGCGAGATGCCGGTTTTTGTTTTTTCTTTTTAAATGCAATTTGTCATGCAAATGTTCTCCGTTTTTTCCTCCTCAATCCGGGTTGTTGCGACTGGGGGTCCGAAGATGTGGAGTATACTTTGATCGTGGGGAACGTGGGTCTGGGCTCGATATGCAGGACGTTTTTACAAACAAGTTTATATAACATATTTACAAGAGAATTTGAAGTAGTGCAAAAAGAGTTTATGAAGAACTTGTAGCAGCCGATGACTACCCGTCCGTCGCTCTTTTTATCCCCTGCGTGGTCATTGTTCAGTCGCCTTCCCCAATCCAGCGTCAGGAGACCGATGGCCTCAGGTCCTACCGATCCGAAGGTTCGTTGCCCTTTCCCTCCGAAGGGACCTTTGTCGGAAACACACGCACATCACTGGGTACGAACAGGAGATGGGAGATAGCACACTGACCGCATCTCCGCCGTGGACGTGCCTATTTGGGCGGCTGACAGGCGAAGGAACGTATCTTTGCTAATTGCCCAAACCTCTCCTGAACGGGGCACTCCCGTGGTGGCCATACAACATCCCATTTGAGAACGACCTTGACGAGGCCGTCGACCCGCCGTGGTTGCTCAGTGGCTATGGTGTTGGGCTGCTGAGCGCGAGGTCGCGGGATCGAATCCCGGCCACGGCGGCCGCATTTCGATGGGGGCGAAATGCGAAAACACCCGTGTACTTAGATTTAAGTGCACGTTAAAGAACCCCAGGGGGTCGTAATTTCCGGAGTCCCTCACTACGGCGTGCCTCATAATCATAAAGTGGTTTTGGCACGTAAAACCCCGTAATTAAATTAATTAGGCCGTTGGTCCGTTTCCCATAATGGCGTTATCCGTGAACGGAGGTTGTCGTGGGCTGAACGGCCGATCACAACAGGGTCAAAGCTGTGTCGATGACTCTTCGCAGCTGCGTTTGCTCGGCGACGCACCGACACCGAACTCCGAGGAAGAGGCAAACGGGCTCGAAATCCACATGCTACGCATTAGCGACTGTAATGCGATAACGTTATCATGATGATCAGTATTGCATTGCCCGCAGGATCGTCGTTGTTGTTTATTAACCGCAACCATGCGACAAGTTTGGCTACTGACGACCCCGCTATCCCAAGATCGTAACCCAACACGGGCGCATATTAAGAACACTGCGGGAGAGAACAGCATTGATAGAAAAAAAAAGATACAAAGAAATAAGCGAAAGCTTCCACAGTCGCACAGAGTGAAACTCCCTATATAGGTGCTGCAGATATACAAAGGGCTTGATACGAACTGTGAATCAAGGCGTGCATAATGGAGCGTCAGCCTGTGACAAGCGCAATTATAATAATAATATTTGGGGTTTTACGTGCCAAAACCACTTTCTGATTATGAGGCACGCCGTAGTGGAGGACTCCGGAAATTTTGACCACCTGGGGTTCTTTAACGTGCACCTAAATCTAAGCACACGGGTGTTTTCGCATTTCGCCCCCATCGAAATGCGGCCGCCGTGGCCGGGATTCGATCCCGCAACCTCGTGCTCAGCAGCCCAACACCATAGCCACTGAGCAACCACGGCGGGTACAAGCGCAATTATACTCCTCGGGATTAAACACATCAGTTCAAAGCAGAGCGTAGAAAAAAGTCAGCGACACAGAGACGTTGTCAGGATAACAAAATGAAGTGAAGTAAGAAAAAAGGCACGCCAAACCAAACAACGCGTCAAATGGTACGACAGTCATCGCGAGGTTCGTTGTTGCGAGGCATAGTTCACGTCACTTACAGAGGGCGATCATTTTTCACTTTTAGGGAATTTTAAAAATCGCCTGTTGCAGATAGCGCAATTCCAGTCCTTGAAGAGGATTATTGGGAGAGGCGGACATTATCTGCACGAGAAATCAAAACAGAAATTCAAATAATTAACAAAAATTCGCCAATTAACTTTTTAAATAGTCAATTTACGGCACACACAGCAATTGACTAATTACAGCCGGTGAGATTGCAAGGCGTATGCACTTAGAATAGATTTCCAGAATGAGACCAGTTTGTAGATATGCACCATCAAACTCGCCGTAAAAATCTGTTCCACGTACTTCTTCAATAAAACGCCCTTCTATGCATTGAAACACAAAAGTAACTGGAAAACCCATGTATTTCGTCCCACGCTTTGTGAAATGATATCTCATTAATATCATTAGTTCACATGTAACTAATCAGATCACTGTTCACAAGAAAACCGCGCTACCTGAGGTGTCGACACGATCACGAAGTGTCTCCCGATGCTTGTTGAATTGTGGACATAAAAAAAGCGGTGTGCACGCCACATCGAAACGTAAACAATGCAAGAACGTGTTTAAAGCCAGGATCGTCTAGAGTTACAAAGCACATTAAAGCACCCTGCAATGACATATACCGCGCATCGCTACATTCGGTTACACAATTTCCGTGAATGGCCCAGTGTTTATTACACTATCTACTGGATAGGCCCAGTTTACTTTTACATTCTGTCCAAGGTCAGCCCTCTTGACTCGAGAAAACGGCCAAAAGGCAGGGGAACGAACAGAAAAAAAAAGGCAAGGGAAAAGCGAAGGGGGGGTCTGTGTCTGCTATTGCGGGCGAGCTCCACCACTGGAAAAGCTGGCGCCACCATCGGCGTGACGTGACATGAGGGGTCACGTGGACACAGCGGCCGCGTCGGCTGCATCGGAAGCGCCGAAGCGAGCTGAAAACGAAAGCTTAAAGTCCCACTTGCGCTGCGGTTCTGATTAAGAGGTGAGGCTTTCCCGCCTTGGGTGTCAACTTGACAACATACGAAACTACTATAATAGGTAGTGGCTGCCTTTGGAGCCGTGCAGCATGGTAGGCTATTGCTCGGTACCGCAGTGCCGGACGTACGCAACGGAGCCCGTTGTCAGCCTTATTCACACGTAGCCGCAGGACAAGAAGCTGCGTAAAGCTTGACTCGCGAAACTTAGAACCGGCAGACAGTCATTGGCTACAACTCGGGTATGCAGCAAGCACAGACGCAAGGAAGATTTCTGCTGTGGTGCCGGGACTGTGACGTTCGTTGAGTAGCAGAAAACGCGCACTGAGACGCTCGCCTGCGCCCGCTGCCCGGCTAATATCATGACTGTTTGGCCTGTCAATTTGTTGATGCTAGATACTGGCAAGGTAACTGGAATGGAAAGAGAGCAGTAAGAAGCGCATTAAAAAAAGGCATGGCACATGGTCATGTTTGCATTATGAATTAATACACTGCATTACTAAAAAGAAGCAGCGGGAAATCGCACGCTGAGAGGACCGATAAACATGCAGTGTGACGCAACTTGAGTAATAATATTGAAACATCCAAGAATCTAGAAGAAAGAAATAAAAATTGAATCGTCGCGACGGCACGTACATCACAGTCGCCGTAGGTGTCGAAGTCTCTATAACGAAATTATTTTTTAATAGCTCTGATAGCGTCCACGAAACAACGGTTGCTTGCGCACTGTCAAATGCTCTTATTCTGCCACCTAAAGCTCACTGCACGGTGCGAAAACGCGCATGCGGCGAAAGCGAAACATCGTGCGCGGGCATGCATGCAGACACGCAGTCGGCCGCTGCGAAGCCGTGTGATCGCTGCACTGACGCTTCATTCTGTTATGCTGACTGGCCGAGCCGCGGGCCACACCGCCCGAGAGAACACCTCGACACCCGGTGCGCCAAGAGAAATCCTCGAATTACAACGGCTAAGTAGGCGAACCAAAGCCCTTCCTCACCCAGACCTAGACAGGAGGCAAGCACGGGACTGGCGCCGCCTGCAGACAAACACTTGCCCACATTTATACAGGCTACACAAAATGTACCCAGACAAATACAGCAACACATGCCCGTGGTGCGAAGGAACACCGACATTGGAACACATAACATTCCAGTGCGCGTTACGTCCGGCGGCTGCCACCTCGCCGCTGCTAGACAACACTCTACATAACTGGTCGTGGCAGGCGCGACTCGCGGAAGTGGAATTGGGAAGCCAACTGGCGACCCTTGACCAGGCCCGGCGAGCCGCTGTAACCAGTGGGGCCCTGGAGGAGGGGCTCCACCCACCATAACCAAACAACCTTTATTACAATAAACGTTTACTCTCTCTCTCTCTCTCTCTCTCTCTCCATTTGGTTATATAGACAGACAGCCCACTATAAGAACATATTTCACATAGTTTGTTCTCGGCGTTTGCTTACCTTTCACGCAAGAAGCCGGTTCTGGAGACTCCATCGCGGCGACAGCGCGCTGTGGCGTTCACTGTACGTATTCGATAAAGAGGTAGCGCCTGTAAATGATTCTGTGCTTTCAGTTTGGCCAAGGTTATTATTTCGACAGTAAAAAACTTCCTTCGTTTTACGAGGACTTACATAAATGTCCAGGAGGGCTACGGCGTGGCATTTTTATTGAGCGCCGTAAGCCAAACCTGTGAGGAGCGCGCCGCGTGATCCCACATATTACGCAAGGGAGGCGCATCCGACAGATGGCGACTCCGTATGTCCTTGCCCCCAATAGCTGACGTGGTTTCGGATGCGCCTGAACGCGTCTGGTAGCCACCTGTAAAGCTTGCTTTTCCACGGTAAGAGTGTTAGCGTGGAGAAGCCCAACTCTAACGCGGTTACCGTGGAGAAGCCCAACTCTAAAATTATTTGTGTTCTGCTTTGCACGCATGATACACTCCGTCTCACGCATGGCAGGCAGCACTACGAAGGCTAGACAGACTTATGTCATGGATCGTATTCGCGGCCAAAATATAGTGCATGTCGTATAAGGAAATGATATAGATGTGCATTATGTAATGCGATTTAGGAAACCCTCGTATACCTTTATGTCGCGAAATATGGTGCAAATATTACGAGAACAAGAATAAGAACAATTTTGTTTTTTCATTCAAGAAATTTAGGGAGGCTGGAACGCAAAGTGGAAAAATTTTGTTTGACAAGCATTGGAGCCTCCCTTTTACATGAAAGCTCAGATGCAGAAAACATCAATTTTTACATCGTAATGGAGATAACGTGCACTATATATATATATATATATATATATATATATATATATATATATATATATATATATATATATATATATATATATATATATATATATATATATATATATATATATACGCAATACACTTGATGTAATAGATGGTTTGGAACATTGTAATCACACAGCTATTTGATCAGCTATGTGCTACATAAATTCAGAAATGCAGAAAATGAAATATATGCGGATAATTACTCACGAAGACGTACGTGGAAGGCGTCGTAGATTTGAACCTATTTGCCACAGCAAGAATGCAGTGACACATCTCTGCGACCAGCGGCCGCAGCGCACAGCTTACGCTCGCGACCAAAACGTAGTACCTTGCATTCTGGAAGCATAAGAGTGCAAAAAATTGAAAGGAAAGAGAAAAAGGTAACACGTGAGTTGGCGTTACCTTGCGTCCACTACAGTTGTAGCGGCAACGTGTAGAGTAATTATTTCGTAGAAAGCGTTGCAGATCCAAATTTTGTACTTCGAAGCGCGTGGAGGGATACATCTACGACCGCACTACTTGCGTAGCCAACGCAGCGTTGCCTGCCATCAACGAAAGGAAGTAGGAAACTGCAGTTGGGACGACGACGGCGAGGAATCAGAGGACTATGAAGGCCGAGAGAAAGCACTAAGTTTAGGCACTAGGCCAGCAAGGTGAGAAAGAAGAGGCAGGAAATGAGAAAGCATGGCTATTTCATAGGTTAAAGGGGTAATAGCACGATATTCTTTAAAGCCTACCAGAAAGGCAAAACCGTTTGTGGGCCGTTACCGGCACTTTAAATGTAAAAAATGATAATATTTTACTAATCTTTCAAACTCACAAACTTGACTCTTCTTTTTTTTTTTTGTGTACTAAGGCTCCTTAATTTGACTCTTGCCTCTGGTATGATTCATAACTGATTTTTTAAAACTAAAAACTATTCTTTTTTTGCGCGCAAGGTCGTTTGTATCTGCAAAGACGGTACGGTATCTTATGTGCCTGCATGTATGTCTAGCAGACGCTTGCGAAGGTGGCTTCTCCATAATAAAAGTGTTGGATGGATGGATAAAAAATTATTTGATCTACTTAAATGTGGTATAGGCCCCTAGACATCCAGGAGCCCCCTGACCGACATCTTTAGGCAGGCCCGGTCCACTAGCCAGAGCTGGTCATCCAAGCAAATGGCCCGAATAGTGGCCTCCCACGAGGAAAATGAAAGGTTGGGAATAGACTCTACCGCCATGGGCTTGAGGCAGCTCCACAAACAGTGGAAAAGATCTGCCCGGTGCGTTCGGCAGGTGGTACATTGTGGATTACGAAGACGAGGGTAAAATAAGTGCGTCAGGGGGCCGGGGGGAGGGGAGAAATAAATGCTTTGGTCTGGATCTGGCGCCAGATTGAACTCTGATGGGGGGTAAGGGAATGGTGAGGGGGTGGTACATCTCGTCTGCCTTTCCTGCAATACGCGGTAACCTGGTGGTAGCTGTAGATCCCCTCTCCTGGTTTTTCCATGGGGTTAGGTGAGTGGTCGTCCAGGGTCCGGAGGGAAAGACGTCGGACACGCGTTCCCGGGCGACACACTCATGCCCAGGCACCCACGTGTTGGTGTAGGGAAGCGCATATTTGAAATGGCTTGAGGGCTGAGCATTTTTTGCCTCGATCAGCCACTCACGCTTGCTGCGGTCTATCGCACGCGTACGCGCGCGCACGCACACACACACACACTATAAATATATATATATATATATATATATATATATATATATATATATATATATATATATATATATATATATATATATATATATATATATATATATATATATATATAAGAGCAGCGCATGCCCAATGTCACATATTCACGACCCAAGTTGGTCGCACGGTCGGCTTCGAACTCGGTTCCGTCAGCACAGCAGCCCCGATACTGTACCAGTTCGACCATGGACTGCCCAGGGACCCAAATTGGCGGGAAAACACTTAGAGAGACACAAGCAGATATATATATATATATATGTATATATATATATCCATGGACTGCCCAGGGACCCAAATTGGCGGGAAAACACTTAGAGAGACACAAGCAGATATATATATATATATATATATATATATATATATATATATATATATATATATATATATATATATATATATATATATATATCTGCTTGTGTCTCTCTAAGTGTTTTCCCACCAATTTGGGTCCCTGGGCAGTCCATGGTCGAACTGGTACAGTATCGGGGCTGCTGTGCTGACGGAACCGAGTTCGAAGCCGACCGTGCGACCAACTTGGGTCGTGAATATGTGACATTGGGCATGCGCTGCTCTTCAGTGAACCTATAGTTCACCCTATCTTGGACTAGGCGAACCTCTTCTCCAGTATTCGTGAAACCTCAGTGTGACTTCCGTGGATGTCAAAGTATCTTTCTCATATTTGGGCCCTTGCAAGCGGCGATGTAAAAAAGTCATCGGAACTTGCCGAGTTCAGTGTTTGGCGCCTTTGGGACGCAATGCAGTCGCATCTCTACTGCGAGAAATAAAAGTTTCTATGCTTGAACAGACAACTTTCAAAATCCGTGACGTCACAGCCGGCTTTCGTGCGGGAACTTCAAGGTGACGTCGCCGTCCGCCTTTTGTTTCTGTGCCTTACTGGTTTACTAAGGCTCTTTCTTCATTCCCATACCCCTTCACCCAGTGCAGGGTAGGAAACCGGATGTGCGTCTGGTTAACCTCCCTGCCTCTCCTGTCTATTTCTCTCTTTCTCTCTCTTTCTGCAGAGTATGTATCTTACACTGTGGCCTCTTCTCATGGTAACAGTGGGTTATCTTTTTTTTTTTTTTTTGGAGTGGGGGCGTTAACTTACTAACACTGCTTAACTTGTCTTATTTTCATTAGTGTTCCTCCAGCTAAGCATAGTGCAAAAAAATTAATGTGATAATATAGTCGGCGAGGATCAAATGGTCAGGTACAAAGTACCCGTGGCAATATTATATATACATTTTCGCAGCGTCTGTAGGGAATGAAAAGAAAGAAGCGACTGCGGAAGTCAGAACAGCCACTGACGCTCCGAGTTATCGTTCTTTTGGCTTTAACCTACCTATTCACGAGTAGAGGTTAACTTCATTTCATTTTTTTTTTGTATTCTCAACTATTATTTCTCGGGCAACCCGATCCTCGGCCAATCCCCCAGACCGGGTACATCATATATGCCTCTTGCCGTATGACACGCTACACCTGCATCGACGTCTGCCTTTTGAAGCCCTCGCTCGCTTCGCCATTATTACTTGAACCTGGATGTGGTTTTCAGTTTCATGGTTGAGTGGATGGATATAAAATATCCGGCTTTTTCTGCGTGTTTGTCACAAACACAGCGATCTTAAGTGCAGGCGTGCGCACTTTACCCCGAATTCAATTTTGATGCGAGATGTCCCTCCTCGCCCTCCGGTTCATTGCAAGTTTTTAACGAAGGCCTTTACTTGTCGTAACTGAATACTAACAGCTGCTATATACTCGGGCTAGGCACGTGGCTCGTCTTTGTTTATTATTATTATTATTATTATTATTATTATTATTATTATTATTATTATTATTATTATTATTATTATTATTATTATTATTATTGCTTTCCCAGCTGAGAATAACGACAGCAGTTAGAAAATTAACGCCTACGCTGTGCCGCGTAATTTAACTTTTTCTTGGTATGCGAGAGGTACTCAAACCTTTCTCATTTTTTGTGGCGGCGCATGAATTAATTAATGCTACACACCACTACAGGGCTCAGGCAGGGCATAGGCACACCGTTGTACAAATTCAAAACCGAATCAAAACACAACATAGCGTGTTAAAAAACAATATACTTGAAGTGCAGAAGCAGCGGTGTCATTAATAAGATGGTCGGAAGTGGAAATGGAAGAAAAAAGCAGTTTCGCCTGCAGGCCAAGCATCGAAAACAAGGCACGGCTTTGCGTTGCGTTTAGCATATTGCAAAAAAAAAACTTTTCATTTCGACGTTTCGGCCGGACCCCGGCCGAAATGTCGAAATTAAATGTTTGCTTTTGCTCTTGTTAGTTGCGCCTGTACTTCTTTCAGTTTATATCAAGATGTGTATGTATACGCACACGCAATGGAATTTCGTTGATGCGATTCTGCATAATGCGTTTTTCTGGATAATACGTTTTTGTTTTTCCTTTTCCGGCCAACGTCCCACAGACGCAACGTATTTTCGCACGGTTATTGCGATCGCGTTTTCACCTGAAATGAGATAACACGACGGCAGAAGTGGGCCTTCACTGCCATTTACAAAGCTGATGACTTTATAGTTCAACGGACTAGCTTGAATAACACTCCAGCGACCCATGATCAACGTGTTGAGCCCCACTGGAGGAAAAAAAAAACACGTGCGACGCGACGCCTTCTGTGATACGCTGCTGCGGCAGTGGGACCACACCGACCCCCGGCGTGCCACTGAGCATTTGAGTCAGGAAACGGCTGATTGTTTTTTTTTAACTTCCAGTAGAACTTCTTTCAGCCTGTGTTCTTGCTGCAGTGGACATAAAACAGGCTGATCATGATGAGAACTTCTTTACAGACTTTGCAAAGAAGAAAATTCAGCGTAAATTGACGATCTATTTCTACGTTGCCGAGTAAAGTGTGTTGACTGCGGTTTGGGGGGTTGCGAGTGATGCTACTCCGCATAACACGTTACGCGGACCGGTGTACCACTTCGACTCCACGAAAACCATTGCTTTTGAGTTTGTCGCCAAGTGCGCACGTTTTCGCACTTCTTGGAGCTTATTCGGATAATACGATTTTTCGGATCATGAGTTATATTTTCCGGTTCCCGTGAAGGTAGTATTAAGCTGATTTCACCGCATATATCTACGAAACAAAGGCAGCGGGCGATGTGTGTTGAACGTGGCCAGGCGATACCTTCCAGTTTTGTACAGTGCACTCGAAATAATTGAGTTGAAACAACGCAACCTGCGGATAAAAATGAGATATATTGAACGCATGATATTGTGTCTAGTAGATGTACGTCTAGCGGGTCTGATGTAGTTTCTGAGCGGGGAAAATCTTCGAGGCTTGCTAAGACAATTAAATAGAAAAGAAAGCTTTAGGAATCGACATCGCTTTTAACGTTCGAAGGGGATAAAAGCACATTTTGGCTTACTTTAAGTGCACACGAAAACATGACCACGTTTCGTCGACCGCTAACTTCCCGCCGAGGCTAACTTCCCGCCGTACTTCCAGACACCGCTATTAAGCTCCGAATACGTTCATACAGGTGGCGTTTAAATGACGACACAGAAACGGTAGCTTTAATATAATGAGGCGAGGAATTTCATAGGTGGAAACAAAACCATCCCTCTGGGTGCCATATGGTCAGGTTATGTTAACGTACCGCATAGCTGGGTGCCATCGTTTGGCAGCACACTTTCTATTTAGCCATCAAACGGCGAGGTTCAAAACGCATCGTTTGTCGTGCGCGGCCAATCGAGCGCCTGCCCGAGTCCTAGGGATGCGAAATGGAAGGAGGCGTTGCAATCATGCGAGAAGGCGCGTCGGGAGTCGCAGGTCACTGTGATTCCATACCATTAAGGGCTTGCGGAGAGGTATCGGCCTGTCTGCCGAGTTTCCATTGTTCTGTGCCTGTCAGGGAATAAAAAAAAATAAATGAAAATGGACTGCAAGACAACTCAATGCGATTGGGGTCTCTCGTCTTCTCAGGGCTGAAGCTCAGCTTCACTTCGCTGGATCGCCGCGCAGAAACGCCTGCGGCCTTTCCACGTTGAAAGAAGTCTTGCCTTTTGGGAGGCTGCAGCGGTCTGGACGGCAGTCTTTGGGAACAGAAAGAGAGAGAGAGAGTTCTGATGATGAGTCACGAGTTGACCTTCATTGCTCGCCATCACGAGGCGATTGCAGCTTTCACGTTTTTATTAAAAAAAATAACCACAACTTTTCTTGCGTCTGTCGTTGCTTTTTTTTTACTTCCCCAGGTTTACGCAACTTGCCAAACGCGTGCTTGGGCGAAGGTTCCACTGTGAGGCATTGTTTCCGTAGGCAGCCTTGGCATTCGTCTCTCTGTCATTTATTGTTACCTTGTAAGCAGCGCTTAGAACTCCTTTACTTTTCGTTGCGTCGAGGAAGAGAGACCAATTGAATGAACGCCGAGGAATAAAAAAAACGAATGAAGCATGCTCAAAGCGCCGAGAAGGTCGGGAGTGCCAGAATTCGACTCGGGACAGCGATTTGGCCGAATTTAACGACATATGTGCACCGCAACTTGGTCGCCGAAGTGTGGGATGAGAACAGACGCGTGGTTAAAGAAACGAAGAACGCGACACAAACGTCGCCGGGTCTTGAGGTCTTAAAACACGCGCAAGGGTAGGGCGTCTAGAAATTGGCAACATTGATGTCGTCGAGTGCGACGACGCCTGTGCTTGTGCTTCTAATATATAACCGCACACCTATTTTCTTCCCTAGTTCCAGAGACTCGCGCGCTGCTTTTTTTTTTTTTCTTTTTGCGACGCGTGACTTTGATTGACACCTCGTGGTGCCTCGATTGCTTTCAGTGGCTTGGTAACAGTTCACTAAAGTTTTAAAGAAACCCTCTTGCACCTTACTGACTTGTTCTTTATTACCATACTCCTTTACAGACATACGCACGCAATCGCTTGTAGTGTTTGTAAAGACCATGACAATCTAATGTACCCTAGAACGTTCGTGTCAAAGAAAGTATGATTTTGCCAATGGAACGGGAGTATAGATGTACGGCGCTCATTTCTTTACTATGGATGCCATCATTTTTTTTTTCTACGCACAAGTATTTGTTGTCCTATCGATGTGCACATAATGATAACTCGGGAAAGCGGGCGGCGAAAGGGTCGGTCTATCGGAATTTAATAAATTACGAATTCGCACGGTAAGGATAAAAGAGAAATTAAGGACACACATGCGCTCATGGACACGCACACATGTATACACACAAACGCGTATGTACCGCGAGCAATGCCGACATACCGAGATCGACAAAAAAATGTTCTGTAAATGTTGAAGTTGAGCTCTTAAATCATCTGACATGCGCACAGGAGTGAATGGCCACACCGCGAACGAGCAAAAACGATTGACGACCAAGAAAGTGTTAAAAAAAATTGTATAGGAACCCACTTTCACGTGCCCTATCTCCTCTCATTATCAAAGTATATGAGCAGCTGCAAGCGTGGGATGCGTTGCACTTTCTAGAGGAGAGCTGCAGCTCACCGGACTTCTGCGCAGACAATTAGGGGCGGATCCACGCTTTCCAAGAAATGCGCCTAATTACTTCCCGGAAATTGACGGCGAGCGGTGCGAGTACACGTGATGGTGATTCGTTAGCTTCCGGTGAGACAGCGCGGTGATTTGAGCCCTCATTCTTTTTGCCTCAGTTCCGTCTAGCACAAAAGCATAATAATAATAATAATAATATTTAGGGTTTTACGTGCCAAAACCACTTTCTGATTATGAGGCACGCCGTAGTGGAGGACTCCGGAAATTTTGACCACCTGGGGTTCTTTAACGTGCACCTAAATCTAAGCACACGGGTGTTTTCGCATTTCGCCCCCCATCGAAATGCGGCCGCCGTGGCCGGGATTCGATCCCGCGACCTCGTGCTCAGCAGCCCAACACCATAGCCACTGAGCAACCACGGCGGGTAGCACAAAAGCAGTACGCGACTCGACACTGTACCCGGCCGCATCGAAGAAGAAAAAAAAAACTGAGCAACAGTCCCTTGTTCCTCTATAAATCTCTACCTCGTGCGCGCTATATATCTGTTGTTTTTTTTTTCGTGCCCCCGAAACCGTGATTAAAGCTCAGCGCCGGAATTGAAAAACCCCTCTCCAGCATCCCGTCAGGATCGCAAGCTCCGAGTGACCCCTGGTGCACCGGTCTCGAAATTGGCTGTACGTCCCGTCATCAGAGTGCCTTCATCAGATATCTTTGTCGAGCACCGCTTCAGCACCCGAACAAATTTCTTATTGCCAACTTTTAGGGAGTTCGCAGGACCTCGCTCCCCCTCTTGAAAGCAAACAAACGAGCACGTGCCATTAAGGTGACAAGATCTAGCCGGCGTTTCCTAGTTTGCTTCTCCTCGCACAGGTGGCGCGACGATTCGTAAACTAGGGAGGTTTGGTCCAATAGGACTGAAAACGTGGGGAGCGTCACGCTCTCCCTAGTGGTCGAACGACGCGGAGCCGCGCGACACAACAAGCTTTGGGGAAAGGGAACGCAAGGGGCGATCGATAGCGGGAGGCTCCGGAAAAAATCGCCAATAACAGCGCCGCATCCCGTCCCCCGGGCGACCGGGCGTCCCCTTCCCTCGCTCCCGTTTTTCTTTCCCCTCCGCCTTTCTTTTTTCATCCGGGCACTTCGGCGGGCTCCGGGAACGCAAAGATGGCGTCCTCGACAGGACGGTGAACACCGCCGCCGCCAATCGGCTGCACAGACTCGTCGGCGAGCGAAAGCCACGTCCAGAGCCGGTCGGCCGCTCCTGCGTCGCCTTTCGCTCTTGACGGCGCCGGACTTGCGTGCTCGCCGGTAGCGCCGGCCAGACCTCCAGGATACACTGCTCGCCAAGGACAGGTGAGCATCCGGATCTGTGCTACGTGAGCGATCGCAGCGCGAGCGCAAGCTACGCAAGCCTGGGACATCTCTCTTGCTCCTCTTGCATCCTGCCGACCGGTGGACAGCCTCCGTCACACTTAACCCGAACACGCCTTCAGCGCTTTTCTTGCTTCTGCCGTGGAGGGTGCTCGAGAATTACAGTTTGAGTGACTACAGTGTGCTAGCTAAACGCGTCTTCGAAGCATTCGATGTTTGCTCCTTTCGCATCCTGCATTTGTTAAACTTGATCCGCTATGGTCATGTCGTCGCCGCTCGGGATGGGTCTGACGACGTCGCCGTTCCGTGGTGATTTTGGCTCGGGGAAGTTGCTTCAAGACGGGAGGAATCGCTCTATTCGCCATTTCCCACGCGATTTCGCTGGTGTTACGACTTTTGCTCGTATTGAACGTTGCCGGCTCGAGCGGGCCGGATGCAGAAGAGCAAAACAATGCGCAGCCCGGACGCCTAGCCTCGCTGCAGGGAAGTAACCTTGTACGGGATCGACTTGTGGATCGCGCTCGCGCGAGCGCACGTTTTTGACGTCCAATGACCTTTGGCGACGCGCCGCTTGATGTCAGGTTGCAGTTTGCAGCGTTAGAGACGCGAGATGGTGCTTTCTCTTTGGAACTCGTGCCCTGGAACTGCCAAGAGAGGCTGCACGGGTGCTTTCTTGTCGGACTGAGCGGCGAACGCGCAATGTAAGAGTGCCGTTTATATTTTTTGTGCCTTTCGGAATGCACACTGTATGCGGCGGGCCCTCCCTGGCAGACGACATTTTAAGTGTTTCCAAAGGACATTTCGAAAATTTGGATTCGGTGTAATTTTCGCGGTCGTTTTCGAGGGGACCTTTTCGTAGACCTTTGCTGATATGTACTTGTGTATGCATGCAGTAGAGGCGCAGTAAATCGTTGTGGCACGAACCGAGCGTTCTTTCCTGTATTGAGGGAATATTTGCGAATGCACACTCAAGAAAATAAAAAAATGCACGCACTCTCGTCTGAGCAATTGTGCCCAGCCATACAATGCTTATTCAGGTAGTTTCGCTGTTAGTCGCTGTTGGGCTGTTCGGCACTGGTTTTCACCCGGAGTGGAAATCTAGATGCGATTACCCAACTTGTGAAGAGACTTCTTCCTACAGGTCGCCAAACCCTGTAAGCATTTCGGGCAGATTCCGCGGACTTGCTAGGGTTGAGCTCTTCCATTGGGGCGCAGGACGATTGGACTCAGGGCTCATTCACAGCTCAATCGCAGAGTTTGATTGGGCGTCGGGATGGTTTGGTCGAAGAATGCACTTTCATGCACGGTGCTCGGTCTGATAATTAGGGCTAGTGCTCACCGGAAACAATTAACCCTAATGGTGCACGTATGCATCTCCGCAAAAAAAGCTCGATTGGCGTTGCCACGTTCAAAATTAGATTATGGCATGCACAAAATTTCATACAATTTTTTAATGCCAAGAAAAAAAAGTGACGATGTGTTGCTTTTCCATGAGCGGGAACGCAGAAAATTAATTGGAGGCTTCGGATTATTTTTTTTCCTCGAAGAGCCAAGGTATCGTAAACACGCGCCTGCCAATTAGTGTCCCATCTTGCACACTAGTTTGGCATTTACTAACACAGCGTGTAATGCGATTTTTTCGTCGTTATAACACACGCGCTCAGGCTGTGGTGTACCGTGTACAGACATGTCGAACGGGAACAGAACTAAAGGCCGGTCGCTGAAGTTGGATGAAGGATCATCATCATCATCATCATCATCATCATCGTCGTCGTCGTCATCGTCATCGTCATCATCATTTTAATGCGATTAGCACTCTCTGCGTCTTTAACAAACTTTATGCGGTCTCTATCTATCTATCTATCTATCTATCTATCTATCTATCTATCTATCTATCTATCTATCTATCTATCTATCTATCTATCTATCTATCTATCTATCTGAGCGTTTTCCAGCAATCCTGGATCTCTGGGTAGTCCACGGTCAAATGAGCAGCTCGTTGGGCTGCTGTGCTCAGGGAACCGGATTCAAAACCAACCGTCGGACCAAAATTAGGGTCAGTGGGCACGTGTCACTGTGTACCCACGTGCTGCTCTTCAGCGAACCACTTTGACGCCGACACTTCTGGGACCGGGTACATGTGGCATGGACATGCACCGTTCCTCAACGAATCTCTTTTCACGCTGACTTTGGAGCACTGTGTATGTGCCACTGGATCGGTGTGTGCTGCTCTTCAATGAAGCCTCTTTGGTGTCACTGGGTATGTTCCAGTAGGTGTGCATCGCCTTCCGATGAACATAATTGACGCCAACATCCACCACTGTATGTTCCATTCCAATAGTGACGTATGTTGCTAAGTAGACAGCTTCGAGGAGAGAGCATCGACGTCTGCAACTATTCAGCCCACCCAGTGGACCGCAATGACACCCTGAGGATATCCTTTGGACATAGTGCACAGACGCCTCAGGGTTTTTCGCACATTCCGTTCGCAACGGGCGCTGGGCAATCAAGTGGACGTTGTTTTATTGGGATTAGCATCCTTAGGGTACACCACGCAGTTCCCGGAGGCGGACGGTCTGTCTGCCTGTGTCTGTAATAGTTTTTTTTTCTCGTCAACTTGAGTTTCTTGAAATGGGCAATCCATGGTCTAATGGGTAGCGCATCGGACTGCTGGGCTGATGAACATAGGTTCGAAACCAACCGTCAGACCAACATTGGTCACTGCGTGTGTGTAACTGCGCAAGTGCCACTCTTCAATGAGAGAAAGAGATTCTTGCAATTTCTTCGGTCCTCGGCGGAATCGGACCCGCGGCATGCACAGACTTTATTGCGCGAGGATTTATATTACGGGCGAATTCACGAGAATACATGCGGATGGTTATTTCCTTCTTTTTTTTTTTTTACTTCTTTCTCTAGGGTGACTCGTTCGTAAGCCGAGAAGTGTGGTATATGCATCCCGTGTTTGCCAAGCCTTTCTACGAGCGTCCATTCGAAGCAGTCTTCCACCCGCCACGCTGGCTCGTTGTGCCAGCTGAGCGTCGTGCAGCTGATTGCGAGGTTGCGCGTTCGACTCCCCACCGCGGCCGCCGCATTGCAGCGGCGACAAGGATGCAACAAAACTGCCCGTGTACTGCGCACTGGGTGCTCGATAACCGCGGGGCGTCGAAACGAATCGGGCGCCCATTCTCAACGGCGTTTCTCGTAACCGACTGCGCCGAGTTTCGGGACGTTGAACTGCACAATGTATGCTTGAAGCGAAATTCCCAATAGTCGCTCCTCATCTGGACCTCAAATCAAAGTCGTATACTAAAAAAGAGAAAGAAAAAGAAAGCAGCGCGAAATCAATTTAGCCTGATAAAGGATTAAAGTTTGTACTTCGTAACTCACCATGTCGAAACTGTGCCTGCGGGAATGCAGGGTGTCTAGGGCCTAGTAGGTGACAATGTGTGTCGCCTTTAGCCCTCTTCACCTGGACAACTGTATATTGTCTAAATTTCAATAAAGTCAGTAAAGTCAATCTTTAAATCCCCACATTTTGCTGACCGTGGCTGCTGCTGCTGCTGCTGCTGCTGTCTTGCTGAATAGGTGCGTGAGCACGTACGTACGAGACCAGGTGGTCGCACGCCCTAGCTTCATTTTAATCTGTGGACGCAGCAATGAACCGGGATAAGTATAGGTAAACTATATCACTGCCTTTGGCGACACACATTTATCTCGGCATGCACCTGTCCTCTCACCGTTCTGTCTCGCGACAAAAAGCAAACATCGCCTTCCTCCTCGTGACGTCACTGCGTCGAAGCCTGACGGTGCGGTTTCACGCGAACCGCTGCTTGCGCCTTCGGCTTAGACTGTGAACGGTGTGGTGCATAAAAGGAAGTAAATTGCATCGCATTATGAGTGCGACTGGTGCGGTGCGCAAACGTTAACACTGCATGAGATTACACGTTGCAGGGGTACGACAATTAAGGACAATGGCATACCTATCGCATTTTGCGTTACAGAGATTCTAACACGTGCGTTATATCTGCGTAATATTTTATTTAATAACTGTGTCTCTATTAATTTAATTGGAAAACGGGACTTCAATATTGCAGGTACAAAGTGAACGTCAGATCTTCTTGAATTTCTCGGCGAAACCAGAAGCCAGCTCGTTGATGCGATGTCATGTGTTTCAAGTGTTCCTTTGTATTTACGCCGTCACCGTGCCAGAAATATTCTTTCGAGACTTTCTAGGCAGAGCCTTCACTTCCCTCTAAATCCAGCGCGTATGGCCCTTGATTAGTGATAAGCCATTGACTGCAGCCCGAGTAGACGCGGTCAAAATCTGTGACGTCACAGCCCGCTGGTGCGGGATCTTCGAGGCGACGTTGCCAGCAGTATTTCAATTATTTTTTGTCTTTTCTGTCCTATATATTCCAAGTTTTATCTCGCGATAAGAGCGGCAGTTTTGCTAATTAAGAAGCCTCATTTGCGAGTACAACTTCGCTTGACATTCCTTTGTTTAATGACCCTTGAAAAGCCATTGGGGTCGGTCAGTCGACCCTGCAACGCAGACGTTCGCGTCGCGGGTCCTGGAAGAGACCGTCTGTTCAGCGCATATTCGAGCGTGCCTCTTTCTAAAGATGCTGCGAGCCGTTTGCGAGAACTGTAGTCAGGCATTCATTCCGTACGTCCGCTTCCATTGTCCCGCAGGAGCTCCTGTTTGGTGGTCAGTCAGAATTATTGCCGAAAAAGAAGAAAAAAAAATGAAACCGACGCATTATAAAGCTACTTCTTTCAAGAAAGCGCGTCGTCCATTGTTTGGAGGACGTCCCGGGACTTCGACCAAGCGCGTTGTCCCGGACGGCGCTGAAGCGAACGGTTGGAACGGAAATCGAGGTCAGTTATTCTCCAGTTGGGGACGCGACGCACTTTTCTTCTTTTTTACTATTATTCTTTTAACCGTTTGTGAGGAGGTGCTTTCAATGGAATTTCTTTTACCTCGAACTATGCCTAACTCATTTCTGTTGATTGTGATGATGATTAAGATTATGATGATCATCATCGGCCTATTCTACGTGCACTGCCGAACGAATGCCTCTCCCAGTAATTTCCGGTCACATTGTCTTGCGTCGGCCGACTTCGTCCTACGCCTGTAACTTTTAAATAAATAAATAAATAAATAAATAAATAAATAAATAAATAAATAAATAAATCAGTACCGACCGCTTCATTTTCGATTGATCAGGTTGTTTAAAATTCTATGATAATTGTATAAAAGGTAGTTTGTTGGCCTCGCGAACAGGAATTCGGGAGTACGAGCAATGAGCGTATGTTAGGCTGTCAGCCAGACTACTATTTCTAGCTTTTTACTAAATTTACCGTCTCTCTCTCTCTCTTCCCCTTCTGTGGCGGCGAGCTTGATGGAAACAGGCGTGCACCGCATGTAATGACACCGATTTTGCAAATATTTAGTAAAATTGGTAGACGGGAAAACATATCGAATACGTGCAAACTCACTTTACGCATACAGCCATGTTATTGTGTCCAAAACTTTTCGTCCAAGTGCGTATAATATCTAAGCTATGCGGGTCTTGTCGAAATTTTCCTTATTTCTCTCCTCCTACAACCTTTTATTGCCTTTGCCCCTTTCTCCGGCACATGGTAGCCAGCCGTTACTCACACTGGCTAGACTACCTCTCTTTACCTCTCTTGTTTTTCTCCTGCTTGGAGGCATTCACGCGCAGAAAAAAATTGCTCGAGAGAAAAAAAATACTGCATTAAGCAATGCAAATACTCATTTGGGTTTGACGTCGGCGCCGCCTCGTGCGAACACAAGCATGTGCGCAAGTTCTCCCCAGCAGCCTAGACGAGTGGGTGGAGGGATGGATGGATGCTATGAGCGTCCCCTTTGAAACAGGGTGGTGGGTTGCGCCATCAAGCTCGGGTTTCCTCTCTGCCCCACACGAGGAACACAGCGCTATACCACACGTGAACACCTGCGAGCGTAACGAATTCACGGACTCACGGAAAGGGCGGCCTCGCATCCTGCCTTGCAACAGCTTGCGCAGTAACTAACACACCATGACGCGTATTTTAGAGCGTAGCTCTTAGACGCCCGATCCTGCGTTGAGCGTCGGCGTGACTCGCCGTCCCTTGTAACCGAGCGAACGAGTGAAAGATGAAAGAGCGAGCGCGGAGCGCAGCGGGAGAACGGAAGGCGGCGACAGCGAAGAGAGCGCGAGGAACATATCGGAAGAGGAGGCTACCGTGAAAGCATGAGGCGGCAAGCGGAGAAGGAGAGCATGGCGAAAGGGTGAGAAGAAAAGCATGGTGCCACGCAAGACGGGCTCTGCGGCGATGACCGCCACGAGATCGCGCCAGGGTGGCGCGCCGTCGTCTGTTCGCCGATGACATGCGGCGAGCGCGTCGACCGATACCATATATGGAAACAAAGCGCTGCATGAGCAGAAGTCTGTCTGCAGCGGCTGCTGTGAATCGCGTCCACGCGTCACCCACGTGCTGCCTCTCCGATATCCCAATTAGCGAGGCAGTCGCGCCAGTTTACGCTCCGTTTGCAGTGTGCCGCACGAGGCAGATTGTCTGCGCCAGCCAATATATCGCGAAATGAAAACGAGTATATAGCTGTGCTCAAATTTTGCATTAGGGAGTGTCGTAATAATCGGTCAATATCTTATCATCGGCACGATTGAATCGACCTCAAATGTAGTGGAAGCGTTGAGGCGATAACATTGAGACTGCATCTGGACTTGGACACTTATTAATACGGAGTTAGACAAGGAAAATGATTTATTCGCGTACGATAGACCATGCCGACTCTGTTTCGGAACGCGCATCTAAACTTCAAGCTTTTTCAATCTCAACGTCATAGCGCCCGCTTTTAAGGGCAAGTGAAGGCCACTGTCAAGTTTAGAAAATGTAATTTTGCAGCCGATAACCGAACTCGTAAATCGAAATATTTGATTACTCGAACTGTCTTTGTTTGTCACGGTGAGGTCGGATTCATCAGTCATTTGCAGCATACGTTATTCCAGGCTCCGTAACGCAGACTGCTTTCATTCACTGCTTTTGACACAAACAACCAGAGTCTGTACGCTCACACTACGTACGCCTAAGCTGTGGAGCATTGTCCACTGCGTACAAATAGCGGCGGCAGCAAAGAGAGAACGAGGTCACAGCGTGATTGGGGAAATTTAGTGCAACAGCGGTGAAGACAGGTTGTGAAACGTTAAGATGAGCGAACAGTGTAGAATTGCTTGACTTTTCGGATTCAATCTGCCTTTCTGTGACGTCATTGGGAATCTGCTTCAAGTAGCTTTGAAAGCTATTGCCAGAAGAGAACAGTATCTACAGCAACCTGCGGCGAAGCTCGAGGGAGTCCACATCGCAGAGCGAAAGCGAGGAAGAATGAATAATCTGAGCAGAGCGCCAAAGTGTGGTACCGCGCGCGTTTGTGTGCGCGTGCGTGCGTGCGTGTGTGCGTGCGTGCGTGTGCGTTTGTGTATGCTTGTGTGCGCGTGTATGTGCGTGTGTTCGTGTGCGTGTTTGTGTGTGTGTGCGTGCGTGCGTGTGCATGCGTGCGTTTGCCCGCGAAGAAGAGGCTGAGTTCTTGAGTCCTGGGACACTTCCTATGACGTCAGTAACAGCCCTGCATACAAGTGAGCTCGGCGAGCGCCGGATATATTGACGAAACAGGATAAAGCGAACTCTTGGATACGCCACGACTTCGATGTGCAGCGACATTTTAGCGGACTGACAACGGGGAACTATAACGCAAAAAAGGTCAGGAAAACGGGAGCTCGGAAGTTCACTGCTGCCCGGACTCGACGTCACTTCCTTTCACGTCATGGCGGATGGAATAAAAATCTAGAAAGAGTAGGAGGTGGACGTTCTGTTGTTCTATCGAAGATGTGTTGTGGAATTTCGTTGCGGGATAACTATACAGCAAAATCAACAAATAGTGGGAATGGACAATTTGGTGGTTTCCAAAGAGCAGTATCGGAGCAACAGCGTCCTCCAACCTAAATTCTGCAGGATCACATGTCTGAAAAATTAGTCCAATATGTATAGTTGCTTGCTCATAAAAGTATACTGAACAATATGGGCATAGGGCTTGTCATCATGTCAGAAAGAATATAAGAAAAAATAGAAGAAGAATGGATACGGACCTTCTGTTAGGCCTTCTTAGTTTTTCTTGATGAAGGTGATATTCTATCTATGTATTGATAACTCGCGAATTTTACTTTATTTTCCGGTCATTTTGTATCATTAGATTGACTTACATTATCGGTTGACATGTGTCCCGCTACGCGCTAAGCGCATCCTGCAGGACCATAAAAAATTTTCCACTCCAGTGCTCCCATAATTGCAGAAGCTACAGAATGTGCCGTTCTGTTGCTGTTTCTTTTTCTCTCTTATTGACTGTTCGAACACGTTTGCGAAATGTTATCTATTGCCGGAACGCTTTCATATCATCCCACGTTACCATCCGTTATTCATTGGACAATTATTTTTTTTTTTGCGGGGAAGCCAGCGACACAATAGCTTCCAACGTTTCCAATTTCATAGAAATCAATCAATCAACCAAAGTATTTCAATAACAAGCGACATGTATTCCCCTCCTGTGCGAAAGAACAATAGGATAAGATTATTAACAGAGAGAGAGAGAGAGAGACTCATAATGGGAAAACCTTTAGTGCAATTAAATAAAGACAGGGACGTGACAGAGACACAGGACAGCGTCCCTGCCTTTCTTGAATTGCGCTAAAGGCTTTGCCGTTATGAGTAAATCGTACCAGCTATCCCAAGAATCAGCCGCGTTGAGAGAGAGAGAGAGAGAGAGAGAGAGAGAGAGAACAAGTTCTTTTCGATTCTTACTACCCGGGCTCGACGTTACTCCTTGTGACGTCACGACAAAAAAAAAAAGAAAGGAACAAAGGCACAACATGAACGGCGAAACGAAAGCGTAGGCTTTTATTCCGTTTCTCTGCCCGGACTCAAAGTCACACCGCGTGACGTCACGACATGGGGAGAAGGATTGAGCAAGGTGGAGGGGGAGGGGTTGAGAGAGGAGGCTGCAGCAATACGCGAAATTGCGTGCAGCGCTCGCTCCGCTGGCTTTGATTCGGCGCGTGCATGCGTATTACGCAGCGAGGATTTGCGTCGCCCAATCGGATTACGTTCCGCGCACCCTGTCGCCTGTAGGTGGCGCAGGGCTACAGAAGAAGTAGAAGGAGAGGAAAAGAAAGGGGATCGACTTGGAGTGCTCTTCGCCGTCGTTCAATCGGCTTTGCATAATTCGGATAGACGCGATGCAGAGGCCTGAGCTGCCAGGCCAGCCCGTGTTCCTTGTTTTGTTTTACACGAGCGAATCGCGTGCTGCGTTAACGAGAAAGTCGAGTAAGCTTTCGCTTAGCGCGGCTCGATTCCATCTTGGGGGGGAGCGGGGGAAGATTGGCGTCGCCTTGTCTGTGTCGCCTGGGCGGAATGATACTTTGTGCTCAAGTCAAGCGCTCTGGCGTTGACGTGTCTTTGCGACGGGGGTCAGGAATCGCATCGCTGGTGGGCGGTGTGAACGTTTTAAGGTTTCACTCGAGCGTGACGTTTCCGTCCAGATGTTCAAGCTCCTGTCGGTGTCTGATGTTAACCGGATGAGGCAAATAGGCGGAGCGGTAATTTTCTGCGACGTAAGTCGCGTCTTAAAGGACTAAGAATTTAGCCGTACGTTAGTCCATTTTTTTTTTCGCTAGCACGTATAAGAATTCGTGGTGGCGAATATTAGGACTGTCAGAGTGTACTCACAACAGCAGTATTTGCACCAGTTCACGAAACTCCGGGTGTGTCATATGTGCCTCCGAGATACGTAATCGCCAGAGCATTTGCTTCGGACAGCAAGTTATACTTAGTGTTTGGACTGGTTTGTGTCATCCTGACCATAGAACGTCGTTTGTTTCGTATGATCGATCACACACAAATTTGCTAAACAGGAAATGTGGAAAAAAAAGAAAGACGCAAAGGTGTGTACTGACATCTGTGGGGCAACAGCCGTGTTTCACCGAGAGCACGATGGATGGCGCCACAGTAACGCGCCGCATCAGAGATTCGTATTATCAGACACTTTTAGTTTGGTTTAGAATACTAGTGCACTGTCATTTGAACTATCACAAACTTTTTTCTTTTGATTTCATTCATTCATTGTTAGAAATATAGAATAACAGTCTTCCTCTTCATCGCGGCATTCAAATAGGCTGTTTCGGCATCTCCGCCTCTCCCTTCTTTTACAAATGTGCTGTTGTTCCCGTACTCGCACCCCGTGCTATAGACATTTCCAAATAAATTTACATGTTACAGTGGTTCATTGTCACTGCAGTGATGGCTTTCCGCTTCTGAGCACAAGGTCTAGGGTTCGATACCTGGCAGCGGCGGCCACATTTACGCGTGCGCCAAATGCAAAAAAAAAATTGCTAGTGCACACCTATGCAAGTGCAACTTAAAGACCCCCATGCGGTCCGACAGTAATCCAGAGCCCCCAACTGCGAAGCAGCCAAAAGCCAGTCGGTTTCCTTACGTTTCTTTGACCCGCTTGTATGAGTTTGCAACAAATTTAGGATGTGGTTGCAGTTGTACTTCTTTATTCTTCAAGCCATCCCTTTTAACGGTCATTATTTTTGTTTCTAGAATGCAGATATTCCGTTTGCGTTCAGAGCTTGAGTACATCCATCGATTTATTTTTAACAAGTACCGTGCCCGCAAATTTATTGGCCTCCATGTCTTTGGTGGTTTCTCGTTGAATGATGGTTAACAAAAAATGAAATGACAAAACGAAGGAAAAAAAATAAAAGTCAAGAACCGTTAGAAAAGCAGGAACGGTGGTTCCGACGCCGAAAAGTACTTCGTTTTCGTTTTGCGCCGAGGTCCCATTCTGACCGCTATACACTACATTTTTCCCGTCTTTTGTCTGTATTGATGTTTTTCTTCTGAGAGCAGTCGTTCTCTCGAGACCAAACAAAGAGGGAAAATGGAAAGGAGGAAATTGGCGCAAATTGGAAAAGAGGGAAGGAGGAGCATACAGGGCGCAAGAAAGATATTGCTCGTGCTCTTTCATTTTCCGTTCGCGTAAGGGTTGTTTGTTCTCTTCATTTATTCCCGGGTTGCGCTTCGCATTTCCGACTCTCCAATCTTATTCGCATAGACTCACTCGCACACACACGCACGCACACACTAAAACAAAGATGCGTCCGCTCAAGAACTCAAAAGCAAATAAAAGAAAAACTTGGCTTTCGAGGCAGCTCATTAGTGGGGAGCAAGTACTATTCTTTCTCGCAGCTGCCTTTATTTAAATGTAAGATTCTGCGTGGCAAGCTTCTCACTTTCGTTACCTTTGTTTCTTTCTTTGATTACTTTTGTTCTTTCTTTTTCTTCGCTTCATTTCTCTATCTATCTATCTATCTATCTATCTATCTATCTATCTATCTATCTATCTATCTATCTATCTATCTATCTATCTGTCTGTCTGTCTGTCTGTCTGTCTGTCTGTCTGTCTGTCTGTCTGTCTGTCTGTCTGTCTGTCTGTGTTTCTTTCTTGTTTTTTTCTTTCATTATCTTTGTTTCTTTCTGTGATAGCTTTTGTCTTGTTCTTCCTGTTTCCTTGCTTCATTCTTTCTACTTAATCTATCTTTCTTTCCCTTCCCGCAAGTGACATGCAAATTTGGCTTGAAGGAAGGAGACTAACGCGTTCTAAGGCACGCTCAGGTCCATCAGTGCCTTTTTCAGTACGTTCGCACATTTTCTTTATACAGTTTTTTTTTTCAGTATGCGGTTTATACAAGTCCCTCGGCCCTTGTTCCTCACCTAGAACGGCTTCATTTGCTTTCCCACTGGCACACCAGCGCGTTACGCTTTGTTGAATATTCATTAAGTCTTAAACGAAAGCGATAACACAGCCTTCCTTGGCGCTTTGGGTGCTTGCGATATTGCTTCATTTTGCATCACTGTTAGGCGTTAGAAGGTAATCAGGCCCTAACGTAATTAGCGCGTGTACAAGCTGAGCGTAGGTGATTACTTGTTGATCTCTCGAACCTGAGCACCTACGTACATCGTAGTTTGGTTGACTTTTCTCTTGTCATCGCTTGAGTCTCAGCAGCACTTTCATTTAAGCTGCCCACTCGTTTACTATGTGTGGCCTGCTGTCATGCATTAAGCGCCGAGGACGTGGGAAAATATAGGCTAATGTAAAAGCAGGCTGCCCTGGCGTCGTTCGTAATACAGCCACAACAAGCAACAACGGAAACCATTCGAAAACAAGACAGGGAAACGGAAATAGGAGTCGACAAAATCGTATAAACAAGCATTTTATTGTTTTCAGGAAACTCTTTGTAAGCATCGAAAAAGAAACATGTTTGACATGTGCCATAGTATATGTGGCGGCATAAAAATAAAACTATTTGAGGAAGGCTTGAGGGCAGTCTGGTTGGTTCTTCATGACTAAGCAACTTGATGCTTGCATAAACTTGTACAAAATTCGTGCCCTTTCCAAGTTAGCGTTTCAACTTTAATAATCCATTCGAGGGTATATTTAAGGAAGCGTTTCCAAGTAGCGTTCCTTACGCAGTATTTTGCAAACGCTCTTCGCCTACTTACTTGACCAACTCGAAGCTAACGGGGTTGATGCCTTTTTATAAAGCGCTGGCACACACACGTTTTTCGCAATGCGAGCAGGAAAGAATCGAGTTTCCGGCAGTGCCGTACTGAGGGTTCCTTACAGTAACAGCTTATTTTTCTTTCCCCTTTTTCTGCCTTTCTTTAACATCGGTGAAATGCGTACCATTGCGTTTTAGTAGACTATGTAGCTTGCAGCATAGACATAAAGCACGTTTCGCAAAGCTGCATTTTTGGTGCTGAATTTTTCGTCGAGCGTGTGTATAATAGATACTGGTGCAAATTAAAAGCGTTTAGCGTGTAAGTACACGTATCAACAGAGCGTTTTCGTTGAATAAACTTCCTTTCTATAGCAACCTGTATGTGGGGCCCTGCGCGGCCCTACTGTGAAAGCACATTAATGTATTTGTTCGCATATGTGTTTTTTTTCTAGTTATGTGGAAGAAAAACCGAGTCGCAGTTCTTGTGGTTTTGCACATTTGCGGTTTGATGAATGTCAAAATAAACTTCCCTTTGTTAGATTAAGGAGACAGGCAGAGTGCTAGATTGCGATAGGTTAACACGTGAGTAGCTCACAAAGGCTGGGTGACTATTTGTCTTCGTCACGATTTAAAAAAAATGGTGTCGTTAGAGATCATCATCATCATCATCGTCATCAAAATCATCATCATCATCATTATCGTCATCATCAACGCCATTCACCCAAAATCTAACATTATACCCTTTCCGCAGTGTCCTCGCCCGAAGGCGGTGATTGGGAGCACCGGGCCCAGTGGTGGAGAGAAGGACGGAGCAGTCGCCATTTGCCCGGAGATGACTCCGCGATGGCGTGACGGTGAGTGGGTGTGCACATAGTCTTAACGCGCTGCATACAGCAGCGCCGCCTGCGGCACGGACGTTTCTGTGCTGACGCCGCTGGTGTACTGTGACGTCAGCGAAAGGACACGGTCTGCGATTGGCGCACAGCATGGACGAAGAGAGAGAGGTAGGCCCTGACGTCACTCTCTGTCAAGCCTGACCGGACCGGCACCTACAACTTATGGGGCAGTTGCTCTCCTCCTCGCTATCTACCCTTTCCCCTGTCGGAGCCGTGCGCGTCTCCTTCTCGGAGCACTTTGCTCCGCCGACTAATCCCATGCGAGAGTTCAAGCCGAATATGTGACAACACTTTCTGTTGATTCTGCCTCGCAAAACGAGGACAAGCGAAGCCTAAAATAACGCCCGACTTCCGGCACACTATTCTCAATGCATCTCGCATTATTATGACCTTCCCTCACTTTCTTTCGTCCTCCATGGTGTACAGCTACGAAGGTTATGCGGCAGCAAGAAGCGATGCAGGCTCGCATGCTCTGCGTGCTTCTTTCCCATATTGCCCGCTTTTTTTTCTTTTTGCCATCTTCCCCCATAGGGGAAGGACTGGCGTGAGCGAGTAATTACGTCGCCACTATAGCGTGGTGGCTTGACAGAACCGTTGTGGCTGCGGCCAGGCGTCCTTTGAACGATACTCCGGGACCCAGCGGATAACCGAAGACGCTGACCACGCGCCGGAAATGGGGCCAAATAGTTTTCCCGCGACACAAACGTCTACCGACGTCTGCGAAAATTCACTCATGGCCAAGTTGGTGGACCCGCAGGCCCCCTTTTAAATGACGTACACAAACACAAGGCTGACTTCGCCGTGAGGGCGTTAGATTTAAGGTTTAGGTTAGGAAGTTAGGTTGGCCGAGTTTTCCTCAATATATGTAGCAGACGACAGGAGGCCACGCCTTCGGACAACGCTGCACGTGCGCGGGTTTCGCGGCCACACCTGCCATGCTGGAGCTCCACTAGGGCTTCACACCCGCCGTGGTCGCTCAGTGGCTATGGTGTTGGGCTGCTGAGCACGAGGTCGCGGGATCGAATCCCGGCCGCGGCGGCCGCATTTCGATGGGGGCGAAATGCGAAAACACCCCTGTACTCAAATTTAGGTGCACGTTAAAGAACCCCAGGTGGTCGAAATTTCCAGAGTCCTCCACTACGGCGTGCCTCATAATCAGAAAGTGGTTTCGGCACGTAAAACCCCATAATCTTAATTTTTTAGGACTTCACGCAGTGTGGCCAAGGCATGGTCCCGCGTTAACGAGTCACCCTAATCCTACTCGTCGCTGTAACTGGGGGTCATCGTTCCCTCTCGTGCGACGTGGCGTCCAGCGCGACGCCTGACTGAAGCGACGGGCGTTGCGTCCGCAGGCTTATCTTATCAACGTCCACCGAAGGTGATATCTGCATCAGCGCTGAAGTTCTGATACCATGGTTTCGGTCTTCTCTTTCGCTAAATTCCGCATGTTAGGCAACAGAGAAGCGGAAAAGTGTGCCACACTTTTGTGCAGCTAGGCCTTTAGGCAAATATTCCGAATAAACTTCAATAACAGAACTTTAGCTCAGAAGCAGTTATTGCATTTGTTAAGCTGAAACTTCATTCGTAAGTGGAAAAACCAATATTATATGCGCAGAAGAACTAGCTAAGGTTGTTTCACTATGACGGTCCGCTCTGATGTCGCCATTTATTGCAACCGATTTGCGGCATTCGCTCTTGTCTCTCCTCAGCTCACTCGCATTAACCTTTCGCCTTTTACTAAAGGTTACCGTGGGGAGGGACACCTTAATGAGCCTACAGGCCAATTTTTGCGAGGCCCTGCTCGTTTGGGCGGGGCCTACCCACTCAATCCAAAGAAAGATTGCATGATACTTCGCAGGATTGTATCGCTGCTATGTCGGTACGTTGATGTCTGCGTCTGTCTCCGCAAGTGTCAGACCACTGCTATTCAAAGGACGGTCGCCAGAAGCGTGGTGAGGCAGTGCCGCCGAGTATCCAGTAGTCAGCGATTGTCTTTCATTGCGACAACAATCGTACCGGCGCTCGAGGCACATTTGCGGCGTCGCCGTGCTGTTCCGCTATTGACAGCGCACGCGCGGAAGGTCTCGGAATAGAGGGTCTGCCGAGACGTGTAGTGCGTTTGAGTGCAAGAAACACGACGAACTGTGGGCAGCGTCCGTTGCATAGTAAGCGTTGCACCTTATTAAGCGCACTAGCGTTCTTGCCGAGCTGCTGTGTGCATGCACTATTCTGAGTGGAACGGGCAGTAAATGTCAAACTACCGTTATCTAATTTTTCGCTGGGCGCTGGCTAACTAACGCCGGCCGTTTCCAGTCGATCTCGTCTCGTGTACACCATCCAGGTGCGATGTTTGCAAAGTTATTGGCGGCGCTCATCGCGCCGGCATTCTGAGACGCCTGGTCGCTGCCGGGACGCTGTTCCTCCTACACAGCTGGAGTTGCCTTAAGTGCACGCTGCATCGCGCCCACGTGTCAGACTAGTCGGAACATCGTCCAAGGAGTTCCAGTTCCATTGTGTAAGACTGCACAGATCCCCCCACCCCAATCTAAACCGTGTAATCGCCGGCTTCTTGCCCATTGCCCTGTATTTGTAGAGAGGAGTTGCTTGAGGAAAAGGAAGACAAGACAAAAATAAGCGGAGCCGCGATACGTTATCATCATCATCATATTTCATGCCGATGCAACTGCCAGAACCAAGACCTTTGTCGATGGCTTGCAATTAGGCATGTCTTGGGATACCTGACTCCATTTGCTGCTACAGAATTACTTAGGGAGACCTAAATTTTGCACGAATCCTGCAACTGATTAATAAGTAACAAAAATTTAAATTATGGGGTGTTACGTGCAAAAACCATCATCTGATTATGAGACACGCCGTAGTAGGGGGGACTCCGGAATAATGTGGACCACCTGAGGTTCCTTAACATGCACGTAAATCTATACGGATGTTCTTGCATCTCGCCCGCGTCCTGCTTGCTTGCTTGCTTCCTTTGTCATAGCGCTTGCCCACTAGGGGGGATTGGCCAAGAACCCGGGGGTTAAACGGAAACGCTTATAGAAAAAACGTATTTTTGAAAGGATAAATTTGAACGTTATAAATTTTAATCAACCGAATCGGAATTTTGTAAATTAATAAGTAATGAATCAGTAAATTAGGCTAAATTGGAATTTTGTAAAATAATAAATCGGCGAATTAACTACGCATCCTCCTTGAGTCACCAAGAAGCTCGCCTACGGCCCTGCGCATGTTCCTGTGCCTAAATCCGAATGCAGTTGCATCAAAGGAGAGAATGTTTTCAGTGTTTATACAGCAATGCCAAATTTTCGCAACGTAATTTCAAAGTATTTATTTCTCTCGATTGCGAATCGGCCGCAGCTTAATAAAGAACGACCAATGGTTTCAGGTTCTTTACAGAAATGACGTGCAGAGGGGACAGCGCCAGACCAGACTTGTGCGGATAAAAATTTAGAGGTGGAATATGCGGCGTCGTAATTTTGTGATGGAGAGTTCCGATTTACGGGTGGGACACTATTGATTGTCCCAAGGGTAAATCAAATGCTTCAAGCCCGTTATTTGGAGTGTCTGATTTTCAGAGTATTTTAGAAGAGATATAGCTTTCTGAATCTAGCCGCGGTGGTGTAAACAGAAGTGCGCAGAACATACGTGACTCCTTGGCCCACGTATAGGGACGTGCGTACAAGTGTAACGGCCATTTCATTTAAAAACAAACCACGGTGACCTCTGGTACCCATACCAAGCGCACTAGATGTAAGGTCGAAGGTATTAGTGCTTCTAGTTCATTCAAAACTGTACTGTCTGAGGATGAGCTGAGCGCTTTGCACACTGACAACGAATCGGTCACCATTGCAGCTGTCGGAGAACTTAACAGGATGCTTTCGAAGAGCTAAAATAATTGCTAATAATTCTGCTTGAAGTGTAGGTGTAAAATGAGGAAGTCGGGCTAAATACGACCAGGATAGCGCCTCAGAACAAATGCCTACACCCGCTTTCCCTTCACAAATTGCTGCATCCGTCGGTATTCCATTATTAATTTTAGATTGCGCTAAATTATCTTGCCACAATCCGATTTGATGTGTAGTTGGTAGGAGTTTAGCATCTGAAGTAAATACGTGCTCAAATTCTATTTTAATAGTCTTTACGGGTTGTTCGAGGCGAATGATCTCGCGTATCTGAGCTTCTCGTGGTTCTAGTTGTGCTTGCACAAAAAGAAACTGCGGGTTGCGTAGGCGCGATCATGTTTCTTCAAAGAACGCAGATGTTTCCTTAATAAATACATACTGCACTCATCTTAACCCTTTCAGACGTCACTTTATCCCGTTGATTGAAAAGTTGCTTTCACCACATCTCTTGCATTTTCAGAATCGTAGAAAGTGCACAGCTGTACAAAATATTAAAGAGTTTTCAATCGTTTAGCGAGTTTTGTCAAGTCTACAAAATTTCGACTTCACGCGAAAACTCACTACAGGAACGCAAAATATGAGAACATGTACTATTTCGTGTTTTGAAAAGCTTGAAAAGCACTTATCCAGCCACTTGAAAATTATGCCTGGTGCACGACATTGTAAAAAACAATGAAAGAAGTGAACCCGCTACATACAACATACTGACACAGAGTAAAAACACCCAGCTGTCTACCTTCCCACTCATTTTGCTAAAACATTCTGCACGTTATACAAAATTGCAGCAGAGTTCCAATAATAAGTGTCTCAAGATGTATGAAACACATTTTGAATACCATTACTTTCATCAGTGCTTTTGCTGTTGATGCACTCTTCCGCTGTGCACAATTGTGTAGACATCGTCTCAAAGGGTTAATGAAGACGCGTAAATGTTTAAGTAGGCTTTTACTGTAAGAATGCGGAATCTGCATGCAAGTATGGGTAATCGGGCTTCTTGACATAATATATTATTAGGAACAAATTTCGACAATCCAAGAGAAATCCGGAGAGCCTGTCACTCTAGAAGAACGAGGGGGTTAATCTTGTATGCTGGCCCACCAGAGAATAAACGGCTCCCAAACTACAGTATGGGTCCCATCTAAATGCGGCCGCCGTGGCCTTTCATTATTCTCCCTCGCTAGACCCCGTATGTTAATCAACAAAGAAGCGGAAAAGTGTGCCACACTTTTCTGCAGCTACGATTTTAGGTAAACATTGTGAAAAAGCTTAAATAACAGAACTTTAGCTCAGATGCAGTTCATGTGTATTTATTAAGCTGAAACTTATAGGTAAATGGGAAAACCAATATTATATGCGTAGAAGAACTGGCTAAGCTCGTTCCACTGTAACGGTCCGCTCCGATGCCGTAATTTATTGCAACCGAGTTACGGCATTCGCTCTTGTCTCTCCTCAGCTCACCCGCATTAACCTTTCGCCTTTTACTAAAGGTTACCGTGGGGAGGGGCACTTGAATGAGCCTCTAGGCCAATTTTTGTGGGGCCCTGCTCGTTTGGGTGGGGCCTATCATCTCAATCCAATGAAAGATTGACGTGCAGATCTGTGTGACCACGACCAACGTCCGCGTACTCCGCGGCTGAGGACGGGCGCCAGAAGCGTGGTGAGGCATTGCCGCGGAGTATGCCGTAGCCGTGGATTGCCTTACATTACGGAAACAATTGTACCGGCGCTCGAGGCATATTTCCGGCGTCGCCGTGCTGTTCCGCTATTGATCGCGCACGCGCGGAAGATTATAGAGGGTCTCCAGAGACGCGTGTATATTGCGTTTGGCTGTTAGAAAAACGACGAACTCTGGGCCGCGACCACTGCATAATGAGCGTTGCAGCTTGTTAAGCACACTAGCGTTTTTGCCGAGCTGCCGTGTGCATGTACTATTCTGAGTTGAGCTCGCCGTAAAGGTCAAAACTGCCGTTATCAGATTTTTCGCTGAGCACTGGCTAACTAACGCCGGCCGTTTCCCGTCGGTCTCGTCTTGTGTATACCGTCTAGGTGCGACGTCTATAGCGTTATCAATAGGTGATGCTGATCGCGCCAGCATTGTGAGACGCCTGGTTGCTACTGGGACGGTGTTCCTTCTACACAGCCGGAGTTGCCGTACGTGCGCGCTCCATCGTGCTCACTTGTCACACTAGTTGGAGAACCGTTGGAGGAGTTCCAGCTCAATTGTATCATCATCATCATCATCATCATCATCATCCGGGTTACGGCCACTGCAGGGCAAAGGCCTCTCCCATACTTCTCTAACTACCCCGGTCATCTACTAATTGTGGCCATGTTGTCCCTGCAAACTTCTTAATCTCATCCGCCCACCTAACTTTCTGCCGCCCCCTGCTACGCTTCCCTTCCCTTGGAATCCATTCTGTAACTCTTAATGACCATCGGTTATCTTCCCTCCTCATTACACGTCCTGCCCTGCCCCCCATTTCTTTTTCTTGATTTCAACTAAGATGTCATTAACTCGCGTTTGTTCCCTCACCCAATGTGCTCTTTTCTTATCCCTTAACGTTACACCCATCATTTTTCTTTCCATAGCTCGTTGCGTTGTCCTCAATTTAAGCAGAACTCTTTTCGTAAGCCTCCAGGTTTCTGCCCCATACGTGAGTACTGGTAATTGGCTCAATTGGCTCAATTGTATACGACTACACAAATCCCCTACCCCTTCCTAATCTGTGTAACCGCTGGCTTCTTGCCCATATCCCTGTAGTTGGTGAGAGGAGTTGCTTGAGGAAAAGGAAGAGAAGAAAAAAAATAATAAGACCGTGGTCTTCTCTGTCCGAGAATGTTGCTGTCGCAGCAAATGACTTCACTGCTGAAGGAATAGCTGAACACTGGTGCCATGTGTTAATGACCGCCCCTCATCCTCACAACTTACGGGCGTTTGACGTGCGCCCTATATACAGGGTGTTTCAGCGAACACTTTCAAAATTTTTAAAGGTTGCCTGTGGCAGATAGTCAATTCTAGTTTACGAGCCGGTCTACTCGAAGCGGTGGACACTACTTGCACAAAAAATTGAAGTGCAAAATCGAGTAATTAACAAGAATTCCCTCATTACATTTTTAGTTAGTTACCTTATTATGACCCATATTGCAATTTACAAATTCTAGCAGTGGACATTTCAAGGCGGATCCACTTGCAACGAATTTTCAAAATGACACTAGTTTCATGCTATAAATTCCCGAACTTCGCGTTCCAGTTACTTGTGTGCTTCAGTGCATGAAACGACGTTTTCTTAACAAATTAACTGAAACGCCGATGCATTTCTCTCCAAAGTTCGGGAATTCATAGCTCGAAACTAGTGTGATCTTGAAAATTCGTTCCAAGTGAATCCGCCTTGCGAAATCCACTGCTATAATTTGTAAATTGCAATATTGGCCATAATGTAATTAGTTAAATACATAATTAGAGAATTTTTATTGTTTGGTCGATTTTGCATCTCAGTTTCTTGTCCGCCACGTTGAGTAGACCACCTCATGAACTAGAATTGTGATATCGGCCACAGGCAACTTTTAAAGATTTTTGAAGGTGTTTGCTGAAACACCCTCTTTACAGGGAGACCAACGGTGGTCAGGAAGCACTAGGACTCTACCCGTGTTGCTAACACGTGGCCGCTGTCATTCACTGGACATTCCATGAACATGACGTTTTCAATGGCGAAGAACGCGTGTCCTCACTGACGCTTGCCGTAATTCGATGCGCCCAGCCAGGCCCCGGTTCACGGCCACGCTCCGGTGGAATTGCGCATGCGCACCCACTTCGATCTCGCTGGTGCTCGGTCACGTGTCCCACCTCTACCTCCGCATGAACCCGACGCAGCCGCATCATCGGCCTATTTCATGCCGGTGCAACTTCCAGGACCAAGGCATCTATCTGCCAATGACTTGCAGTTATGCATGTCTTGGGGTACCTGACTCCATTTCCTGCTGCATAATTAATTAGAGGGACCTAAATTTTGCACGAATCCTGCAGCTTAAGAGTACGTAACAGAAAATTAAATCATGAGGTTTTACGTGCCAGAACCACCATCTGATTATGAGGCACGCCGGAGCGGGGAACTCCGGATTAATTTGGACCACCGGGGGTTCCTTAACGTGTACCTAAATCTAAGCACCACGGGTGTTTTTGCATTTCGCCCCCATCTAAACGCGGCCACCGTGACCTTTCATTCTTCTCTCTCGGTAACGCCCGTACGTTATAATCATCAAATGAGCGGAAAAGTTTGGCACATTTTGGTGCAGGTACGCTTTTAGGCAAACACTGCGAAACATTCTTAAATGACAGTACTTTTGCTCAGGGGCTATTATTGTGGATTTATTAAAATGAAACTTGATACGCAATAGAAAAACAATATTGTATGCGTAGAAGAACTATCTAAGCTTGTTCCACTATGACGGTCCGCTCCGATGCCGTCATTTATTGCAACCGACTTGTGGCATTCGCTCTTGTCTTTCCTCAGCTCACACGCACTAACCTTTCGCCTTTTACTAAAGGTTACCGTGGGGAGGGACACTTCAATGAGCCTACAGGCCAATTTTTGCGAGGCCCTGCTCGTTTGGGTGGGGCCTATCAACTCGATCCAAGGAAAGATTTCATGTTACATCATCATGCCGTATGTTGTACGGACCGCTCACTCTATCGTGGCGTCGGTTGTCAGTCCACTACAGTCCTGACGGAGCGAATACCACTGCGCGCTTTCTGGCAAACGCCTGCCGATTCGGCGGCAGAGGAGAGTCGCCGGAAGCGTGGTGAGGCCGCGCTGCGGAGGCCGCGGAGTTCGCCGTAGTTGGCGAATGTCTTTCATTGCGATAGCAATCGTACAGGCGCTCGAGGCACATTCCCGGCGTCGCCGTGCTGTTCCGCTATTGATAGCGCACGCGCGGAAGGTTATAGAGGGTCTCCAGAGACGCGTGGTGCGTTTAGTTGCAAGAAAAAACGACGAACCGTGGGCAGCGTCCGTTGCATAATGAGCGTTGCACCTTATTAAGCACACTAGCGTTCTTGCCGAGTTGCTGTGTGCCTGCATTATTCTGAGTGGAACTGGCAGTAAAGGTCAAACTGCGGTTGTCTAATTTTTCGCTGAGCGCTGGCTAACTAACGCCGGCCGTTTCCCGTCGATCTCATCTCGTGTACACCGTCTAGATGCGACGTCTGCAGCGTTCTTGGCGCCGCTCATCGCGCCGGCATTGTGAGACGCCTGGTAGCTGCCGGGACGCTGTTCCTTCTACACAGCTGGAGTTGTCTTAAGTGCACGCTGCATCGCGCCCGCGTGTCACACTAGTTGGAGCACAGTCGGAGGAGTTCAAGCTCAATTGTGTACGATTGCACAAATCCTCCCACCGCAAACTAAACTGTGTAACCGCCGGCTTCTTGCCCATACTCTTATAGGGGGTGGAGGAGTTGCTCGACGAAAAGGAAAACAAGAAAAGAATAAATAAATAAGACGGTGGTCTTCACTACGCGAGAATGCTGCTGTCGCAGCGAATAAGTTTAGAATTGAACGAATAGCTGAACAATGATACCTTTTTTTATTGATCGCCCACCTCGTCACTACTCATCGCCGTTTGACGTGCGCCTTATTTAAGTATAGAGAGACCAACGGTGTCCAGAAAGTGCTAGGCCTCTTTCCGTGTTGCTAAGATGTGGCCGCTGACATTCGGTGGAAATTCCGCGAAAATGACATTTTGAATGACGAGGAATGCGCGTCCTTACTGACGCTTCCCTTAATCCCATGCGCCCAGCCAGGCCCCGGTTCACGGCCACGCGCCGGTGGAATTGCGCATGCGCGCCTGCTTCCGGTCCCGCTGGTGCTCGGTCACGTGTCGCACCTCTACCTCCGCATGAGCCCGACGTTAAACAATCGTATCACCAGCCTCAATCCGTTATCATCATTAGCCTATTTCATGCCGATGCAACAGCCAGGACGAAGACCTCTGTCAATGACTTGCAATCGTGCATGTTTTGAGGTACCTGTGTCCATCTCCTGCTACAGAATTACTTGACGCGACCTAAGCTTTTCGCGAATCCTCCAGCTGAATAATAAGTATCAGTAAGGCAGTAGTAATAGTCAATAATAATAATAATAATAATAATAATAATAAATCGAGCTAGATCGATAAGTTTTCGTCTGGAATTCTATCGTCGTTTTCTGTGCACCTGTCACTTCGTTGGGTAGAAACTTACTACATAAGGTGCTAATGCTGCTCCTAATTTTGACCCGTCTCCGCCATAACGGAGTAGTTGAGGTAATCTCCACGTGACCTCCCTCTATGGCACTCTCTCAGTCATTGGTGACGTCACACGTGAGGTACCACAGTTAGCTCCAGGTGGCGCCACCCGAATTTTCTGTTTTCGTCATTTTCTCGCTACAAATGACAAATGTGTTATTGCTTATTCCTAGGTGTGGGCAGCGCAACCCGGATGCCCTGCCCACACCTAGGATTATGTTCAGTCACCAACTCGCGCCGCTTGCCGTGTTGATTCAATGTTATTACGGAAGCCTAATTTCTCAATTTAGCTCAACTTAATATTTTCTATTACTGTCCCTTTAACTTTCCGTGAACTGATGTCTAGTCATGTCGCAGTATTTGTGCTCCAGCCATGTTGCTGGCCATGTGTCCTACAGTCACGTCGGGTTGAACACTTGGAATTAGGTCTTCCCGAGCGGTGTAAGAGTGGTCGACCTCCGCGTACGTTTCGAACCAGCGTGCTTCTGGAACACTCCGCGTGCCTAACGCGCGAGCCACTGTTGCGCGCAAGCCGACCCAGATAGCATCCGGCGCCTCGCTCCCGTGAACACCCTCCTCCTCCTCCTCTGCGCGCGATCACGCCTCCGGGAAGCCTCGGAGCGTGCGCGCGATGATGGCGAAATGGAATATCGATGCAGCAGTGGCAGCGAGCGCTGCTGCTCGAGCGTCTCTTAATTGACCCAGTATGCAGCGGGAGGGAAAAGGTCGCGCCGACCCCGTATGCCACGGGAGTGCCGCAGCAACTTGGGCGATGCCGCGCCGCCAGAGGGCAGTGTCCGCCACTAATCACCAAGGCCACCCTGCTCCGCGGTCTTCTTCTGGCCTTTCGCTTTCAGTTCCTCTTCCCGTCACTAGGTGCGCAGCGGCGGCTGCGCCCATATTGTGGCCGGTCACGTGAGCTGTGGACTGTGGTAGCGATGGGGTGCGCACAGTGAAGAGGCTGATGAGGTGGGGGGACGGCAACGGGGTTGCATTTCGTAGCAGCGGCGTGTACGCTACATTTGCGTCCGTGTTGCCTCCATTAAGGAGTGGTTTGTGTTGAGGAGGAGGTGGTGTGTACTGCACTTGCGCGATCCTCGGCCTGCCGCGTAGACGTGGGTGCGTGCTGCGATGCGGTGGAACTCCGATTGCGGAACGTTTTTGAGAGTGCGGTTCGGCGGCTGCGCCGAGAGCCTCCGTTTCCACCCGCTGGGGGCAGTGTGTCGTAAAGATGGCCGCGTATTCGCACGATGTGCGTTGGATCGTGATTCGGTTGCGAGGGGGGCGATCACGCACCTTTGCTCAAGCGTGCAGCGGACGAAAAAGCAATGAAGGTTTACAATCGTGATTTCTGTGTTCCTCAAAGCGTCCTCACGGCTAGGCAGTCCTTTGACACACTTTAGACACCCTCTATAGTGTTCCTTTGAATAGATACTAAAGAGAATAGATCGATAAAGCATTCGTTCAAAACACTATATTCTTTATTTAGCGCTAATAGGTTGTTTAATAAAGAAAAGGAAAGTCGAAGAGAATTTTTTTTTAAATTTCGCGCCGACATCCAACCACTGTCATGCCAGTGTGGCTACACGGATTTCAAGGTTTCTTTTTTCCCTTGTATTTCGGGCTGTCGAGGCTCAGTAATAATAAAATCTCGTTAGAATGACGTTGAAAAGAAGGGCAAAATTACTTCGCTATATCCACTGTTGCGTTATATCCATTATTGCATGTACTGCAAGGTGAATCGCGGGGGGGGGGGATTTCTGGGGCAACTTCACTTCATTCGTTATATCCGTTATTTCGTGATATCCAGTTTCGTTATAACGAGTTTTGGCTGCAGTTCTTGAAACTCGATAAGTTCTGCGCATAACAACACAATGTAAGCCAACTTTACCGATCAAAATTTAACTAGACCAGAGCCGACACCATCAAAATTTATGACGTCACGACGAGCTGACGCGGGAACAACAAGGCCTGTGTAGCCACAGGTCTCTCATTTTGCGCCTTTTGGCAATCTACTAATAGACCTCAATTAATTTTCTCTTTAATTTACCTTTAAAGGCGCATTGTTCGTTCTCTATAAAACAGAGAATGAAAAGGCGGGGTGTTCAACCAGGAAGGTTGCATACGATTGTCTACCCTGCACTGGGCGAGAAGCATATAGAAAGGAAACAAAAAAAAATAAATCAAATTTTCTCTTTAAAGATGCCACGGGCCTCTAGTGACTCTCTGTGACTCTCGATCTGTGGGGATGAAGGTCGAGGGTCCCAATATCTTAACTTCGGTGAGCGCTGCATCGTCGAGTCGTCTTAGGCCACCACGCCTTTCGAGGGCTCTAGTTTTGATGTTCAAGTACAGAGCGTACCTCACAGTCAAGTAATTGTTTTTCGTGAAAACCAATCGGCCAATGAACTTTCTTTTTACGCAGAATGCTGGAGCGCGTGTGCATCACGAAGACGATTGCCGAGCTTTTAGAAATCGCAAACACATTGGGCATGCTACGAGACCGGAATTCGCCATGTCTAAACCTATAATCTTCTGCCATTAGTATCAACATTCTTCTCCACCTTGAGAATTTCCGCAGTAATGATTTGTAATATTATATGTCCATGGTGCTTCGAGTTGTCGCTTAATGCAGCCTCGCTCTGCGACCCGATAGCCCCTATAGTTAGCTGAAATTTGATAGTGCGACCGCCCCGAAAAGCCTTGGTCCAGGTTTCGATCCCCGGATCAGGATGAATTTTTTACCTGCCACTGTGAAGCCTCTTTTCCGATATACTCCTTGGGGCGCGTTTCCTCTCTAGCATCTGGCTACTCGTAAGGGAATGACAGTTTTCCCTTTCAGAACATCTACATCCATCTTCCCTCCTCTCTCTCTCTATCACACACACACAAAAGAATAATCTAAGCTGAACTTGATACATTTATGGAGTTCTCATTAAAAAAAAATTAAGCGGTTAAGATCGCTACGGCGCCCAACGTGCAACACACGAAGAAACACTGCCCACTCGATCTGCCCTTGCAGGCTATATTCGCGTTAGAAAGAACAGCCCTAATGTCCGCACTGAATATTTACCGAAGACTCTCATGCCTTGAGCTACGACATGTACAGACTCACGGACTAACTCTGTGTGCACTTTAACGAAGGTATTTTAAGCCTTGTCGAGGTCTACTATAGTCTCAATGAAATGTTTTAGTTTGTCCGTATGTTGCGTGTTGAGGTTTGTTTTGCATTGTTGACACTATACATGTGTCTGTGGCGTGCACTGTGCAGGCTCCTTTCGTTTCTTTTTTCTTGCTATCGACATGATAAAAGGGGATATTTGTGCACAAGTACGGAGCCGGCTGGCTCCTTGGCTTCTGAACATGTGGTACAGTTACACACATAGTTTTGCGCTTATGCGTACACTTTCGTCGGAAAAGGAGCACAAATGCAGTTAATACGTACACACGCAATGCCGTCATTACACCGCAGTTTAATTTCCATTTTTCATCATACCCGTCTGGAGTACCTCGCTATAGGCCGGAATTCGAAGGCGTGCACTTCTGACGTCTGAGCATCTTCAAGTGCGCGCTCCTTTCTGATCGGGATGGCCAATAGCCCACTTTGTGACCTCTGCGGCTGCAGTGAAACGATTGCGCACCTTCTTTGCGAGTGCCCTCGTTTTAACCCGCAAAGAGCAGACAGCCATCTCAGCCACGCTATACAAACTGGACAAGCGCCCACTCGGGGAAAAAACAACAACACATTCTTGGAAACTGGCTTACACGAACGTCAGCGGGAAGCCGCTGTGAAGGCACCGCTGCGTTTATTTAAGGGACACTGGACTGTGTGACAAGTTATGGCTCTGCATTGTGTGACGGAGGATGTAATAGTGGGACTTTGACATTGTGTAACACCACGTAATACCTTCGCAGAATGCGTGAAAACGTCCACAGAAAAAAGTTCTGTATTTTGTGCGGTGTCTTTGCTTTCTTTATTTACGTATTCATTTTTCACTCTAATATATCGCAGCCCTTTCCCCTTGCCCCGGTACAGGGTAGCCAACCGAAGATATTCTCTGGTTAACTTCCCTGTCTTTCCTTCGTCTTTCTCTCTCTCTCTCTCTCTCTCTGCTACAGGCACGCCACCTGGAAAACCTATCCAGCATTTATTAGGGAGCTCTCTCTCTCTCTCTATCTCGCATTGCGGCTTTTCTGCCCTATCGTTGTTCGTAGTCGAACATCTTCAACTCCTTTGGCGTCGGTCGCGTGGCAACGATGTGCGAAAGAATAGCGAAGTGGATTCCTCCTTGGGACTCCGAGGATCGAAGGCGCGCCTTCCTAAGGCCGGCTGTTGCTTCGTTTCCTGTCCTCCTCTTGAGGGACCGCGAGGAGGAGCTTTGCTTGCGGGACGTAATCCATGCCAAGACGAGCAGAGATCGATTCCGCCCGATGGTCAACGCCACGGTTGTGCTCGTCGATGAAAGAAAGACCGGGCAGGGAGGACGCCTCGAGGCGGCGGGACGATTGATTTCGCGAGGCCGCCGTAACATCTGCCATCGTCGAATCTGCCGAAACGAGGGACCCAAGGATTTCTTATCCGGTGCACCTTTTGCCCGTTTGCTCAGTTTTACGTTGTTGCTTGGAACAACAAGTCTTCATTGAGAAGCCGCAGGGAGGAGGCGCGTGTTTTGGAGAGAATGAGAGAGAGAGAGAGAGAGAGAGATTGATTGTTTCATTCATTCATTCATTCATTCATTCATTCATTCATTCATTCATTCATTCATTCATTCATTACCTTTACAGTCCCAAATCAGCACTGGTGCATGGACAGATGCCGTAGTGTAGGGCTTCCGGACAATTTTGGCCAACACGTGTTCTTCGATTGATTCATTGATTGACTGACGTGGTTTAACGTCGCAATTAGGCAACACTGAGGCTACACTGCTGTAGTCTGTGCAACTGCTGTAATCTGTGCTTTATTACGTTAAACTTCTAAAGAAGGTCCAATTGCAGTCTTTGACTTTGGGACCTCCTTATCTATATTAACATGCTGTAATATTTCTAATCATCTGATTGAAACCGATTCTGATTCTGACGAGAGACGTCTCAACGGAACGCTCCCGTTTAAGTTTGCCCACCAGGGTTTCTCGAACGTACACCTAGATCTAAGTACACGAGCGTTGTTTTGCACTTCGCCGCCATCGAAATGCGGCCGCCGCGGTTGGAAATTGAACCCCCGCGACCAAGTGCTGAACAGCAGAACGCCCCAGCAAGAGAGTCACCACATGCGTGCGAGAGAGATTAGTTATATTACAATCGGCTCTCTGTGTGAGCCCACAACGGCCGTAGCACGTCGTCATGTGGTCCTTTGGAATTAGCGGAAAACTCACTGAATTGACTCACAAGTACCCTCATGGAGGGGGGGAAGGGGGGGGCGGTCCACCTAATGGACACGTTAATTTTGTCTGCTGGTAAAGTGCTGATTGGCTGGTAGCACCTGTCTCCATTTGACGCGTGCCCAAACCCAGCCAATTAGAACTCCAGCAGCAGACAAAATGGGCATGTCCACTATAGGTGGACACTTACAGAATACCCCCCTGGGCAAAGGGAGAAGGTGTCTTCTTGCGGTGCCTCTACTCACGTGACCACGAACGAGCAAGGAAAGAGCGTACAGGGGAAAGATTGAATAAGTACGGTTACGATTTTACCGCCCAAAGACATGTACATGGTATAGGTGGGGATAGCGTTTTGATGTCGCAACCTTGTACACCTGGCGATAAAAACACTTTTTATTTTTTAACGGATTTCCAGTTCTAGTACGTCAATGACCAGCTGGGCTCCAGCGGTTGTGGTATTGCATTCGGCTGGCTATAGACTCGTTAATGTGCTTTATGTGGGATACAAGCAGTGACCACAATGTCGGTAGTAGCCGAACTAACAGGCTGGTCGGTTCAGCGACAACGCAGATTTTTTCACCGCAAGCAAACAAGACGAGGCCAGAAGGAATCAAAACACAAAATGCGGGACTGAGAAGTCGTGCATAGGATGTGGGAAAACGTGCGACCAGCGCTCGTCCTCTTTCTACCTATGGTTTTTCCTTCCGTCTTCGTCTTGTTTGCGCGGAAAACCTTCGGTCGCATAGCTCCTGCAATTGAGCGGTGTCCAGTTGTCCGATGCGCAGGGAAGGCAAAGCGGGATGCCTGAACGAGTTGCAATAACCGGTATACAAGAGAGTGACCTAGCCTCTAAGCAATTCCAAGTACGAATGCAGCACGTGGTTTATATAAGCGCTTGTGGAACAGTTCGGCAGGCTCGCTGGCGAGAGTAAAGTTTTCGCAGCTATCGCGAACAATCTGAAAGACCCTTGTTCGGGTCACCCTATAAAGCAGAATTAACTGATAAAGTGGGCAGATGCCTGTGGTATTAGAAGAACGCAGGTCGTATTCTAGTAATTGGCTTGATTAAAACTGTTCTAGCAGGAATGCCGTGTGCTCCTTGCAGCCGGTCCCATATTGACTGTTTTTAAATGGAGGTATCAAGTCGGGTGACGAGAATTCGGGGGGAGGCGGGGAGGCTAGATTTTGCTATACGATTATTTTTCACTGCGTGCTGTTGCGCTTCATTGCTGGCTCGCACAGCTTTGCACCCACTGTATACCTCTTGGAAGGATCACCCTACGCTACGGAGGCTGACAATTGAATACAGGAGATAATTGTTTCGTTAGAGATACGGCTCCAGATCGGCTCCAGGTGAATTGTCCGTGTATTTGCCCTCTGATTCGTCGGCTTAATCATCTCCGCGTACCGCACTGAGAAATTTGGACGAAACACTGTGTTTTATCAGAGATGACGATGCTTTTGGAATCAAGCATATCATGCCGCCGCACGCCTATTGTGATATATGTCCAGTTGAAGAGACGTCCACGACGGCATGACGACATAGATAGATAGATAGATAGATAGATAGATAGATAGATAGATAGATAGATAGATAGATAGATAGATAGATAGATAGATAGATAGATAGATAGATAGATAGATAGATAGATAGATAGATAGATAGATAGATAGATAGATAGATAGATAGATAGATAGATAGATCCAAACTGCCTGAAGTTCTCAAAGAATGATTCTCAATAATAGAGTTAGTCTGTGTGGCTTCAGTATTAACGACAGATTTCATGTGTTGGTGCCGACATTTTTGGTAATTCCTTTAATGCGTTGTCGTTGGTTCAGAAGCCACTTCCGGTTATATAAGCTGCTGGAGGGCTGGTGCTTGCACTGTTAGTAGTGATCGTGTACTTCCGGGTTAAAAAAAGGTCTCGCCAGCTGGTTCGCAAACTCAAGTTTTCACTCTGCAGCGACCTGCGCATCGATCACCCGACGTCTGCAATAGCACATAGCGCGGAAGCAGCAGTCGTTGTAGGCTTAATTAGAAAAGATGGCGCTACGCATTCTCCGAGTGTCCCCTTGTCGAGGATCGAATAAACATACAGACGGCCTCTTGTAATTTACGCTGCGCATCGATCAGTGCTTGCGAAAACGAATGACGCATCTCGTATCTTTTGTTTTAGAGCGCAGTAGACGAATTGGCGCAAGCAATCGGGCCCGTATGATCACGCGATTTGTTTGGTGACGGCGGTTACTGAACCGTCTCGAAAAAGGAATTCGCTGTCTATTCCTTGACGGTTTTTGGTTTAGAATTTGGAGCAGAAAATGCCTACGAGCGAATCGAAAACGTTGTCCGGTCGAACGCCTTCTTGCATCTGTAGCAGACGGCTTCGGAAAACCAATCAGCGCCGTCGGTGCTGTAATTAGCAGGCTACGCGACTTACAGCTCTCACTTTGATTCCGCGCTTTTCAGTCTAGACAACTACATAGTTGATCGTGGTAGCTCATCGGGATACTCAATCGATAGAGATTTCAAATGCTGCTTCTGAAAACGTCACGTTGGTATTGTCTCCGGCATTAAATATTTTTCCAGAGGAAACAAAAGAAGTGATGATAAATTTGCATGTAGAAATTAAGCTTACATTAATAAATTGATGTTGAAGTAATTAATGCGCTGGGAATTACAGCTATTTGTTTACAATATTCCCCACTGGGACAGTAGGGACAAAAGTATTGTGTAGAAAAACACCAAATCGTTTAGACTGGCAGATACTTCAGATACTATACTTCAGAGCGCCCTTCATTCGACGAGAAAAAAAAAAGTTTCCTTTGTTGCATTATGAGCGCAACTTAGTGTCTGAGCTTTAATGATTCTTTTAATTGTTTTCAGGATGTATCGCAAAGTTGTGCTAAATGTGCCCTCTTTTTTTTTTTTTTTTTTAGCGATGAAGGTAACTGTTCTGCTCGAGGTCTGCATCTCTTTTTTTTTTTACGTTGGCAATGCACTTGTCATATCGGCGGCATAGCGGAAAATGCGGGCACGTGTGCTTCTAGGCGGGTGTAAATCCGCAGCAGACGCCTCGAGGCATCCCAAAGGCACTAAGATACAATACGCAAATAAACAATGCACGTATGTCATTTTGTTTTAGCTACCGCAAGCTTGATCGCTAGAAAAAACAGGCAACAATCGTAAGCGCTCACTTAGCTTGTGGAACGCGACGATGTCTGTTGCGCGCACACACACAGACACACCCGGCATTTAAAAAATATAATAATAATGGCTGGCGCCGTGCGGAAAGGTTAGTAATTTTGCCTGCGTGAGGGCTGCAAGGAAAAGGTGCGTGTCCATCACGTCTCGTTTGTTGTCGGTGTCACCGAGGAAGAAAGGTCGGGCGTGTCAAGCACGCAACTGCTCTTCAATAAGATAAGTCGTGCGGTACATAGCTCGGCGCCACATATTGAATGCGTTGCGAGTCAATAACGCAGCAGCGGTGTTCCTGCGCCTGGGGCTATCAACAACAAATTCGTAAGTTCAAGTACGCGTACTGAAACATTCATAGCTATCTATTCAAGTATGTGCATTCGTAAACGTTACAGTGCTAGCTAACCTTGCTACAAAACAAAGTGTTCTAGCTGAAGTAACCGATAAGATAAATCGATGTGTCATCGATCGGAGCAGTAATGGGTTGTCGTGCCACTTGTAGATTTTCGGAATTATGGTGATCGTTTCCAAATGTAAGCGACTCGCCGTGTTTGTAGGAATGATAATCGTGTGCAGTTAACGCTTACACTCCTTTACTATTACGGAACCTCCGTAACGCATCACCAATTAGCTGAATTTTCTACTGTCTTAGCAATTAAAGGAGCTAACTGTTTCGCAAACTCTCCCATCTATGTGTTCGAGATGGTCTGACTGTAAGTAAAGCTGCCCACTGCAATAGATCGAATGTCCCCTTCTCCTTTAACCTTTTACACACTATGTATACGCACTCAAATTGCCTAAACTAATCCATCTGCTTAGATAAGCTATTTACGACCTTTCAGTCTAAGGAAAATTGCAGTCGGCGCAAAAATCGAATGCGTGTTTGTCTGTTACCTTATCAGACAACGAGGAATGAGCATATATTGAACTTACTCTACACGTCAATGACGACATGTACCACGAATGTTCGTCCATATTTCATTTGTGATGCGTATGATAGAAGCACTCGGAGTGCGACTTTGGTCTATCTCTGCCTAGCTGCACTAGGCCATGCAAGAACTGAGTTCGAGCACGGGTCTGGTGGCAGTAAATACGGCACACACAGCAGACTCGACGCTTACGGCGCACGTGCCAGAATTATTGCTTCCTATACAACCCCATCCAAGAAACGGCCGAACGTAATCACGCCCGCAGTACTGCAGCGGAACACTCCGAACGAGGAAAAAATTGGAGGGAATTGCCGGCATCGTAAAGCCCTGCACAGCCCTTTTACATAGACACGGCGTCGCGCGCGCAGCGCATTGAACGGCGCGTTACGGCAGCGTCGAGCCCAATAAGAAAGAATAAAGATGCTGTCGTCGAAAACAACAAAAGGAAACGCCTACTACGATCGCAATCACGAAGGGAAGGGCCGCGCGGCGGGGAGTACGGAATTCGCGGCCTTTCCAAGCGCCGAGCGTGCAAAGGCAAAGCGGCGGCCAAATTTCGCTTTCACCCTCGAGGCGAGCCCCTCCGACACCCTCTCCAACTCTCTCGGCGAGCGCGGCCAAGCGACCGGCAGGCGTAAATCGATTGCCTACCGGCGCAGTGCGCGTTTCCGTCGCATAGCGGCACGCCAGTCGCGTCGCGCGTGCGCATGCGCAGCACAACGTCACGTTCGCGGCGCTGGCGGCGCCGGCGCGCCGGTTCCTCGCATGTGTTTCGTTTCGTCTGCTCCTGCAGCGACTGCTGCAGACGACAGCAGAACGCGCGTGCGTAGTCTGCGAGCGTGGTCCAGGCCGTCTGTGTGCCTGCTGCTCGTTTCATTTTCTTTTTGTCCCTGGCGCGCGCTTGTGTTTGCGGCGCAACGCGGTTTGTTTCACCTGACGACAGAGCCTCCTTTCCTCAGCTGTTACCGATTCAGTGTTCCTTCACGTCGTTCATTTTTTTTTTTTTTTCGTGTGTGCCAACTTGTGATCGTGCGTGGGTGTGCCCATCGTCGGGTGTCGTAGGTGATACAGATACCGCGGCGGCGCGATCGTCGAGATACATCGAAATCCCGTGGATTTTACACGACGACGTGTATGCCGAAGAGGGAGTAAAGAGAGAAACGAAAGAAATGACGTATCACCTGCCGTGTTGTTGCACGACGACGCGGCAGGGTCATCGGCAGCGGAACGCGCCCTCGACCTCAACGCTGGAGCTCGGGGAATCGCGGCGCCAGCCCACCACGCTAGGATTTTGATCGAACCTCTGACGGGTGAGTCGGCTGCGCCGCCAGGCGCGTCGCTGAGGTTTTCGAGATGTGCGTCCTTCTGCGTCTTTTTTCCGAGCCGTCTGCGCGCCGCTTGTGTAGTAGCAGACGATTCCACAGCTGCGCGCGGTTTTTCCACGACCGGGTACGGCGACTCGTATGCGAAGAACTCGGAAACGTGCGTGGCTTGCCGTCGCGTCGAAAAGCCCGTTTTTCCGGCATCGTTACTGAAGCCGCTGCCCCGCAGAAATCGAAGTGCGGCTGGTTCGAGCAGCGATTTGTGTAATCGTGCGGCGCATAGCCTTTCTGCGCTGCAGCGGAGGGGGTCGACATTTAAGGTCGTGCGCTTTCGCGCACGCAAGTGAAAGCACTGCTTCTTTGTAATTGTCGCGGTTCGGCGTGTCAAGTGCATATAGTGGCGTATAAGAAGTGCGTTGAACCGAACTTCTGACGTGCAGGAAACAACAACAAAAAAAGTTAGATGACAACACGCACGCTTAATGCGGGAGACAAATGCAACCGCTACGTATTCTGTGTGCGTGTTTATTAATGCGCTCTTGAAGTTCAATATCGAAATACCAACTATAGCGTGATCTTACACGTGCATTGGCAAGGACGCTTGGCGAAATGTAGTAATTAGATTTCGTGTCACTTTAACGAGCTGCTTTGCGTTTCAGTTTACATTGTTCACGAGATACCTTTTCGCTAACAATACGAATTAAAGAAAATCATGTTGGCATCACGTTTCTGAGCTGCAGTATTTTGGTCCGTTCTAGCGAGGTTGTTCACGGAACACTTCGTTACCGTCGGGGTGAAAGGAACGACAGTAATGACACGTTTAGTTCTTTCACGAGGGAACATTCAACACAATAAACTACATTTTCACTGCTCGCCAAGCTGATAAATTCTCGTCACACTTGTGGAGGAGAGCGTCATTATAACGGCATTGCCTGATGCGTACTGCACCGACGCCAGTGCGACAAAGTGCAAGAGGATGCCGACTGTCACCCGTCTCACCCCGGCGTCTTTTTAATCTTATTTTCGGATGTTTTGATGACACGAGCGTTGAACGCACGCCAGAGCTTGACTCAGCACGATGTGTACCGTAGGATCTGCAGGTGCGGTTTCGCTGACATTTCACGACGGCGTCTCCTCCTCACGTGCGAGCAATTTACGTCAGCGAGCTGCTGTAGATGGACACCTGGACACACAACTGTAACGCACTTATCTCAAAGAGCGGGTGGGCTTTCATCACAGTATATTAAACGCTTTCGACTAGTGCTTAATGAAAAGAGAGGCCTGTAGCGAACAACTGTGGAAAGCTGCTGACTGGGACGTGGCTCTTATCACTTAGCAACCACGTCGTTCAACGTCAGGTGAAGCGACCTGAAATAAAATCCGCCTATATATATATATATAATCCATCACGCCGGAACACTGCTGACTTTTGTTCTGCCGCTTTTCATATAATTTTCCATGACGCCAATACGTTTGCCTACGTGTGTGTATTGCAGGAAGTGAATATATGCCGCATGCCAGCGTTTTCAGGATCATGGTCTCAGCTGTGCGCGCATTTTTTTATTGACACAATAAAAAGAAAATGCAATATGTTGGTGCCCAAATGCGGCAACGGCAACCTTTCTTAACATGCAGTGTGCAGTGCACAGGTAGCCTTATGCACTCACGACCAAAGTACTGTGTTGACGTAAGAAGAACGAAGTTGTATGATTTACTGCGAACGCAACGGTATATGGGAACCTAACAATCAAACCAAACCATTGCGAACAAAAGCAGTGCTGTACCACTTTACATACAAAGTGACAGTACAATGAGAAAATACTCGTATGAGGGAAATGATTATCTGGAGAGCAAAGTGTAAGGAAATCATAGGGCATATGTATTCATCTGTTAATAGTGACGCTGTCCTCAATATTCTTTTTTTTCGTTTTACCGTTTGTATTCTGTATTTCGGTTTCGCGTCTAACTAAATATACTACAGATACGTGTCCGCGAAGTGGGCTTTGAACCATAACCTAACCTAACACGAACACATCTGGAACACGAAGCGCTTGTTTCACACCTCGGTGGACGAAGCCTTTTGTAGCAAAGAATGGACTCTCCAGAGAGAGGCGACGTCTGCAGGAAGGACGTGGAACGATATTTGCGCGATGCAGACTATGTTGTACAAACGTTGGCACGCCGCACTCGAGTAGGCCACGCCCACCTTGTAGTCGGAACACAGAAATGACAGACTACGTCACTTATGCCGCTCAAGTCGCCTCCGTCAAGAGCTCGTTGCCGTAAAGAGTTTCCACTAATTCGTGACAGGGAAAGATAGTCAGTCGCTGCTGTCACCGGTCGTCGTCACTTTCCTTAGCAAATTACAAGACGAAGTCGTACGTGTCGCAACCGTCTACAAGTTTGACGGTTCGGCTAGCAATGAGAATGACGAGTTGTGCACGGATTTGTCTAATTTACGTCCCTCTGGATTCAAACGGTCTTGTGAATTTTCGCTGAGCGATCGTCTTCAACAAAATATAGCGTTATAAACAATAGAGCGATTCGCAATGGTTACGCATGCAAGCTGAGTCCATTTCCGTTATGTATAGCTGACGATATTTTCGTACGATTGCTTCGAAGTGTATATATAGTAAGGTAAATGATAAATAGCACCTAAAGGACGTATGAAGCCAGAAGCCCGAAAGTTAAGACAAATCCGTGCACTATTACAGCCATACTTTCCACGGTGGCTGAAAGATATGGCAGCGCCAGAGTTTCCTTCAAAGTATCGCGAACATATATATATTTATATAGAATATATAAGGATACGTAATAATAGAGAAAACATAAGCGACCCATATATAGTTGAACATACTGCAGAGCAATTTTTGTAGGGAATATATATGGGGCCTGTCGACGCGTTCCTTTCTTTTTTCTTTTTTTTTTTTATGAAGTGCGAGGTCGTGCAACGACCAAGTTTGTTCTTAAAGCAGTGGTAACTTTTCTTTTTCTCTCTTAAAGACATTTTAGACTTAAGAGCGCCGCACAGTGTTACACAAGCTCAAAGGGGCGTGAATGACCCCACTGACAAAGCTCGCGCGCGACTTCGTGCCATAGGGTGCCATAGACGTTTTATCGTTGCTAACGTTCAGATGTGCTGTAGTAATCTGGCAGACCGCATACGTAGCAGCGTCTATCGCAATACTCATATGGGGAAACTAAAATGTCGCCAAACGCTGCGTTTTAGTATCTCTTCGCCACTGGGTGTTACGTGAACCCTTGTGCGCTATCTATTCGTATATATATATAGTGTGCGTGTGTGTGTGGTTTTAAAAGAAAGCGTCACGGAGTCTACGCTGATTTTTGTGTTTCTAATCGGTGTCCCAAAGGTATTGCAACCACAAAAGAACAAGGACGAGACACAGTGCTTGTGTCTCGTCCTTGTTCTTCTGTGGTTTGCACGTGTTAGCGCTGTTATAATGTTTAAGTATGCACCAACTCGCCCAGAAAGAAGCTTTGATGAAGGTGAAAGAAATGTGGTGCAATTAACTGTTCAACGTGCAGAATTAATTGGCGCCTAAAGGGGTTATGTATGTTTTTTTTTTCTAAAACGCCAACAACACTTTCGACGTTAAGCAAGAATGGCGCCACAGACGTAATTTTATTTCTTACGTGCTTTCGGCGTCAGCTATAGGAACGAATACCGCGCGCTCCCTCGCTGTTCCCATCTGGAGGGGGGCCTTGTTACAGGCACGGTCACGACGTTCAATATTTGCGCCCTGCACAAGCCCGCTGCGCTGGCTCCAGCAGCAGCAATATAGAGGGTGGAAGGGAGAAGGTTTGAAAGGGGTGGGGGCAGGGGAGAGGGAGGTTGAGGCGAGGGTCTGGGGGAGGGGGGGGGGGGGCTACTCCGCAGTCTCACGAGCAGGGCACGTTTTCACCTCACGTTTCTCCGATGCCTGGTAACTGCAGCTCATATTTCACTTGTTTCTCTCCCTTTTCTTTTTTTTTTTTTAATTTGCCGGTGCATTTGCTTCTGCGCACGAAGAACCGGTGTCTAGGCGCGCAGGTGACCGCATGCTGTTGCCAGTGCCGTGGCAATGCAAGTATGAGAGAGGAACTACCCTCCCGCTTCCTTACCGGCCAAGCGGTTCGCGAATCTGTTAAAGTGATTCTTTTTTTTTTTTTTGCATGATCGATAGGTTCTGGAAGTCAGCCGTTTTTGTCGCCCATCGCAAACTGGCTGATGTGATCCTTCCTTTTCCTCTTATTTATTTATTGTAATTGTGTACTTAAGAGAAATGTTAGGGTTAAGCTAATAAAAAAATTGAAGTTCAGCGATTTCCTAGACATCTGTTTTGCATTCACATCTAGAGCGACACAGAACTATACGGACGGATAGTTTCACGTGTACGTGAAAACTGTACACGTGCCGACTGTCAGTGGAATTTTGTCGACGAAGTAAAAGCCTTTTTCGCACCCTGTGATTGCGTTGTAAAATTAACTTTCTACTAGACTGTTAGTTTAAACGCCTGGATTATGAAACGGGTCATTTTCTTTATTTCCGCAAACGAGGGATTGGTGCGTCGGAAAGAAGGTGGAGCCGGAAGACAAGTGGCGACGCGATGTTCATATTACCGCACTATAGCTCAAAGTGACGTCACAGGTTTTGACAAGAAAGAATCATTACGCTGGATTTGAAAATAGGCACATATATTCGGCCAAAAAGACCATGTTGGGAAGGCCGTATTTAAAGACAGTAAAAAGACCGCATTTCCCGTAATATATAGGTCCAAAATACGGAAAAATGCCCTGATATATCATTGACGTCACACCGATGTAATCGACGCCGCTTCTAAAACGCGATCGAACTTCGACGAGTGGAATTCGACTACGCCTCCTCCTTTAATGATGGCGGCATTTTTTTCTTGTCAGAGGGACGCGGATAGAGTTGTGAAAGAAAAGTCAGAGTCTAAGCGGATGTAGTATTTCGAATTAGTGTCCCGTTAAGGCATTAACTTGTTGCGTGATCCGGGTTACCAACCCAATCACGCTGTGTGCTCGACTATAGCCTGTGGGCCTGGATTTAGCGTGGGACAGGGGCTACTAGCTATGCCAAGTAAGCATCAAAGAGCCTTCCGGCTAAAAGAAAACAAATCGGCGCAGTTGGACTGAAGCGGAAACCACGCGAAGCCTACCTATTTTTGAGATATTTTTGGTGTGCAATCGAAGGGCGTATATATATATATATACCACACCGCGGGATAACTCCGTTCTTACTTTGGCCAAGAGAGAGAGAGAGAGAGAGAGAGATAGAATTCTTAAGCGAAAGGCAGTAATTAAGGAAGGTTAACCAGGCTGAACCCGGTTGGCTACTCTGCACCGGAGAAAAGGGAGTGAAAGGTGAGAAGGAGGAGAGACGTAATGTGTACGCTACTGGCCGGTAACCCCGTAAAATACATGCAGACTGGGGTTACAGCGGTTTCCCGAGTCGTAAAACAGGCTCACTAATTAACAAAAAATTCGAGAAACAAATGCAAAGGAAAAGAAATATATCATTGTGGCACTCGGATAAGTCGCAATAAAGATTACACGACGATTTACAATGCGCGGGTCAAAGCACATGCGCGGGCAACTTAGGGGTGAGATAAACATAGCTAACACAGGCACCGGCTTCGAATAACTTTTATTTGGGTTAGACCAAGGGCTCATATATATATATATATATATATATATATATATATATATATATATATATATATATATATATATATAGGCACAGCAACCACATGAGCATCACAGTTTAAAACCGAGCGCAAGGCAAGGAGCCTAGCCCATGTCATTTACCAATTCAATGTAATGTAATGACTTTTACATGACAAATGACATGTAAAAGATAGTCGTGACTTCTCGGTAACCCGTACTATGCGTACGGGCTACCGCCGCTGTGGCTGGGACGTTGCGCTGCTAAGCCGAAGGGCGCGGGATCGAATCCCGGTCGCGGTAGCCGCATTTCACTGAAGGGTAAATGCAAAAAAAAAAAAGCACTCGTGTACTGTGCACTGGAGACACGTTAAGGAACCCTAGGTTGGTCGAAAGTAATCCGGAGACCCCCACTTTGGTGTGTCTCGTAATCATGCCGCGGTTTTGGCACGTAACACCCCAGAAGTTAAGTTTTGTTTAAGTAGTTATCGCTGAACAGATTTATGCAAGTCATGGAATGCGCGCGAACGTGAATGCAGGCATCGCGAAAGATAAATTAGACGTGTCTGCGGTTGTCAGGTGTTGGGACGAGGGGTTTGTAAGAGCGACGGAGTTAGGGTCATCTTGGCGACGAAGAGTGCGCGCCCTGTTCATTAATGGCTAATCCCGGAATGTCCACCAAAGGCAACGCGTGAAGTAACACGTTGATTACATTTCCTGGGAGCATTACGTAGTTGTAGCTGGCACAGCTAACAACTGCGAAGGAAATCTGCGGCATAGCCGGATAAAAGTGTAATTTGTCCTTTTTTTTCTTACCACTGTTAAGTCAGCTTTACCGCTATACAGCTTGCCAATCTACCCTGACGGACCAGCGTTGCACAGTGAAGAGAGAGTACTGGTTTGCGTCACGGAACCAGGAACAAAAGCGGCAAGAATGGCTTGCCATCGTCCACCGCTAATCCCCCAATGTGCCTCGCCTGGTTAATGGAAGGATCACGGAAGGATTAACGATGCACAATGAGACAGCTCTTCTTGCTTTCTTGGAGGCATGCAGCCGCTTTTGTCTTGTGACTGGTGGAGACGACCCGTAGTTCTTTTTTCTTAACGCACGAGATACTGTGGGAAGTAGTAGTCGTGGTATAGCCGGTATTTATGTCACCGGTTTAAGTCCTAACATGTTTCGGGATGTTAGAGAAAGAGATAAAAACAAAGAGGTAGGCTGATTAGGCAGTTGATTACTTGCGTGGCTACCCTGCACCGGGAAAGAGAAAAAGGCTTACAAAAGATTAGAGATAAGGAGAGAAGGAATTATCTAAGGCTATTTATGGTGCAGTGAGCGCTGTCACACAGTCCGTAAAAGTGTCACACACTATGTCGAGTGCCACACCCAGACGTATCGTGTCGCACAGTCGCAATTCAATCTCCCTCTCACTTTCTGCGAAGTGTCACACACTGTGTCGAGTGCCACAACCAGTCTTATCGTGTCGCACAGTCGCAATTCAATCTCCCTCTCTCTTTCTCCCTTTTTAAGAACACGGGAGCACCTTTAAGCCAGCTTGCACTGATGTCAGTCCAGTCTAGTCTAGCCTCCAACAATCCTGGGCCCGTATTGAGAAGAAATTCTCACGCTAGAATTGTTCGTAAGAGAAAAATTCCAGCCAATCCTGACGCTGGACGCATTATCGGAGTAAACGTATACGGCTAATGGCATAGAACAAACGGAAAACTTTGTGAATTACGCCCCTGATTTATAACAGCGAACAAACACACTGTCGTCCGCGTCATCATGGCATCTGCAAAATACTCGCGCGCAGTTTTTTCAACAGCCTTATGGAAGGAAGGAAGGAAAAAGTGGAGCAGTAAAGGCAGGGAGGTTAACCAGTTTAGCTCAACCGGTTTTCTACCCTACACATGGGAGCGGGATGGGGGGATGAAGGATGTGGAAGGGAGAGAGAGAGCACATAGCACAGCACACATATCGTCAGTTAGAGTCCATCACTCTTGCGTGGTACCTGATATCACTGTCACAGCCGCTTTTCCAATCCCCGTCTCTTTCAAAAAACCGAAGTAGTCCCTTCGTCGCCTGCAGCTGCGATGTCTTCTGTCGGCGACATGTGAAAATCGTTCCGATTGACAATGGTCTAGTGTCAAGGTGCGCTAGAACGGATGCCAGGGACTGTCGCTGAGCATTATTGTTCAGGAAAGTCGCACAGAATGTGTTCCAGCGTCTCCTCGCAAAGACAGGCATTGCAGAGAGCGTTGTCGGCCATTCCAATGCGAAATGAGTAAGATTTCGTAAAAGCCACCCCTAGCCATAAGCGATAAAGCAGAGGGGCCTATCTTCGGCAGAGTCAACTTGGCATACAGAGATGCATCTAAGAGGGCAGGCCAGCCTTATTATTTTCTTCAGCGCTTATGATGGTTGCCGTTGACTGAACAGAAGTGCAACGGGCTGCCATAAATCTGGCAGTTAGGAACAGGAAGTGTAACAAAGTGATACCGTCTTGTATGCAGTACAATCATCATACCTGTAATAGTACAGTCGGCGTCACCCTTGTGTGAAACGCGGGAACGGCGGCCACCGGGCCGCTCTGGAGACAGCCAGCGACGTCTAGCGATAACGGCTGGACCCGAGATTAGATGCGTCGGCCGCGCGTACCCATATACTTCTTATCTCGAGCCCAGCAGCTACCGCTAGACGTCGCTGGCAGCCTCCAGAGCGGCTTGGCGGCCGCGGTTCCCGCGCTCTACACAAGAGTGTCACCGGCTGTACGTGGCTGTGGACGTTCGCTGAAAAGCGCGCGATGCAATGTCGTGCACGTTTACAGCAACGTGCTAACGTAAGTACGTTACGCATAAACTGACGGGGTCGTAGGTTCGAGGCTACACGGCGGCGTCGACGCACGAAAAAAAAATGGTTTAATAAATTCCGCTAATTTGGAACGGTGTTTAGTTTTCCACTCGTTCGTATACGTCGGCACCACTGTGCAGTCCTGGAGCACCTTCGGCCGCGAACACCGCGTTGCAGTTAGCGCTGGACGCAACTGTGCATGACGTAGCGCCTACTTTGCCTGTAGTACCACGGTCGCGAGCTTGAGGCAAGAACGGACGGCGTGTGCAAAAGAAAGAAAAAGAAAAAAGCCGTGACGACCAACCGCACCCGCATTTCTTTCTTCCTTTCTGTTTGTTTTCTTGTGGAAGCCTTCACTTTCACTCTTGGCCAAGCCTTAAACTTTCCGCGGAGGCGGCGAAACGTAAACGGTTATTTTAGCTTTCGTTGCCGAAGAGCAACCATGCTATGACCATACGCTGCTGAGCAAGCAGCTGGAAACCTGCGTGACATCGAAGTGTCGTTGGCCAACGTAAAGTGCCGCATTCCAGAGGACGCTTGGCGATGTCGCGTCTCGCGCGGAGCAAAGTATGCCACATCCTCGTCGGCTTGTGTGACTCACTCTCGAGACGAAACACTGAGCGCGGAGACGACGTCACCTCGCGTGTGATGACGGCGCGCGAGAATGCGCGTGCGAGAGCCGCATATACGGATACGCGATAGGAATATCGGGTTTCCTTTATCACGCGGTCGTGATCGAGCGTCCGCGGAAGAGTACGCCGCCGCGGGGAAAGATAGCACCGCCCGCGTGTGTGTTTTCAGTTTGCGTTCCTGTGTAGCTAAACCTGACATGCGGAAAGACATTGTGCTCTCGTTCTCGGCGACATGATAATGCTGTATCGCACCGGAGACGATTACGCAGATCCACGCTCCCGCGTGCCCCGTACTGAGGACACGGATGACATCGCGTATAACCTGCAAGTGAGTCTGATGTTCATGCGTCGCGGTATACGCTGTGCCCGCGGTATTAACGTGAGGTTGCATCTTGTAACCAGACTGGTCGTTGTAATGGCGCTGGCGATGCGCGCGTTATCAACATCGCGACGATTATCGTACGAGATGCGTGACGGAGGTTGATTGAGTCTTTGTTGAAACGAGCGGTGAGGCGTATAGATTAACAGGGTGCGTATTTGAGAGAGTTTGATAAATCGCATTTACACTTGTAAACGCGCGTTAAAGACAGATGGCTTCGTGTTTCCACTGTCGTTATGTTTTTCTTCCCCCCCTTCTGCCTTGTCTTGAGCGCGCATCTGCATAGTTGAATAAGAGTTGAAGTCATTCAGTAAGAATGAGGGCTCTACTGGCTAAGCTTTTGCCCTTTTGTTACGTCATAAGAAATCAGTCGATGTGATATTGCATGAAGCATAGCTATATGAAAGCATACCGTTAAGTCACGATTAGGATTGCTGTATACATAGAAGTCACTATAGTGACTTCTATGTATACAGCCTTCTAAGTCAACTACTCAGATGAAATAAAGAAGTTATAATTTGTTTATTATTATTATTATTATTATTATTATTATTATTATTATTATTATTATTATTATTATTATTATTATTTGCGGCATAGCTGCTGTTCGGGCAACATGAATTTTTTGTTTTAGCTCTCTAAGGCATTGTTTAAATAATGTTTAGTTTTACTTTTCTCTCCTGTTTATTACCTGATTTTGTCTTTTGCTTGCCAGAGCCTTTGGTTTTGCTGTGATTTCCCTTTTGAAAATTTCTAATTGCAACTTCTTTCTACTTGTTTTCTTTTTGTTAAAAATTTAGTAATGCCTTTTTGTTCTGGATTGCCTTTGGCATCACCAATAGTGGTTCAGCACAGGTGTAGACTAACTGTCCGAACAAAATATTCTAGAAATAGCTAGGTAATCGTACCCGACTACACGACCATCTCTCCTCTCCTTTTTTTTTTCTTTTGTTCTTTAACAATCGTAACAAACTAGCAATCAGTGCAACAACCAAGTGAGGTAAGCAAATATCCTGACGCTGGTTAAAAGTAACGCTTAATGTTCAGAACGCGCGGTTTGCATTTTCAGCTCGCTTCCCCAAATCCCGAGGATGGACGGATCGCTCTCTGACGAATCCGAGAATCTTGGCAACTTTCGCCGATGGCGGCCCTGCAAGAAGTAAGTTCGCAGTTAAGAAAGGAAGAGGCCTATTGTGTCGTAAGTCTCTTTGTAAGTCTTAACAAAGAAAGCGGGGGAAAAAAAAAGACTTAGGAACCTCTTACGAATGAAAAGGAGAAACCGAAAATAATTCTCTATAGCCGAGCTACAGTAATGCCCTACATTTTTTTGCTGACGTTAGAGAGGGCTTATAAATATTTGGTGGCATTTTTAATATCTAGACTTGATTTGTCGCTTTTAATAACTTTGATTATTTTTACATTTTTATTAATTTAGTTCCTGTTATGCTCATTTTGGTCACCGCAAATATATTCATCTGCAGTGCAGTAAGCCTTGCAATTAACTGGGCTGATAACTTCAGCGTTCGTTAAATTCTTGAAGTCCTGTTCTTTCTCAATAATCTTTCGTATTATCTTGCACGGGACGAGCAAGAAAGAAGGCGTAGTATCGCTTCCATAAAAAAGCTAGTCTGATTGCTATCTCATAGTTTTAGATTTGACACGCTGCAGAAAAGAAAAATGCCTCGATCAAGTGACGCGCAAGTTAAAAGAAAGCTAGCAGAAGCTGCTTTCTTATTGCTATCAGTAGGCTGCGTCATACTATAATTTTTTGTTGTTATATGTTATGCAGCTGTACAGAATAATTAGGTAGAAGCTTTTTTTACTTAGACTGAGAAGAACGATTGTGTTGACAATACTTTAAGATTAGTACCAATATTTAGATTACCTTTGTGTATTCATTGGTATTCATCCAGAGAAGATATATTGATAATTGAGAACTGCCTTTATTTCGTCGTATAATTTATACGCTATACAGTCAGTGATGTCGGAATCCTTGGCTAGTGGCTAGTCGTGGATACGTGCCAGCGCGTACATTAAGAAAAGAAAATCGAATACAATGCGACTGTGCATATTTTTTGTAAGTGATAAGCAAACATGGCTAACTTTAACGTACCGGCCGTGGCCAGGATGCTTTCTCGCGGATTCTCGCTAGACTTCCCGCGGCGGCCTGACAACGATCTCGGAGGCACGAGGTCGGCATAACGTTTACTGCGTTAGACACCATAACGCAGTAAATGTTATGACGTTTAACAAAGCTACGATAACGGCTGTCACCGTACAGCGAAGACTCGCCGAGCTCGTCGCAGCAATTTGCCGTGATTGGGCTCTGATGACTGCTTCGTAAAGTTTGAGCAGATAATGAAAAAAAGAATAAACTAAATTCAAGCACTCCTGAATCGAGGAGGACTGTCGCTTTGGCGACGTCGTCGGAGGTGAACTAGGTCGCGCACGCCAAGATAACGACGCCACTATCCGCTTATAGAGTGGCCTGCAGGTGTTATCGGGCGCGTCGAGTGACCGCGACAACCGTGCTTTTTTTTTCTTTTGCTATATGTTTCTGGAGCGATAAGCCTCAGAGAGAAACGGTCGCGCGACGATCACTGGAGAGATAACGGTGGCGAAGGCCTCCCGTTTCGAGCAGATATTTACCGCTCATTTCCGGTGCCATTTTCTGGCGCGTTGCGATAATTTATCGCTTCTTTTCGAAAATGTTGGTTCTTCGTGATATTGCGTGTCGTTGCGCCGCTCTTTGGTCACGTTTGTGCATTTGGATCTGCGGATAACTACGTTGTCTGTTCTTATCATATTCTGTTTCGCTGTACCTGTTATACATATGTGGGTTGTTGTGCAGAAATTGAGATTGTTCTATGTTACAATCCACAAATATATATATATATATATATAAACGAAAAGAAACATTAAATAAAAATAAAGCAAATAAGGAAATGCATGCCAAGCAAAGGCAATGAAACTAATAAAGAGAATTGCGCAGCAAACGCAAAGTTCGCTTGACGTGTTTCCATGCCGCTAACGTAATAATATGTACCATTTGCAGCCCTCACTCATCGGTGCAACAGTTTATTTGCGTAATAAATCAATTGCAGGTGCAAACCCGCAGCTCATTTAAAGTTGCGCCCACAGTACAAAGCATATAAGTGCGTTACCTCGCACATAACTGTACGCGACTACTTATCACAAACGGGGATCTTACCCTGTGTCCGCTAAAAGGTATTTTATAGAATGCGTGCCCATTTGGCCGCAGGTGTTCCTATTCTGTTGGTTTATGTTCTTTAAAGTATAAACGTATACCTAATAAAGACAGGCTCGCCCAACCTGACAAATGAAAACCAATTGAAGAAACAATCCAGCAATCAAGAAACGACGGGATAAGGTTGAAATAAATGTCCGAATGCCGCTCGCGGACAGTTCAAGGAAAGTTCGATATAAACACATTGTTTAATTGTCACAAAACACGCAATTTGCACAGCAAGTAATGAGAGTGCGTAAAAAAAAGAGAGAGCGAGAGAGACAGAGAGAGGCAATAAAATCATTCTGGATCGCAGTCACTGGCTATGTGGTTTGACTAACTACTGCATAGTTCGAGTGAGCAAAGAGTAAGCGAATACGACGCGTTCCAGGTACACTACGAGCCATAACAATATCATGAACAGTCCCGCCAAACTTCGCCGAACATTCACTGTAGCACAGGCCTGAGCACGTCAAAAATACTACCACTTTCAAAATACAGTATCGCCTTAGTAGCTCTTGGTGGACCAGATCGGGAGGTGCCCGGAAATTTTGACCACCAGAGGCCTGCACCGAAGGCCGTCTAACTAGTAACATCTTCTAAACTAATAAAGTTTCTTTCATTCATTCTCCGCAATGCTCGACACTTTCAAGGAACATTTTTGAGGCATTTACTGCTTGGAGCTACTGTTTATCCACGCGTGAATACGTCGTCCTGATTCCTCGGTGACAGTGTGTTCTCGTCACTTCGTGTTAATACTGGCTTCTAAAGTTTTACCAGCCGCCCGCGCAACCGCGGGAAGGAACGACCAAAATTTCCTCGAAGCCGGAGAGGCGGCCGGACATTGCAGCATTCTGCGTGGTCTACTGAAGAGGAGCGGAACGACAACCGCAACTGCAAGAATGCAGGTCACATAAATAGATTGGAGTCGAAGTCACATAAACACACGAAGTCGTGTCGCCCATAAAAACACGTGCGCCTACGTCATCATTTTTTTTTACTGTTACGTTTCGTAAATCCAGCGTGCTTCTTCCAGAGAGAGTTCGAGTGTCATTGGGGATTTCCACCTGTTAAATGACACCAGGCCACATTATATTGCTCCGTTTTTTCTTTCCCTGATGATATATATATATATATATATATATATATATATATATATATATATATATATATATATATATATATATATATATATATATTTAAACTTCGCGGCTATTAAGTGAGTACGATCAGAAAATGCTTGGTGACACGAGAGTTGCAGAGAAGTAATCATCATATGTAGAAATTGCGGGCTCGAAGCACAGCAGCACGCATGGTAATATATATATATATATATATATATATATATATTTAAACTTCGCGGCTATTAAGTGAGTACGATCAGAAAATGCTTGGTGACATGCTGCACAGTGAAGTGCTGGCGGACCAACTCAGGGCTGTCCAGAGGGCCCGTGTGCTGGCAGAGGGGCTCGGCCTCTCTGTACCGACGTGGGAGCGGCCCGCATCAGTCCCAGACTGATCCCTCAGGACCTAAATAAAGTTCTTCATACCATACGAGAGTTGCAGAGAAGTAATCATCATATGTAGAAATTGCGGGCTCGAAGCACAGCAGCACGCATGGTAATATATATATATATATATATATATATATATATATATATATATATATATATATATAATAAAAGGAGCGCATGGAGCCAACGTAACGGCCAATGTCAGGCTGCATGCACCGTACATCACTGCGCTGCTTTTCAATGTGAGCCGCGGGAACATAACAGAGCACCTGCTCTTTAAGAAAATAAATAATAATGCATGTTTTACTTTTGCGAGAGGCTTTCGATGGCAGTGCGCTGCGGCCAAGCGCATACAAAAACATTTGGTGCCTACAGGACCTGATTAAAAAAGAGAAAGAGAAAAAAAAGAAATGAAGAAAAAGCATTTCATTGCCGAAACAGCTGTTTGCGCATGTTGGGCTGGAAGAGAAAAACGACACAATTTCAAATGGCTTTTTGATTCCCTAAACAAAGTAGACGAATGCAGAGAGTACCTACTCTTGGCAATGCCACGGGACAACGTAATCATTAGAAAAGATGTGTTTTCCGCGTCAGCAAAGCTACATGGCAAAATGTCTTGCAGAAGTAGTTCTTTTTTCTTTAGTAAGAAGTGTTTGCAGTAGCCGACCAGATTCGCTATAACATGACCAGCATCACGATTGGCTGCCGTACACATTCGCTTACGAACAGTTATGTAGCGTAAGACACTTTTCTGAATACGAGCTCCGAGATGCCCTGCACTTATTCTGAAGGGAATTTAAACATTAATAAAGCAAGAAAAAGAAAAAGAAAACGCCACAGAACTTGCGCAGTTCTGGCCGCAAAGGATGAATGAGTACGGGGCCCCCAAGACAGTGTCACAGGGCTTAGAGAGATCGCATTTCGTGGGTCATTCAACCGCTTCTCTCTCTCATCTATCGCATCCCCTTGCCCCTCCCCCAGTACAGGGTAGCCAACCGGAAATAATCGCTGGTTAACCTCCCTGTCTTTCCTTTGCCTCTCTCTCTCTCTCTCTCAGGTCTCGGATTCGAGCTCCGTGGTCTGAGCCTCCCACTTGTCAGCGTTGTGCGCGGAGGCTTTCCGCCTTCGTTCTTCTTTTTTCTCTATACATTCATTACACTTTCTTCCGCGCTAGAGCGGAGGCGCCAGCCTTTGGTTACCCACGGCGAGCGCGGACCGCAGGTGTTTCGGGCCCCCGGCTCCCGCGCCGTTGTGAGCTCGTGGCTACGGCAGCCTGCGCGGTTTCCGTTTGGTGCCGATGCTCACAGCTGCGTGTCGGCGAGCATGTCTGCTCGCACGCTGCGTCCGAACCGCTATATCTGCTTTATTTATTTATTGCTTCGCAGCTCGCTTCCCAGCCGCGTCTGCGAATGAGATCACCGGGCTGGATACGCCTTGAAAAATGGCTCGTTTCACTCTGGAATACGTATTATAGCGCACATCGCGGAGCCGCTGGCAGATAGATAGATAGATAGATAGATAGATAGATAGATAGATAGATAGATAGATAGATAGATAGATAGATAGATAGATAGATAGATAGATAGATAGATAGATAGATAGATAGATAGATAGATAGATAGATAGATAGATAGATAGATAGATAGATTAGGATAGATAGATAGATAGATAGATAGATAGATAGATAGATAGATAGATAGATAGATAGATAGATAGATAGATAGATTAGGATAGATAGAGAGAGAATTAGGTTTTGTTCGAAGCATGGGCATATTTACAACCCGAGGGTCAAACGCTTCTATGCGAGCGACCCCGGCCGGTGAGGAATTTTGATGCAACGTATTGCAGTGTGCGTGTGTCGGGTGCGGCAGCTGCATGTGGTTCGCGTCTATCTTTGTAGTTCGTGCGCGCGAGGCTTCAGGGAGGGCACGTTGATCGATCGACACGCTCGGCTGTGACGGCGATGAAAGTGCAGTGGGCGTATATACGCCCACTATGACTCGACCTGCCAAGTTCGCAGCCAATCGCAATGCTGAGGCGCTTCTTGCAACCAAAAGAGATTCTCTGAAAAAATTACTGTAGGGAACTATGGCGTTATCGTCTGGAAGAGCTGCAAGAATGCCGGTACAGACGGCATGAAATGTGTGGGTTTAGTGCGTGTATATCGCTTAAAATTTGACGTTCTGGCTCTGCAGTCTCATTTGTGACATATGAAATCGATCATTCCCGGCAAAAAAACAAGAAATTGTCATTATCATCATGAGTCTATATATTATGTCCACTTCAGGACGAAGGCCTCTCTCCCCGTGGTCACCAATCGCCGGTGGGAGCCGTACCCACAAGCTCCGCACAAGTTCATATGTTGCTAGCACACTTCATAAAGAACAAGAGCGCAGATCGTTAATATCGCATAATCCGTCTGCTGTACAACCAACGGGCAAATCTTGCAGTTAACTACTTGACATGGCACAGATCACACGTTCATATAGCTCGAAAGAAAGAAAAAAAAGAAGGAACTTGTACGCATACGTTGAACAGCGCACGGTATCAGCTGAGCGGGACCGTTATTGGGCGCCGGGGCAACAAGTGGGCGCAACGCGAAACAATGGTTCAGGAATGAGAGGCGGCCGAAGAATTTCGCCGCGATCGGCAGCATTTCTGTGTTGTCTGTGTGTACGCTCATTTGCCGGTGGTTGCGCGCTCGCGCGGGCTATCGCACGACGAAGCGCACCGTGCGTCGTCCGCTATGCGCTGCTTTGCCCCCAACGGTGCGACGACGAATCTCACAACTTGACCCTCGGTGTCAGTGGGACGTCCACTTGCGGTCAATCGTCGTCGGGTCGATCAGTGACCGCGCGTCTGACCGCGCTGCACCGCGCCATCAGAACACGCAGTCCGCGATGCGGCCTCGGGCTGCTGTCACAGATACAAACAAACAAACAAACAAACAAACAAGTAAGCAAGCAAGATAACAACAAACAAACAAATTAGCCGGCAGACAAACGTCATTGCGTTTTTGTGTTGTATGCTTTTCTATAATCATCACCTTATTTACAAGATCTTGCGTTGAACAGTTGTCATTAGCCTATTGTATACACTCTTTGGACAAGGCCCTCGGGTCATCTCAAATCGCATTTGACTTGTGCCAGCCTAGTAGTGTGTGTATGGGTGGGGGAAGGGGGAGGTGTCTGCTAATTTTCTAATCTTCACCACCTATTCCTCTGTTGCCCGCGACTGCGTTCTTCTTGCCTTATTGGCACCCATTCTAGGAGGCGGTGAGCTACTTCCTCTCTACGCATCACGCGGCCAATTCCACTTGGTGCCCTTATCCTCACATACAGTACCAGCCACTCCTGCATGCTGTCTCATGCGCACTACATCTTCCCGTCTCTCAAGATTACGTCTATACCACGCACCGACGAATCGTGCACCCGCTGTGACGTCATATCGCCGAGTGTCGTTCTGTCAACAAGCAAGTAAACCGAGCGAAGCAACCCACAAGGAAAAAAAATGAAAGAACAAACGAAAGAACTAACGAATGCGCACCACAGTGAAGTAGTGCAAGGCGGGGAGCGGCAGAGGAAAACGAAACAATGCGCACTCCTCCATAGTCTTGATGCCACTTGACTTGATGTCAAGGTCTTCGCCGCCGTGCGTCGTCTTGCGTCCACGGTGGGCTTGTTCCTCGCTGTCTTATCTGTTGTCTTTCTTTCTCTGCCCTCTGTGTCGCGTGTCGTCGCTGTCGCGTGACTGCGGCCGCGCCAACGCCAATGGCGCAACTACCGTATACAAACACAGCGCCCCCTCTCGTCTATATATGCCTCGTTTCGCCACAGGACACAGGTCGACGGGCCTGTGCAATCTGTGCATGGATATCCTCCGGCTATGCGTTTATTCGGCGGCTTCTCGCTCCGCGTGGCTGCCCGAATTGCCCTCCTCTGTACTTCAGGTACCCCACTTCGCTGTTGCAATTCGTAGCCTGCGGCACCGCCGAGCCAGTCGTGGGCTCGTAGTTCCAGTCGGGACCGCCTCGGGGCGTTGTCGTGCAAGAAGCCTCGCGGCCGGCTCTCTTCCGAAGAAAAAGCGCGCGAGCGCGGCTGGCGCGAGATGGATTGGTCGCTCGATCATCCTTTGTTTCTTTTCCAAACTGTTCTCCCCCTCTCGCGTTGCCTTCATCCCGGGTATACGGCGCCTTCGGTCACTCCTTCCACCGCACGGTTCGAGCTACGATGCCGCCACGGGCTCGCGTTCGCCCGTTCAATCCTTCGAAGCTTTCCAGCGGCGCCTTGCAGACTTCCAGTGTTTGTTGTCTCGGGAGCTAGTAGGGAGCTATTGCGCGATGTTTTGTGTTTGTCTTGCGCGGGGGACGAATCTTTATCGCGTGGTCTGGCGCTCGATGGCGACGTGTACCCTGTTCGCCCTGCCTCCCTTTTGTCTGGGTAACAACGCCGCGCACGCAGTACTATACGTATTGCCCGGTGGTTGCCTGCGGCGTTCTAAATTGGCTGCCGGCCTCGTGTTTATCGTACGGCCGCTGGCTCGCCCGCAATATTCGGTTCAAACAAAGGCGCCTCGCAGAGTGTTTTGCTTGGCTTTCGTACGCACCTCCTTTCGGGCTCGGTTGACTTTGGAGCGGATCAAAGTGGCTTCGCTGTATGCGATGAAGCGAGCCGCGTGAGCCTTCTTGTAGTGTTTGGCCGCCAGCTTCCTTGCGGCCGGAGCGCTTGAGTGCGGAAAGTTTGCGTGTTTCAGACGCCTGTGGGTGTTAGAGCGCGCAACGTTATTGATGGCGAAAGTTGCTCACAACCGTCGCGGTCTCTTGGAAAATGTCCAATGCGGGGTTGTATGTAGGACGTCGAAAGGGCCGGGCACAATTTTAGGTGTCCCGCACCTCATAAATATAAAAACGAATGAATGAATGAATGAATGAATGAATGAATGCTCTATTCATCCCAGTCAATTAAGGAATGGACCCCACAACTACGATAAAGCAGCTTGGGGATGTGTGGGGCCCATATATATATATATATATATATATATATATATATATATAGTTCGGCTGGTTTTTGTGGTTTTTAAGTTTCCTATAGACAGCTTACGGAGGATTTATGCGCTGCCGCTTCTTATCAAATCGTGTTTGCTGACTACCTCAGAACAAAACTTACTCGGAAAGTCTGTTGACCATAATAGATGAACGTAAAAAGACTTGTCAACAATGTTTGTTCATGACGGCATATATACATTATGTTGACGAAAGCACTAAATTATGACAAGGCACTGCGCTACATCCATCGTGCCATCATCGGCGTTTTTTGTGGGCGCGTCTATACACACGTCGTCTCCGGTTCGAGACGTTCCCTTCGTCGTACGTTTGTCACCGTGCGCTCATAGCCGTCTCAGATTGGCGAAGTGTGACTCGAAATTGGGTCCACACCCGAGTCACCCACCTGCCTACCATATGTGGATCTATGGTCCCTACTATAGGGCCCTGTTGGACTTAATTGAACATCATACCAAAGTACAGGTGTACCACGAGTATAAATTTAAACGCGACCCGGAAATAGGCTGATCAGAACGCCTGTTCCGCGTAATTATAAGGAAGCGCGACCTGTAATTGCTCCGTAGCCCGTTTCTAGAGCACGCGTACGTTTTGGAATCTGAATGAAGCCAGTGTTACAAGTGCAGGTGAAGCTGGAAACTGAACACGCCGTAACGGCCACCGCTAATGCAGCGGATGACGAAGTTCGCTCGGCACGTGTATACGGGAGAACTCGTTCGGCTCCCGGCTACAGAAACGGTACCCGGTGTTCGCCGATTCCCCAGCCGTGTTCGATGCGCCAGCTTCCGTGGCCAGTCCGCGCTTCATCGGTAAACAGGGCCGCCCGTCTCCTCGGGCGTGACTCGAACACGCAACCTTCCGAACCACCACAGCCCCTTTGAAGTATAGTTTCGGAATGCGTCGGCGTTTCGCCGACATTACGTGTGACACGGTTTCACTCGTTCTACGTAGCAGGGCAAAATTTCGAATTGAAGGAAAATGTCCCGTTGCTTTCTCCGTCGTGGTCTTCGTCAGGTCGTGGCCAGTTCCCGCTTTAGGCAGCCCTCCGGGATGCTTTTTGAGAAGCCCGCGACAACTTTGCTTAATCCGCGCTACGCGGATGTGTTTCGACGAAGCCGTTAATTCACCCGGCGTGGTCGGATGCACGAGCTCGTAGCGGTGGAACGAAGAAAGCGCTTCCCGCAAGATGGCTAGCTCGCTTCGCGCCTTTTCCCTTTCCACAGGGCTCGCGTAAATTACTTCCGAGAGTCAATTAGCGCGTCTTACGATCCTTCGGCGAGGCGCGAGCTGAGGGCGCCGCCTTTCGAAACCAGCTTCCCGGCGCTGTGGCTCGTTCGCTGTCGCACGTGTTCGCGATGCTATCTCTGCTCGAAACGTCTCGAAAGCGACTCTTGATCGATTAGCCCGCGATTTCGCCCAACGCTTCTCGGTCGCCCTGCTTCCGACGTTCGTCTCGAGGCCATGCTGCTAAGTGCGGGTGTTGCTAAGAGCGCCCTCTGCGGGCCACGTAGAGCGTGCACAATTGAAGGAGATTAAACGCTCCTCAATCCGCCGAGTATCCTTTCAAGTATTACATCGCTGAACCTTCCGAGCGCTATAGCTCGTGACCAGAAGTCGCCCGTTGAGATATTGCGCACCAGTAATCTTTATTTTTTTTTTTTTGATAACGTGGTCCAAGGTATAGGCTTCTGTTCTCGTTGTGTGTACAGAACCGTGCTCCTGGACTTACTCTTTTTCTGTATTATTATTTCTCGAGCGGGCATTTTCTGGTGCTCCTTTAACCGGGTCGCAGCTGCGCTCTGAAAGGCAATTTGGCGATTCCCGTGTTGGCAGCGTTTTGTCAAGATTGTAATCGGCGTGAACGTTTAGATGGACCCCTCAGAAGGCTTTCGTTATTTCTCGGATGATGGGCTGATAAGCCCGTCGTACTTTGTTGGAACATTTTTGCCGATGACGATAATGGGGCTGGTGCTTGGTTCCCGCGCCGTCGAATTTCCGCTCGAATTACCCACACGCGTCGGAATTTCGCCCGTGGGCGTATTCGGGACGGGGCTCGTCCCGAGTAGGCGCCGGGAGCCAGTTCATCGTTGTAATCAAATGCTGCCATTATAACTCTCCGATGTTGCGCAAGCAGGCGCCTTGTTTTTTCTTTCTTTTTTTTTCCGGCTCCGTTTTCTCCGAGACGAGCTGATGCAAGTTTCATGTGGAGGTTCTTCTCGAATTTCATAACGGCAGAAGTCCAGGAACGGTTCTGCGCGATGTGCGCTTACAAAAGCCGTTGCGAAAATTTCGTTGCCTCTTTTGAGCGTTCGTTTCTTTCGACACACTTTCTATTGATATTCAATTTAGTGTCATTCGTTATATATATATTTTTGCGACGGCTAACGAGAGTCCAGCGGCTCTTTAGACAAATTGAAGCGCTTTCGCAACATCTGTGTCTTGCGAGAACCTCAAAGAAGTACTAGATCTCTTGGTGGTCTCAAGTGATCAAATGCAGGCTTGTAAGGATTCGCGTTTGAGCGGACGACGAGAACTGGTTAAATTTGGGATCAGATTTCCCGTCTTCGACTCCAGCATGCTTAGACTATGTGCTTCGCTTTCAACTCACCCAGCAGCACATGCCACACATATTTTTTTGTCCCTCGCTGTAAATTAAAACACGCTCATCATTGTGTTCACTGCAGGACGAAGGCCTCTCTTCCTGATATCTCCAATTACCCCTGTTCTGCGCCAACCGATTCCAACTGGCGCCTGCGAATTTCCTAATTTCATCGGCCCACCTAGTTTTCTGCCGTCCTCGACTGCGCTTCCCTTGTCTTGGCACCCATCCTGTAACCCTAATGGTGCGCCGGTTATCTAACCTACGCATTACGTGGCCTGCTCAGCTCCATTTTGTTTTCTATTAATGTCAATTAGAATATGCGCCATCCCCGTTTTGCTCTCTGATACACATCGCTCTCTTCCTGTCTCTGTTCAGTAAAATTCTAGCGTTGGTTCGTGTAACCAGGCTAACCCCTCCTGCTACTGCACCACCACCTATCATTACATTACATTTTCACGTTTACAAAGGAATGCGCTTCACACTGCAAATTGTTGCTGCAGAAGCGTGAGTATTGTTCTATAGCTTAGACTAAGCTTCGTTTGCCGTCGCGCAGTCTCGTAATCGCAAAGAAGAACTGTTGATTTAAATGCAGTTATCAACGAAGAAGCAAGATGAATATAGCCAGCACATTTGCTGCGGTGCACACCGCCAGAATGACAAGGACGTCCCTCCGACCTTGTTTTCTCCTTGTTAGAGGTTCTGTAGAACCGCGTCTTGAGTTGCCTGAATGCATGGTTCGCACGCTTGCGCGTTATCCCCCTTACTATTTATTTCAGTCTGTGCTGCACACAGTATTCCAGGTTGCATACAGCCCTCTCTATATAGCTATGCTTTCGAGCAAAGAATTTTGTTTTTGTAAAACGAAACAATAACAAAGTTCGGTCCAGGTCAATGACGCGTGTGGTCCCTGCATGGACATTCGTCGCTTTCCCCGAATGCTGCACTACGTTTTGTTTTTTCCTTACATCGCTAACTCCTTTTCTTGTTCTTTTATAGAACGCCAAAACGTGGACTGTCATTCTCCATAGTCGGGCACCACGGCACGGCACGGCCGCGTAACCCAGAAGCCGGCAACGCCGACGACTCACTTTTCTCCCGGCTTGCCTTCGACACACGAACTTGGTCAACGTGGCGTTATTATGTACGCTCCTATTCTTTTCTTCGCGGTCGCTCCGAGTGGCGCGGAAAAAAAAAAACGCGTTTCATTGCACGACGCGTACCACTTGCGTACCACGCGCGCCGCATACGATGCTGCGGGCTCCTGTTTCTATCCAGATCTCCGAATCTGGAGAGTCCGGCGTTGTGCCGCCCGGCGATCGTTAAGGGACCCGGTTGCCTGGTGGTCAGCGCGCCTTGGACAAGCGGTGGAGGCGCTGTTCGGTTCGCGTCCGGCTTGCCTGGCTGTCCCTACTTTTAGTTTTGTTAGCTCTTGTTCTTTATTTTTCGCCGTTTCCCTCGGTAAGGTGACGCCAAGGAGAAGGCACGAAACCGATTGACCTCAATCGTTGCTCGCGTCTCAGCGTTGTTATTTTTTAAACTATTTTCTTTTTTTTTCTTGCTCGCTTCGACGACTTCCAGGTGTCCCAGGCATGGCCTGGTGTCGAGTACAGTGTCTACTGCTGTTGTAATGGTCCAATGCCTTCCTTGAAGAGAAAACAAAGAGAAGAAAGTAGCGACGACAGGAAGAAAAAAAGATAACGTTGCGGGAAACGAGCCGAGCTACGACTGTCCGGAAACTTTTCAGGAGAGGCGTTTCTTGCGGAGTTCGGGTAGAGTATTTGCGAATAGTTAAGTGACCGGGAGGGAGTTACGTTTTGGCAGTGGTCTCGCTGTATCTTTTGAGTCATTTAATGTTAGAGTGGAGACTGTTATTGCGTCGAAGTGTACGTGCAGTAATACATTCGACAAGCTCGACAACCTGTTCGCCAACGAGAAAAAAAAAAAACTGATTCTCGGACCCTCGTTCCAGCCGACGTAACCAGAGTTGCTGTAGAACACTTCCGAGTTTTATGAAAAAGAATCGGATCTGCGTGGAATACTTTAGTCGTTGTGAGTTGCCCTCGTGTTTGTGTGTACAGATTCCCGTAATATCTTCTCTTCTCTCCTCCTCATCCTTTCTGTCCTTTCCCTTTCCCCGCGTGCAGAGTAGGCAACCGGACGGTTACTCCGGTTGACCTTCCTGCCTTTCGTTTCCCGTTTTCGGTCTCTTCATTCACACTTGTTTGCACGAAGTGCAGACTAGGGTGGTGAACGCGCTACGGTGGCTCACTGGGCTATGGCTTGTCTCTGGCTGTCGGCATTTCCTTACACTGGACTCGCTTATTGTGGCGGTGTACCGGCACGACCAACGCTACCTTGCGGACTACATCTAGAAATGTCGAAGTGTCTAGAAAAGTTCACCGGTGGAGCCCTGGACAGAAGAGCCCTCAGCATGGCTGAATCACTTAAGACCAGCGAGGTTTTCGCTTGGCCGGTCGTTCAGTACTAGAGCGAATCTTTGTTCGCCCCCACTTTATGTTGACGGCTGTCTGACCGAATGCCTAACCCGCCGATCTCGGAGGCAGTGCAATCAGGGGGGGGGGGGGGGCGACGTGTCGGACCCATTCTGGTTCCTACGCACGGCACGCGTCCTCACAAGCATTTTACTGTGGTTTGTAACGTGGGAAAATTCTGGAGGCAGCGTAACAACATCAAGACCCACACGCCTCGTGGCTAGCAGTAACCGACCGATCTAACGAACGTTCGTAACGTTCCTAGCGATACATCTCAGATGGCACACAGGAAAGGTGTCGCTTCGGTATCACGCTCGCACTCCGATGGTGTTTCTGCCCATTTTTGTCCCCCCCCCCCCGGGTCACATTCGAACATTCACGAGCTTTGTAAGACACTTTCCTTCTGTTTGAGCGAACAAGGTACGCCGGTTCCGAAACGTCCATCTTTCTCCAGACTTGGTCAGTGAGCGTGATTCACTCCAACTCTCCCTCTGTTGACTGCGCGTGAGACAGGGCGCGTGGAACAGGCGCAGCGAATTGAAAGCGAAACCTCCATCGAGTCAGTCGACAGTGCCGCCGAGCTGCGGTGCTTCATTGATTGTAAACGCCCGCCCTGCGCAGGCTATTGCTTGAGCGGCGGTCAATGTGCGTGCACCAGGCACCGCCAGGGCGGCGGTGGTCAAGGCGTCAGACAAAGACGTCATCACGTGAAAGGCGAGGCCGACGGTCTACTTACGCTCCTCGTAGCTTGCAGTATCGTCGACTATGGGACAAGAAGTCTTGATGGCAATGGGTGGTGTGTGGGGGGGAGGGGGAGGAATAGAGAGAAAAGAAGGGAACACGGTTATCAGCGTGAGAGGACGCGCGTCAAGACACAGACGACCCCCAGAAAAAGAAGCAAAAAGAAACGAAACAGGAGCGTGGCACTGTCGTTTGACGGAGAGGCAGGGTAGTGGCACGCACATATGTGTGGCTGCCCGGCCGCTTTGTCGTACTTCCGGTGACCCACTTCCGGCGCTCTTCTTTTGCGAGCTACGGAGACCCCCCTCGCCCCCCCCCCCCTCTTGCGTTCCTTTGTTCCTGCGCCGGCGCCTCCAGGGACGTGAAGGGTGGACGGAGGAGAGGGGGGGGGGCACAAGGATTGCGCCACTTAGCGCCGCAGGGCAGGCCTCACGTATAGGACCCGTGCCTTGTTTCGGCCGCCGCTTCTTTTTCGCCTGCCGTCCTTCTTGCGACCGTTTTCTCGTCGTCTGCTCTCGTTTCGACGCACTTCTGGACTCGTGCTTGCGCGCGCGTGTATAGTTTCGTTTTCCGACCGACGCTCTCTTTTTTTTTTTCGCCGCGCCGAGAAATTGATTTCCACTCTTTCCTTCTCTCTTTATTTCTTAGTTCCTTTTCGTCTTTTGTCTCAGCGTGGGTTTGTGTTCCACGTCTTCACACGCTTCCTTTTATACCGGCAGTCACGACTCTCCGTCATTCTTCCTGCGGTCGCCCGTTTTTTTTTTTTTTTTCTTCTGCGTGGGCGTCTGCAACTTTGAAACTTTGTCTTGTCTCGACTTTCCGCTTGGGCTCGCGTTTAGCCGATGGCCGTACAGGTTGAGTGAAAGGCGCCGCGCTCACTCTATGGATTTCGCGCGGTTGGGCCAGTTTTAACTTCTCGGAGCGGTCTCTTATTCGCGGCACTCCTTCTGTTGTAGTCGGGTTGGTGAGCTTTATAGGTTTGTGCTTTATCTGAGTCTCGCGGCGCTCTAATGGAAAAATAGAGGACAGGGGCGTTGACTTTCACTTCTTTCGACGAATAATTTGAGCAACTCCGCAGTTATTGCACTTCCGTCTCGCATCATTGTGATTTCGCGCGCTGTATAATGGAATCGTGCGGTCTCGCATTCGTTTTGTATACTTCAAACGCATTTTTTTTAGTTAAAACGACTTACCATAGTCTTGGGCTGTTAACGGACTGTATTCGATGTTGTTGCTAGTCGCGCTTTTGGAATGGCGGCAACAGTACTGGAATTCGTTTTTAGTGCATGCTAGAAAAGCTGTAGGAAAACGTGAACGTTTGTCAACTGCCGACCTGAGCTATTCCTGGGCTGTTTTCTGGCCTGCCACCTTGGCCGCCATCTTCCGTTCTATTTTTGCCGCACAGTGGAGTATAATCGGGGTCTCCTATACGGTCGCCAGCGCCTTTCTCCGCGAGCCAAGATTTTGTTGTGAGGCCGCTTAGATGAATTGAAAGGGACGCTGCTTACTAAATAATAATAATAATAATAATAATAATAATAATAATAATAATAATAATAATAATAATAATAATAATAATAATAATAGAGCTACCTGGATCGTTACTCTGCTGAACTCGAGGTCCCGGGTCCGATACCGACCGCGACGGCCGCAATCCGACGGAGGCTGACTGCAAGAACGCCCGTGTAGCGTGCAATGGGTGCACGTTAAAGAACCCCAGGTGCTCAAAATTAAACCGGAGTCCCTCATTATGGCGTCCCTCATAATCACATCGTGCTTTTGGCACGCAAAATCTGAGAACTCTTTTAGGACCGCGCTGAGAAAAAAATAAATAAAAGAACGAAACTGGCGCGAGAGGCTGCAGATAAACATCGTCGAGCTGTGAAAACACATTGAGGAGTCACTAGCCGGGGGCGGGGGGGGGGGGGGGGAGGGGCGTGTTCGCACGGCAGGACCTCTTGTCCCGGGACTAAACTCGTGGCTGTTTTGTCCGCCACGCGCCAACGGGGCCGCCGCTTTCGCCCGCGTCGCCCGCGTCGGAAGCGGGCTTCCGCCAAACAGTTTCGAGCACCGTTCGATTGTGCGGGACGCGTTCTCGCCCACCACTAACTCGCCGCCCGGTATTGTCTTCGTTTCCTTTTTTTTTTTTCCGGCTCGGTCGGGGAAAGCGCTTCCCAGCCGTCGGTGCAGTGTGGCTGTGACACCCGTTCACTTTTTTTTTCCCAACAGGAAGCATCTTGTGGGAACTGCCGTCCTTTCCTAACAAGGCGCGGCCGTCGTCTGGGTCCGCTACGCGACAACGACGACGGAGCAGTAAAGTGTAGAAGGCCATTGTCGTGGGTATATATATGTATGGTCGCCGCGCCGTTCGCGTATCGCCCGGTGTGGGTGTGCGGGCGTTGCTTTCCGGCGCGTTTCGACGTCGCGACCTGAATCGAGCGAGATCTCCTTTTGGTGACGCGAGCTTGAGTCGGGAGGACAAAGAAAACCGAAGCCTGCCATGCGCGCGTCCTGCTTCGGGCCGCTTTGTTTCCGTTTATGATGGAATTTTCGATATTCTTACTCATTGAGGAACAAACAAAAGTGACGGCGTCTGTACCGTTATACGGAAGTTATATATAGATGCAAGTATGAAGTGCTTATATATATTTTTTTATATATAGAAGGGCCATAAAGATATATATGCGCTAGAGTACCGCTGTTACCTTCTTTTCCTTGAAGTCTAACGTACTACATGCATTTCTTTGTCGTTTGGTCGTCGTGATCACCGCTCATCTAGCTACCGCCGAGCTCAGTGAGAAGACTGTCGCCAACTTCCTTTTCTGAGACCTCCCGCGTCTGGTGATATGCGTAGAACAATCGTAAAAGCATTAGTATGGATATACACGTTTTTCCTTTTTTTCTTTTTTTGACGGGATTTTGGTTTAATGCTTCTACGCACGGCGTTGCTCGCGGGATGCGGAACTGACAGGTTCGACTGCCTGGTTGACTAGTGGCGTAGAGAATCTTACTTAACCGTACCAGAGTCCTTCCATGTTTTTCTGGTCACGAAACTCCGCCGTCACGCTATGGGAGAGGTTCATATGCTGCCCAAAGGTGCCGCGACGCGGCGCCACTGTGCCACAGAGGGCATCGTTCGCGTACCGAAATGCGTGCGCAGTGCGAGGCGAGCTGACTTTTCGGGTGACCGGACGCCTCCGTGCTATCTGTATTTCGCTCCGCTTATTTTACATGATAAATAAATAATCGTGCTTGTATTTTGTTTTTGCACCAACACGTTTTATTTATTTTCTTAATCGAATTATAAAGTTTTTTTTTTCATTTTTCGACCATGATAAGAATATCAGGACCGGTGATTGCAACATTTTAACATATTGTAAATAGTTGCGAATTAAGAACCAAAATACCTAGTCTCGTCGTTTCTGCGTCGAAACCACGAGCAGTGAAGTGCTGGGCTTACTGACGCTTCTAAACGACTGCTTGCTAAGGCAATTGCCTAATTACAGCTAGTTTCAACTGTGCAGGTCCTAACACTTCAGGTTCGCCTTAATCCGTTGTTAAAAGCCGCACCGAAGGCATTTAGCAGGATGCGTTGTTGGGCAAGTTGGTTCATTGTAATAGGAAACATTGGTTGCGCTTTCTAGACAATCACATGTAAGAAGACAGGACAGGTCTGTCTGTCTGTCCTGTCTTCTTACATGTGATTGTCTAGGAAGACATTTAGTAGCGAAGTTCGTCTTGCATTAATACTACCTAAATCTTATTCAGAAATGACATCGCTTTGCAAGAAATCTTAAGCGCATGGAGCAGCTCAGTTCCCTTTTCTTTGTCATTAAGTATTCTACGGTAGCAGCCCTTTGCAATAGCAATTTCATTCTTTTGATCTCGTTATAAGATACTGCCCACAGAGTCCTTCTATGCCACAGTTTAACAGAAACTGAACAGCTGTGCTCTGCGAACAATCCGGCGCTATGCGCAACGGAGAATTGGCGCTTACTCCTCTGGTGATAAGTGGGACCACTGGCGTTTTGTTGCGAATGCGCGGTGTTTAATTTAAGGCAAATATTAAAAAGCGGAGCCCACCGAAGCGTTGAGGCGAACGGCGATGACGAAGAAATCCGGACCGGGACCGCCCGGCCGTGTACAGCGGACGCACTTCGACGGGGGCGAAATGCAAAACACCCGTTTATTTAAATTTAGGTGCATTTTAAAGGATCCCAGGTGGTCAAAACTAATCCCGAGTCCCCCACTACGGCGTGCCTCATAATCGTATCGCGGTTCTGGCTCTTAAAATTCCAGATCTTTCTTCTTTTTGGTCTGAGACCGCCGCAAGCTCCATGTTATGAGCGGCTTTTTTTTTCGTCCCGTGCGCTCATATCATCGCAGAAGACACGCTCAGGCAGTAATTTAATTATATTCAATGTTAAAAATAGTTACGTGAAACTAAAGCGATCGTTGAGGAAGTTGAGAAAGCTAGAATACCGAGGCTGCCCCACACACCACAGCGGTAGCGGCGTTCGCATGCCCTCTCATGCACGGTTGCGCCTCTAGCGGCGGGCGCTGGCGCTATATGAAACTGAGGCGGCAGTTTCGCGACCAGAAAAAACGTGGAAGGACTCTGACCGTACTCTGAGTCAGTACTCAGTCAGTAGCAGTACTCTGAGTCAAAGATACACGGACCGTGACCACGTGCGTCACTGGCACAAAAGGTGATTCGTGCGCTAGTACAGTACTTGAATAGGGCCGGTTTGAAAGATCGACTATGGGGTCCCTGTGCCTCCTCCCGCGTGCGCTTACTACCCCCTCTCTCACTCTTTCTATTCCCCCTTTCCCTTATTCCCTGTGCAGGGCAGCAAACCGGACGCTCGTCTGGTTGACCTCCCTGCCATTCCTCTCCTTGCTCTCTCTCTCTCTCTCTCTCTCTCTCTCTCTCTCTCTCTCTCTCTATATATATATATATATATATATATATATATATATATATATATATATATATATATATATGTAGTTTCAGTCGCTGCAGTTCCCGATGGTCGCTTGAGGCAGCGGGTATACGTGCGTGAGCCTTTTCGGCACGCACGTGGTCGGAGTCGTTGAAATCGTTTTGTCGTAACATTGAAATAGTAAAGAAAGCGGAATATCGTTGTTTCAAAACATGAGAAAGTGTTACGAGTGTGTACAAATCCCACTGCCCAAGACGGGTTGGAGTTAATAAATTGGAGAACTGTTTCGCCATGCGAAGCATCCGTGGATTCATTCCACGGCTCACAGTGGAAAGGAGTCCCGGAGTGGAGACCTCTCCTTGAGTAGGCATACAGTTCGTTTTTCTTCTTTTCTATTTCTTCGAAGCTCCTTGTCGGCTATCAAGCGGCTGAATAGATGAAAGGCTTCAACGTACTACACCTACCGCCATTCCTCATTCGTATGATGATGCGACGTTGCGGCGAAGCCATCGACATACTGTGCTCGTTGCCAACATCTCAAATAAATAAATAAATAAATGTAAGGTGATTTAGAAGTCGGCTCAGGGGCATCGTCTCAGCATGTACCCAAGATGTAGCGGTGACGGTCAAACAGAGAGAGGTTGCTGCTCATAACAGGAAGCACTGAGTCGCTTGGCAGGTCATCGTATATAGCGCTCGCCTACTGAGTGACACCGAGCGATATTGCGTCACGGAAGGCTGTGGAGCGGTGTCTTCCGCTCACCGTGATCGTCTCTGCCTGGTTCTTCAGGTTGTACTACCACTGCGCGCAGGCACAGTCTTCCAGAGCAAGCTGCAGCGCAAGGATATCGCTTTCTTCGCCGGGCAGCGCGCTGCTCAAGCGCTCTGGGCAGAGACTGATCGATTCACGGGCTCCCAAAGCAACACTGGTGGTGCGCGAGGCGCCTTATATAGTGGAGCCCCCCCCCCCCCCCACACATACATTATATATATATATATATATATATATATATATATATATATATATATATATATATATATATATATATATATTACGTGCCAGGAGTAACGAGCATCTGAATGTAAATATGCGCGATCGTTTTTGCATGTCACCCCGCATCGAAATGCGGCCACCAGAGGCGGGAGTCGAACCGGCGACCTTGTGCTCAAGCGGGCCGAACGCCGTGACAACCGCCACACGCAGTAGCGTCCGTGCGAAGGTGTTAACCGGGCGTACGCGAGAGGTTCGATTCCAAGTTCCTCGCGCTCTTCTTGACCGCGCGGTATCCCTCCAACTGGCAACACCGGAAGACGAGCGTCGCCCTTTCGCGTTCCGAGCTCGCGAGTTCGCGGATCGGCCGCTACGTTAAAAAGCGGGCGGAATGAGGCGGCGAGTGTCGACCGCGATGCATGATCACGTGAGCTCTCTTCGAGATAGCCGGCGCGCATTGCTCTCTCTCTCTCTCGCTCTCTTCCTCTCTGGCGCCGGCGCGCGCTGCGTTTTCGCGGAGGAACGTTGACCGTTGCTCCGCGCCCCCCACCACCCTCCTTTCCACCCCCTCCGGTGATTACGCGCGCGAGGACCGTCGACGACGACGACGACGTATTGACCTCTCGCGCTCGCTCTTCCCAGCGGGTCGACGCCGGGTCTTCCCGTGCCACCCCCGGGGGCGGTTGGTCGGTTGTTCGGTCGGTTGCCCGTTGCCGCTGGCGCCGCTATGTGCGCGCACTCGCTTCTATGCCGCAGAGACCCGTCCGCTGATACCGTACGATCCCGCTTATAATATCCCGAGACCCCCGTTGTTCGTTGTATTGCACGTTGCCTTAATCCCAGAAATACCAAACTCCGTTCCACATGGATCGAATGATCAAACTTTATTTTCTGTCCAGGGAGAGTGCATTAGAACTATAAAGTATTCAAGCGTTACTTCAGCAATAAGTTAATTAGTATAGTAACTAATGGACTTTTAGATGTTTTCCTGAGCTAATCGTAATTTAATCTCTCCTCCGGCGTGTCAAATACGCTAGCTGTCTGTTTCGCCTTGTCTCGCGGGCTTAAATAAGCATTTAGAGGTGTGAAGCTACGCGTGTCAAAAAAAAATACCATGAGCAGTGTGGGTGCTTTTCAAAATGAATTTCAAAGTGATGAACTACAGTATACATTCTGTATGTGAATTCAGATGCGTGCACAACGTTATGGAAGCTGTTAATCATACTCTTCCCGGTAGCTCAATTCCGACAAAATTAACATTAATTTGGCCTACCCCTCTGTCTCGGCGCAGATGCCGAAAAGAAAAATGTGCAAAAGGCATTTGTAATATTGCCAAGTCGTATGAAAATCCAAGATGTATGGGGTACTATACTGTGCCATCTATGTATCAAGCCACTACATGGTTACGTATTCATCCGTGTGTTTAGGCAAAGGAAATCCGTTTTTTTTTTTCGTAACTATCCTGAGGCCACGGTTTATATTTCCGCGTGCATTCAGATGCTGGTTTCACATTGTAACCGCGGTATTTAACAACAGGTTGGTTTTTTCACGTTCGTAGCGCGCCTACTGGTGTAATAATCTACTTGAACATTGAATGTGTCCCTGAGCCGTCCTTGTGTCTCAGGGGGACATAGCGCCATCTTTGCTTTCCTCTAGCGCTAGAGATTCTGCACAGATAGCCATTTCCTGAATAAAGTATAATTAACAACGGACGCATGTGCTAATGGCAACCAGGGTGTTACTTCGTTTACTGTGGTCTACGGGCCTGCGTCATAGGCTGTGTTAGGGACGCGTACCACTTCAGAAATTTGTGCGCCGATTTCTCTACAAAATTTTTCGTAAACGGTCTAGAGAAGGTCTATAAAATGGAAATAACAAAAATACAGGCACCTTGCATTGGCTTTTATCTATGGGACAGTCTATAGAATGGGAGCAGCCAAAGGGAAGAAATATCTTATCAACGTTTGTCTACAGACAGCACATATCTTGTATAGACAAGAGAACAAATTTATACAAAGACAAAGTAGTCAACAAGAAGTCTATAAACAGTATATAGACTGTCTAATTGAATTTTTCTAAGGAATATATATCTGTTTCCCTACTAGTCTTTCTGCTTTCCCAACTATATATTTCTCCTTCCCATGTGCAGGGTCGCCGACCGGAAATTTAAGAGTAACCTCCCTACCTTTCCTCTGTTTTTAGTTCTCTATCTCCCTGCAATATAGCCCTTTAATTTAGCTGAGAACAACAGAAAGTTGAGCTAGTTGGTAAGAATTCATTATGAAAAAAAAAGAGGTGAGGCATGCAGGCAGGACACACTAATTCGTGTTCTCCACTTCTCTTCTGTCCTGTCTGCACGCCTCACCTCTTTTTTTCCCTTCTTTTACAATTTAGCTGCTCGTGTTATCGAATTCTCCTAAATAGCTTTTTTTTTCTCAACGCGTATTAAACGAGTTGTCGTATTACACGCGCATATGTCATGCAGTCCTTCTCTTTTCGCGGATATGAACATTACTCCTCACATGATATTTGGGTTTGAATTATGTGCTGGCTTTTATGGCGTTACCTTCGAGCTTCGCGAAAAATGAGGGGTGGGTACAGGGCCACGAGTACCTCTAAGCCCATTGATGTAGCCGTGCTTCTAAGCTTCGATCCGAAGGACTTTAACAAACACCTTTAATTGTGTAAGCGTACGCTTGGACTGCCTTCATGCCATTCGGCGACGCACTGCACAATGAAGAGACGCCTGGCGATGACGGAGGGACCTTTGGAACGTATACGTGTTTGTCAATTTTATAAACGCGTGAAGGAGGTCACATTGTTATCAACTGTTTGGATAGCATCATCTTACGACCCAAAGGTTTATCGGAACGCAGCCGGCCACTGTTACTAGTCCTATTGTTTCCACTCAACCTAAGCCTCGCCCTTTTCTTTCCGAGAGGAGAAACAAAGCTGTACCCTGCGGATGGTCGAACACATTCCCCGGGTGGCCACGTTCAGTTTCTGTACATGGTCGTACGCGCCAGCCTCTGAGTTGTTGTACAGCGCTCGCGCTTGGCAATCTGTGCGATGTTTTTTCTGCATCACGTCTATACTCTGGGAAAAGCGGCGTCCGTGCATTCATTTCGGAGGTCACAACAGGCAATACTGTAGCGGACGAGAACAGCGTTTGAGCTTATCCCGACGAAAAACCTGTCGTTGAGAAGATGCCAGTGTCTGCAGTGCGATCCTGCTGTTGTCGCAGTATAAACTACTTCGGAGCTGGACGAATCGCTGGAGTCAACTCTTCCTTTATCGACGTAGCAGAGGTGAGCGGATGCATGAAAGAAAAGCCTCGCTTAATCTCGGCTCATTGATATGCGACTATACAGTACAGACGCCGCTAACAGAAGTGCTTCTAACTTATTCTTTAACGAGATACTTCAATTCTGTATGCTGTGTTGTGTGTATGTGATGTCCGTGTGTGCTGGATGACCTTTGCGCATTATTTCATTTATCATTTCGTTTAACCTCTTCTGTTATCATTAAAGACCGCATCTCTCTCTCTCTCTATCTCTCTCCCTGTCAACGGCTGTGTTCCAATACTCGCCGTAGACGGCAAAGTAAACGGCCAAGCGCGCGGCAGCCATATTAAGTCTCGTTCCAGCTCTCACGAAGACGTCAAAGTAGACAGCTTAGCGAAGACAGCATCGAAGTCAAGAACGACGCAGGGTACTTTCCTGTCCAAACAAGATGGCAGCTGAGCAGGACACTTGGAAAGCCGACAGGAAGGTAGTCTGCACACAAGAAAGCGTAGTGACGCTGTGCCCTTAGTGGAAGTGACATCTTGCTTTTCATAGGTTCGCAGGCGCAAATACTTAAAATGCTCAAATAACGTGTACTCTTCTCAACTTCTTGTCGCCGCGAGGTGACGTCACGTCGCAGAAGTGTCGTATATATATATGCTTCGCTCCTTGGTTTGGCCAAACCGCAGTTTCGGATTTTAACGCCACAGCACGTTCGCCATGAACCAGACGTAATCAATGCATCCCGTGTGCGCAACGCGACGGTGCACTTTGCCTATTCGCTTCCTCGGGACCACATGTATCAGAGGACGCTCAAGGTTTTTCGAGCTGGTAACCTGGATGGCGGAGGGTTACGTAACTCCTGCACGCACTCTTAAGTGCACTATACCTTTCGGCTCTCCCGCCGTTGCTTTCGACTCTACACGGGTCTCCACGGCCGAAGCAAATACGTCCTAATGCGCGAGTCTTGTATCTCTCTCTCTCTCTCCTTCCCCTCTCCCCGATCTTCCTCGCTCCACGTGATCGGCTACTCACGAATGCGCGTGCCCGCTTCTACGCGCTACCAGCGCGCAGAAGCCAGGGGGCATCCATTAGCGACGAGAGAATTAATGAACCCCCTGCTGGGATTACGGAACGAGTATGTACTACTATTATCCGGCGCCGCTAGCACGTTGGAAAGCTCCGAGCGGCAGCGAAATGCTGCGTCCAACGCGACGCGCCTCGCAGGCTCTCCGAGGGGCCTGTGCCGCATCGTTGGAGGTCCTTGTCACTGCGATACCCCGGTATCGTCGAGCCTGACGTGCTCGTTTAGGTCGAGTCACGAAGTGCGCAGGAGAGTGAGTGTTGCCCGCGCACCTGTTTCGGTAGCTTCGTGGGGATGATTACGACGCTCGTTACACGATGGGCACGATGTGCGCTGATTCTTTCGAGTGGTGGCCTGTGGGCCGAACGCGGGTAGCCGGCACAGCGCATGGGAATGCATCTCCCGCGGCCCTTATTCAAAGCGTATTGAGGTAGTTCAGATGACTGCGTATACCAAAATCCGCAACGTTTCTTCGACGTTTCCTCAACGTTTCCTCAACGTTTCCTCAACGTTTCCTCAACGTTTACTCAGCGTTCGGAGGGGTTTGATGCGATCTCACTTGGGAGTATACAGTCAAAGCAGGCCTAAAGATAGTGTAAATCATCAACGTTACAGAATAAATAATTAACTTCGGTGGGCTTTACGTGCCGAAACAAACGATCTGATGACCAGACACGCCGTAGTTTGGTAATCGGAATTAATCGTGGCAACGTCGGGTCCTTTAGCGCGCACCCGGTGCACGGTGCACGAGCGTTTTCGCATTCCGCGTCAATCGGGATGCAGCTGCCGTGCTATCTGAACGTGCTACCTCGTGCTGAGCAGCGCAGCGTCATAACCACTGGCCAACCGCGGCCGCTTCAGAAATAAGGTAATGTCTCATACAACCCCCCGTCAGCCAGAGTTTGGCGTAATGGTCTCGACCGCACAGCTTCCAGCTGTCTTTGCCGTATGGATATGCCTGGCTAGGCACATAAATATGCCTCGCTAGTATAGTTGCGTGATCACGGTGGCCTTGCGGATGCAGTTCTCTCAGCCGCTATATCGCGCGCTAGCATCAGCCGAGATGGGCAGACAACTCCCATACAAGGGGTAACCAAGTGCATCGACCTTCGCGATAGCCGCGCAAAACTTCCATCCTTTCGGCGCGTTCACTTTCATTAGCGGACTTATCGCTTGGTAACCGTGCATGACGCCAAGTCTGTCGTGCATACGTGCTTTTCCTGTCGTCTGCTTCAGGTCAATGTCGTCTGCTATAAGAGGAAGGACGGAAGAAAGAAACGCTATTCGCACGATTCCACGCATGGCTTCCATCTCACGCCGTACCCTTCCTTTTGTGTCGGTTTCTGGGAATAAAGAAGTGCTGCATGCCGATTCATACTGCTCGTGTGGTCAGTTAGCTTCATTGTCTTTAGTTCTACGCTTCGCTGCGTTTCTCGCCGTCCACACAATGGTATGCCCTCCTTGAACCACCTGAAGCGCTTTCTAACGCAGGCCTCTAATTCAAGGGTAGATGTAAGTATGCGGGGAGGCGGTGCGCAGGCCAATAGCTGTTGAAGAAGCTTAAGGCCTTTGTGACACTCAAAAAGCTTGAATGCTAAGAAGGGCCAGGACTCATGAAGCCGTCGGCACATAACCGCATCACACAAGTGAAGAGATTACTTGCAACTTCTGTTTTATAACGAAAAAAAGAAAATGTTTAGATGTCTTGCCGAATAATCTAATCGCATTGGATTCGTGTTCTCTGTCTTAAAAATGAAGTTCACTTATATCAATATTGTCAGCAAATTGTGTTCATTCTTCTCTCAATGAGAGGATATTGGAGTTGATGTCAAGTTTCTTACAGCTCGATATTTGACTCGAATTGATGGGATGACAAATTTTTCTGTGGTTAATTTCTGGTCGAGGACGGCAGATGTGGTTTGAGTAGTAATTGGCGAAGTGGGTGGGGAAATTGGAAAGGTGAGGTTGGTTAATTGGAGATCGCGTGGGGAGAGGCCTTCGTCTCGCAGTGAACGTAAATATGTTGCTGCTGATGATTATGAATGCTGGCTCAGTAGCCAAAGACTGGAGAAACTGTAGCAGTGATTCGCAATGAGGGAAGTTTTGCCTTTGTACGCCGCTATTACAGCACGTCACAGCGAGTTGTCGAGATATGTTTATTGAAATGTATCTCCTCCCTCGTCGAAGCGCATAAGTCACGTGGATGAGACAGGGAATGGAGCACACGGGTGAGATGGGAAAAGTCGAGAGTCGTAGAACGCTAGCAGAAGAACATCTTGGGCGTAAATTGTTGGTGTCCAAGGAACCGTGCCACGGAGCATGGAACAAATGTGAAGAGCTCTGCTGTTCTTCTAGGCGACGTCTGGTTGTCGGATGGCCACACTGCTCCCTGAAAAAAAAAAAGAAACCAAGTACACCAAGTTTCGGGAAAGCACGACGAAGAGCTGGTTACAAATGCACTGCACGAAGTTCTGCTTTTCCGTGACGGAGCTGCGCGTGAAAAGGAAGCACACGCCCCCGGCTGTTTCCCCTACTTTCTTTTACTGAACACCGTCGCTCGCTGACGCTTCTTCTCCTTTTCTTTTTTTTCCTTTGGAACATTTTCTTCCTTGTCTATGAGAAATGAAACGCTGCACCCATCGTCTTACAAGCCCCTCCCCCCCCCCCCAAGAAGAAAGAAAGTATAGCGCTACTATTGGATCCCTCCGTACACGTCATTGTTTCTACATCATCACCTCACGGCATACGTGTAGCTTTTATCATTTCCTTAGGCTGCGATTTTACGACTGTGCGAACACCCACAGAAAAATAAAGAAAACAGCAATGATGTATACAGTTAGTTTGCGCTACAATGGCCATCCAGGAACGGTGCTGTCGCCGCCAATAAGCGGGACTTCGCTTCCTTGAGCACTCAGCCAAGTACGTCGACCTTCACCGATGTATGCATAGTAAGCGTACGTTTCTCTCTCTCTCCCTCTTCCTTCGCCGTCTGCTGCGCGTTCTATGAGAACCAGACGCGCCCATACAAGCACCGACCGCTTATCCAATGTCTGTCTCTTAAGTCATCGCTGCTTCCTTGTCGTCCGCGCGAAAGGAAAGAAAGAATAAGAAATGATGCACGGGGACTGCACCCATCTTTCCACGCATGACTTCCTTCCAGAGCGTGTTGCTCCCTTACCTGGACCGTCGCTCACTGCGCCGCTTCCGGGAAAAATCGGCCACTGTCTTTTCTTTCCCCCCTCTCTCTCTTTCGCCAATACGTCCTGCCTCCCGGTGCCTTGCGCAGGCTGCTTAACGCCTCTTCAACTCCCTGAGCGACATCGCGTGGTGACCCTTGCACAACCCATGCGAGATACTCTATCGAAACTCGTCACAAACTCTATTGCGAATAACGAAATGTCAGTAAAAACTCAACGGAATTTCTATAGATATATTGTAAGGGCTGCGCTTTTGTTATTGGCCGGGAATGGTCTCACCTGCGTGACAAGTGCCGAACTCTTTGTGTGTGCATGGTTTGTTTGCTTGTGTGTGTGTGTGTTTATGTGTGTTTGTCTGTGTGTGCATGCGTGCGTGCGCGCCCGTGTGTGGTCATGGTTGACCGCCTCCCCTGAACGTGCGGTGTATACTTTCGGCTATCTCGACGTCGCTTCGGATAAACACAATAGCCCGTACACACGTGAGCGTGCGCGCGCACAAACACGGAAGCGTTATACCGCTGTTTGCGTCCGCCTTGGCGTCGCAGTTGCAGAAGGCGCTGGGAGGAAGTAACCGCTCCTGCTCCGCGCGCCAGTTCAAACGCTCGCCGACGAAAGGTGTGGACCTGGGCGCGCGGTCGACCGGTCCGCCGAAACTGAAGCGGCGGAGAGCCGCCGCCTGCAGATACTCTTTCCTGCATCTATCGAGAGCGATCAGCTGATGAAGGCAACGCGAATGTGGAGTTATAGAAGACGGGCAGTAGGGCCCGTGTGCGACAGTGTAAGCTTATTAGAATTGAGAACTTTATGTAGTATATTGGGACTTGCTGTCACTGCGCATGTCCTCTATCTGCTCTCTCTGTCTTTCTTCTACTCGCCCTCTCACTCACTTTTGCACTCTCTCTCACTTTTCCCCGCAGGGGCGTCTGCGTAAGCAGGCGTTTGGTGTGTTGCGACACCACGTACCCGAGCACACGAGGGTTGGACCCTCCCGCGTGTAGCCGTGCGCGGCTTAGCCGTGTCTGGGGAAAAGGGGATCCTGGGGGTTGAGCCGAAGCTGGGTGTTTGGACCTTTAAGGCCCCCCGGCGGAGGCAACACACCTCTTCGGCCTCGGCTTCACATAGACGGCACCCCCGGACTGACCCACCCGGGGGAAATCGGTAGTTGCCTTTTCCTGTCTCTCTCTCCCTCCAGCCTTCGTCTTTCTCTCACTTTTCATCTTTCCTGTCTTCTCCTTCCTTCCGCTTACTTCCAAATTTTCCAGGCAGCAAGGGTTAACCTTGTGTGATTAGCCAACCTAGGTTATTTCATATTCGGTTATAGTGATGACGTACAGCTGGCGTTTGCAGGACCTGTTCTTACAGTCCCTGTAGCGTCCCCTTGTAGGACTCCATGGTGGGTGGCTGGCGTTATTGCCGAAAATTCAATTCCTTTATGGCAACATCCTTTCCTCCGCTTCCTGATCGCCCTCAAAAAAGAGGGCGCACCGATGAAGTATTCCAGTTTTTTGGACGGCAAAAAGAATCTTTCCCTCGTTTTCATGTGATCCACTCTGAAAAACCAGATAAACCAGTAAGAACTATCTCACCCTTTCTTGTTTCGAAGTCATTGACTGAAGTCTTTGGTCCTGGATATAAGGCGTCGAGGATGGCAAGCGGTGACCTCCTCTTGGAGCTCCGCGATCAAAAACAATATGAAAAATTGTCAACACTAGTTTCATTTGGGGAAACCCAAATAATTATAACCCCGCACCGCACGATGAACACCACCCGTGGTGTTGTCTCTGACGATGACTTGATGGAGCTCACTGAGGCTGAACTCTTGGAGGGCTTCAGCGAACAGAATGTCATAAATGTTAAGCGAATTAAGATGAGGCGAGATGGTAAAGAGATCAAGACGAAACACCTGATTCTCACTTTCGGTTCTAGTGTCCTCCCCGAGTCCATCGAGGCCGGTTATATTAAACTACGTGTTAGGCCATACGTGCCCAATCCTCTTAGATGCTTTAAGTGCCAAAGGTTCGGCCACAGTTCACAGAACTGTCGAGGCCGGCTGACATGTGCCAAGTGCAGTGACAAAGAACATTCTTCAGAAACGTGCCAGAACACTCCACATTGTGTCAATTGTGAAGGCGAGCATGCCGCATACTCGCGGTCCTGCCCGTCCTGGAAAAGAGAAAAAGAGATTGTGACAATCAAAGTCAAAGAAAACATATCTTTCAAAGAGGCACGTAGGCGGGTGTCATACCTGTCTAAGAGCAGCTTTGCCGATGTGGCGCGTAAGGGGGCAGCGTCACAACGGCCTCCGGCGGCTGTCCGACCCACAGGCAGTGAGTCGGCAGCTACGCCATCTGCCCCCGCGGCGGTTGCAGCTAGCGCTGCTCCGTCAACACAGCAGAGGGGACCATCGACCCCGAAGGTGGGCACAGCCGAGGCTGCGCCAACATCCCCGGCCCCTTCCAGCGCTGGCAACAGCCGGCGCAGCCAAATCCCGCAGGGTGCCCCATCGACCTCCGGGCTGGTGGGCGCAGGGGTCTTGCCCTCCAAGGCAGGACCTTCCCTGGTAACTTCTCGCTCGCAAGAGCACGTGTCCGGCGCCTCACAAGAGGCAATGGACACAACACCTGTCCTCAAGGCGCACCAAACGCCTAAGGAGCGGCGAGGCTCTCTCGACCGCTCCAGAAAGGGCAGAACCCTCGTTACAGGGCCTCGAAAGAGCTCTGTAACCTAAGGCATCACCTCCCTTTCCGTACACACAGCACTTATTTACATTAAATATGGATACACAAATCATTCAATGGAATGTCAGAGGTCTTCTTAGGAACCTTGATGATGTGCAAGAGATTATACACAAACACAATCCAAAAGTGCTGTGTCTACAGGAAACACACCTAAAATCACAACACACAAACTTTCTCCGACAGCATGTTACTTTTCGCAAAGATCGCGATGATGCAATCGCATCATCGGGAGGTGTTGCAATTGTAATCCAAAAGAGCATAGCATGTCAACATTTACAGCTACGAACGGCCCTTGAAGCAGTGGCGGTTCGAATTGTTTTGCTAAACAAACTTATTACTATTTGCTCGATTTATATACCCCCACACTACAAACTAAGCAAACACAAATTTCAGTCCTTCATAGATGAATTGCCAGAACCTTACGTTGTACTTGGGGATTTCAATGCGCACAACAGCCTGTGGGGCGACTCTCGTATAGATGCGCGAGGTCGTCTTGTTGAACAGGTGCTCTTCTCTTCTGGTGCATGCCTGCTGAATAAGAAGGCACCCACATATTATTCTCTCGCCAACAGAACATTTTCATCAATTGACCTCAGCCTAGTTTCCCCCTGTATACTGCCTGAACTCGAATGGGAAGTTATGAACAATCCTTACGGGAGCGACCACTTCCCCATACTCATAAGAACATCTAAAGAAAACGAATACCCTCCACAAGCTCCTAGGTGGAAGATAGACACAGCCGACTGGCAGAAATTTCGAACTGTCTGTAGCATCTCATGGGCTGACCTGTCTTCTTTAGAAATTGATGCTGCTGTGGATTATCTTACAGCATTTATAATAGATGCTGCGTCAAAATGCATATCCGAAGTAAGTGGTTTGACATGCAAACCACGTGTACCATGGTGGAACAGCGAATGTCGGACCGCCCGTAAGAATCAGAACAAGGCGTGGGGGTTGCTGCGAGCTTCTCCCACCGCTGAGAATCTTGTTAACTTTAAAAAAATAAAATCCCAAGGTAGGAGAACCCGCCGGCAGGCCAGAAGAGAAAGTTGGCACAAGTTTTTATCGTGTATTAACTCGTTTAGAGATGAGGCCAAAGCCTGGAACAGGGTTAATAGGATTAGAGGGCGGCAAACATACTCACTCCCTCTAGTAAATACACAGGGCGATACACTGAAAGATCAGGCCGACTCACTTGGGGAGCACTTTGAGAGTGTATCAAGCTCAAATCATTATTCGCAATCCTTCCTGAAATATAAACAAATAGAAGAATGCAAGCCACTCATCAATAAATGCCGACAGAATGAACCGTACAATTGCCCTTTTAGTGCTGCCGAGTTGAAAGCTGCCTTGAGCGCATGCAAGAGTTCCGCACCAGGATCTGATAGAATCATGTATGAAATGCTCAAAAACTTACACAATGACACGCAACTTACACTACTCACACTTTTCAACACCATCTGGGATGCAGGGTACCTTCCAACCGCCTGGAAGGAAGCCATTGTAGTCCCTGTTTTGAAACAAGGCAAAGACCCTTCCTCAGTGGCAAGTTACCGCCCGATAGCCCTCACAAGTTGCATTTGTAAGGTGTTCGAAAAAATGATAAATCGGCGACTCATTCATTTCCTTGAACAGAGCAAAATGCTTGATCCTTATCAGTGCGGCTTCCGAGAAGGGCGCTCCACAACCGATCATCTCGTGCGTGTTGAAGGGAATATCCGGGATGCATTTATACATAAACAGTTCTGCCTATCCATATTCCTCGATATGGAAAAGGCGTATGACACAACGTGGCGTTACGGAATCTTAAGAGACCTGTCAGAAATGGGCATCCACGGTAATATGTTTAATATAATAAAAAGCTATCTGTCAAATCGTACCTTCCGGGTAAAAGTCGGCAATGCACTCTCACGTCCTTTTACGCAAGAAACGGGTGTACCCCAAGGTGGCGTGCTCAGCTGCACGCTATTTATCGTGAAGATGAACACGCTTCGTGCTTCACTACCACCCGCCATCTTTTACTCTGTCTACGTGGACGACATTCAAATAGCTTTCAAATCCTGTAACCTCGCAGTCTGCGAGAGACAGGTACAGCATGGCCTGAACAAAGTGTCAATGTGGGCAGACAAGAATGGGTTTAAGATCAATCCTAACAAAAGCTCTTGTGTTCTTTTTACAAGAAAGAGAGGACTTATCCCAGATCCTTGCATAGAACTGCGTGGACAACAGATACCTGTAAACAAAGAACACAAATTTCTAGGTGTCATACTTGACTACAGACTCACTTTCGTCCCCCACATTAAACATCTTAAAGAAAAATGTCTGAAAACAATGAACATAATGAAACTTCTGTCCCAGACTACGTGGGGTAGTGACAGGAAGTGTTTAATGAATCTATATAAAAGCCTCATTCGATCGCGACTAGACTATGGTGCCGTGATTTATCACTCTGCCGCCCCGAGCGCACTAAAGATGCTAGACCCAGTGCACCATCTAGGAATCCGACTGGCCACTGGCGCTTTCAGAACGAGTCCCATACAAAGTTTATATGTAGAATCAAATGAGTGGTCACTTCATCTGCAGAGAACATACATCAGCCATACATATTTTCTGAAAGTCCACTCAAATCCTCAGCATCCCTGTTTTAATACCATTAATGACATGACATATGCTACACTCTTTCGCAATCGTCCCTCCGTAAGACAGCCTTTCTCGCTGCGTGTGAGGGAGCTTAGTGAAGAAATGCACGTTCCACTCCTCGAGCTTCGCCTAATGCATCCAGCCAAGCTGCTACCTCCTTGGGAGTGGCAGCTCATACAATGTGATATATCTTTCGTGGAAGTCACAAAGCATGCTCCAGAGATTGAAATCCTAATGCATTTCCGGGAACTCCAGCACAAATACTCCTGCACGGAGTTCTACACAGACGCATCAAAGTCACACGACGGGGTGTCCTATGCAGCCGTCGGTCCATCCTTCTCGGAATCCGACGTACTGCATCCGGAAACTAGCATCTTTACGGCTGAGGCCTACGCACTCCTGTCGGCCGTAAAACATATAAATAAATCACAACTCCCGAAATCAGTTATATATACGGACTCCCTCAGTGTTGTGAAGGCCTTGATGTCTTTCCGTAATCACAAAAATCCAGTATTTAATGAACTCTACTCCGCACTGTGCAAATCATATATATCTAACCAACATGTGATCATATGCTGGGTGCCTGGACATAGGGGCATCGAGGGAAACGTTCTAGCCGACCAGATGGCCACATCAATCTCATTGCATGCAGTTAACTCTACTGCTTCGGTCCCTGTCACAGACCTGGGGCCTTTCTTAAGAAGGAAACTACGAAACCACTGGCAACGCATGTGGGACGAAGAAATAAATAATAAACTGCATGTAATAAAGCCACAATTAGGTTTCTGGCCTCCTGTAACAAAATCCCGCCGGACAGATGTCCTATTCTGCCGTCTAAGAATAGGACACACTTTTGGCACACATAACTTTTTACTCACGGGAAACGAGCCTCCAACCTGTGGTAGATGCGGGGAAAGGCTGACCGTCCTCCACGTCCTACTGGAGTGTCGGGAAGCCGAATCCGAAAGAAAAAAACATTTTCTCTTAGCATACCGCCACCACATCCCCCTTCATCCTGTTATGTTACTAGGTCCAGAACCACTCTTTGACACCAGCGCCGTCCTAGGTTTTTTGAAAGATGTTGTGTTGCATGTTATTAGCCCCACACGTTCGTAGCGCTTCCTCTCTCCAGAGGATGCCGCTGCGATAGTTATTTTGAATAGCACATGCCTCTAGGCCCTTGTGGTTCAAGGGCTCGGGTGAGGCAGTAGTGCTGTAACCAATTTAACATCTCGCATATTTTAAACAATGCATCATTCTTTTACGATGGATTTTAATGTTCATAGTCATCGCCATAATTTTATAGAACGTAGATTTTACGCACTTTACAGCGACTATTTTTAGGCCACTTTACAGCCAAGTCACATCTTTCATAATACATCGTTTACGCTACCACTTGTCATGGCGCTCTTTGGCCAAACCTGGCCCTTGCGCCACAAAATAACACACATCATCATCATCTCTCTCACTTTTATTTTCTCGCTCATTCGAATATCAAGGAGGCTTCACGTGAAGCAGCCCAATCGTTACCTCCGCGGTAAGTGCGGCAGTGAAATCGCGTCTGTCTTCAAACGTTTCAACTGCCTTCAAAGGACAGTCTGGTTGTTGTTTTCGTTGAAATTGCCTCGTTTAAATAATGAAAAGAAGGGAAGTGGAGAATCGTAGCCGTCGAGGCCCCGAAAAAGAATTATACGTTTGTATAAAGCCGCACGGAACGCTTCTATTTAGCCCATACAGAACCGGTTAAATGTTTCTATATATTGGCTTTTATATGCAGCACAGATGGTTGGTGTTTCTGAAGCTAAGCGAAAACAATTAAATTAAAGAAGTTAAAAAAAACCAGGCTTAGCCGAGGGGAGGGGGAGGAGGGATGTATAGGGATTGAGGGCCAGCGACCCTCAACCCCTACACACTTTTACAAACTCCTCCCCCCCCCCCCCCATGGTGAAGAAGGCAAGGACGTATAAACAGATAACCCTAACGAAATCCTCTCCACACACGGCATGACGGCAAAAACAAAGAGAAAAAAAAAACGTCATTTTGGGCACACGCAGAAGAAGCAGAGGGTAGCAGTAGCGCGGACTCGGAAGAAAGCGGCTTCTTCGCACGACACGGAAACGCTTACGCTGCCACCGCGCGGTGAAGGCTTCCTCTTTGACGGCGCAATGATCCCGCGATGCTGGGCGAAAATCACTGCCGACTTGCGGAATACACTTGGGCAACGCCCCTTGCCGGGCAACCGGAGCGCGAGCCTTTTGAAGGATTTCCGGCTGCTTCTCTTCGCACGTCCACCTCTCTCTGACCATGCGGGGCTCTAGGCCCAAAGAATGTAATATGTAGGATTAGTCCCGTTGGTCGCGATTTGAGACTGCGGCCTTTTGGGTTTCGGGAGTCCTTGCGAGAAGAGGTCGAGGCAGAGGATGCGCGAACCTATTCAAGGCGGCTACAAGTTTGATATTTTGTGCTAGCTGCGCCCACGTCGTAGGCGCTCCTTTCTTTGGCCATTCCTTGAGTTCACGTGCGTCACGTGTGTAGTGTTGTTGCAGTCGATTGTAGCTGCACACATGTGGAGAGGCGGTGAAATTGCCGTTCTCGCGTGCTCTTTTCAACGTCGCCTTCACCGTCGGGTCTAGGCCTGCGTGTGTTGCGAGCGCTTGGCGGTCGCCAGCGACGCCGTGCTAAACCGTATTCGCCGACTGCCCGATAGGTGGCGCCCAAGCGAAGTAAGTGCCTGCAGTTTCTTTCTTTGTTTTTCAGTTCCCCGGCCATTCTTCGTATTGCCGATCTCGTAGCAACTTGAAATTGGCAGTGACAGACCCACGAGGGTGCAGTCCAATTTCTAACGCATCCCCTCCCTCTCCCTCCCTATAGTCGGTTTATTTCTTTCTTTTTGTTTTCTCCCAGAGACAGGAATGGAAACGCGACGTTTTTTTACGATGGCCGGGCCACGCGGTCCACGTGCCTCTGCCGGAGCGTATACGCGCGTTTACTCCGCTCGCGCCATGGGAACGCGGTGCGAACCGCTCTGAACGCCCGAGCGAGCACAGCTATGCGGGTTACCCCCCTCCGCCCATTCGCCGTAGACCCGCACGCGGCTTCCTCACCTCCCAAGCCCCTGTCCCAGCGCCCCTCTGGCGCATCTGTGGGCTTCTGTGCGCGCAGCAGTATTGCTTGCTTCTGCGGCAGGGCTACTGAAGACTTCATGGGCAGGGGGGAAGGAACCAACGCCCCCTCCCTTCCTCCCCCTTTCTGGTCCTTCCGCTAGGGGGCTCTTTAGGGTACGCCCTCGTGTCTATACGCACGCCCCGTATGGAACTGCCTTGTTTCCGCGTGTGAAGCGCTTTTCTTCTTTATTGTTTCTTTGTTTTGTTTCACTGATGTGTGCTTCAAGCCGCGGAGTCAGCGGGATAGGGCGAGGAACGCCGGATCTCTGGCAGTGCCCCGCGAACGGCATGCGGGCGTGGTTCCTTGTGGTTCGTTGTTGTTCGTGCACCGGGGAGGGAGGGGGGGGGGGGCACGACATCGCGTGGTGATCGAGCCGACCGGAAAGTTCTGTCTGCGCAGTGATGTGCTTAATGCGTGGTTGAACCTTTTTTCTGACACAGCTTACAGAACTTTCTAGTGATTTCAAGAAGTTATGCATGGTATTTTCAATCTTATTTCAACAGATACTGAAAAAAGTGACATTGCAAGCGGAGCAGAATTTTTCTAGCGCGTCTCGTAGGGGGATCTGTTTTCCGACCTTCGATGCACAAAATGTAAGGTGCCGTACGCGTCCGAGCTGTTGCGTTTTGGTTTCCCTGTCTAGATGCACTTTTTCCCGTCTCTTTCACCATAATTCGCTAACCACGTGCTCTTCATTCGATCTTGACCTTGAACTAACTGTCGGGATTGAGATATGTGCGCCGGGTTTCCTTGAGCGTGGTTTTGGAGAAAAACGGAACAGTTCAGTGAGAGGAGCGTTTAGGAATAACGACACCCTGCATGACCAAAATGAATTGGGATGCTTTCCTCCAGTATGACGAGTTGACAATGCGAGGATCATGCGACGATGGTCGCATATCTCGAACGCGCATCATCATCGATTCATATTAGGGTTCATTTAAAGAAGATAATCGGTTTGGTCGCCGTTACTTACATTTGGTGCCGCAGCCCGGGAACGAACCGCGACTATTGTGAAAGTCCCTCATGATATTTAGTTTCATCTTAACAAAACATCTACAGAAGGCATCAGGAAATCAATGGAACGGCACCATAATTTGCATAACCTTCCTGGAATTCGGCAGGCGTGCACTTACTTCGACAACACAGATGGAGGACGGCACATTGTTGTGTTGTCAAAACACAAAAGCGCCCGCTGAATTCTCGGAAAGTATCAGCCAAATAGCTAAACTCTGAGAACCATCGTTGTATAACGAATTTCGAACAGGACCAGGGGGCTTTCAGGTCCCCCATGTGGCCCGCGGGCTGCGATGCGAGCTAGGGGTTTATAAACCTGAAGTGTTGTCACATTTCCTTACGCTTTCGGCGGCATCCGGGCCCTAGGCGCACACGGACGGCTTCCCCGTTTCGCCTTCCCGCCAGGCCAGCGAAGATCTCTGCCCAGGGACAGAAATGGCGGCGTCGTTCGCAGCGCGTGCTTTCCCGTGCTCTTCTTCGGTGAATGATTGCCGCTCCGAATGTTGCAACCCGCGCCGTTTGCTTCGGCCTCGGGAGCATGCGGCGACCGTCCGTATATAGATAAGCTCGGACGAGCTCAAAAAAAGAAGTCGCGTGCAAGCGATGTAGTATACCAACCTGGAAGGCCTAATCTGTATGCGTTCGCTATATATATACGTCTCACACAACTTTAGTCGAACTCTGCGCACGCGCGCTTTCCTTGGTGTATACGTTTGTTACGCAAAACCTCTATAGGACGCGCTGCGACTCTCAAGAGCGCCTCTTATCAGCATTCGATGCTCGCCGGCTCGCTTACGGCCGTGTCGTCACGTCATGCAGAGTGGCGAGGAGGCGTCGGGGCCGTATGTTAATGGGTTCGCATTCATTGACTTGTACAGCGTACACCCGCCGATCTGCGCTTCCTCGTGGCAGTGCAACCGTGGCAGTTTTCTTGCGGGGTGTGGTTTCCTTCTTATTATTCACCGCTGTCGTCGTCGTCATCACAATCATCATGATCGTCGTAATCAGGATCATCATCATGCTCTTAATTAGCTTCTTAATTTTTTCAGAAAGATTTGAGAACAGTGAGGGAAGCGAAAGCAGCGTTGTTGCCCTTGTTCGTGTTCCTTTTGCGAGTCCGTCTCAAATCATATTCGCAATCGTTTGTTTCAATGTCGTTTATTCATCGTGGTCCTTCTGACGACTGTAAAGCCAGCAACCATCGTTCATAGAACGTCGTCGCTACACACACTCTCTGTAGCCTCCGCGATTCCTGCATGAAATACGAGCAGCGAAGCCGAAAGGTCAATTCCGCTCGATACGATATCCGCACAGCTACCCTCCACCCCGCAACTACCTGTTTTCTCTTGCTTTCCTTACAGCGATTCTTCTATGCCCTTCGCAGAGCCTCGATTTGCAACTGCAGTGCAAACGAAATTTATTGCGCTAGCGTTGAATCCCCGTTTATCGACAAGTCTATATAGCCACTCGAGACTCGCTGCCTGCCTGCGGCCGCGGGAAAACAAAAGTAATGCGAGTTTCGGCCTTCGCCACTCGCGGTCCTCTGACTCGCCTCTGCTCGCGAGTGTGTGAATATACATGGCGACTCCGTTTCCTCGCCGAATTAATTTGCGCTTCTCGCGTGTGCGTGTGATTCTGGGCACGTATCCAGAGGCGAATCACGTTTTGTAGTTCAGGAGGTCGCGAAGTGCTCGAACCCTCGCACATCGAACGGGCTGTTTATGTACATTCTGACTCGCAGCGATGCTTGAGAAACAAAACCCAACGGCAGCGCGCACTGGCCCACTTTTTAGCTGCGCAGTGGTGCGAACGGTTTCGCAACAGGTTGCGCAGCTGTTTGTCTGTCCGCGTAGTTTTGGTGCGATTCCCGAGGGCGAGCGTGGAGCCTATAAGGAAGGGCCGGCTATGTGCGGGACTTCCCGCATATTTTAGTGCTCTCGAACTAGGCTCGCTGTATAGTGCGAATAAGCGCAGGTCAAGCGTTGCCGATCGTTCATTGATTATCCTTTCAGGCAACAAAAGAAAGAATGCGAGAAGAAAGAGAGTTCCTTCGGGAAGTATAAGTATAAATTCGGTTGCTTTTCAGAAAATTTATTATGAGTACAAACTCTCAATAGGAAATCAATAGAATGTCAACGCGGATGTCAATTGAATGTCAACATAAAAGCAACTCATTCCTTTTTGGTTATTTTCGGCATTGTTAACCCCCAAGTGGTCGAGATTAACTACAAATCTGTTTACGACCTCGCATCTCGTATAGAGGGTCCCAGCTAACGTTAGCGTAGTTGGTCAACGAAAAAAAAATTGAATGGTTTAAAGAGCACTGTGCAAGGTAGTATTTTAAGAACTACGGTGTTCGGTCGTCAGACCTCTGAGCCACGGAACACAGTATAGACCTTATAATTGTATCTTGCACCGTGTGTGCTTGAATATATACATCTTTTTTTTTTCTTTAGTTGAACAGTATGGCTAAGGTTAGCTGGGACACACGGTATATCCCAGCGTGCTGCACGGGGACGTTGAACTCCGTCGATTGTGGCTGCGCCTTTACAAAAGCGTAAATTAAAAAAATCAGCAGCTTTCCTAAACAGCGAGCTTAGTGGAGGCTACGCAAAACTCAGCCCGAAATGTCGAACAATGACTTTCGCAAGGGACGGAGTTGCTTTGTCTTCTCCAAGAAGACTGCACCGTTTCTTCTCGGCGTACTGTTTTGCCGAATCAGTGTTAAGCTAAATGGAAGTTGTGACGGCGCTATAATCCGATTTCACCCCGAGTGCCACGGCGGGGTCCTAATAGGTCCGGGCGAAGTGCCCGGATGTATTATTAACCACGTCGTCCTCCATTCCTAGCTAGACACACTTCGCGGAAGTGTACGCGTACTCCGTATTAGAACTTAAGAGGAGAGCACGGCAGAAGCTCCCTCGTTTCAATGCTTCGGCGTTTATCCATTCGCGCTCGGTGCGAAGAACGCAACGTTTAATAGGGCTACGTCCCACTTCGAGAAATGCCAAGAGAGCGCGCGCGCCACTATTTACCACTCGCAAATCAAATAGAAAAAAAAAAACAGTTTAGTGGAGCACTTTGGCCTTTCTTGTCCTGGTGGCGCACGGAGCCGAGAATGGGCACGCGACGAAGACAAAAGGACGCGCCACTTTCTCCGCGCCACCATGTTGGTGAGCGACACAGAAACGCGCTGACCGCCACTGACCGGCCGTTGTTGGGCAAGTTCAGGAGGCCCTGCGACCTTCGCGCATTTTGCGCGGTTTTCTGATAATGGCGGCTAAGAATAACCGCCTTCTTTCTTTCTTTCTTTCTTTCTTCCTTTCTTTCTTTCTTTCTTTCTTTCTTTCTTTCTTTCTTTCTTTCTTTCTTTCTTTCTTTCTTTCTTTCTGTCTATATATTTCTTTCTTTTGCCTGCTGATGACTGAGACGAGCCCTGCTTTGAATGAGGACCCCTCCGAGCGGAGCTATTGTCTTGTCCTCAGAGGTTGTCGCGTTTTGAGAATAATGGTGTTGCGGGGAAGAAGGTTGGGACGGAGGAGGAGAGACTGGGAACCCGATATTTTTTTTTTTTTTGTCGTTCGCGGTTCTCGCCGCGAGTTCCTCGGCTGTTCCTCGGGCCGCATTGTTCGCCCCGTTCTTCGGAATCGAGTCCCTGCGAATGTCGCAAAATTTTGTGTCGCGCTGCGACTTCCTTTTGAATTCGTCCGCGTTTTCCGGGGCGATCGAATAATCAGCGCAGGAGGCACGTTTGAAATCGCGTTTTCAACGACCCCGCCCCTCTCCGTCTCTCCCCCTCTATCGCATTGCGCTAGCGATTGAAATTACAACCAACGACCCATGTCGTTTAACGCGCAAATAATTTAGCGGCATTTGATTCAGCGAACGTGACGGGTGTGTCAGCTAATCTGTGTAGCCCGTAACGGGGCAGCTTGTCCAACGGGACAGGGCTAACCGTCTATTACACGCTTGAGTTTTGTCAGCGTCTGCATACTATACCGGCTGCACGGCGCTTAGCTGGGCTTGCAGATATCACGCATCTTTCCGGAACAAAATAACGCATGACTGACAGCTCTCTCTTTCTCTCTGAACTTTGGTTAATATTCATATGCTATCATTTTCAATTCACGTGATCCGCCTCGGTGCTCAGGGGCGCTAAGGTGTTCAGCTGCTGAACGCGAGGTCGTAGGTTCGGTTCCCGGCCGCAGTGACCCCATTTCGGCAGCGGTTAAAACGAAGAAAAGTAAAGAACGCTCGTGTTAGATTTAGGGAGCACGTCATACAGTCGTAGGTGGTCCAAATTAATCCGCAGCGCTACACTGTGTGACTTCCCTCTTCACAACCCACTACGTACCTTTGGGTCGCCAAACTCCACGAATCAATAAATCAATCAATTCACTTGTATTTTTTCTGCCGCATTTATGGACGGCGTGTAGGCAATCAGACGAAGAACGGCGCTTCGAAACAGCATTTGTCAGTGTGCCCCCTCGAACAATTGTGAGGCTGTTCTAAATTAAAACCTACCTGGGGAATAAAATGAATGACTTGGCGGGCAGTAAAAAAAAAAAGAACGCTACAGACAGTCGAGGGGGGGGGGTACAGTAATTCATACTGTAATCCGTAAGTAATCCACACTGGTATCTGACGCGGCGTTCGTTGGAAGCTCTTCAAATTGTTTCATTCCGCACCGTCGTTCCTCGCATTAAGCTGGGAAAAAAGCGAGACGAGAAAGAAGAAGCAGAATCATTTGGCGGCTTTCGACGCGGTCCTCTCTCTCTTTTTTTTTTTTCCTTCGCATCCCTCCTTCGTCGTTGTTCCCGGACGTCCCGCTGACACGGCGAAGGGAGCCTTACCGTTTCCAAATTGCCCGCGGCGGACGTTCCAGAGAGACGACTGCCGAAAAGCGCCGGAAGAAAAACAAACAGAAAAGAAGCGCTGCAGCGATAGGGGACAGAAGAAGTGGAGGACAAAGGGGAAAAAAAAGAAAAAAAAAACAAAAACCGACAAAGACCGTAGAAAGGAGCAATCGATTCGTCCCCCCGCAATCTCTCGCGATCAGCCGCGCAGGGCCGAAGCAGTTCGCGGCGGGCGCTCTTCGTCGTGTCGCCGGCCGGGTCGTCCGTTCGGTCGGTCGCCACAGTAGCGGTGCCGAATTTGTTCCTTCCTCTCATTTTCTCTCTCTCGCTCGCCCTCTCTTTCTCTCCTACGCTACCTCTGGCGCATCCCCGCCACTTTCTGCGCAATCTTTCTCTCGCGGCTCGCCGAACTTGTAGCGTTAGAAGCAGCAGCAGTGTGGCGGCTGATCGAAGGACAGCGGCATCCGTGGCACGGTCACATCTGAGGGCAGAGAAAAGAAGAAAAAACAAAATGGAGGGAACTAGTGCCGGTTCTCCGTTGCAGGACCGTCGCCGGCTAAAATCCTGTTTTACTGCGAACAGCCCCGTATCCTCCGGCGCTTGAATAGGAAGAAGAAGGACATGAAACAAGCGGCGAAAGAAGACACGTGACCGGGACTCCGCGCGCTCTCTCTCTCGTTCGCTTGCTCGTCCTCTGCCGGGCCTGCCATTTCGACGTTCAGAGCGTGCGCGGTGTACCCCCATCGGGGACCCGATGGGGGTACGTCCCCCTGTCCCACGGCGTCTTCCTGGCCTTCCTGGAAACAACAGTGCGGAAGGCGGGTGAATTAAAAGCGGGGTAACGACGTTCTTCCCTGCGACTGCCAGCTGGAAGTGTATGGTCTTTGCTTCCGTAATCAGATGGCTCCGGTGAGGAATGAGTCTGGCCGGTGTTTGGATCCGACTGCTGGTACGATCTGTTGGGAACTCGGCGCTGACGCCCGTGGTTGTACCTGGGTCGCAAGCCCCAAGGGTAGCGTTGGCCTGGCGGCCTGGGGTACAACTGGAAGCATCCGAAGGTCCCGGCAAAGCATGAGTCGACTGGTAACAACGAAACAACTTGTTTATTTTAACATCGCAAAGAGTTGGCGGTCAGGTTTGACCGTAGTAGAGAGACGGGAGAGCACTTCACTCAACAGAAGAAATCGGAGCCCTCCTTTTGGCGTCCGGGGGCAGCTGTTTTTATACTCTCGCAGTTGAGGGCAAGAAGGAACCCCTCAAAAGACGAGCACGTGAATGTACAATGGGCTAATGGTGACGCACACTGTCGTAGCGATGCCGTAGCACCATGTCGAGCACGATCTCGTAGCACCCTGTCGTGGCGCTGCCGGTCGGACACAATGACTGTAATGAGAGGATGGTCCCTGCTTTGGCATCGCCTGTTTCGGGCACAATGACTGGAACGAGATCCCTGCTTTGGCATCGCCTGTTTCGGGCCCAATAACTGGAATGAGATCCCTGCTTTGGCATCGCCTGTTTCGGGCACAATGACTGGAATGCGAGGATGATCCCTAGGCGGTCGCATCGCCGCAGTCGCGCCTGGAAACACCTGGCGATGAGTGTTGCGGCGACGACGATCGGGCCAAAATGTCTGCCGCCCCGCCGCAGTCGCGCCGGCAAAACCACGTGTCGCAGGCGAAACGCAACAGACCGCCCCGCCGGGGGAAGGAGATCCCGATGGACAGGGGACTGCATCCGCTGTCCGGAGGGATGTCGCTCGATGATGCTCATAACCGAAGTCGGGCGTCCCTCGACGTTTCTTGAGCGCAGCGCACAGAGAAGGCCTCGTTCTCTCGTTCAGGTTCGCACGGGACACTGCAAAGTGACTTCGGGAGAGTTCACATTTTTGTTCTCGTTCCCGGCAAGCGTTAGAACTACGCTGAAACTCAACCGCTCAGTCAGCAAGCACGGCACAACCCTCACTAAGCCCTGCCAGGCTCTTTCCCCTTTTTATACCACTGCCTAGTTCCTTACAGTAGTCTAGCATCACTCAGAACGCGTCCACAAATTGAAAAATTGCACTAGAAAGCATATCATCACTTTGAAACACTAAACAAAAGCAATATGTTAAAAAAAAATCCTGCCCCAGGAAGAAAAACATCAGTAACAAACAATTTTGAGGCTGATTCCTACGTTAGGGGCTTCGACTTAAGCCATCGGCGTTACCGTTGAGACTCCCCTTTTTGTAACGCACCTCAAAGGAATATTGTTGTAAAGCGAGGCTCCAGCGCAGGAGGCGGCCATTTTTGGGAGAGATGGTCTGCAGCCATTGGAGAGGGCAGTGATCCGTCTCAATGATAAACCTCGAGCCGGCTAGATAGCATGACAATTTCTGAACGGCCCACACGAGACACGCACACTCTTTCTCGGTGGCGCTATACGCCTGCTCACGACTGGTCAGCTTACGACTAGCATACAGGACGGGGTGTTCTACTTCTCCATTTTCCCGTTGGCACAGTACAACGCCCATGCCTCGCTCACTAGCATCGCACTGAACAATGAACCCTTTTGTATAGTCTGGCGATCGTAGCACAGGCTGGCTTGTTAGGGCACTCTTTAGGGCGCTAAAAGCTCTTTCCTTGGTCTCGTCCCAGACGACTGTTTGAGGCTCTGTCTTTCTTAGAGCATCCGTCAGGGGAGCCGCGATATCAGAGTACCTAGGGATGTACCTCTGATAGTAGCCGGCGACACCCAAGAACGACCGAATATCGGTCTTGGTGCGCGGTTGCGGAAAGTCTCGCACAGCGGCCACTTTTATTTCAGAGGGGCGGCGACGACCCTGACCAATCACGTGACCGAGGTAGACAACCTCGGCCTGTGCTATCTGGCACTTAGGAGCCTTGACTGTCAAGCCCGCTTCGCGCAGGCGGGTTAGCACTGCCCGCAAGTGTGCCATATGCTCAGACCAGGATGCGGAGAATATCGCTACGTCGTCTAGATACGGTAAAGCGAATTCTTGCTGTCCCCGCAACACTTTATCCATGAGACTTGAAAAACAGTATGGCGCGTTCTTCAAACCAAAACTCAACACTTTAGGACGGAATGTTCCCATTGGTGAAATGAACGCCGCATACCTACTAGCCTCTTCTGTAAGTGGAACCTGCCAATAACCCCTGACAAGATCTAGGGTGGAAATAAACTGAGCGCTACTAACTTTCTCAAGGCGCTCCTCGATGTTAGGGATCGGATAAATTTGATCCTTAGTGATGGAATTAAGCCTGCGGTAGTCGACGCAAGGACGAGGTTCCTTGCCCGGTACCTCAACTAAAATCAAAGGGGAGGTATAATCACTCTCACCTGCCTCAATAACACCGAGCTGTAGCATTTTCTTTACCTCAGCCTCCATAATATCGCTCTGGCGGGGTGACACCCGATACGCCTTGGATCGTACTGGCTCTGGGGAGGTAAGTTCTATATCATGAGTAAGTACCGAAGTCCTACCAGGCCTCTCAGAGAACAGACCTTGAAACTCTTGTAATAGCTGGTGTAGTTCGGTTTTCTGCTCAGGCGACAGCGGTGCTTTACTGATAAGGTCACTAATGACTTGACCGGTGTCTTCCCTGTTCGTCACTGAGCCTAGTCCCGGAAGCTCGACCGGAAGCTCTTCAGGAACGTTTACCATCATGCACACCACTGCTTCCCTTTGTCTATAAGGTTTGAGCAGATTACAGTGGTAAACTTGCTGTGCTTTCCGCTTTCCTGGCAGACTTACCACGTAGTTAACGTCCGACAGTTTCTGAACAATTCGCGCTGGGCCCTCCCACTGCACGTCTAGTTTGTTGTTTAGCGATGTGCGCAATATCATGACCTCATCGCCAACCTCAAAACGACGGGCCCTGGCTGTCCGATCATAATAAACCTTGGCCCTCTGCTGGGCCTTTGTCATTGCTTCACCTGACAACTCCTGTGCCCTTCTTAAGCGTTCGAGGAGCTTAAGCACGTACTCCACCACGACTGGGTCGTCGCCCCTACCTTCCCATGATTCTCGAAGCATGCGAAGCGGAGATCGAAGCGAGCGACCGTACACCAGTTCAGCTGGCGAAAACCCCGTAGCCGCATGCGGCGCGGTCCTTAAAGCAAACATCACCCCAGGCAGACACAGCTCCCAGTCAGTTCGATGTTCAAAACACAACGCTCTCAACACGCGCTTCATGACGGAGTGGAGCTTCTCAACGGAATTCGACTGTGGGTGGTACACTGAGCTGTGTAACAGCTTTACCCCACACCTTTCGAGAAAAGTTGTCGTCAAAGCGCTAGTAAACACTGTGCCCTGATCTGATTGAATTTCTGCAGGAAAACCAACTCGCGCAAATATGGACAGTAGTGCATTGACTATCTCAACTGAGCTGAGTTCTTTAAGCGGCACTGCTTCAGGGAACTTTGTCGCTGGGCAGATCACAGTCAAAATGTGTCTGTACCCCGTGGCTGTTACCGGCAGAGGTCCCACAGTATCAATAACGAGCCGTCTAAAAGGCTCCGTAATGATAGGTACCAATTTCAACGGCGCCCTCGATTTGTCCCCTGGTTTGCCCACCCGCTGACAAGTGTCACATGTCCTCACGAAATGGTCTGCGTCCCGAAAACACCCTGGCCAATAGTACTCTTGCAAGAGACGGTCCTTAGTTTTCTTAACTCCTAGGTGTCCGGACCACGAACCCCCGTGTGACAAGCGCAACAGATCCTGACGATAGCATTGAGGCACGACCAGCTGATCGAACTCCACTCCTCGGCGGTCTAGATACTTCCGGTACAGGACTCCACCCCTTTCCACAAAACGCGCAGTTTTCCTGGCGATACCTTCTTTGACATTGCAGCGCACGTTTTCCAGGCTGCCATCCTTTTTTTGCTCGGCTATCAAAGCCGACCGGCTGACTTTTAGCAACCTATCAAGTCCGTCTGACGTAGGCGCGATGAGCAAATCAGTAGATAGCTCTTCTAACTTTCCCGTGTCGGGCATTTCCTCTCCAGTATCTGGCGCCTTTAACGTTACAGACTCAAGTTTATTCAGTTCGGGCGTGCTCGGAATATCAGCTTGCTGCGCCTCTGACCCTTTTTCGTTGTTTGATAACGTCGGCCCCGCAACTACCGCCTTTGCAGCGAGCTCCCGAACCTTCGATCTGGTTAAGGCCTGAACACTAGCTTCACCAAACAAAAGCCCCTTCTCGCGCAGGAGGTGATCGGACCTGTTTGAAAATAGGTACGGGTACTGGGGTGGCAGCATAGATGACACTGCCGCCTCTGTCTCAAGCGCTCCGAAAGGTCCTTCAATAAGCACTTTTGCTACCGGCAGACACACGCTATGAGCTTCCACGGCTTGCTTGATCCATGCGCACTCGCCCGTGAACATCTGGGGTTCTACGTAAGATGGGTGAACTACATCCATCGTAGCTGCGGAATCGCGAAGCACTCGGCACTCTTTCCCGTTCACGAGGAGGTCTCGCATGTAAGGCTCGAGAAGCTTCATGTTCTCGTCAGTGCTGCCTATTGAAAAAAACACAACTTTTGGTGTTGTTTCCGGACACTGCGCCGAAAAGTGACCCGGCTTCTGGCACGTATAACACAAGCGCGCTCGCCTCATCTCGAACCGCTTTCTGCGTTTGGCTGCCGCCGTCTCTTTACGTTTGGTCGGACTGCTTTCGCTCGCATCCGCACTACGCGTGTCCCCCTTTAATCTCATGGGTGTGAACTTTGTCCTCTCAAACTTCGAGCCAAATTCACCCTTTTGACCGTCCTTAGCTCCGCGAGCCCGACGCGTCACGAACTCCTCGGCTAGCTCAGCGGCTTTAGCCACCGTACAAACGTCTGGCCTATCCAAGACCCAGTATCGCACGTTCTCCGGTAACCGACTATAAAACTGTTCTAGCCCGAAACACTGCAGAACTTTATCGTGGTCACCAAACGCTTTCTCTTCTTTGAGCCACTCCTGCATGTTCGACCTAAGCCTATACGCAAACTCTGTATATGACTCACTTCTGCCTTTCTCATTTTCCCGAAACTTCCGACGGAACGCCTCCGCAGACAGCCGGTACTTTTTTAGAAGACTCGATTTCACTGTGTCGAAATCCTCTGCCTCCTCTCTATCCAAGCGAGCGACTACGTCGGCCGCCTCGCCGGGTAACAAAGTGAGCAAGCGCTGTGGCCACGTTTCCCGAGAGAACCCCTGCTTCTCGCACGTTCGCTCAAAGTTAACCAGGAACAAACCAATGTCCTCTCCAAGCTTAAACGGCCGCATCAGGTCAGTCATTTTGAACAATACGCGTTCTCCTGCACCGTGTGCCTGACTTCCATTACGAGCGCGTTCCATCTCTACCTCGAGACGCTTCATTTCCAAAGCGTGTTCGCGCTCTTCTTTTTTCTCTTGTTGCTCTCGCTCTTTCTGTTCTTTACGTTCGCGCTCTTCTTTTTCTTTTTGCTCTTTAAGTTCTCGCTCATGTCTCTCTTTTTGCTCTTTAAGTTCGCGCTCCTGTCTTTTTGACCTCTCCTCAATAGTCTCAAGGCATTCCGACAGCTCGTCATCCTCAGCCTCTAACTCAAGAATAGCCTTTAGCAGTTCAGGTTTTCTTAGTTTGTCTGAGACATCCAGACCCAACTCTCTTGCAAGCTCCAACAATTTCGGTTTGCGCAACGACTTCAAATCCATGGCTGCTCTGAATGCTGCTTTCTCTACTGCTTACTATTGTCTTGCCGCAAACTAACCCGGCAGCAACGACAACCACAATTACCAGCTCTGTTTCTAACACTAACAAAAGCCTGGCAAAGCTCAGAAGAAGAAAGTCCCGCACTCACCAAACCTCGCAGGCAGGAATTCCGCGCAGTCGTTCCGCTGCAGGCAACCAGTCGTCACACAGGGCTCGTTGCACTGCTCCCGGATCGTCGTTGAGCTGTTCAGCATACAGTCAACTGCATCTCTTCGCTGCTGGCCTCCGTTGTCGCGATCTCACCGCTGGCAGACAGTTGTTTGAAGTCGTAGGCGATCTCACCGCTGCCAACCAGATGTTTGGATCCGACTGCTGGTACGATCTGTTGGGAACTCGGCGCTGACGCCCGTGGTTGTACCTGGGTCGCAAGCCCCAAGGGTAGCGTTGGCCTGGCGGCCTGGGGTACAACTGGAAGCATCCGAAGGTCCCGGCAAAGCATGAGTCGACTGGTAACAACGAAACAACTTGTTTATTTTAACATCGCAAAGAGTTGGCGGTCAGGTTTGACCGTAGTAGAGAGACGGGAGAGCACTTCACTCAACAGAAGAAATCGGAGCCCTCCTTTTGGCGTCCGGGGGCAGCTGTTTTTATACTCTCGCAGTTGAGGGCAAGAAGGAACCCCTCAAAAGACGAGCACGTGAATGTACAATGGGCTAATGGTGACGCACACTGTCGTAGCGATGCCGTAGCACCATGTCGAGCACGATCTCGTAGCACCCTGTCGTGGCGCTGCCGGTCGGACACAATGACTGTAATGAGAGGATGGTCCCTGCTTTGGCATCGCCTGTTTCGGGCACAATGACTGGAACGAGATCCCTGCTTTGGCATCGCCTGTTTCGGGCCCAATAACTGGAATGAGATCCCTGCTTTGGCATCGCCTGTTTCGGGCACAATGACTGGAATGCGAGGATGATCCCTAGGCGGTCGCATCGCCGCAGTCGCGCCTGGAAACACCTGGCGATGAGTGTTGCGGCGACGACGATCGGGCCAAAATGTCTGCCGGCCCGCCGCAGTCGCGCCGGCAAAACCACGTGTCGCAGGCGAAACGCAACACCGGGGACCGGTGTTCGTAAAACTGCTCCTCCTGTGAGCGCCGTTCGCGATTGTCCCATCGCGGCCCCGGTTGCGTCTCGCTTTTATAGGGCCGATCGTTATCGCTAGCGCCTGGCGCGCGAGCATAGGGCATCGATGGAGCTAGCTATCTCTTACGTAAGAGAGATGAGGAGAGTGCGGCTCGGTACGGTTATCGAGAATCGCGCAATGAATTATTAGTTCGACAGCGCGTTACATTCACTGCTTGTGCACCAATCTGTGAGTCGGTGCGCTGTGTTTTGGGTCCTACAATAGTCAATAAATGGTACGCTAGCGCCTGCCCTGTATGCAGTGTGTTTCTGCGCCAAAATTTAAAAAAAAAATTGCCTTTGGCAGATGGCGCAATTCTCTAACCCTTGATCTCAATTGCTTTGTGACCTTTACTTCTACCAAAAATCAATATGTTAATTGACTAGTTACCATACTTACGCTAATTTGCTTTTAAGTTATTTGCTATACGGCGCATAGTTCAATCTACGAATTGTAGCTAGTGAGTATGTAAGGCATATCGACGTAGAACGAATTCTCAGGACTACGGCAGTTTCGAGATATTGATTTTTCGGTGTGTCCGACGAAATACATTGCCGTTCCAGTTACTTTCGTGCTTCCGTGTCGAAAACTGCGTTTTCTTAAAACCGGTTAGTGGAACCAGACTGCACTTCTTACCGCAAGTTTGACGGTGCGTATCTCGAAACCGGTGCCATCCCCAGGATTCGTTCCAAGTCGATGTGCCTTGCCTACTCGCCAGCTACGATTCTACAGATTGAAATATGGGCCGTACAGCAACTCAGCAACAAAGTAAATTAGCATAGTTATGTTAATTATCCAATTAAGCATGTTGATCTTTCGTAATGATCCCCTCATTGAGTAATGTAGAACAAAGGCTACAATTGTGCTATCTGCTACGGACAATTTAAAAAAAATATTTGGTGCAGCTAAAAAAAAATAACACCTGTGCACACGGTTGTCTGCTATTTAAAGGTACGTGCCTTGCCCAATTTTTCGTCGCTTAATCCGGCCTAGCGTGTTCTCCGGCTGGGCACGAGCTCTTGGGTTCGATACCCGACCGTGGTGACGTCAATGCGATGGAGGTGACGAATGAAATGAATGAATGAATGAAAATGAAGATAAACCGCATCACCGCATCGTCTCACCCTGAAAAGGGAACGAGGTCGTGACTTTATGCTAGCCCGACGACGATAAGGCTCATATCATGTCTCATATCGATAATCATATAATCATATCTCATATCATATCGATAAGGCTCATATCATGTCTCATATCGGTAATCATATAATCATATCTCATATCATATCGATAAGGCTCATATCATGTCTCATATCGATAATCATATAATCATATCTCATATCATATCGATAAGGCTCATATCATGTCTCATATCGATAATCATATAATCATATCATATCGATAAGGCTCATATCCTAAACACTCATATCCACTCATGAGCTTCAGTTAAGGGCATGACAGCTGAGCACGTCTTCGGCAGTTAGGTCTCGCTTGCGAGGACGAGTTTGGCTGCAATTAATTAGGCTAGCGGCGTCAACTTTTCTGTGCACGTCTGGACCCGGTTATGAACTCCTCAGATGGCGGACTTTAAGTCTTGAATTAGGATCGGCCGTCTCACTCGTTCAGTGGAAAAGAAAGAAAAATAAAAGGCGTAATTGTCATGATTACCTCTCTGGTTTGCTACCCCGACTACTGATAGGATGCATCTATGTTGTAAGGGCAATCGGATCTTGCCAAATCTTTTATAGAATTTCGAGCGCGTTTTCTGAAACACCCTGCACAAGGGAGCTCAAATGCCGATAATGAAGCCGCCGCTTATTCCAGTAACAAAACTCTTTCTTCATGACCTTGTATAGTAGCCCACCCTAGCGCTTTCAAACGACGTTTACAGCATGCCATTTACACGAAACTCTGTTGCTCCTGTAATGGTCTCTGAGATCGGCCACACACACACACACACACACACACACACACACACACACACACACACACACACACACACACACACACACACACACACACACACACACACACACACACACACACACACACACACACACACACACACACACACACACACACACACACACACACACACACACACACACACACACACACACACACACACACACACACACACACACACACACACACACACACACACACACGCGCGCGCGCGCGCGCGCGCGCGCGGCCACCCGGCATGAAACCCTGCGCTTCTGGCGTCGTGCCGTTCCATGATCGATCCCCGGGTGTACAGGGAGCGCCAAAAGCCCAACCGCGCTCTCGTCCCCAGTATTTCTTGCCGGCGCCCGCAGCCCCGTTCCCCCCTCCAGACCTCCTCCGGTCCAGCTTCTTGCCCTCAGCATCGGTTCTGCTTTCTTCGCTCACTCTCAACTGCTCGCAGCGTTTCGAAACGCTCTCCCGCGTGATGGATGAAGCTGCCATTATCCACTGACGCGCTGGACTCGAAGAAGCTCCGTGATAGGAGGAGGAGGGTCGGGGTAAGAGGAAGAGGGCGACGTATGGCGGTTGTGGTGGCAGCGGTGGCATTGGCGGCGTGAACGGCCTGAAATGGAGCATCGGTCCGTCGTCGACTTCTAGCTACTCTTCCTACCTCCCACCCCTCTCTCTCTCTATCTGGGCTTTACCGCGTGTGCAGTCGGATTGCGGCAGTGATTTCGACCGCCCCTCCCCCCTCTCCTTCTTGTCACCACGCTGGGAGTGAGCCGCTTTCGCGTTAAGGCCTCTTTGATCGCGTTAGTGCGACGTCTTCCACTCGTCGTTATCGTTGCGGGGACAGCCCTTGCAGCCCGACTGGTTTCTAGGAAGCGGGGTTCCGTTTTTCCCTTCGCCGTGTCTTCGGTGTAAGGCTACTTACCGTGTGCAGAAATTTGTTCCGTTTCTTTCGGTTTACGTTAGAGTACGTTCTGCTTCGCTCGCGGCTTCTTTGCAATCAACAATGGACGAACGCTAATATATACGCGCAAAAGAAAGAGAACTGAATATTGTCACCTAGATTTCACGGACTTTGTTCTTGCCCAATATAGATTTCTTGAGAATGCTTTTTTTTTAATTCAGCACGTATTTTTAAAATATAGAATCGTGGTGATAACCAAGACGACAAAGAAGGAGGTTTGTCAATCAGCCTTCTCACGTGAACTTGTCGCTATAAATGAAAGCTACAGCTTTAGTACTCGCAAGTCGGGATAAAACATTGAATTTGCCGATAATAAACGCTTTTCTTTATTGGAATCACAGTATTATTCCACTAAACTTTCGATGCGGCTATTGGCAAATTCGCAAAAAAGAAGGAGGAAAGAAAGAAACTGTAGACTGAGCACTATGCTGACGATATATCTACAGACTTGTCTAACTTGTTGATATCGGCCACCATAGATATCAAGTATGAAACAGCCAGTTCGGCTCTTTCTGGCATTCATGTGCGACCCGCCTATAGAATATGAAAAAACAAACAAAAAAATTGAGTTTATTGCCGTGAACAAATAATATTTTTATCGAGTGCGTTTCGTAGTCACAGGTAACTTGAAGCGACTTTGAGCAGACATATTGAGCTAAATTAGACTTGCAAATTATATCTACTTCACTAATTGCGAATAGGTTTATGTTATCGTGAGCAGTGACACGGTAAGCAATATAGCACGAAAAAAATAACGAAGGGCAATATGTTACATAACATTGACAGACCCGCCCCAGCGACTAATGAGTCGCTCGAAGGCAATTACTTGTTTATCAATAACAATAAAGCAGTAGAGGACTACAGTACCGATGAAAGTCAGCAAATGATAAGGCTGCCTGCTTTTGACAACCGGCGTCATAGGCGCATCGGTTAATTGGGACGCGAAATTGAATAATGTCATTTTTTCACTCTAATGGAAGCGTCTATGGCAAATCAAAGACACGATGATCTTTCAATCCATAATGTGACGTAAGCCGATATTGAAATCTTCTAGTTAAACTTGGAACTGCTGGTAGATAATGACTACATTTTTGTACCGGTCTCGTCTGCTTTTTTTTTTCAAGAGTCTAAATTCAAACTGTTCGACAGCTGTGCAAAAAAAAAAGGAATCGAATTACTTGCTCCGTTCATCTAAAGCTGTACGCCTCCTGCAGTTTGGAACCCCGTTAGCCAGGTGGCTCAAATTGCAATATACGGGACCCCGGCTTTAGGGGTGTCCCGCATCTCCAGCGTCCAGCGCCCACGCTTCGCAATGCGGAGTAACTTGAAGAACCTCGAATTGGCGCAGCTATTGTTCCAAACGAAGGCCTTAACGGCACGTGTCAAAATATAAAGAAAAAGAAAATTTTGGTCAAAGGGCTTCCGACAAATTTCTCACACCGAACACTCCCGTATACGGTGGACTCATTCGTGCTCACATTTCACGTTTCAAATGCTTAGGGAGGGGGGGGGGGGTGGAGGGGGAGGGGGGTTCGCCCATCTACGCTCAGTTTAGGACATCACGCAAGCACACGCCCCCTCCTCCTTGCGGGCTTTCCAGTCGAATGGATAAACATGCGCGCACGCGAAATAGAACGAAAAATAGCAAGAGGGATAAAAAAAGAAAGAGAAATCCGCGCACATTTGCCGAACGTTTCCTGTCCGTTTTTTTTTTTTTCATCCCGTGGCCGCGCCGGCAGTGGCAATTATTCGCCCTCGAATGAAGACACTGCGAATGGTCGATCGCCCGCGAGCGCACACGAGTAGTATAAGCGCGGGAAGGAAAATGCAATTCGAGTGGGCGTTACCGCGCGCACGCGTTCACCGTAGAGTTACCGCGCGCTTGGCTACGCACGGCACACACGCGTCATCTCCCGACTCCCAGAGGGCCGGCGCGTGCGCTTTAGCGCCGCGGGGCAGGCTCCCGTAGATGCACGCACTTTTCCCTACAGTCCCTTAGCCTTTCACTTCCTACTCCTTAAACGCGCGTGCACCCTTCCCTTTGCCCCCTTGCCCCACTCCCGCGCGTCCCCTTTCTATCGCCCCTAGCCCGGCCCGAGGAGGAGAAAAGCAGAGGGAGAGAGAGAGTGGCCACGTGCCTCTCGGTCATTCCCGCTCTTTCATCTCCCTTTCCATATTTGCGTTCCCCATAGGGAGTGAGGGGAACACCCCAGGTTGCGCGCTATTGAGAGCCTCTTGCGCGAATCTGCGCTGTATAGGCAGAACACGGCGAATCGCTTACACAGTTCGGTGCAGTTGGCTGAAGCCCAGCACAACGGCGTCCCGGCGATAGTAAGCAGAGTCTGGAAGACTAGTAGAAGGAAGGAAGGAAAGGCAGACACTGCGTGTTTTTTTATTCTTTCCCGTATTTGTCTTGTGCAGTGCACTGTCTGTTGCTGTGAACTATAATACCAATTGGGTCTAAGCTTGTGCAGGCTGCGAGGAGAGGAGGTGGGGCGGAGGAAGTGTGTCTGTTGCGTTCACTGATTGGACGGAACGCATTACGTTCTGTACTTGTTAAGCCAGATGCCCTGATAAGCCGAAATACACGTAGAAAGGAGATGTTTCTGGCGTCGCTATGCACATATGTTCCTGCACTAGCTCTCCGCCAGGTCGTACGTAGACTGTGGTAGTGTCACTGTGGCCTGGTTAATTGTTTACCGATGTAGGATAACTACACATTGAATTATAAAGGAACCAACCGTTCAAACTAGCAAGTTCGAATAACCTTTCCTGCGCCAAAGCGCGCCCGTGTACGAATAGATTAACGTTGAAATCTGTGACGTCACCATGACCTACCGGCACTGCAATTGCGGCGCGAAATTCAAGAAGGCTTGACCGTAATTTTCTCCAGTAATAATCAGCCCTGTCCTGCGAAATGATCGAGCGAGTAAGAAAGAAAAATAATAATTTTGAAATAAATCGTTATTGGCCTACAGCGATGTAGAGTTACGCTTTGCTGTGCCTTTATAATTCACGCGTCCGCTAAAGCTCATGTCATTGAGGTTTCTCTTCATTAAATTCCCTATACGTCCACACGAGTGCATTGGTTCACGTCAGCCGGCGGAGATGACGTCCTCATTCCCCGTCTAAACCCGGTGGCATTGCCGACGCATCTTCGCGGACGCGACGCTTCCTGCACATTGTCAACGCTGCTCGATGACGTGGCGGTGCCGATACTGTCACCCTCCCCAAAAGGGGAAGCGAATCGTCCGGCAGCAGGCTTCGCATTCACTGCACATAACTTCACACCGACTAGCGTCTCCGCACTGCCACTCTCCTCTGCTTCCTCTCACTTCGCCTGCCTACATCCTTCCCGTCGTGCACCCTACTGATTCGAACTGACTCATCCCCAGGCCTATCATGCTGGTGAACATCATCCGCACGCGTCTCTCTATTCTGTCCTTCGCGTACGCCACCGCATCACGGGGTTTAGTTAGCCCTGCGAGAGCTGGAAGCTTACCCCCCTTCCCCTCCCCATTTCCCTACTGTCTCCTCCCCAGCGTGGTTTTCGCTGTAGGGCGTCCTCTTCGCACTAATGATGCACGTGCATTGTGTAAGCACGGCGGGAACGACGAGCTAGGCATCTTAATTATTGCTCATTTGGGAGAACCTCGCATTTATGCCCTTAGCGCGGGCGCCCCCTGTGGGACGCCACCGGCACCGCCATTAGACGACATTGTCGAAGAGGAAAAGTGAGTTACGCGCTGTCTCGCGGTGCTTTCTTGGGGACGGCACTGTATGGCGAACAGCCCGTGTGGGCTGTTGCGTGATGCCGCCAGGTGCATACGCGGGCATGTTTGGTTCGGAGTGTGGCTCTAATGAGTAGCGCGAGGTCTACATTGGTCGACGCGACGACAACGGAGCGTCGCTGATGAATGCTCTCGCGCAGAGCGGGTTCATTTGGGCGGCCCATGGGAGAGGATACGTGTTTCCTGCAGGACAGTAATTGATAAATAGCTTTACGAAGTATCGTCGCGTTCCGTCGACTGTGTTACGACTTAGGGTGGAAGTTGCGACAACCTTCAAACTCGAAAAGCTGACTTTGTGTCTATAGGCACGAAGTTTTTTTTCGTAACTCGCCCTACAGTGGAAAAGCGGGAGCGAGCGTCTGTGTGCGTTTCTCCACAATGGCGTTTGAACTGGCATCGGAATAATGAGATGTGCATTATTCTAAGCGTCCTCTTCGCTGACAGGCGCTGCTTAGTGGCATTTGTGGAGTTGAATTTGTTTTTCGTGAACTCTCGTTGACCGCTCACGCAAAAATGATCACTACCGACGAGAGCGTCACCACAGAAATTAGAGTGCTGAGTGAAAAAGAATCGCCGATGAATACGATACTCCTTCATGCGAAATTTGAGCGCAGCTGTATACCTGTTTTCGTTTCGGGATATGTTGGCTGGCATGGACAATCTGTTACGTGCGGCACGTTGCAAACGGAGCCAAGTGTGGCGCGAGTGCCTCACTAATCGTGACGCGTGGGTGCCATTCACAGCAGCCACCGCAGACGGACCTCCACTCATGCAGTGCTTTGTTTCTGTACAGACGACGCCCGCTACTCTGGCGCCATCTTGTAGCCATCGTCGCCGCAAAGCCCTTCGTGCGCTGCAGTGCGCTTTTCTTCTCACGCTTTCGCCGTGCCCTCCTCCGGCGCTTTCCTCCTCACGCTCTCTTCGCTATCCCCGTCTTTCAGCTTCCGCTGCGCTGCGCGTTCGCTCTCATCTTTCGCTGTGCTATTCGCTGGGTTACGAGGTAGGACGCCGACCCTCGCCGCTGTAACGGGCGCCTAAGAGCTGGGTTCTAAAATGCGGAAAGTTAAGACACATGCGCACTATCTTGCGGAGCCTTGCGCTTATGAAGCGGAACTATCAAGCTCGAGAAAAATTACTTTTCATTTGATGTTTTCGAATCATGATCGCTGCATGTGCCTAACGCCCACCACGGTGACGAGGTGGTAGGCTAGAGTCCCTGCCGTAGGGCCACTTCTTGATGGGGAAGATATGCAAAAAGGCTCGTGTACTTAAATTTAGGCGCACGTTAAAGAACCCCAGATGATCAAAATTAATTCGGAGTGCCCCACTACGGCGTGCTTCATAATCGTATCGTTGTTTTGGGACGTAAAACTCTGGAATTGAATTTATTTTACATCACTGCCTAACCTTATCGCCATTTTTCTCACCTTCGACAAAATGAGTCAGATCACATCAACCTCTTGTGAAGATTTTATTCATTCATTTACTCATCCATAGGCTAACTTATTTATTGGTTCATTCAACTGATTCGTTCTTTGCTCATTCATTCTCTCAGTCATTGATGCCACTTTGTGGGGGATTTCAGTCATGAATTCCCTCAATCATTCGTTTGTCAACTCAAATGATTCATTATTTCGTGTATTCATTTGTTCAATTAGTGAATGGTTCATTAATTCCGCACGCGAAATTAGAAGCAATCACCTAGCTTTCAAGATCATGAGCACCACCTCTCGCTGTAGTGTTTCCTTAGATTATCCCCGCAAGTATTAGGGACAGCATTCGTCAGATTACACGGTCGTCTTTTTCGCTTCACGGTGGCGATTCTGTGTCTCCCCGTAAGGGCCATAGTTAAATTTCCTCCCGAACACGTACAAGCTCGGCGTGGCATGAGCTGCATTCGTCTTCTGTCACGAAAAAAAAAGAAAGAGCTATGGAGGACGGGCTGGCCCAAGCATGTTTTGCCTTTTTAATTTTTTCCCACTATGCAGGAGAAAGCCGAGATGCTTGCATAATCCACAACCACGCAGAGAAGATTAAAGAGAAGCCGAGCGGGGTTTTATTTCTGGCCATTAAACGGGCCGCTGGTAGGGGGCGCAGTTGCGCTACGGTTTCTTTCATCTCGCCGCCGTTACGTATGCCGAGGTGGCGAGTGAGGGGCCCTCTGGCGAGCACCCATTTGTTTTTCAACTTCTCATCGGCAGCCGTGTGTAGCGGAGGGGGAATCATTCACTGCGTTTTGCATCTACATATCCGGCGCGTAATTTTGGCCCGTTCCGCGAGCAACGTTGCGGAAACTGCGCTTTTTACAACATCCCGTAAAAGCCTTGACGCGTGCCGCACCGGGAATTCGCGGAGAATGTGAGAGAACGTACGTACGTCAGGGCGCGCTGTCGTCGCAATCACTTCGCGCTTTGCGCAAGCCTCGCCACAGCACCGTATCCGGAGCTGTGCGTTTGAGTCGCTTTCTCCTCCCGTTTTACTTCCCAATGGAGATCTCCCATCTTTACTGCGAAACGTTGTCTGCCCAGCGGTATGGTCAGATTTGTACTGCCGGCGTGAATGTCGGTAGCTCATTAGCGGAGCCGCCGTGCAAGCCTATGCCTCAAAATCGTCAGTAGCAGCATCGGCAGTGACATTATCCCAGGTGCCACTACTTTGCGAGCAGCAGCATCGAAGACACGGGTGATTTCTTCTCATTCGCGCTTGTAGAGACGGCTCGCGCTGACGTCATCCTATAGGCGCCATGTTGGTGAACCAGCGCATTGAGCAGTTTCATCCGTTGGCGTCTCGCGCGGCTCCAACGCTCTCCAACAGAGCCGGTAGGGCAGAGGCCGCCCCTAAGCTTTCCTTCCTCAGTGGAACCAGGTTACCCGCGGCAGGGAATATGGATGCTATGCTGACGTTATCCTGGGTACCATATTGGAGAACCATTACGGTGAGAAGCTACGTCCGTGAATTTACGCACAAGCTATCTGCAGGACCATTAAGAGCGTTCAGGTTTGTTACGCCTTGCCTGAGACATTTCAAGCTCCCAAAAAGGTGCCGGGAATTCCAGAACCCTCTCGGTAGAGTTCAGAAGATTAGGCTCATATATTAACAGCAACAGCCAGAACACATTCTCAGGTCGCGTCTACTCAGAAAAAAAGAAACGCAGGCCCGATTCCGCGCCGATCTCTGGTGACGTACGTAGTACGCTTTGGATAGCTTATTAGCGTGCTCTATAGAGCGACATGGCAGGCTGTCGCAAGCACAAGCAATACTGACGCTTCACTGGTGACCGGGAGAGTAGAACGACAAAGTCGAAGGGGCAGCGCGGTTGGAAGACGATCGTCACTGGCGAGGGCATTAATGAGGATAATCCGGAGGAAAGTGACAGGGCCCATCTCGCTCAGCTAGAGATTTACACTCGAGGCGAAATCCCAAGAATTCTCCTGCGGATAATGCGCATAACGAATTGAGGAACCTTCTGTAGTCACGGCCGGGATTGGCAGTAAATAAAACGAATTGCGAAAGCGCGAAGAAGGGAAAAGGCCGACGGTGCAAGCTGAGACGGTAGCAAAGTGAACAAACATAAGGACAGCGGTCGTTGAGAAATAACGCTTCGAACGGTAAGACTATTCAGCCTGGTAACTTCCCTCAGAATTAGTCTGAAGGCTCTCGGGTGAGTGTATTGTGTATTTGACACAGGCTGTGTAAGAAATTCTACAATAAAAGGAAATTATAATCATAAAAACCGAGTAACGTGTTTATTTCAAGCAATATAAACTAGAAAGAAGAGTCATGCTCCAGAACAGAAGTATGTAAAACTGCTTAAAAAGCGGAAACTTAAACAGCAACTTGGATCGCGATGCGCCGTGGTCACGACGTGCCAACTTGTTCAAGTATTCCAAAAGAACAAATACATTGAAGAAAAGGAGGGACCTGGTAAACTTTAGCTCGGTGGCGGGATCAAAACTCCTATAAACCAATAAATAGCGATAACCCCTAACGAGAACCCCGTGAGTCGAAATCTTCTCATTTCCAATGCGGCCACCAAGTCGTAACACGGTTCCACTAATCTCGAACAAGCTGTTGCCTTTCACGTGCGGATATCTCGAGTCTCGAAACAACCGATAAACAAAAAGGAATAGATACTTCGGGGGAGGGGGTGACGCAATAAGGAACTTGCCTGCAGAGACAAGATGTTGTAGTATCTGCTCTTCCTTTCCGGGCCCAAGTCTCGCCAGACGGCGGCTGCGCTTGTTAGCAGGCACACGCGTAATCTCTCTTACGAGGCGGCAGCAATCTCCTTCCCCTTTCCCGTGGTAGGGTTGGCTGCGACGCTCCGAAGGGGCGCGCCTGGAAAGGTATGCAGCGGACGGGGCCTAATGAACGCAAGCCGGGAAAGTGCGGAGTGCTTACTTCGCCATCAAAGAGAGAGAGAGAAGGCTGAGAAGGATGTGAGGGCGGAGAGAAAGAAGGCCTAACTAAGAAAGAAAGTAAAAGAGACAATAAACAATGAAATATTATAGAATTACACGAGGAAGAGGTCAGAGAGAAAGAAAAAGAAGAATATAAAAGAGGCAAAGGGCGAAGATTAATAGAATATCAAACAAAGTATCGCTGAACGAAATGAAGAGAGAAAGGAAGAGATTGGAAGCACACAATGAAGAGATAGAAAAGAAGAGCGAAACGGGGTAAGATAAATGAACAGAGGAAGAAAGAAAGAAAGGGATGCGGGGAGGCCACTGATGAGAATTAGCCGTCAGGTCGAAGAAACCTCTGCAATGATCTACGATGGAAAATAAAAACGAAGGGAGCAGGAGGGGCAGGCAGCGAGCGTGATGTGGGGTGGAAGGGAGACGGGAGGATGGGGGCGTGTGGTGGAAGTTAATGTCGGATGCGACGATGCAAAAGAAGCGGTCGGAGCGAGAGGGGGGCCCCAGCAGAGGACTAAACGAGGAACAAGCCGCCGCCCCCCTCGCCAGAGAAACCGCCATAGACCGAGGCTGCTCAACGCTAGGTGGCGCTACAGCCGTCGACTTAGCTAGCGGCTGCTCCCAAGACCAGTTTCGGTTTTTCGCCTCGCAGCCGGGTCGAACGTGCGGACCAGGAGGATTTTGTTTTTGGTTTTCCTCGAGGCGTTTAAGTTGTTGTGTTGCTTTGTTTCTGGCGCCCGCGCGCGCGCTCGTCGATGTTGGCCTACGAGGAATGCGGCGAGGAGGAAGGGACGCACATAACGTCTTCTCCCGTGAGGTGCGGAAGCCCCCTTCCTCCGCAAGAGGGAAAACGTGGCCGCGTGATTTGCGGATGCTGCCGCACCCCCCCCCCCCCCACCGCCCTCTGCAACCTTCTCATCTAGGGGCGCTCACCTGGGTGTGCTGGTCGTCGTACTAATTGCGTGCACCGAGAGCTGCCGACGCTCACGCGTATCCTTTGGTCTTAGCCGAATGAGATTTTAAATGCCCCGATAACAGCTCGAATTTGTGCTGTTTATTCTACGCAGGCATGAAAGAAGGGCAACGTTGGTGCACGAATTCGGCGCCAGCTACTCACGCTTTTGCACACACACTCACATACACGCACATACACACGCACGCACTCACGTTATTGAATGCCGCGAAAAGTTCTTTACTTTTTGTGATCCTGAGTCTAATTGCTGCTGAGATGCAGTTGAATCAATTTTGGCACTTAATGGGCACAATTTTGGCAATTTAATTAAAACTGCGTGTATCACGTGCCAAATACAGGATAGGATTATGAGACACGCCGTAGTAGGACACTCCGGATTAATTTTTGACCACCTGGGGGTTCTTTAACGTGCACCCAATGCACGGTATGCGATCTTTTCTGCATTTCGTCCAATCCAAATGCCACCGCCGCGGCCAGGATTTGATCCCGCGACCCCGTGCTTAGCAGCGCAACGACAAAGCCACTACGCCACCACGGCGGGTATAGGCACTTCTGTGTTTTGTATTCTGCAAAAAAAAAAACAATCAAAATAAACACTTGCTTTTGTAGTTCAGCTTTCCAAGATGTTCACACTGCTTTAGTTTCTTAATTCTTGTCCCTCCTAATTGGAGGTCCTGCCCGCAGTATATATATATATATATATATATATATATATATATATATATATATATATATATATATATATATATATATATATAGGAACACTAAAATGGTTTCAATGTATTGCAATGCTGGAACACGGAATAAAGAAATACACAGGCGCCCAAATTGACTCAAATGCATGTCAGGAGAAACTCCAATTGGAGACAACAAAGAGTACCCATACCCATAAGAATTTATGTCACGATTTTTGGAGGGGGCAAGCATTCCAGAAATGGTGGCTTTTAATGTTATAGCCTGAGTAATTTGTTTCCTGCTCTAAACTAAGAATAACCGCTACGCACGCGACGAGGTGTGCTTGCACTGCAGCGAATATTACATGTTCTTGGCTACGCATGCAGTGCACGCAATTCCCCCCGCGCTCTCTAAGTGTTCTTAAGAGCACTGCACAATGCTGGCTGGCCATTGGAAACGCGGACTGAAGAAGAACAAAATAAATCCCAGGGAAGTGCAATTAATGGAATTGCCGACAGGAGAAGCCCGCTCACGAGCAACGGCACGCCCTACGGTCGCCCGAATAATTCTCCGGAAAGGCGACAGTCCGCTGAACGGGTTTGTTGTTCGAGAAAGTTGCGTACCTGTTCGCGTGAGTCGAAGCATTGTCTCATTTTATAGCGCCCTGTTTTACTCATTTTTTTATGTAGCGTCGTATCATTGGACACTTAAAGGGGAAATTAAATTATCACGTCGTGACTACAATGGCGATTTACCAGCCGTGGTAGCTCAGCGGCTATGACGTGGCGCTGCGGAGCTTGAAGTCGCGGGGTGCGACCCCCGGCAGCGGCAGCCGTGTCTTTTAACGCTGGCGAAATGCAATAACGAACGTTTGTGTACTTAGATTTACGTGCACCCGATACAACATCGCGGTGGTCAAAACTTTATCCGCAGAACCTCACTACGGCGTGCCTCGTCATACGATAGTGGGTATGACGCATAAAACGCCAGGATTCCAATTTTAGGGATCGTTATCGCATATCTTCTTCTTCTTAGCAGGCATTCTGTGTCCTGGCCTAGTAAAAACGCTTGCAATGTTTTAGCGGCGTTACGCGTCTGTTGTGGCGCGCAAATTTTCCCGCAGAGTATGCGAGCGAATCCCTGCCTTGTTTTATTAAGGTGGATTAAGCTGGATTAAGGTTGGTACAAAGTAGAGCAAGGTGGATGAAGGTAGATTAAGGTGGATTAATGTTGGTACTACTTAGAGTAAGGTGAATTAAGGTAGAGTTGTGAAGGACACTTGACAGTGTATGACGTCACGTATCGTGGACGTAACCAGCTAGAGAATTCATAATGCTTTCGTATTCAAATCACGGAAGGATACTTAAGTGACTGCCAATTTTTTTGTTACATTGTGTCATGCGCCATTTTGATGTTTGTGCTAGAGAAGTTGAAGTTTACGCTCTATTTACTTGCACGTTGTTTTTGAGTGTCTCTGTTGATTTCCGATAGTAATCGCTAATCGGAATAGAAAAAAAGACAGAAGATGGCCAGCTTTTTTCTTCTTCATTTTTTCGGGCATGCACTTCAAACGCACCGCTTCGGATTTCGCGGAACTGACATCACCTGTAGGCTGCCTCCGCGGAAGCGTTCTTCGATTTTGCTTTTTCACTGTGATCATGCGTGACCAGATTTTCGGTTGAATTTTGCTCTTGAGAAGCAACGTTGACGAACTAAAAAAAATCGACTATTTGGGGGTGTGGGAACGGAAGGACCAAGAAAAAAATGACCACACGCTAGTTGGGCGTTCTCCGTAACACACACACACACACACACTGTTAAGAACGGCCCGCTGAGGTGCAATTTTTGCCAGGCAGTTGCGACAGCAGCGTCAACTTTTCTTGGAAAGCCACCGTTACGCTCTAGCCTCGGCGCCGTTGTGACTAAACGCGATCGGCGGACCAATTATTGTTACTGAACCCGCCACCGCCGATCTGATCTCCTATGAGTGGGGGAGTTGCCAAGGGAACGTCTCCGAAGGCCCCTTCCCACGCGCCGTTCAAGACGCAAGACAATGGACAACCGGCGGCCGCGCTGCGAGGATTGGCTCGGGGAATCGGATGTGCTGTTCCTGACGTCAGCTCCGAGTTCTGCGAAGGCCGTCTGACGTCGGTTGGGGACCGTGAACCTCGCGCAAAGAGGTGTGTGTGCAAGCCCTCGTCTACGGTGCCTGGTCGAACGTTTCCCTCACCTTGGGATCGAGGGAGGACCGAGTGTTTATAAACCGCTGTTGTGCGGCTGCTCAGTGTACTTTCTCTCGCAGTCATGCTAGACTGATGAACTGCAACGTCCTTATGTAGATACGGTAAATAAACCCATATTCCTTGTTCTCGATGAGAAGCAGTCCTTCCCTTCAACAACGTCCTCAGCGTGGAGAAGTTGGACGACAGCATGGGCCAGCTACCATCTAATTCATGCCCAACTCGAAACTTGACAACTGATTATGAGCGATGGGATTGACCCCCCAATCCTTAGAACACACACACACACACACACACACACACACACACACACACACACACACACACACACACACACACACACACATATATATATATATATATATATATATATATATATATATATATATATATATATATATATATATATATATATATATATATATATATATATAAAAGCCTCCCTGCGCGAGATAAAGTCGAAGGGCGCCAGCGGCAAGTTCAGTTCGCTTTCATTCGCACAGAGCTGCGTGACGTCAGCTGTTCTCCGAAACTATACTGCACAGCGCCCCCCCCCCTCCCCAACCGCTGTCGCAGCGCCCCCTGCCGCGAAGCCGGCGCACTTTGTCTGGTGGCTATGGCTCGTGTTCCGTCCTGTATACTCTTTAAATCTTGCACTCAGCCCCGGACGCAACGATAAACGCGCATGGCTTCTGTCCTTGACAGGTCGCGGAACAGAAGTCCTGATACGGAGCACATGTAGGTCCCGCGCAGGCTGAAATGCAGCCCGCCGAGCTAATAGAGATCGCCGACCCCCGCTGGCCTCCCGCTCCCACGTTTCGAACTGCCTTCGATATCGACCTGATGCCGTCGCGGTTGCTTTTTGATCCATCACGACGAAACATTCTGCATGTGTAGCACAGCTGTAGGCGTGATTAGATGGGTAATTCTGATAAGTAGTGTTGAATAGCATTATATGCACTAGCATACAGCAATGTATAGCGTTGTATCGCATTTTTGTGCATTGTGTGCTTCTTCTCTTTCGTGCTGTGAACTGTGTTGTGAACGAACTGCGTCTTTCGACCTTCAATTTCGCTTAAGTGCATGGAGGACTGCATCGTCAAATGTTAAAATCTGCAAATCGTAATCACGTGATCACGAGATGGGCATTTATCAACATCAGTGCTATTGCGGCGGTATACCTATTTTATCAATTTTGGTAATCGCAATTATTATCTTAAATGTATCTGTTTTGCGTACTGTATAAAACATAAGCACAAAACGCAGCAACGAGCAAGCTTGTCGACGACGTTCAAAGTATATTGAAACCTAAAGAAAACTGCTTACTTAACATGTGTGAGACCAATTTTAGAATACGCTTGTGCCGTCTGGGACCCCGCGCAAAAAAAAAAAAAACTTGATTGATAAACTGGAAAGAATTCAAAACTGAGCTGCTAGGTTCTTCCTGGGGTGGTATGGGCGGAGAGAAAGTTGTACTGAAATGAAACTCGAATTGAATTGGGAACTGCTTTGCTCTCGGTGGAAAAAAGTTGAGACTGAAGTTTTTATACCTCATATTTAATGATAAGACTGGAATTAGCAGTAAAAGCTACTTGAAAGAACCAGATTATATTTCTAGGCGTAATGACCATTCACTTAAAATCCGCGAGTACCGTGCCAGGACGTACTTGTTTGCGGATTCCTTTTTTGTCAAAACTATTGTGGAGTGGAATCAGCTGTGTGAAGAGCAAGTGTGCTGTACGAATGAGAATTTCTTTTTGTTCCTCCTGTAACCCCCATGCTATAACGCCTTCCGGAAATGCGGGGTAATTCTTGAATAAAGAATAAGGACAACATCGTGTGCATATTCAGGAGGTGCAATGTCTGAGCTATATCATTACGCGCGTTGCAGTGATGGTGGTGGCGTGATTATGGCTGATGCGACGATTCCAAAATTTTCGCTCTACGCTGTGACTTCGTTTAGCAAGGAATGCCTACCCGACGTGTGGTTGAAGGTTTCATAACAGTGCGAGCAGTCTTCGGTGATATATCAAGTACGTCAGAAGGTTACGGCTGTTGACGGGTAGTCTAATTTACATATGCGGCAGCGACTCTGCATAGAAAGTTTTCCTCGTTTTCTAGCCCTCGTGCTGGAAAATAATGTTTAGTACTTCGCTTAGCACATGTTAAATCACGATTATGTATGCAGTGCTATTCCAGGAATAGGTGAGGGTTTCGTCTGCTAATGGGGCAGACGTGAAATACGACTGCCACCTTGTAAATGAGGCTGTTACGAAACACGTTGCAGTTTCAGAATGAAATGTGCGTGCCCATGAGTAGACACACTCACTTGGACACGTTTCAAAAAACATATTCGGGGACAGCGCTGGCGGGAAAGACCTTTCGCAACTTGTAGCGGCTCGGTGGAGCAACGCCTATAAGACATGCGCGGTTGCCCAATTTGCGACGACGCGCATAATGAGGCACTTCTTGGAGCGGTATTACTCAATTAACGGCGTAACTCCGCGAAGATCCATCAAAGATGACTCGGCTATAAAACTGCCGCCATCGCGACTCGCTTGCAGTATGATGCAGTTTTGATGGCTATGCGAAACCGTCATCCTAGCGAGCTTCCATTGCAACGAGGGACGCACACAGACGCGCACGCACGCACGTATCACGGGCTTGCGTAATTCGTATGCTAAATGCTTTCGAGCTCTTAGCGGCATCTCCTGTGGAAATTCGCGAAACGCTTCGGCAGTGCAGCGTTTGAGGTGTCGCCGCTTCCACAATGCCAAATGAGATGCAGAAATTGGCGTGTAAAGGCCCGAGCAAAGTTTTATGCGCATATCGACAAACACGAAGCTTTGCCGACTGCTCAGCAGACGACAAAATATAAATGAGGGCACGCTGTAGACTTGCACCATAGAGTGATTAATGCTTTACGGTTCTGGAAAAAAGATAGCGCCCTGCCGACTGCCGGGCAGACGACGAGAGAAATAAGATCGTCGATGGGGCGGCGTTCCGTACTCGACGCATTTGTGCACGCCTGCGTTTTATCACGAACCCGCATAGGGACCTCGAGCAGACGTGCGCGCGCGGCGTCCTTTATGAAAAAAAGTCCCAGAGCACTTCTGCTCCGCGACGATTTGTTTCGTGTATGCGCAACCCGCGCGACTCTGCTCGGCAATGCGCGAAGCGCTGGCAAATAAAAACGGAAGCGAAGGAATTCGGCGCGCATCGGGGGGCCCCTGACATTTTGCGATAGGGGGGGCGCTGTTTGTTAGACCAACCTCCTTTCACAATTGCTTTGTGTTTGCTTGCCCAACCGTGGCTCTTTAGCAATCCAACCGAGCGAGACGAATGCAGGACTCGCGGATGCGACGCCCTGTGTTCTGAACATCCTTTGATGGGAGGTTATGTAATCCGGGTTATATATATATATATATATATATATATATATATATATATATATATATATATATATATATATATATATATATATATATATATATATATTACCGCCTCGTTCCTTTTGGTCGAATTTGGAGCAATATATCAAGTTTCGGAAGGAAACGAAACGGACAGAACAGAACGTTGGCGGTGGCGTGATGTCTGCCGCTCGAATGTTCGAACGCAGGCGAAATGCGCCGAAGGATATTTCTTTTTTTCTTTTTCGGTCGGCGCTGATGCTTTTTGCGAGTGTCCTCCGATGACCCCTTTGAACTTCTCGAAGCTTAAAGTTTGAGATGATTGGTCGAGCGCAGTGAGCCAAGGTGGTGGCGATTCAGCCATGGCGGTGTGAGACGGTGGTGGCGGTGATTCGTCTTCGCGGGCTTTTCTCTTTTGCGATTGCGGATTTCACGAAAACACAGCCGCTCTTCGCGCCCGGGATGCTTGCAGAATTCTTCGCCCACGGAGATAGGTAACGCTAGACGAAGATATATATATATATATATATATATATATATATATATATATATATATATATATATATATATATAGTGAGAGAAAGAGATAAAGAAAAACGTTGTCTTTTTAAAGGGGCACTGTCTACTTCTTCACCATCGAACAGTCGCAGGCTAACAGAAGCGTCATTGTGATAGAAGAACTAAAACACACAAAGAAACTAGGCGATACAAATATCACCGCCGCGCACGATATCTATATGCTGCCTGTGTGCACTAACGTGTATTATAAGTTATTACACGCCATAACAACTTAGCTATCGTGAAAAAATCTGTTCAGGTGAAGGAAACTAACACTTTCATCCAGAATTAGGAGCCTGAAGAAAACCACTAGTAGCTGGTCTCAACGACGCTGAACGAAACTCGTGCGCTCACTCGTACCTTCTCCTCTTCTTTTGCTTCGTCCTCTTTGTTTTGGTTATTCTTTTTTATGCTTTTTGTTCCTACTTTTCATGTTCCTATCGTTGTTGTTCTCCTGTCTTTTTTTTTATTCGATGCAAATAAAGCAAAACTCAGTGCTTGTCACCGAAGCGTTACGACAACGCCCTCCTTACTTTGATCGAGGCAAGCCACACCCCGTACCACCTAATTAAACGAGCGAGAACTTTTCACTTCAGGAAGCTCTTTCTCCGATAGATGATGCGATCGACGAAACTGCCAGCAAAAAAAAATCATTAGAAAAACTAGGTCATCCGAAAATTCACGAAAGTTCACGCCGCTCTGTCACGCCCTCGTTCTATGCGCTGACTCCTTAAAACAGCTGCACTGCAACAGGCTGAGTGTTAGTGGTGACCAGTGTCTGGAAGTCACGAAGTTGACATGCCGTGTGCAACATGACACAAGAGGTGGATTTCTGACACGGTTACAGTCACCGGATTTCCCATTAATTTCTTTTTCTGACTGCTATAGACTTATATAGCACGAGGAACGAAATAAGCGCCACGTTAGTGACCTGTTAGCGAGTGGCAAGAAAATTTCCTACGCACGAAAACCTTCGCGAATCTTTCTCACGATGTCTAGATGGGGCAGGAAGCTATTCCGCCGCAAAATGATTCAGTTGACTGTATTGAGCGATATATGGACAGTCGATGTGTCTTCGGCAGTTGATTCCTCCTTTTCCTACAGCAACCACTTTTGGGGCCATGAAAGTAGCACATTATTCTGCTTCACTGCTTCTTAAGTTAGGCAACTTAACAAAAGTTCAGCTCCTAACTCATTCTTTCGCTTATCTAACCGCATAGTACTGAAAATACTGCGATTGCCTGAAAAAGCCGCTAACTGTCTCTGCTTTCTTTCGTTAAATTCCGGGTTCTAATATATTTTGTTGGCCCGTTTCGTTATCCAAGTTTCCAGTAACGAACTCGACGCTTTTGTGGGTAACATTCCTACATTCTCTTTTTCTTACATCCTCCTTCGTCTCCTCATTTCCGGTACAGCACTTACGCCCGGAAGACGAAACAAACGTGTGAATTTGGTTCACCCGGCTACCCCGAGCTGACATTACGCTCCACAAGAATGCATTATATTAACGAGAGAAAGGGAGCGCCAGCTGCGACGCGGAGATGATACCCCGGGGCTACCTCGCTCTATAGGAGCCAGCAGCCCGTGGACCTCAATTCGGAGCGGCCCGTGGCGGGCCCACTAGCCGACGCGGTGTCTTCGATGACCTCCCCCCCCCCTCCTTCCGCCCAAAGAACAAACACGGCCGTAATAGCGGCGCGGGAAGTGACCGCGCGACGGCCAGCGAGATTCGGCCAGGCCGCCCTCATTTACCGCGCGGAAGTGTTTGCAAGAACAAGGCGGTGCACGAATCGCTAATACCGTCGCGGGTTGTATTACGGCGCGCGGCATTACGTATGCCTCGATGTTACGGAAGCTTCGTAACTTTTCGCCCCCCCCCCCCCAAAATCGGTCCCGGGAGGGTTTCACCCCGAGGCGTACACCGTGTAAGGTGCAAACGCGACTCACGCTGATGTGGTCGCGATAGAACTTTGGCGTAGCGGCGCGCCGAATGTAGCCCTGCTGTGTGGTCGGGTGGTTTCGGACTTCCTCTTGGGGCGAGCCTAGAGCCGTATAGTGATTAAAGCTTTATCTGGCCTCTGAGATGTGCGCAGTGATATCATTCTGTTCCGAGTATGTTATATAGTCCCGAGCAGGACTCTCATTTGCCTCAGGTTGTATACGGGAATAGACAGTATGCTGTGGTGGTCTTTCCAGTGGGGCGATATTAATAATGGCGGACTATATACACAGCTTTGATGTCGTTCCTACTTAAATAACTCGGCCCACATTTGTGGGAATTAGTCACTGTACTGAGGAATCAGGTCGAACACCGCGTTTGCCTGTGTCCCCTTTTATTAAAAGGATGTTTTTCTCGAATGGCTCGTGTAGCAAGGCGATTGAACAAGTACGTGATGTTGTGATTTGTCTTCTACATGTTTTCCGGTGTCAAATGTAAAAGTATTTTTATAAATTTTCGGGCTGGATGTTCAAGCTCTCGTGATATGAGTCGGTTCACTGATTTTCTTTTATCTTTCGTCCAGGCAGAAGAAAGCTGCTTCTCTGCAATGCTACATCTATGAAGAAAACTAAAGGGTAGATGTAGGCTAATTCAGTTTAGCAGCGACCAAGTTAAGAGAATCCAAATCATGGCTTTGAGAACTTCCGTGTTTGGTCATTTACACGTCACTGATTTGAAATAAAGCTTTAAATTGTAAAATGAGGATTAGTGACGACTTGCATGCCAAAAATGTTTTAAATGTGCCAGTTCCAGGCAGGGCAAGTTGCGCAATCTCTTGGGTTTGGTGCGTTCTCTAATTGACTGAAATATATTGGTCTGAAAATTCAATAAACGCACACAGGGAGGAATGAAATTCCTTTTTGCGCAAACCAATTTCAACCGTCAAATGCAGACCTGGCGAACACTGAGGCGAGAGATAGTCTTTTTGAGCCCTAAGTAAACGTTTCGGACCTGTTAAACATGAATGTGATAGGAAACGTGGGTCTGAGAGAAGCTAAATGTATAAACAGCATAATTTCTGTACGGAATAATGTTTTGTTGATATTTGTATTGGAAGCAAGGAATCAAATAAGAAACGAATACAGGGTAGGTAATCAGAATAGCACAACGTTTGTCTAATCTACACTGGCGTAGGAGAAAGCGAAACATAAGTTTTTCAGGGGTCAATAACATTGTTAAGGTTCCGGTTAGGAGGTTAAGCACAGGTCACAATTGACTGAGCGATGTTCGCTCAGAGTGATTTATTAAACGTTTTTTTAGCTGCTCAGTGTGCAAGAGAAAACGCTACTGTTAGTTTATGTAGTAGTAAAGAGGCTAGGTTTGTGGAGTAACTTATTAAGAGGCTACGTTTCTGGAGTAACTTACATAACGAAAGTGCGCAAGGTATGCAGGTATTAGAGCTGGCGATGCAGCTCGTCCTTCCTTCCTTTGTACCTCGGAAGGAAAGTTAAAGACTATAATGCACTGGCGGCAAGTTAGTGATGTGCACTGCAAGCCAGGTATCAACGGCCTCACCTCATTCAGCCTCCCCGGGCGCGCACGCCCTTTCAAGACGAGGCGGGTGGTGGTGGCATTCTTTCTTTTCTCCCTTTTCGCTCTAATGCCACGGGCGGCGGCCGACGGATGCGTGACATTGATTTCTATCGCGGACCGCGAAGAAGTGCTGTCAGTGGCCGCCCGTGGTCTCTGTGCTAGCTTTTTTCGTTTTTTTTCTTTGGACTCGTGGCTGCCTGGTCGGGGCCAGTCACCTGCCCGCACTCGTCTTCAACGGCGGCGAGCCGGCCGGCCGTTAGGAAAGCCGCACGACCGCTCGCTTCCAAGTGGTCGCCGCACACGCGGAAGAAGGGTTCCACGTGTCCATTCGCCTTCTTCTTCTTTTCTTTTTTTCACGGTTCTTATCGCTCGCTCGGCGGGCAGCGTGCCTGTGTGTAGTGGGATTGAGACCTCCTTCACGACCCTGAAATCACCTCCACGCGAGCTCACTCGCGGCCCACCGTTTCTTTATGGCTTTCGCGGCGTGTCTTTGTTGTTGTACAGCCGTTCGCATGCGTTCGTCCATGGGGGCGGGGGGGGGGTCTTTCTTTCGGTTTCATGCTACTTTTTTTCCGCTGTTCGTGTTCTGCGCTCCAGCTCCGGCGTGTTTTCGTGATGTCCACGCTGCCCGTGAGCTTCCACGCTCGCGCGGGCCGGCCGGCCGTACTCTTGAGAATGCGCCGTCCTGTCGACTGTGCCACAATGTCCTGTCGACTGCGCCACGACGTCCTGTCGAGGACGCCACTCCTGATGGCGCGATGGCGTCCGTCCCGCATACTGCCGACTCTGAGGCGGGCTCATGTTTTACGCAGCGCTGCCTTCCCGCCAGTAACTGTCGGATGTTGAACGTCGTTTTTTAGCTAGAGTCCTGTCTCTTACATCTATTTGGCATCCACTGTGCACTTTTGTTATGCAAAGTTGTATCATACCAAATGTCCCTGCTACTTCGCCGACATAGAAATGAACGCGACAGAAACAGCTAGAGGGGAGGCGAAGGATCAGCAGGTGAGGGTTCCCAGGCAATCCAGTGCGACAGGTACAGAGAAAGAAGTATGAGGGAAGCATTAGTACTTGTCTTTGCTAAGGCTACCTTTTGCACGCATTGTTTTACTTGTTATTTTTAACATTTGCTTGTCTGTTCGTGCTTGTATTTTTATTATTCCTGGTGTAAACCACATGCCACTGCTTTGTTTCTGATAAACCATAACTTGAATGACATCGGATGTGCCTCGGTGCATCTAGTGTTATGTGATGGTGACACCTCGACTATATATGACAGACCCGTTTACGATTACTCTGCTCGCTTTTTGTGTTGTTGATATGGCATTTACTGTGGCTTTGATTTTCATCTGGGGTCCGCAGTGTCCAGTTTTCCAGTGGCCTGTTCTTCTGTTGCTTCGATATGCGGTTATGAAAACGTTCAATTTGGGTTTTCCAAAACACCTATAACTTACATTTAGCATTCTTGTAGGGTCGAGGAATTCCCAGGAAATCTCAATACTCAGTATCTCGCTGCTATTATATTCGATCTGAACAGTTCTGTTTGCTGTTTCCTGGTGAAAACTAGCTATAATAGCGAGGCCAGCTAGTTCATACTCGAACGACTATGACTGCTTTGTATTGGGTCCAATGTCGCATTGCGAAACGCGAATATTGAGTGTATAGATTTCATTTGTAAGGAAACTAAATTTTATGAGCGACATTGTTTCCCATGTTTGTTTCTTATGAGAAATAAGTTTTCGCGCAAGAGAATTGTGTTTTCACGTATAGTCAAATTAAAATCCGAGAGCTATCGTGTCCGTAGATTGTGTGTACATCGTAGTTTAGGATTTTCCGCGTATTTTAGCCTGAGAAATTCAGTTAGTTGAGTAAATTTCTTGCGTCACATGGATGGCCTGGGTATGGATGGTTCGAAAGTATTTTTGCCGGAACGGCGTCCAACGCCGACGCCGGATTTTCTGCGACACGGGATCCTTAACGTTATCGCCTTAAAATATTCCTGCATGGTCCTTATACTTGCATTGCACAAAGCCCATTGCGCACAAATATATCACCTTTGTACCTCAATTTTGTTTTTTCGCTCGATGAAATAACACTTCTGTGTGCATCGCTTGTTGTTTCCTCATGGCGTACCTCCGTGTCGCTGCGTCAAAATATGGAAACAGCTTAGCAAAATTAGCACATTTAGCCGATATGATCTCAGCGCTGCCAAAAGGTTGCCCTACTTCTTTTTCCTGCTTATTCATTTCCTGACGCCAGGAACCGATAAGCGGTCATCATTGCTTTACGAACAATGAAGAGTTGCAGTGAGCACCATTCTTTGTTTCTTTTTTGTTCTTTCTTTCTTCCTTGATATCCGTCACTGGCTGTACGCACCGGTCCTTCCGCAAAGCCTCAAGTAATTCGCCTGGAGTTCCACACTGCTTCGGAAATCGGCTCAGCGAGCCATAACTCATTTCGTACTTCCGCTTTCCCGTTACTGTAGAGACCTTGAACCATGGTGTTTTTAGCCTTTTTATTTGTTTCTGCATTGGATACGAGGCATCGTATTTGTGTGCTGGTTTCGCCTGTAAATGCCTGAGCACGGTTGGAACACGAAGGGAAGTAGGGATGAAGTTGACGAGTCGCGGTAGGGGAGGAGGAGCGTAACGTCTAAATCACCTTTGGTAAAGTTCACGTTACTGTGCCCTACTCCACAAAACAGCATTCTTCTAAACTCCTCGGCAATGCGCCATTCTCTAATGACCTCTCGAAGTTTGCTGCGGGCTATTCTCTTAACGCCTTCCTTTTAACTCCGTATTTTGCCCAGTTCTATAAGAGCCTCTTCCTGCGAGCTCTTTTTGCCTTGCTTCCATTTTTCTGCGACGCTCTTCACAAGGCGTAGCGTAAACGGTCGTTGTGCGAGGCTTGATAGACCGGTACGTGTTATGCGGTCCGTTTATTGCGGTCTCGCTCATTCCGTGGCCCTCAACGGCGTGACGGTGACGCCCGCCAGTCGGAAGACCGCGTCGTCCACCTCCGGGTCGCAGTTTACGCGGACAAGGTCGTTTGCGGAGTGCGACCTCTCGGAGGCCGACAGCGGAGTAACGGGTCGTTTCCCGTTTTGAGACTACGCTGTGCGTCTCGAACTGCACACTTTGCCTGTGGTTGCAACGGTCTGTGCCTGCTGGATTACTATGAATGCGCCGTCACCTCGTGATGGGGCTGATGGCTCTTTGCGCGAGGAAGCGGCGTTCCAGTTCCGTCGAAACAACCTATTATTTCTTTCTCCATTCGTAATGGCTTTCTTGTTGTTATGGCGGCTGCAGAGGACTGTGTTCATGGATTGCGGCTATAGTTTCTTCCGAGATTGTTTTTTTTCCATTGTTCAGGAAAGAAATGGGGCTGGCGCCTCATTCGGTTGCTCACAGTGCGTGAGTTATTTGTTTATACGGTATTCGGTTAGCAACTAACAGGTGCTAATGACCCTTTATAACTGAAGGAAAACGTCACTTTGGGTCAACCGGAATGATTCTATTCCCTGAACGAAGAAGCTAGAGAAGAATGCAAGCATCACGAATGAGACAAAAGCCTAATAATTACATATTTTTCAATGCTGCTAGTAGACGCCAATGCGTACGGTGCCAGTCACGTTAAATCTCGCCAAAATAAAGGTATCCCCCAAAATAAGCATCCGAGAATACGGCCTCTGGTGCTATTCTCGAAGTTGTCAAATTCTGCCACGTTGCGAAACGCGCCATCTTGACAGTTGTGATTGGTTCAGAGGGACGCTATAGCCTCTCTGATTGGCTCGATCGAAACTCCGCCATTGCGTAATTTGCCAGCATGGCGGAATTTGACCCGAATAACATCCTATTAATTATACACGCAAGTAACCAGTGAAGATCTCGCGTCAGCACCGTGGGCACTATGATATTTTGGTGGGCTTCCGGTGGCCGCCGTGGTTCATGCCTTCCCGAGTATATCCGCTTAGCAAAACCTTGAGCAGCCGAATCCTAGTCGCGCGCAGGGAGGTTCCCTTGCCGGTATGCCCCATTGTGTCCGCCCGAGGACCTGGCCACCGTCTCTCCCGTTGCACGCGCTTTATTTCTGTTCACTCGCCTCGGAGTTGATGTTAAAGCGGGGCTGCTTTCTCCGAGCGCCCTAATTTGGCCAGCGAGATTATTAGCCTCCTAACGCGCACTGCGCGCGGGCACTTCGGCGTGGTCGTGACTGATTCGAGGAACTAGAGAGGAAGGAGAGGGTAACAAGAGCGAGAGAGAAGGAACAGGCGAGATGAATAGTGAATAACGAAGCAGTTCGGCGTGTGTCTGTGTGTGTGTGGGGGCGATGCGTATCGCCGATAAGGCGCGTTGATGGGAGAGGGTGGAAGGAGGCAGTGCGGCGAAGTCGTGCTCTGTCGTTGTTACGCTTTCTCGTTGGCTGCCAATCGCCGCCGCCGCCGGCCGGGTGCGATCAGCGTTCGCTCGCCCATTGCCCGTTCCGAAAGGCACGCGATGCCGCGAAAGTGGAGGCAGGCATTCGAACCCGCCGCCGGCGACGGCCGCGCGCCGCGCGAGTATGTAGGACCACAAGTGGCGCGACCTTGGCGGGCCGCGAGGAATGACGACGAGATAAGCGTCTCTCGTCGAGAGCAACGCGGCTCTTTGGTGCACGTGCGTGCGTGTTGTTGCGTTTCGCCTGCGACACGTGGTTTTGCCGGCGCGACTGCGGCGGGGCGGCAGACATTTTGGCCCGATCGTCGTCGCCGCAACACTCATCGCCAGGTGTTTCCTGGCGCGACTGCGGCGATGCGACCGCCTAGGGATCATCCTCGCATTCCAGTCATTGTGCCCGAAACAGGCGATGCCAAAGCAGGGATCTCATTCCAGTCATTGTGCCCGAAACAGGCGATGCCAAAGCAGGGATCTCGTTCCAGTCATTGTGCCCGAAACAGGCGATGCCAAAGCAGGGACCATCCTCTCATTACAGTGATTGTGTCCGACCGGCAGCGCCACGACAGGGTGCTACGAGATCGTGCTCGACATGGTGCTACGGCATCGCTACGACAGTGTGCGTCACCATTAGCCCATTGTACATTCACGTGCTCGTCTTTTGAGGGGTTCCTTCTTGCCCTCAACTGCGAGAGTATAAAAACAGCTGCCCCCGGACGCCAAAAGGAGGGCTCCGATTTCTTCTGTTGAGTGAAGTGCTCTCCCGTCTCTCTACTTCGGTCAAACCTGACCGCCAACTCTTTGCGATGTTAAAATAAACAAGTTGTTTCGTTGTTACCAGTCGACTCATGCTTTGCCGGGACCTTCGGATGCTTCCAGTTGTACCCCAGGCCGCCAGGCCAACGCTACCCTTGGGGCTTGCGACCCAGGTACAACCACGGGCGTCAGCGCCGAGTTCCCAACAGATCGTACCAGCAGTCCGATTCAAACATCTGGTTGGCAGCGGTGAGATCGCCTCCGACTTCAAACAACTGTCTGCCAGCGGTGAGATCGCGACAACGGAGGCCAGCAGCGAAGAGATGCAGTTGACGGTATGCTGAGCAGCTCAACGACGATCCGGGAGCAGTGCAACGAGCCCTGTGTGATGACTGGTTGCCTGCAGCGGAACGACTGCGCTGGACTCTTGGCTGCGAGGTTTGGTGAGTGCGGGACTTTCTTCTTCTGAGCTTTGCCAGGCTTTTGTTAGTGTCAGAAACAGAGCTGGTAATTGTGGTTGTCGTTGCTGCCGGGTTAATTTGCGGCAAGACAATAGTAAGCAGTAGAGAAAGCAGCATTCAGAGCAGCCATGGATTTGAAGTCGTTGCGCAAACCGAAATTGTTGGAGCTTGCAAGAGAGTTGGGTCTGGATGTCTCGGACAAACTCAGAAAACCAGAACTGCTAAAGGCTATTCTTGAGTTAGAGGCTGAGGATGACGAGCTGTCGGAATGCCTTGAGACTATTGAGGAGAGGTCAAAAAGACAGGAGCGCGAACTTAAAGAGCAAAAAGAGAGACATGAGCGCGAACTTAGAGAGCAAAAAGAGAAACAGGAGCGCGAACTTAAAGAACAGAAAGAGAAAGAAGAGCGTCAACACGCTTTGGAAATGAAGCGTCTTGAGGTAGAGATGGAACGCGCTCGTAATGGAAGTCAGGCACACGGTGCAGGAGAACGAGTATTGTTCAAAATGACTGACCTGATGCGGCCGTTTAAGCTTGGAGAGGACATTGGTTTGTTCCTGGTTAACTTTGAGCGAACGTGCGAGAAGCAGGGGTTCTCTCGGGAAACGTGGCCACAGCGCTTGCTCACTTTGTTACCCGGCGAGGCGGCCGACGTAGTCGCTCGCTTGGATAGAGAGGAGGCAGAGGATTTCGACACAGTGAAATCGAGTCTTCTAAAAAAGTACCGGCTGTCTGCGGAGGCGTTCCGTCGGAAGTTTCGGGAAAATGAGAAAGGCAGAAGTGAGTCATATACAGAGTTTGCGTATAGGCTTATGTCGAACATGCAGGAGTGGCTCAAAGAAGAGAAAGCGTTTGGTGACCACGATAAAGTTCTGCAGTGTTTCGGGCTAGAACAGTTTTATAGTCGGTTACCGGAGAACGTGCGATACTGGGTCTTGGATAGGCCAGACGTTTGTACGGTGGCTAGAGCCGCTGAGCTAGCCGAGGAGTTTGTGACGCGTCGAGCTCGCGGAGCTAAGGACGGTCAAAAGGGTGAATTTGGCTCGAAGTTTGAGAGGCCGAAGTTCACACCCATGAGATTAAAGGGGGACACGCGTAGTGAGGATGCGAGTGAAAGCAGTCCGACCAAACGTAAAGAGACGGCGGCAGCCAAACGCAGAAAGCGGTTCGAGATGAGGCGAGCGGGCGTTTGTTATACGTGCCAGAAGCCGGGTCACTTTTCGGCGCAGTGTCCGGAAACAACACCAAAAGTTGTGTTTTTTTCAATAGGCAGCACTGACGAGAACATGAAGCTTCTCGAGCCTTACATGCGAGACCTCCTCGTGAACGGGAAAGAGTGCCGAGTGCTTCGCGATTCCGCAGCTACGATGGATGTAGTTCACCCATCTTACGTAGAACCCCATATGTTCACGGGCGAGTGCGCGTGGATCAAGCAAGCCGTGGAAGCTCATAGCGTGTGTCTGCCAGTAGCAAAGGTGCTTATTGAAGGACCTTTCGGAGCGCTTGAGACAGAGGCGGCAGTGTCATCTATGCTGCCACCCCAGTACCCGTACCTATTTTCAAACAGGTCCGATCACCTCCTGCGCGAGAAGGGGCTTTTGTTTGGTGAAGCTAGTGTTCAGGCCTTAACCAGATCGAAGGTTCGGGAGCTCGCTGCAAAGGCGGTAGTTGCGGGGCCGACGTTATCAAACAACGAAAAAGGGTCAGAGGCGCAGCAAGCTGATATTCAGAGCACGCCCGAACTGAATAAAATTGAGTCTGTAGCGTTGAAGGCGCCAGATACTGGAGAGGAAACGCCCGACACGGGAAAGTTAGAAGAGCTATCTACAGATTTGCTCATCGCGCCTACGTCAGACGGACTTGATAGGTTGCTAAAAGTCAGCCGGTCGGCTTTGATAGCCGAGCAAAAAAAGGATGGCAGCCTGGAAAACGTGCGCTGCAATGTCAAAGAAGGTATCGCCAGGAAAACTGCGCGTTTTGTGGAAAGAGGTGGAGTCCTGTACCGGAAGTATCTAGACCGAAGAGGAGTGGAGTTCGATCAGCTGGTCGTGCCTCAATGCTATCGTCAGGATCTGTTGCGCTTGTCACACGGGGGTTCGTGGTCCGGACACCTAGGAGTTAAGAAAACTAAGGACCGTCTCTTGCAAGAGTACTATTGGCCAGGGTGTTTTCGGGACGCAGACCATTTCGTGAGGACATGTGACACTTGTCAGCGGGTGGGCAAACCAGGGGACAAATCAAGGGCGCCGTTGAAATTGGTACCTATCATTACGGAGCCTTTTAGACGGCTCGTTATTGATACAGTGGGACCTCTGCCGGTAACAGCCACGGGGTACAGACACATTTTGACTGTGATCTGCCCAGCGACAAAGTTCCCTGAAGCAGTGCCGCTTAAAGAACTCAGCTCAGTTGAGATAGTTAATGCACTTCTGTCCATATTTGCGCGAGTTGGTTTCCCTGCGGAAATCCAATCAGATCAGGGCACAGTGTTTACTAGCGCTTTGACGACAACTTTTCTCGAAAGGTGTGGGGTAAAGCTGTTACACAGCTCAGTGTACCACCCACAGTCGAATTCCGTTGAGAAGCTCCACTCCGTCATGAAGCGCGTGTTGAGAGCGTTGTGTTTTGAACATCGAACTGACTGGGAGCTGTGTCTGCCTGGGGTGATGTTTGCTTTAAGGACCGCGCCGCATGCGGCTACGGGGTTTTCGCCAGCTGAACTGGTGTACGGTCGCTCGCTTCGATCTCCGCTTCGCATGCTTCGAGAATCATGGGAAGGTAGGGGCGACGACCCAGTCGTGGTGGAGTACGTACTTAAGCTCCTCGAACGCTTAAGAAGGGCACAGGAGTTGTCAGGTGAAGCAATGACAAAGGCCCAGCAGAGGGCCAAGGTTTATTATGATCGGACAGCCAGGGCCCGTCGTTTTGAGGTTGGCGATGAGGTCATGATATTGCGCACATCGCTAAACAACAAACTAGACGTGCAGTGGGAGGGCCCAGCACGAATTGTTCAGAAACTGTCGGACGTTAACTACGTGGTAAGTCTGCCAGGAAAGCGGAAAGCACAGCAAGTTTACCACTGTAATCTGCTCAAACCTTATAGACAAAGGGAAGCAGTGGTGTGCATGATGGTAAACGTTCCTGAGGAGCTTCCGGTCGAGCTTCCAGGACTAGGCTCAGTGACGAACAGGGAAGACACCGGTCAAGTCATTAGTGACCTTATCAGTAAAGCACCGCTGTCGCCCGAGCAGAAAACCGAACTACACCAGCTATTACAAGAGTTTCAAGGTCTGTTCTCTGAGAGGCCTGGTAGGACTTCTGTACTTACTCATGATATAGAACTTACCTCCACAGAGCCAGTACGATCCAAGGCATATCGGGTGTCACCCCGCCAGAGCGATATTATGGAGGCTGAGGTAAAGAAAATGCTACAGCTCGGTGTTATTGAGGCAGGTGAGAGTGATTATACCTCCCCTTTGATTTTAGTTGAGGTACCGGGCAAGGAACCTCGTCCTTGCGTCGACTACCGCAGGCTTAATTCCATCACTAAGGATCAAATTTATCCGATCCCTAACATCGAGGAGCGCCTTGAGAAAGTTAGTAGCGCTCAGTTTATTTCCACCCTAGATCTTGTCAGGGGTTATTGGCAGGTTCCACTCACAGAAGAGGCTAGTAGGTATGCGGCGTTCATTTCACCAATGGGAACATTCCGTCCTAAAGTGTTGAGTTTTGGTTTGAAGAACGCGCCATACTGTTTTTCAAGTCTCATGGATAAAGTGTTGCGGGGACAGCAAGAATTCGCTTTACCGTATCTAGACGACGTGGCGATATTCTCCGCATCCTGGTCTGAGCATATGACACACTTGCGGGCAGTGCTAACCCGCCTGCGCGAAGCGGGCTTGACAGTAAAGGCTCCTAAGTGCCAGTTAGCACAGGCCGAGGTTGTCTACCTCGGTCACGTGATTGGTCAGGGTCGTCGCCGCCCCTCTGAAATAAAAGTGGCCGCTGTGCGAGACTTTCCGCAACCGCGCACCAAGACCGATATTCGGTCGTTCTTGGGTGTCGCCGGCTACTATCAGAGATACATCCCTAGGTACTCTGATATCGCGGCTCCCCTGACGGATGCTCTAAGAAAGACAGAGCCTCAAACAGTCGTCTGGGACGAAACCAAGGAAAGAGCTTTTAGCGCCCTAAAGAGTGCCCTAACAAGCCAGCCTGTGCTACGATCGCCAGACTATACAAAAGGGTTCATTGTTCAGTGCGATGCTAGTGAGCGAGGCATGGGCGTTGTACTGTGCCAACGGGAAAATGGAGAAGTAGAACACCCCGTCCTGTATGCTAGTCGTAAGCTGACCAGTCGTGAGCAGGCGTATAGCGCCACCGAGAAAGAGTGTGCGTGTCTCGTGTGGGCCGTTCAGAAATTGTCATGCTATCTAGCCGGCTCGAGGTTTATCATTGAGACGGATCACTGCCCTCTCCAATGGCTGCAGACCATCTCTCCCAAAAATGGCCGCCTCCTGCGCTGGAGCCTCGCTTTACAACAATATTCCTTTGAGGTGCGTTACAAAAAGGGGAGTCTCAACGGTAACGCCGATGGCTTAAGGCGAAGCCCCTAACGTAGGAATCAGCCTCAAAATTGTTTGTTACTGATGTTTTTCTTCCTGAGGCAGGATTTTTTTTTAACATATTGCTTTTGTTTAGTGTTTCAAAGTGATGATATGCTTTCTAGTGCAATTTTTCAATTTGTGGACGCGTTCTGAGTGATGCTAGACTACTGTAAGGAACTAGGCAGTGGTATAAAAAGGGGAAAGAGCCTGGCAGGGCTTAGTGAGGGTTGTGCCGTGCTTGCTGACTGAGCGGTTGAGTTTCAGCGTAGTTCTAACGCTTGCCGGGAACGAGAACAAAAATGTGAACTCTCCCGAAGTCACTTTGCAGTGTCCCGTGCGAACCTGAACGAGAGAACGAGGCCTTCTCTGTGCGCTGCGCTCAAGAAACGTCGAGGGACGCCCGACTTCGGTTATGAGCATCATCGAGCGACATCCCTCCGGACAGCGGATGCAGTCCCCTGTCCATCGGGATCTCCTTCCCCCGGCGGGGCGGTCTGTTGCGTTTCGCCTGCGACACGTGGTTTTGCCGGCGCGACTGCGGCGGGGCGGCAGACATTTTGGCCCGATCGTCGTCGCCGCAACACTCATCGCCAGGTGTTTCCTGGCGCGACTGCGGCGATGCGACCGCCTAGGGATCATCCTCGCATTCCAGTCATTGTGCCCGAAACAGGCGATGCCAAAGCAGGGATCTCATTCCAGTCATTGTGCCCGAAACAGGCGATGCCAAAGCAGGGATCTCGTTCCAGTCATTGTGCCCGAAACAGGCGATGCCAAAGCAGGGACCATCCTCTCATTACAGTGATTGTGTCCGACCGGCAGCGCCACGACAGGGTGCTACGAGATCGTGCTCGACATGGTGCTACGGCATCGCTACGACAGTGTGCGTCACCATTAGCCCATTGTACATTCACGTGCTCGTCTTTTGAGGGTTTCCTTCTTGCCCTCAACTGCGAGAGTATAAAAACAGCTGCCCCCGGACGCCAAAAGGAGGGCTCCGATTTCTTCTGTTGAGTGAAGTGCTCTCCCGTCTCTCTACTTCGGTCAAACCTGACCGCCAACTCTTTGCGATGTTAAAATAAACAAGTTGTTTCGTTGTTACCAGTCGACTCATGCTTTGCCGGGACCTTCGGATGCTTCCAGTTGTACCCCAGGCCGCCAGGCCAACGCTACCCTTGGGGCTTGCGACCCAGGTACAACCACGGGCGTCAGCGCCGAGTTCCCAACAGATCGTACCAGCAGTCCGATCCAAACAGTGTGTATGTGTGTCTCGGAGAGAGGGAGAGAGAGAGATTGTGCATGCATGTGTCTGGTTTGTTTCTGTCGCCTCGCGGTGGCGGCCATATAGTTCGAAGCGGGTACAGAGGCTGTTACTAGTGGTTAACTGTGCACTGTAACCACACGTACAGCAGCGTTTCATCGTGCTTTTACGCGCGAAGCGTGCGTGGTATGTAACGGTGTCCTGTAACACCCGCTGGGCACTCGTGGCGGGTCCCCTATCACGAATATCTTGTTAACGGTCCCGCAAGATTAAGTGTTTTGTTTCCTTTTTCCTTCTCCACCTTTCCTTTCAGTCCTCCTCTTACTTCTGAATTTGCCCGCTCCGTAGCGTTGGTAGTTCAAGATGTGACCTTGTCGCGGGGCGGCGACACGCGAGCTTAGCCGGCGGTGACGAGAAATTATGCAAACATCGAACGACAGTGTTCGGTGTGTACTACGTGCGCACGACTTCGAGTTACAGAACGAAACTGTGTTAATTACTTTAGTCGTGTGGTGGCGCCGTTTGAATTGTGGATATATTACACAGCGCGTGGCAGTTCAGCTTACAAAGCTAACGCCTATCAAATGACAGCGCATACGTATACGCGCTCAATTGATGCTTAACGAAGCACAAAATAATGTTAGTCATTCCCATTTGTCCCGTCTCATGCCCTGTCGTTTGAACGAATCGATTTCGAATTGAGCTGGGCGATTGATTTGTCAATATGCCGATTAATCTGTTCGCGCTTTAATCGCGATTAACCGATTTAATTCATGCAAGCATAATCAGGCAAGCGTCGGCGCCGACGTCCCGGGTTCACGTGTTCAACAGCGAGGTAATGAACTAAACTGGAGTACAGAGAGAGTGTTCCAACGGTGCTTGTGTGCGCGCCTCTCACGAGGATTCGGGACAAAAAGCGACCAATACGCACTGCACTTCCGAGCCAGTGCGACAAGCGGTCAGGTGAATAGGCTGTCAGAACTGTATGGGTTTATTTTGCCTGAATGAGTTTGATGTGCTCGATACACTCGAACGAGGTGTCACTGACGTGATGCTAAAGACAGCTGTCTGCACAAAAGGGTGCAGTTTTTTGTTTTCTTCCAAGTATATGTATAAATAATAAAATTTCGGACTTTCTACCTGACGTGCGTAAATCCGAAACACCACATTATTCGATTAATTTAGGAAAAAGAAAGTTCAGATTGGTGTGATTTAAATGTTTAATCGATGCACCACGCCCTGCATTAAAGAGTGTTACCAAATATTTATGGTGAACACGGGTTTTGTGCATGCTTGAGGAGCGTTCGGACGAACGCGAGTAACCTCAGCCGTCGGACGCGCACGCGGAAGGTATCCGAGTCGCAGCTCATTTTCGGTGTGGACGGAGCGCGTGCTTCCTTCGCCGCTGTGTAAGCTTGCGGAAGCTGCGGGCGCAGAGCCTTTGCGTTTAGGGCCAAGGATGGGGAGAAGCGTACTTACCCTAAATGACTTCGAGGTGCTGACACTTTGCGAAACGCGCCTGGTGGTCCAAGAAGAGCGCGAGATCTCTGTACTATTTTTTCCCTTCCTGCTTCTATTTCCTGATTTTCGAACACTGTGACGTTGCTTCTCAGCGCTTTTGTTTCGTCTCTTAGAGGAAACAAGATGAATTCGAGGCTCCTATACCGACTCAGAGCAAATGTGTTCGACTCAGAACAAATGGCGCCTCTTCTTTTTCACTCCCCGCCCTTTTTTTTTAAGGCGAAGCTGCCTGTGCCTGCCTGTGCCTGTTGCCCCCCACGCACACGCTCGCACACAGTGTCTCACATCTTGCTTTTTAACCTCTTCTCGAAAGTTAAATTTCTCCTCCACGAAATTTGCGAAGTGGCTTAGATGTGGGTCACGAGCCCTCGTCTTCGCTTGCTTAATCGCACGGAATTGTGCAGGTACACACATAGTGTTGTCAAACCTCCATCTCCTCTCACCCTATGGGCGCTCCGCTAAAACTGCGCCCATTGCCCAATTACTAACGAATGGCGTGTTCCTGAAGGCAATTGATCGATGGCATTTCAACGTCCCAAAAGCGGCACATCGGCTACTAGAGACGCTCTGTAGCTGGGGTCTTCGGATTTCGCTTCTCGTAGGCAGCTATCGAGCCCGTGTATAGTTGGGTGTTCCTCGTGTACAGTACTACAATCTTACACGGGGGGAACCAACGATGGAGCTCTTTCGAATGGTGTAGTCCTCACTGCCCCTGAAAGCACAAATGTTTCCGCGTGGGCGCCTTATAGGTATACGTACACACGCCGAGAAGCGTGGGCGTGTACCCGGTATAGCACGAACAAGGGGCCCAGCGGTCGGGACACGGAAAGCGCGAAGTTCGGCGTTAAGTAAGCCGGCTGCTGCTGCTGCGGCGTTCTCGGCGCTTGACCTAGATGCTGCCGGTGTTGCGATCACGCATCGCGCGTCGTTCTCACGCTTTCACGCTCGCCACCCCTGTGATTACTTTGGACCCTAAGGAAGGAAGGGCGTCTACAAGTGTTCGACGTTCGCGGGGCCCCCACCGCGCGCCGATGAAGCCTTTGCCTTGTGGGCTTGGAATGGCTTTTGTTTCCGAGCTGTTGTTTCCAATGCGCCTACCCGCGTTGTTGTCGGGCGGGCAGAAAAAATCCCGCGCCTCTTCCTGAGCGAGAGTGTCGCTCAAGGGTTATAGAGCCGTTCACTCCTGGAGGTTATACAGTGCTCGGTTGCATTAGCGAAAGAGCTAGGCTGTTAGCTGGATGTTGGTGTTTCTCTCCATTTCTCTTGTTGTGCGCTCGCGTTAGTGCGTTTCTCTTTGTGGGTGTTCGTGATTTAGCGAAGGCAAGAAACAATGGACACGCAGCTCTCGGGAGCACCATAAAGCAGTACCATATGCGGCGGAACTATAGGGCGCCGAGACCGGGCGTTATCCCGCTCTGCCCCCTGGGTCGCTCTTGTAAGAAATAGGAACAGTGGGCAGGAAGGCCTTGTAATTCAACGGCGATAAACTCATGGCAACGTTAATGCTCTACAGACAACGTTTTAGTTTAGCCAGTGGGAGCTGCCAGACCGGAAACGCCGCGTTGTTAAGTATAGTTTTGTGGCTACTGTTACTGCAGTCGCCGGAAGGAGGGAGGTTGGTCGGAAAGGGTTTGATGTAGGTGCAAACGCGCCGCAAGCACTACACGCTCACAGAGACAGTGGCCTTACTGATTCAGCGCCTGGCAGCCCCAACATGGTGGCATTCCATCGCCTCTGTGTATTCAGAATCGACTGTCTGCCGCCATACGGCAGCGCTCTGAGCATCCTACACGAGAAAGCCCGCTGTGCCTCAAGTCAGGTCTTCGCCGTGCATATGACACAGCGTGGCCGCATCGCCTTCTTCCTTTCCGGCTTGCCGCCCTCATCAAGCTCTCGAGATGGGGTGGCAGTGGTCGGGAGAAGGGGAGGGGGGGGGGGGGTAGGGCTGTCCTGCAGCGCGGCTCTTGATGGATCGACACCCATGCAACGATCGCGGCGGAGCTGGTTTGAGGCATTGCTTCGCGTCCTTGATCGGGGTGAAGTGGGGAGGGGGGAGGGGGGTAGGGCTCGGCGCGTGCTGGCGCTCTGGCACTGCGTACATCCAAGGTTGGCGCCCTTTCCGCGTAGACGCACGCTCGCCTTTAACGCGCTTGGCGTTATGTGTTTACGCATGCGTATACGTACGCTACGGCATTCGGCTGTCGAGGCCTTCCTCCCTCGCGGCAGAACGAGGCACGAGAGCTTTGATCGGCCGTGGGCCCGTTCGAGCTCGGATAGTGGCCGACTGCAGAGCGTGGGATAGTCCCGAGGCAAGGTGACATCGGCAGCTGCGCGTGCGTGTGTGTGTGTAGTGTGCAATACGTTCGGCGCTATGGTAGTGCAATTAGAGGCGCTTCGGCGAGTTGTTTATTTTGTTCGTTTGCTCAAGGCGGCGCCGGTTTCACGAGAGGGAGGGAGCGGGGGACTCGCACCTTCTTCTGGCACTGCCGCGGGCGCCGTGGGAGGACCCTGCTTGGATGTTTGGGCGGGTGCTTGACCGCCTCCGAATCGGCGCGAAGATTTTGCGCCTTGGTCGAGCACCGTGTCTGATCCGCCAAGCCCCCGTGCGCGACCTTGAGCGCGTGCTTGACTCCGTACTCGTGAGGCAGTGTTCCGAGCGCTTAGATTTTTGTGTTTGCAGCTTTCGTTGCCAACTCTGCCAACACTGAGCGATTACTTGATTGTTTAGATCAAGTTGGGAATTCTCTTAATCTAGTCTCTTCTACGCTTAATTACTATGCGCTAATTACGGCTGACTCGAGTGCTGTGTATGGAATATGTGCGCTCTGTCAAGGGGGTCTGCACGTTCCCGACTTCCTGAGAGTTGCCTCTGGCTGTCGTTACATTACTTTCCGCTGATTACGAGCGGATGTTCTTCGTATCGGGTTAAGCAGGGATCTGATATTGTGCAGCAGGGCAATTGTGTAGTGCTGTGGAGCTTTCGGCTTCAGCGCCAACGTGCTGCAAAAGGCTTACGTATACTCTGGAGTCCCTCGTTGTTTCCTATCGCCAGAGATGCAGTAGCGACGTCCGTGCCATTACTTACGTTGCCAGTGCGTTCCTGAAGCAATTGACCGCTTCATGTACGCAAGTGTTTTTTCATGGTTTCAGTTTCAGTTTCAGTTTCAGTTTATTGAGCGTTTGAAATTTTTTACAGAAGTAACTCTAGGAGGTCCCATAGTCAAAGACTGAGGAGGGACCTCCAACAAAAAATACATAAAAAAAGTTTACTTAAAGCGGTTAACAACAGCAGTAGCAATCCTAGGAGCACTAGACTTTTTCTCCAGAAACCGAGTATGTGTATGGACTTCCGCCGTGCATCACCCGCAGTGATTTAGTCTACCTTTAGTCTACTTCAACGAAGTGGTCTCTAAAGGGGCGGTAAAGAGAAAAATACATTGAGCCGTATTAGCAAACCACGCTTCTGCAATACCGAAAAAAGCCACTCTCAGCGTGAGAAAAGCTCTAGTAAGCCACAAAACACGCCGTAAAGGGAGACGAGTGGCGCCGCCGCCTCGAAGTTCCCGCACCAGCTAGCTGTGACGTCACGGAATTTTAAAAGCGCCTGCTTCGGTCTAGCCAAGTTTTTATCGGTACAGGCGGGTCGGGAACTGAACTTCGCAAGTTTCGAGAGTTTCCATTCAGCCACAATGGCCGGGAAAAAAGAAAGGGAGCAGAAATGTACTTCGAAAATCCGTCACGTCACATTGACGTACCGGCGCTCGTTCTTCTGCGCCATATTTAAAGAAAGTGCAACTTCGGCCGTCGTTTTCTCTTCCAGTAACGAAGCTATTACCGCGAAGTCAAAGAAGATAAAGTTTTCGAGGAATACCTTATAAACTGAATAAGGGGTGTCCCTTTAACATATTCACGTGGACACCCTCCCAAATAAAGGTCGTTCAAGGACCTCCTAATTCCGTCGTATTCACCCCAACTCGCGAAAGCAGTATATGGGACGCTCTTTTACGTTTTATCTCTCGCCCTCTTATTTCTTGCCCGTTACTCCCGCCCCATAAACCACCATAACCGTTTTTCCTTTCCCTCTTCCCAAGAGGCCTGGTGCATTGATATAAGATGACTCTGGTTTTCTTTCTTTTTTTACTTAATACATGTTCGACACAACAACAAACAACATCGTACTTTCGCTCTCACGCGAGCTCGTTCTTCCCATACCGCTGCCACCATCCGAGACGCGTTCCCGCCACGCAGGGCGCTCTCTCTTTCTCTCTCTCTCTCTCTCGCGAGCAGGCGCTTTTTCCGTGCCGGCTAATCCTCGCCGCACGACGCGGATGCCGGTCGCGGGAGAAGCAGATGGACGCGGGGAGAAGCCGAACGGCTGCGCGGCCGGTGCACCAGCCCTTGAAAGCTGATCCACGGCACACGTGCTAGATTCCGCGGCACTTTGTTTTTCCTCGCGTGTGCTTCACGACTGGCTGTTTTTGTTTTTTTGTTTGTTTTTTGTCGTTGGCCGCCCCCTGCAAGTGGCGGGCGACGAGCTCCCGCCGTGCGCTACCGGAAATGGCCGGTGCTGTGCCCGCTTCTCAGACGCCGCGCGCACTCCGAGCTTCCTGCGTGTGTGTGTGTGTGTGCATGGGGGAGTGAGGGGGATGGGAAGGCAGAGTGAGAGAGTGCGTGCGCGCGCATACGTGCTTAGGTGTTCGAAGCCCAAGCGCCGCCATATGGGAACGCTGCGTCTGCTGCGGGTGTTTCATCGATGCGCCTGGCCCGATCGTTGCCGAAACACGCCCGGGCGAACCGAGAGAAGCATGCTAAGAGCACTGACTCATGGATCCGGAGGCCTCGCTCGGAAACCGGGGTCATCGAGGGCTGCGGTGAACAGATTGCCCCCCCTCCCCCCCTGCGCAGATTTGTGTCTGTTCAGCGCCTAACACAAATAACCGCTCTGCGCACGGCGAATTGTTAGAGGCTTTAGTGTTTCGAAGGAGCACGACAGGATGTCGGGACGCACTAGTGGTGCCTTAACTTCTAGTTCGTGAAAACGTATAGGATTAGAGGCGCTAATTGACACGCACTGATGCACACATAGGCGCTCGTCTTGTCTGTCCTTCTCTATATTATAACGATAATGTGTAAAGTTGGGCGAGCTCGTGAAACCTGCACATTGTTACTGCGCAAACGGACAACATGCACACAAGGACGGAGAAGGCCATGATACAGGCGCTGACCCGCACTTCGGTCTATCTGTGTGAGTTTCTTACGCCCCCCCCCCCCCCCCTCACATGATTACTAATTTTGACCGCTTGGACATCCTTGACGTGCTCTTTCAGGTTCAGTTCCCGTCCACTTTTCTGATGTGCTCTGACACGTGCGTGAATGATGCGGTTCTTTCCATAAGAGACGTAGTCGAACGCCTTTACAATGAAGTGCTTCGGGTCTCCGAAATCATTCGTTATACGGTTGACTTCGTCGTAAAGGTCGAGCACCGCATAACTCACAATAAAAGCGGGACAGAATTATGCCCTTCGTTATACAGGCGACTTCGTTGTAGTGGTGCTCGGCTGTATTCGGTAGCAGCGAAATGTGCAATCCACCAAAACTAACGTTGCCTTAATTATTTGCCTCTTAGTGGCCTTAAAAAAAGGCCGCGTTTGTTCTTACCGCGCTTCATGCTTGTCGACGACGATATTCCGCGCTCTGGCGCACAATTGTGCCGGCGACCGTCGACATGTAGGGGGCTATTCACCGGCAAGCCTCGTCTTCTTCTCCGTTGGGGGACTCTGTGCCTCGCTGCGCGGACGACGCTAGAGCGGAGGGAAAAGCGGTGTCCGGACGTAAAACTGCCTCATGCCGCGATAAGAACTTGAGCCACTGTCGCTCTCTCTCGAGATAAGGGAGCACAATGAGGGGGCCACTCTGTTCCGTAGCATCCGGGGGGGGGGGGGGGGGGGGGGGGGGCTGGCATTCTCGGAGTCGGCGAACGCTCCATCAGATACGAAGGATGGAGCTCGCGCACTAAAGCTCATGTTTATGTCGGTATTTGCAGTATTCCGTGCACCCTTCCCTCGGTTCACATTGCTCGCTTCTCTGGCGCCCGTTTCAAGAAGGAGCGGGCCACGATCGCCTTGCTCGCATCTTCTTTCAATAGCATACGAAGGGCCCTATGTTGTGGTGTGCATATCTATATTCACGCGCCTGTATTGTTTCTCTTTGTTTTTTTCTTTATAACTCTCTCTTTTAAATAACTTTTCTCATCGACACATCTTGATCTCGATCGTTTGCAGTGTTCGGTGTAGAAATTCTTTATAATAATAAAAAAAGATAAAAGAACCATGTTTTTCAGAAGGACACGAAAGAAGGATGCTGCACCCGCGACGTTATTCTGACGTCATGTGTTTCACGTCATTTTTCTGCCTATTCCCTCGTTTTTGTGCCCGGAAAGTTACCCAAGGCTACCGCGTGGACTTCTTGCTTTTCTTGAATTTGTGTCCTTTTCGTTAAATCTATGGAAGATTCACCAGTCCCGAGAAGACATTGTCGTAATCCATGACGTCACAGCTGGGAACTATAGTGTGGACATGTCCCGATGGCGTCGCCACAGTGTTCGTTGCTCTGCTCCGCACGCTAGTATGTCTCATGGCTGAAAGCGATGGATGGCTGGTCTGCGCGAACACGTAAATAAGCACTTCCGTCGATGAGCAAGGGCACGGCAAGCGCACGCGCCGGCTCCGTCGGTCACGAGGGTGTCTGCTGCCAACGTAGTGCCTACCCCTGGCCTCTGTGCTCCAAAACACCACCTGTCCCGTTTCGTCCGGTTTTGAGCGTAGTAGTCTGCTAGCTTGAACTCGTCTGCGTCCGGTATTCAGAATATCGCCTGTCTTATTTCGTCTGCTCTTAAGTGCACAATTCTGCTTCATAGAGTCGTCTGTTTCCAGTACTTCTCGTATGTGCCGCTTCTCTTTTGTAGATATAGAAATTCGCAGCACCTGGAGCGTTTCGACGTCATGTAGGGCTCACAGAAGGCAGTGTATTGGGGGGCGGGGAGAGAAGCAAATGTCGGAAATCACTGATAGATGTATCACTTCTGGTGGTTTGTAGTCCCCGTTGTTGAATATACTGAAGAATGAGGTACTGAAAAAAGAGAAAGAAATGTAGCGTGCTCTGAGACTTTGGCCTGAGCCAAGGTTTCCACGATGTTATAAAAACCGCTGGGTGATTTTCCCCACTGGCAGTTAGGTTACCCCGTTTTTAATGCGATGTCGTTGAGTGCGCCTGTTCAATAAGTTAATTTGGTGCTACCCTCTTCAAGTAAGTGTAATGTTTTTGTATCAGAGGCGTTGTGCATTATTTGAATGGAATAATGGAGGTGGGGGGGGCGGTCGTGACGTCACTGACTGTTCTGTTGAACTCCAAGCATGTCTGCAGGACTTTTATTCTGGCCCCGTATGGGAAAGAAAGATTATTATTATTATTATTATTATTATTATTATTATTATTATTATTATTATTATTATTATTATTATATGAGATGAACAGTATGCTCATCATGGTTGTCGCGACTGCTCCTTCTCGTATAGTCAGAGTACATATCAGTGTTAGGCCTGCTCTTACAAACAAATGATAGTAAAAGTAGGATGGGAAATAAAATCACATCTCGCTCACTTATTGTTCACAGAAAGTTCAAGTGAGCACTTTGTATGCCTCATCAAACACAAACGGGCTCCACAAACAGGGACTAATTGTACAAACGGTGTCACGACAGAAAATTTCGGTTGAAGCACTTTCACTGTCTGTACACATTCAGCTCGAGTAAGCACGAATGCAACGCAGGAGCATTCACGTGGAAGTAAAATAGTTCAAGCAGAACTTACACTGCCCCATTGATACTCAGTACTTCGTGTTGCTTACAGGAATAATTTCAAGCTTCTTGCGCTAGAACTGCTCGCAAGAGGAGATGCCAGCAAGATGCTGGTATTTGACGTATTGTCATTGACGGCGCGCGGGCCAAGTGGTAAACGGCACTTACGAACCAAAAGCATTGCGAATTCAGCCCCCAACCTTTTCCCCGTCGCTGTACGAAATAGCGCCGAGCAGTGCTACGAGAAAGCTTTCTTCTTAAAAGCTGAAACAACGAACTCACTGGGCACTGCTCCGTATAATCGAATCGTCGGTCAGCGCCTTTCGAACACGGCGCTACTTTCTTGCGCGCCCAATGGGGACCGTCTGAGCACAACGGGTATAACTGCGCGAACGCTGCCCCGCGGTATTCGCGGGCCATCGGTACACACGCGGGCTTTATACGAACGTCACGTTTTCTGCAGCACCACGTCCCCTGCGCTGCTGTGCTAAGGTACAGCGGGGGATTGGACCGATCGAAGCGCTCCATAGACGTGCTATACAAACATACCACGGATCTGCCCTCGCGTCGGTTGCGCAAGAGGCAAGCAATATAGGGAGGGGGGAGGGAGCCACGTTCTCTGTTTCTCGCACTATCTCGTTTCGAGATCTCACGGCCACGAGAGTCCGACGGACAGTAGACGATAAGAAAGGACTCCGCAGGGCAGTGTGTGGAAGACGGGGGGGGGGGGGGGGGGGATTAGAGTGGCGTTCGCTGACATTGTGGCGCCGTAAGGGCGCACGAAAGAAGCATTGCGAAGAAGATTAGGCCTCGCGAAGGGAAGTCGTGAGCCGAGCTTTCGAAAGCGAAGCGAGACTGCGCAAGCTGACGTCAAGTAAACACGTATATACGCGAGCGATTGCTACCGAAGAAAGAGGAGTGACTCGTGACTCGGTGAGAATGGTGTTTGGCGAGAGAAAGGGCGCGGCGGAGGAGGTGTGCGCTGTAAAGGTCGTGAACCTGTCGTCAGGCATATAAGTGCGTGTTCACGCTGTGCCACCGTTGCGTCGGAGAGGGGGAGCGATGCGCGACGGAATTGAGCGGCGAGGGATGGTCGGCGGGGGTAATGAAAAGTTCGCAGGTTGTTGCGCGATTGAAGGTTCGAGACGGATAGCTCGCGGCTTGGACGCAGTGGGATATGACGTTGCTTTTGGACGAAGGGCAAAGTTATAAAGCGTGTGCTCTTTGATGAGACGTTATCAGACGCAGTTTACGCCTTCGACGCTTGCTTTTGAAACTGATTTTCTGCATGACGCCCACTTAAAGGGGCAATACGAAACTAATGAATTCAGTTGTCGCTTTGCTTGCTTGTTGGGTCTTAGGGAGGTCAACTTCTGCTGGGTTATTTTCAATTAGAAGAGGGGTTTGAACGGTGGTCTTTCGTTCTTCAGTATCTCCTGTTTTACCAAGGCCCCTCCCACGGTAAAACTGGAGGGTTGCAGAAGCGTTTACTAATTCAGCTTAACTTGACATTCCGCTTTCAGTAGTGTCTCCTTAAAATGGAAGTATGTATTGTTAAGAAAGCGCTGGTTAGTTTAGGAAGAAGCGAAGGTGAGCAGGTCATGTCACCAGTAGAGCAGAGGATAACCGATGTTCCGTCAGGATAACAGAGTGGGTCGCAAGGGCAGGAAAGGACAGTCTAGAGAGTAAAGTATAAGGAAGGGAGGTTGACCAGGACTGAATCCTGTTGGCCACCTTACATTTGGGGAAGGAGAAGGCGGAGCGAAAGAACCCGTTTTCACAAGAAAGTTCTTACGCCTAGTAGAGTTCTTAAGAACAAAATCTTTTCAGTACGGACAGCGAAAATATTATTAGCGAAGGCCGCCGACCAGTTAGAAAAGAGCAAAAACCTTTGTGAATTCGGCCCCTGCGACAGAATTTACAAAGATTCTCCTTGTTAAGTTCTCTTTGCCGTCAGGCAGCCGCTTTACCTAATGATATGTCGAGCATCAGGATTGGCTGGAATTTTCTCTTACGAACCATTTAAGGTTACTACGGGCTCAGCTGTAAGGACAGACTGAGTGCAGGTGCGCTGGAGAAACCGTAGAACTGGAAATATGGTACGAGATAAGATGGCATTACAAGGGTAATAAATTTGAAGGTACAATAGAATCGGTTTACTCAGGACAGTGGTAACTGAACATCGCGAGGAGAGGGTCCTTTCTTCTGAGTTATGAATAGCCACTGAAGGGGAAAATTTACTTCAGCTGTAAAATATATTATTATTATTATTATTATTATTATTATTATTATTATTATTATATACAATAAGGTTAATATATTACCGTTGTACAAGAACTACAACAAGAAGACACTCCCGGGTCAGGGGGCCCTTTAAACCAGAAACGACGCAATTACCAGAGACTTGTGGCGACGCCGTCTTCTAGTTCCAGCACCAGCTCACTGCGTGACGTCGCGGACTTTCAGGGCGAAATATGGGCCATGACATCAAGCAACGTCATGGATTGTTGTCGCGAAATGTGGGCTACATTGCACTCCGAAGGGCCCAAAGGTTGAAGTTTTCAGACCTTTGACGTCACAGCGGCCCGAATAGGAGGAAATTCTTCGAAATCCGGCATGTCACGCTGCCGTACCGCGCCGGGGTTTAAAATCAAAATTGAATTCTGCGGATTGAAATCTGATTTAAGACGCGCCGTAGGGGGGGGGGGGAGGAGGTGAGGAGACTTGGGATTAATTTTAACCATCTGGGGATCTTTAATGGGCTCCCCCAATGCCCGGCTTCGCCCCCCATCGACATGCGACCGCCCTGGCCGGGATTCGAACCCGCGACCTCGTACTTAGCAGCGCAACGCCATAGCCGTCAAGCCGTCGTGGTGAATTGGGCGCCGCGGGAATCTGGCGCGAAATTGAAGAAATTGAAAGTTAACGAAAATAGAGTGTAGAAAGAAAATGGTTCGCTTATCTAAAGTGATGCGGTGCTTATCTTCGAATGTATCATTTAAGGCGATGCCATAGCGATCGCGCGCGTTGTAGCTGCGAACGTGCTTCGAAAACAAAGCCATCTCTGTTATCGCCCGTTTAATCCTCGCTGGTAATCTGAAATAGCTGAGCTGTCCATTTCGCGTGCGTGCTTCAAATACCGAGCAACAAACTCCGTGGAAACAATCCTCCGCAGGTTTGCCGGCTCTGCCGAGTTGCGTATTCGGGTCTCGCTTCCCGCGCGGAGAGAGAGTAAGACGGCCGACAAACAGCGTTATCGTGAGAAGTCACCTATGCAGGCGCGCCTGTTCTACGTGGTGATAAGCGGACTTATCTCCGAGTGTCCGCGTTGGAGGTATGTAGGCTGTCCGGGAGCAACGGATGTTGTTAGCGACAACATAAGAGATAAATGTGTAAGCAAACAGGAGAGTAAAAATAAAAATCAATAAAGCCGCCGTTAGACAACCGGGTGAGAACGCTTGAAATGTGGTGTCCAGAGCCGCTATAGGCTCCATCGGCCGTTGTCGATTGCGTACACAGGGGGCCAGCCACGCCAAGCGTTGTGGAAATCTCCGATGGTTGGTGGTTGTCTGAATGTTTGCGCGCTCACCGCGATCATTTGGTCAAAGGGCTCTGCAACGCCTTTCGTCGATTTAGACGTTTGAGGTGGTCGTTACACACGTGTCATTGTGCGTACGGTCCTCGTAGGCCAATTATATATATATATATATATATATATATATATATATATATATATATATATATATATATATACCTACAAACTAACGTAGTACCTGGCATTTTGTAGGTTTTCAAAAAAGCGCCTTCTCCCTAGGCAAGCGCTTTTAACCGGGTGTTTCGTGCAACTGGAGCCAAGCGTTAAAGAATGCAGATGCGACGTAGCTGGACCGAACCAAGGTAATGTTGTTTGCCGTCGCTTGGAGACACTCATATAATTTTTTTTGCATTCCGGTTATTTACATAATTATTTTAGATAATTAACCGACTTCTAAGATATTGTAATTCGATGAGAAGTGTCAGTGAGAAAATTGTAGAGCGACATGAAAAAAAGAACACCCGATACAGCTTTCTGTTCCTCAATACGTGCTACATGAAAGTGTTTATCCGAGCGTGAAAGAAGCCGGCAAATAGACGCGAAACTGCCGCGCGACTGGCCCGCTCGAGGCACTAGCTCGGTTCTGCTTGGTCCTGTCCAGCTACGTTGCATTTGCATATTTTGAAACTTTGGCTCAAGCTATAAGTGAAACACTCCTTTGTGGCTTCGTTCGCACTATACCATTTGCATAACAAATAGTTTAAGGAATACAATAATTGAAAGGGATGTATTGTACATCCACTACAAGGTATTTCGCCCAGTTTCAGGGCTTGAGGACGCCGTTGTAGCAAATTAGAGGAATAATCACTGTGTCAGTGATGTGCTGGCGGGATGAAATGTGTTGGAAAACACTAGAGGGATTAAAATTACATCAAAAATTGCGAAAACGTGAATGTAAGCTGCAGCGAAAACACTATTTGGTGCTGTATCAGAAATGAAGATTGAGTTGTCGTGGCTGCTTTTCACGTTATACACCTTGATTTCATCCAACTGGATCCACAAAGCAGGTGGGCAAGATTCCTCGCGAATAAGATCAGTGAGCTTCATACACCTTTTAGGCGAAAATAAGCATGTACACCCGTGAGCAAAAGTATACGGACCACATGGTAGCCGGAAAATAACTGGATTTCTTCGCAATTAACACGCATGAACGGAAACTGACGATTGCTTTAGAAAATTCGCAATGCCCAGTTTGGATCGCAGTCTTTCATTTCGTGTTGCATTTACAGACAGAGAATAAAATTATTTTTATCGCGCAATCCTTGGTCCGTGTGCTTTTGCTCTCGGGTGTACAGTTTGGCGTACTCTTGCACTCGCTAACTATAAACACAATTAAAATGTCTTAGCTCAAGCATTGGCGTTATATTTCTATCCAAAATACGCGTGTTGGCCCGTGCGTGGCACAATGTCTTAGCAAGTGCAACGCGGAAGGGCCCCCTAATAATCGTCAGATGGAGAAGCGCGGGAACACGAACAACACTTCGATTATTGTTCTTTACGATAAATGTGCTACGTCCCGCTTCTAAGGCGGTGCCTGTCGCAGTTGAGTTGCGGATGAAACTGCAACGAAAGAGTCCCACGATGGCAATTGTTGCCAGAAAAAAAAGAAAAAAGCAGCCGACACGACGAAACCGTACCGAGTTAGCCCTCCCAACATGGCGAATAACCTATAGCTACAAATCCTCTCGACGCGGTTTTAATGCGTTAGCTTTAGGAGTGTCGAAGCGGGGGGAAAATGTATGTGTGGGAAATGTGGGAAACCGGTCACGTGATATATTCGTGAACGAGAAGAAGGGAAGCCGAGGTGGCTCGATTTTTTTATTTGTCACCATCATAAGAAACCAACAAACAATGACAGAAAGGATGGCTGTGCTTGGTGTCGTTTGTCTGCTTATTAGTACATACATGTGTCTTTACATATATGCAATTGATGGACCCCTGTAAGCTGCACTTCGCTCCTCGAAGAGGCAGAACTGTCGAGTGAGCTCTTTAACAACACTATCGCAACGTGGTGAACGCGGCTTAAGTCACGGATCCCTGAGCTCGCTCAACGAGGCTCGCCCTAATGCTAGCGCATTTCTCCTTCATTTGCTGCTAAATCATCGCCCAATTTTCTGTTATCGATTAAAAAAAACACACACATTTCGCGTTCGCGCCGTTACAGTATACATGTGCTGCCCCCTACAAGGACTCTCATTAGAAACCTCGCTCCATATTGCTTCCAGCCTTCGTCGCTTGTCGCTGGATCGCTCGAGCAGTTTCGCAAGCAGCCCTAACGCCCTACATATATGCCTGCTTTCTTCGTCAATTTTTGATTTTGAGTCGATAACGCATACGCATACAGCACAGTACTGAAGAACGAATGAAAAAGAAGAATGCTTGGAGGAATCCCATAAATTAGGCTTCAGGGGGAATGTGTCGCGGACGCGGCAGTAACTCGTATCGTTAGCAATGCACGTCGAATAAAAAAAAAGAAAAAGCTCGAGTACATAACGAAACATGAAAGAAGTCTGATATTAATGAGGTTCATTGGCAACGGATGCTGACTATAGATTACATAAAGCAAGAAAAGAAGTGCTTCGCTCAAAGGAAAACAAAGAGATAGAAAGAACGAACGTCGTCTAGACGGCTTTTTCTTTATTGAAAAGAAAAGAAAAAGGGTGAGAGCCGAACGGGGGCTGATATTAATTACGGTCGTTTTCCCGTTATATCGATGGACGACAATATCGGCCAGTCGTTGCAGAGTCGAGCCGTCGTTAATCGCTTTTATTTTTTCTTTTTTTTCCCATCGAGCCTAAGTTTGGCAGCAGTACTATATGGCGATTAGGTCATTCGCTCCGGCGAAAAGAAAATTCGCACCTGTCCCATTACGATCGTTTTCTCAACCCGCCGCTTTATGAGAAGGACTAATCTTTTGAGCCCAACGTTATTTAGCGCTTCGCCGAGCTTTGCTATACGTTTTTCTATACAGCGGCCTGAAGGAAACGTTGCTATGTCGTACATGTCGATTTTCTTTTTTCGCGTTCTTCTGAGGCGGGCGTACGTTGCTTCTGGGCTATAGCTATACTGCTATATATTGATGAGAGTTCTGCCCCTATAAACAGCCTCGTCGCTCACCCTTATTACATCCCCGGTCTCCGCGCATAACGCACGTTAAATACGTAATTAGGAGACGAGTCTCGAAAAATAGCTTTATTTTCTGATTCGATGTTTTCTTTACTTCACCATGAACGTTGTCAGTTTTGGCCCGTTGCGCGAGGTCTTCAAATCGCTATGGAGCGGCGAGCGTGAATAATAATAATAATAATAATAATAATAATAATAATAATAATAATAATAATAATAATAATAATAATACGTTCGAGTAGTCACAGCGGGTGCGCCTGTGAAGCAAGTGTTGGTTCGTACGGGTGGACCGCTAATGAGCGATTTCATTCGTAATTCGAAAGAAGAAAAAAAAAACTGAGAAACGAAGTTATATAACCATAAATAATTCATACTGCGTGGCATAATTTATATATTTTTTTCATCGTTTTAAAATAAAATGGTGTTTAGAGGCAATACAGGCTCTCATCAGCAGGTGCATAAAGTACGAGCGCTTAGGTTTTTGGAATATCGGCTCCGTTAGCTTGCGAGATCGTGTGCCGGCTGCCGCGCGTATAGATAACGAAACTATAGAGTCGTCACGCTCATAAAGCTTGCAAGGTCGCTCGAGGTGCACGCGTGAGCTGCCGTCGAGATGCCACAATCTTAAGCACGCTATCGCGCATATATACGCGGAAAGTTAGCTGTGCTATGAGTTCTGGCCTAGTTTATTTCTCTTTTTTTTTCGTTAGTCGTTACTTATGCCGTGGTTATAAGCATCCTGGTTTCACTTCGCTGCGCCGTCTTCTGGCTCCCGGTTTTCATTTATCTTCGCCCGATCGAATGCAAACTCAAGGCCGGGCGGCTCCTTCGTTTAGACGTTATTAGCTTTCTTCGCTTTCCATGGCAATTTGCGCCTCAGACAGCGGCCTGCGCTTTGTACTCGGGCTAATAACTGGCTTCCCGACGCAACTCGTCTAATATATAAAAGACTGCTGTGGCGTGCCATCGATTAACCGATGAGTATCGATCACGTATCGCCTGCCTATGTAGGAACGCTGGATCGCGGTGCTTTCCCGCTTGGACGAGGGGCGTGCCTGGCGGAATAATTAAATACGTCGCCCCCCCCCCCCCTTTTCCCGCAGGCTCGCGTGGGATAGCCTGAAGTAATTAGTAGCAGGTGGTAAAGTAAACTGGAGGAAAGTTGGTTGATATAATTAGGACGGAAACGCGTTTTCGTTCGCGTTACTGCGAGCCGAGCTGGTATTTTTTGCAGCTCGCCTCTCGGAATTCCGAGAGCTGGGAAAACTTTCTCAACGTCGGAGAACGCTTTCGATCCGGCTGCGTTGGGTGTCGTAGAAACTTTCCTGGCGAAAAAAAAAAAAACCCACTCAGAATCGGTAACGCTGATTTCACTTTCACCCAACGATGTAGTAGCTTTTGTATTACGCTGCTTTCGCATCAACGCTGCGAGAAAAAAAAGTTGGGGAGTACACATCCCTAATGTCTCTCCATGTAAGCGAAGTCGTTTGTAGCTTTAGAAAACGGCCCGTTGAGACAAGGCGCGTGTGGTTCGTGCAAGTGCAGGTCTCTCTCCGTATTTACTGACGGCGACGTGTCCAAGGCATCCGGTCGTTTGTTTTCTTCTTGCGCTGCAGCCGTCTGGATCTTCCTATCGGGGGCGCCATTCACAATTCGGACAAAGGGTCGTCTGCAGTATGTCTTATATGCGTCCTGTGACCTCAATTGCCTTTTTTTGATTGGTTAGTAGTTAAGAATACCTTTTATTCAGTTATTTGCGAAAGGCAGCTGCTCTTGCTACTGCCGAAAGACGCCGTGCCAAAAGAAGCCGAAAGACGCTGCGTAACTTTATATTTGTCTTCATATTCAAATAATATATCGACACCTCCGTCTGCACACGTTCATAAAATAAGAAAGAAAAAAAAAAGTAGCGCTTCCTTCGTTTTGTTTGCTTTGATGTGTGGCTTCACTTTACGTGTCAGTTACCAGTTCTGGTTGCGGTCTTCATCGGTCTGATGTCCTTTGTTAGTCACGTGATAGTATAGATAGCCATTCACAGGCGGCCATTGGAATTCGATTGTGTGCTTGTTCGATAGAGTCTAGTCATGGCTTACCGACGTTGTCGAGCTGGGCGCTGCCTAGAGAGAAAAAAATAAAAATAAAATTGCAGGTATCTGGTGGCTTCGCACTTGGACGTGCAGTGAATATATATATATATATATATATATATATATATATATATATATATATATATATATATATATATATATATATATATATATATATATATATAGGTTGAGCATGTCACTTACGCCGCTGGGGCAAGGCCCGCGACAAGTTCATAATTAGGCAGGCGTAGGAGCAGACGCAGTGGGATCTGTGAGAGCACGAGAAAAGCGAAGGTAAACTAACATGCACTGACTAGCATTGTGACGCACGAACGTCACCGCACGATGGAACGAAAAATGACAGACGTAATGTTAAAAGAGACAGGAAGATGGTGGTATACACGGATTAAGAAGCTATAACGGGTGTAGACTATGTTTCAGTTGACGTTATGAGAAAGACGCATAATTAGGCAGGTCATGTAATCCGTGCCGTGCATAACCGGTGGTCTATTAGAATTAGAGTGTGGGTGTCAAGGGAAAGCAAGTGCAGTCGAAGACGGCAGAGAACTAACTGGGGCGAGCACGTCAGGAATTTTGCGGGCATAAGATGGGGTCTGCTGGCGTAGGTGGTGTCCAAATCCACGCCGTAGCGACGGTTGCCTTGCGTTGCAGAAATAGATCTCGACGGCTATTCTTTTGTGGGCGACTTTCACCAGAAGTGATTGCGGGGCCAAAAAACACGTCATAATCGCGACGTTTTTATGCGAGGCATATTACTAGAGCTCAACCCAGCTCCTCAGGCGCGGCGGTGTCGCCTTCAATGACCTTTGACCCCATGCCATACCACGTGGCACCGTGACGTCACGACAGAGGAGAAACGGGGCTCCAACTCGCGCCGTCGCTCGCGGCGTCGCCTTCAAGGCTGACCACGTGACACCGTGACGTCACGACAGAGGAGAAACGTGGCTCCAACTCGCGCCGTCGCTCGCGGCGTCGCGGCGGTATATAAGCAGCTGCGCTTGTTTCTAGGTGGCTTTGGCTCAACTCTTGCAAGATGGGCTGGGTGGGAATCGAACCAGGGTCTCCGGAGTGTGAGACGGAGACGCTACCACTGAGCCACGAGTACGATGCTTCAAAGCGGTACAAAAGCGCCTCTAGTGAATGCGGTGTTGCCTTAGAAACGAGCTGTTTCTAAGGCTCAGGCGTGCGTCGCTTGCTCAGGCGCACATTTCGTTGCCGCGCCGAACGCTGCGTTGCTCGACGCTCACCGCGTCCAATGCGGGGTGCGTAGTCGCTGCGCCGTAGCCCATTGTCTTACACCCCTTGGCGGGTCGACGGGAACGCTGTCACGTTCCACTCTTGAAGGCGAAGCAGAGTAACGCATGAGTTGTTTCTTCGTCTAGCCGAACCAAATATAGCCAAGCAACAGCAGTTCACCAGGCTAAACAGTGGTTCAACAACTAAAATAAAGGCTAGTATGCTTCGCATCCTGGGCTTAACCTTAGCTAAGCCACAGCCATTTTTTTTGGCAGCATTTATTCTGGACGCTATCAAACTGGCCCGTACTGTAATGTTCACCCTCTTTTTTGTTCTGATTGGCTGAAGGGGCAGCTGCGCCCTCTCTGATTGGCTCGAAATTCCAAGATGGCGGATGTTCTACTATGTGGCGGTATTCGACGCTGTATGGAACAGCACCCCCGGATGATTCGAGATCGCCGGTACAGGCATTCATCCTGGGCAGTGGACAAGAAGTAGAACAATGATGAAGACGACTATGAAAATGCTTCGTGAAATCGGCCTTCTCTGCCTTCAAGAGGGCATCGGTGCTCGGTTTCGCCGCATCCACGTGGGCCCAGCGAAGAATGGCAGGTGCGACGGGAGGGTGGATACTCGAGAAAAGGTTGAGGAGTCAGGGCGCATGCGCACGGCTCGCGCTTTCGAAGCGCGCGAAGCAAGGGCGGGAAAAAAAAGCACAGTTTGCTGCCGCGGAGAATGTTATACGCGCGCTGCGCGTTCCACATATCCCAACCTCCAACCCCCCACCCCACCCCTCGGGCCAGCTGTGCGCGCTAAGCGCGACGGAAACCCCGCTGGGCGTCGCAGATAAGCGGATTCTTTAGTCGCGGCGCGTCGTGGGACCTGCATACGCCACGACGGCGATGCCGACACCTTCCTCCCCTGTTTCCCTCCCGGCCTCCTCCACTGTACGACGCATAATTGGAGCAATTACGAATACCCCGTCGTGTGAACTCAAGCCCGGCCTTAGCGTTGCGTGCTCTGGGAGGCCCCGGCCCCTGCCGCGGGCGGTGGGCAGTATCTGGAAGGAGACACAAAAAAATAAAAAATAAATTAAACGACTGCGTGTAGGCACGGTGACCTGCGTCGAGTAAACGCTTGCCTTTGTTTTGCGGGCGCGTTGATTACAATGATCGAACGATTGCGTGTGTCACGAGTGCGAGAGTGCTACGTTGCTTTTCGCGACAGCGGGACATGCAGAACGAATGTGAGCATAATTGTTTGCCGGCTCGCACGAAAAAAATGTAAGGCTGAGCAAATGTGGCGAGTATGGACCTACAGTTCCTCATTGATTCCTTTCTAGATGTTGTTTCTTCTCTCTCTCTCTCTCTTTGCGTGCGGCTGTGGCTTCTGGTGTCCCCAGAAGCTCGCAGATATTTGCGTGGTGTTTACGAATTGTTATCACAAATGAACAGAGGGCGTCGCACAGTTTTTAGCTCTGTAAAGCTCAGCGTTGAGTACAGCACCCAAGTGAGTTCAGTCTCTGCATTGCTACTTCTTTTTCTTTGTGTGTGTGTGTGTGTGTCTGAACATTGAATTGCAGTATCATCGATATTTCCGGTGTTTCAATTTTCACGCGCCTCTTAACGCGCGCTCAGTTTGGATTTAACGCAACCGCTGCTCACGCCGAGGAACACAGAAAGGGGTCACGCACGACTGCGCAACAGCAGTTAGCATTCCTTATCAACCGACGTCACAGAGACCATTGTGCTCGCAACGCGTACAAGAAAGCACGCACGACGCGAAGCTGTTTTCCACGAAGTTCCTTGCGAAACAACAACTCCTTAGACGGCGTTGCCCGTTTTCCCGGGCTGACATCACTCGCCGAGTAAGTATGCGCCAACACCGGCGCGTCCCCTCTGGTCATTTATAGTCTGGCATTTGGCCCGTCCCCAGTACGGCGCTGCTGTGTAAACATACGGCAACGCAGCGGTGCGCTGTCTCCGAAGGCCGTTCTTCTAAATGCTCTCGGGTCATCGCTGAACTCGCAAGACCAGCGAAGAACCTCTTAAGCTTGGCGGCGCTAGTTGAATCGCGTATTCATGAACTCTTCCATCTGGCTTGCTTCGTGCAGCCAGCTTCGTCTGGGTGCCGTACCCTCTTCCGAAAGTTCAAACAAGTGCTCCTCCCTCTAAACGCGCGAGAGGGAGGTTTCTGCGGGGCTGTCAAGACCGAAGGCGCGCGTCTATGCTCCGCGCGGCTGTCATAACTACGCGCGTCTTCTTCTTCCTTTTGATCATCTTGACTCGCGTCCAGCTGCAAGCGGTCAAGGTCGACGCGCGATGGCATCCGCTGGGGCGCCGGCATGTACCGTGTATACTCCCGTATACTTCCTCCGAGCAACGCGAAATTTTACGGACACAATCAATCAATCAATCAATCAATCAATCAATCAATCAATCAATCAATCAATCAATCAATCAATCAATAAATAAATAAATAAATCACCGATTGATTACGCGCTTTGTGTTGTGCGCTCGCGAAAGAAACGAGTCATTGACCACGTCTCTGACACGTTTACAAAACTGCTCACTTTTCTTAAAGAATTCTTCTGGGTCTGTCGCAAGAATACTCTGCCTGCTCATCAAACAGCACGTAATTTTGCATCCCGGCAGAAGCCGTATAAACAAGAACGACGCAGACACATACACACCCAAAGTGTCACTCTTGCATGTGTCCTTCGTTTATATGTCGTCGTTTGAGCTTAAAAAATAATGTTAAGTAGACCTCAGGAACTTCTCTGAGACTAGGCCTTTTGTGAATGCATGCCACGAAGGCCGCTGTGAACTTCCTGCGAGAGTCATCTTGACGTGACACTCTTAAAAGTGCTGCCAAATTTTTTTATCTGTTCCTGTTAGTAATGTGCATCAGCTTTTGTATAATCATCCTCAGCATGATCTTTGTTTTCGCCCCTTCCTTTGTTTCTCTCTGGACCAATGGTAAGTAGCTGGTGAGAATGCAGTGGTTCAGGACGATCTCTCAGCTCTTCCCTCAGATATAAATATCTCCGCCTTCATCGACCAATCATGACTTCCCGCTCGACATTCTTAAATCAAAGAAAGAAACCAGAAATACCGGGAAATGTGCGGAAGCTGGCGTTTTAATTATCTGTATTCAAAAAGATGTTGCTGCTGGTAGGCGGTTCCAACTTGTCATCTTAATTGACAAATGTGCACCAAACAATTCGAAAGTTAAAAACGAAACAAATAAAATAATGCATTGACGTCAATTTTAATGTTAGCATGCCCCACAAAACAAATACACAGCAACAAGTGCTCCTGATAAGTTCACAAAATACAGTGTTCTTGTGGATGTAGGAATGACGTTATGAGTTCACAAAATACAGTGTTCTTGTGGATGTAGGAATGACGTTATGAGTACACACCAAGGACAGCGTAAATTAATAGCGACTTCTAAATGCCCGCGAGAATTTTCAATTGAAATCTTTAGATGCCGCTGGAATCTCAGAGATAATTCATGTCTACAGTACGACAAAAAAAATTTCGGAGTTTAAATCGAGACGCAGAATTTGAGAAAACTCACCACCGGCTCTCGAGGAGCTTTCCCAATCTACCGATGTTCATGGCAAATTTAGCAATTACTTAAGGGCTTTTGAATTTTACCGCACATATTTTAAGGCGCTCACTGGTCTGTACGCAAGTTGTCCTTTGTTCCTGCAAAGTTTCTACAGGCTTTCCCGCTCAATTTAATCCAAGCGCCAGTCAATTTAATCCGAGCGCCAGTCACTTTAATCTAAGAGCCAGTCAATTTAATCCAAGTGCCAGTGATTTTAATCCGAGCGCAGTCAATTTAATCCAAACGCCACTCAATTTAATCCAAACGCCAGCCGAAATAATCCAAGCGCCAGTGAATTTAATCCAGGCACAACGGAATTCAAGAACCTTTGGATTTCAAGACTTCTGAAAATTTGCGAACATATTATGAGTTAACACCTTGAAAATAAAAGAGCGAGGTAGTAGACCAATAGCTATCCTGCCACGGGACTAACGACAACTTTTGGACGTGTTGAAGCGAAAGGTTTCACTACGCTAAGTCAACACCACGCATCGCGCGAGCCGGCGTATGTCGGAATTGGCTCCGTGAGCGTGTTCGGTATCGAATTGGCTCCGTGAGCGCGTGCGGAGTTGAATTGGCTCCATAAGCGTGTTCGGTGATTCTTCATCACTAGAGTGAATCAATATTAGTATTTCCTATAGTTATCAAATTATATTTAGTGAATAGCCGTGTGAATTACATTTCATTTCATATCTATCACGCTATTCTGCATAAAAATTCGAGAACATCGCAGTGAGCGCATCACTAGGGATGAATAAAAACTCGGCGGATCAGTTGGCAGTGGTAACGCAAAAGTACTCCTCGTGCTACAGCTTCATTGATAGTACTGACGGCACCCACGAGGGAAAGCGGCCTCAGAGATAGTAAAATAGGTGAATAATATTCACCAGTGACTTAAGAATACGAGTTTATAGTAGGCATAGTGAGTCACTCGTTTCATCGTATTTCATTGGATGTATATGACGTTATGTTGCACAAAACTCCAACAACCCCGAACTGCGCATTGTATTTCACTTGTGATCACTAGTGGCTTGACCATATCAGTTATGCAATTAAATGGTATTCATGACTGTTTTAGCGGTACCGATGACAAGGTCTTTGATTGGAGGCTGCGGATATCGCAGTAGAATAGTGGATCGTATTCGCTAGCGACCGAAGCCTCCCAGCGAGGGCCTAGTGATTATCATCAAATCAACCTTTATTGTATCGTTTGATAGCCATGACCAAATCGAATGTGTACCATTAACTCGACGTACTCATGCTGATGTTTTCTCTCAAATAATTCGGAGAATGTTCATCTTCTGTGCTGCTCTCATAGCAAAGTAGAAAATAAAAGAAATGGCTGGGGCTTAGCTAAGGTTAAGCCTGGATATCTCGAAGCGAAAAGGTTCGGTGATGCTTATGGCTTAGCTTATGGTTATGCTTTATGATTTAGCCTATGGTTATGCTTACGGTTTAGCTTATGGTTATGCTTTATGATTTAGCCTTGGATATGCTTACGGTTTAACTTATGGATATGCCTATGGTTTAAGTTATGGATATGCTTACGGTTCAGCTTATGGTTATGCTTTATGATTTAGCCTATCGTTATGCTTACGGTTTCACTTATGGATATGCTTTCGTTAGCTTATGGTTATGCTATACGTGTGCCTTGTGTAGTTATGCAAATTGATTATCAATGATATATACCATAAGTTATGCAGGATTATAAAACCTCTTTATTCATCACTGTTGGGCACATTGTCTTGCGATATTTCCACAGCCATAAACACAGCTCTCTGTATCGGTAGCATCACTCTCTTCTCCTTCCATGTTGAATGTGCACGCCTATACTCTGGCAAGCGGTTATACAGTCGGCCTCCACGATAAACACGCGCTTGCGGCGAATGTCAAACGATGACCCATAGCGCGGGGCAGTGGATACCTGCGCCGACTCCGAACACGCTCACGGAGCCAATTCACCTCCGAACACGCTCACGGAGCCAATTCCGGCATACGCCGGCTCGCGCGATGCACGTTGTTGACTATAGCGTAGTGAAGCTTTTCGCTTCAAAACCTTCAAAAGTTGTCGTTAGTCCCGTGGCAGGATAGTTACTGGTTTACTACCTCGCTCTTTCATTTTTCAAGGTGTTAACTCATAACATGTTCGCAAATTTTCAGAAGTCTTGAAATCTAAAGATTCTTGAATTCCGTTGTGTCTGGATTAAATTCACTGGTGTTTGGATTATTTCGGCTGGCGTTTGGATTAAATTGAGTGGAGTTTGGATTAAATTGAGTGACGCTCGGATTAAAATCACTGGCACTTGGATTAAATTGACTAGCGCTTAGATTAAATTGACTGGCGCTCGGATTAAATTGACTGGCGCTTGGATTAAATTGAGCGGGAAAACCTGTAGTACCTTTCCTCAAGAAAGTGTCACCTGTATCGGAGTGAAGACGGTTTGCTCGCCCCAGACGACGCGCAGGCGAGCAAACGACAGCGAAACAAAATGTCCGTTCCCAGAAACCAAGGGGGTGACGTCATTTTCTTCGTATGCGAGCACGCGAAGTAAAAATGTTTAAGAACGCCGCACAATTGTTCCTGTTTTGTCTTGTTTTTGGCGGGCAGGTAGCATGAATGAGAAAAAGAAAACTAAAAAAAAGGAAGACTTTTTGTAGGCAAAAAAACGTCGCGCATCGCGCGCCAGCGAGGACTGAGCGTTTATGAAGACCGGGTGGTCTTTGTCATCTTGTCAGGCGCAAAGGAGCTCGTTTCGCTCGTGTAGGGTGCGTAGTTGGAGGTGTTAAATGTGGAACGGGTGTCCGGCCTGTCAAAACTGTCGCGGCCCGAAGCGCTCGCGACAGGCGTCTTCTAACACATGGGCAACGTGACACGAAGAGTGTACACTGCACTTATACGCCTTTTCAATTATTTTTGCTTTTGCTGTTGCACTTTTGTTGTGACAAGAGCCGTCGTTGTCACAATTTCAACCCTACCCTACTTATGTCCACATCTATAGACAGATGTAGGACGAAGCTGAAAATCGAGACAGTTGTAAATAAAAAATTGCCGTTATAGCACTTCAGCAATCGAAATTGCATTTTGGATGTAACTGTATAATTAAGGTACCACATAAGGTATGCACATATGTGGAAGAGGGTTGAGTTTCTATACAACGTTAATAATGTTGCGTTGACGAAAGTGCGGGAACAAATGCTACATAGCGTATAACTATATAATTGGTTCACAAGGCAGTACTGACGTGGCCCTGTGAAGCCAGTTGTAAGTAGGTAGCGGAGCGGATAGCTAAGTGGGGGTAGGGGTGCAGATGCACCGTAAGATAATTGCTTCCAACAACGCCGTATCGCTTATGGGAAAGGATAGGAATGCGAATTAAACGGAATATCAAGAAAAATATGGTACTATAGCAGGCAATAACACTAACGCATGCTTGTAAGCGAAAAAAAAAATCACCAAGTGCAGTCAGGTAATGCGCATTCCCATTGACCAGTGCCGAGAGAGTGAAAGAGGGGTAGAGGCCAGCATGTAAGTAGATGCAGCGATGCGATTAGGAAATTCGCAGCAGAGGTGGAGACACAACAGCTGTGATTGGAGACGGCTGTTATAGAAGCCTTCATCCTGGACGGGCTGATGATGATGATTATGACGGACACGCGCGTGGCACAAATTGTGCCCGAAATGAGTTCCTTAGTGAGGGTCCAATTTAAACGCGGGACAACGGGTAAGAGAGCGCAGTTGTTAATCACTGAAGCACCGAGAAAGAACAGGTTTCACTTTCCATATCTATACGGCTGGCGACTTCGCTATTATTGGACGATCCCGCCTGCCCGAGAACAAGCAGAAGGGTTGCGGACCTGTCGCGCACGGCTTGTTGAGTCGGTCACAGCTGAGTTGATGCGCGACAACGGCGCTTGTAATTCAGGGGAAAAGGCACGTTTGTGTGCGGCCAACATTTGCGCGTGGGAGTCGAAGTGGAACATTGTTTACGCTTCTCTATGGAGACAAGTCAAGCGCGTAACGGCGCCGTTTGGTCCGTGTCCTTCGTACAAGCTTCGCGCAGCTCTTACGGACGTTTGGGGCGTGGCGAAAGGAACCTCGCGGAATTGCTAGTAAAAATTTGATGATTGATAGATTTATAGAGTTTCACGTCGCAAGAGAAATAGAGAAAATAACCAAAATAAGAGTAAAGGACAGAGGTTAACCGAAGGATATATCCGGTTGGCTACCTCGTGCTGGGTTGTGAAGTGCGCACGAGAGCACGTGGGTACGAGAGCACGTGCGCACACTGTAGTTTCAGTTATGGCTGCGAAAGCACATGGGTACGAGAACACGTGGGTACGAGAACACGTGGGTACGAGAGCACGTGGGTAGGAAAGCACGTGCGTACACTGTAGTTTCAGTTATGGCTGCGAAAGCACGTGGGTACGAGAGCACGTGGGTACGAGAACACGTGGGTACGAGAGCACGTGGGTAGGAAAGCACGTGCGTACACTGTAGTTTCAGTTATGGCTGCGAAAGCACGTGGGTACGAGAGCACGTGGGTACGAGAACACGTGGGTACGAGAGCACGTGGGTAGGAAAGCACGTGCGTACACTGTAGTTTCAGTTATGGCTGCGAAAGCACGTGGGTACGAGAGCACGTGGGTACGAGAACACGTGGGTACGAGAGCACGTGGGTACGAGAGCACGTGGGTAGGAAAGCACGTGCGTACACTGTAGTTTCAGTTATGGCTGCGAAAGCACGTGGGTACGAGAGCACGTGGGTACGAGAACACGTGGGTACGAGAGCACGTGGGTAGGAAAGCACGTGCGTACACTGTAGTTTCAGTTATGGCTGCGAAAGCACGTGGGTACGAGAGCACGTGGGTACGAGAACACGTGGGTACGAGAGCACGTGGGTAGGAAAGCACGTGCGTACACTGTAGTTTCAGTTATGGCTGCGAAAGCACGTGGGTACGAGAGCACGTGGGTACGAGAACACGTGGGTACGAGAGCACGTGGGTAGGAAAGCACGTGCGTACACTGTAGTTTCAGTTATGGCTGCGAAAGCACGTGGGTACGAGAGCACGTGGGTACGAGAACACGTGGGTGCGAGAGCACGTGGGTACGAGAACACGTGCGTATGAGAGCACGTGGGTACGAAAGCGCGTGCGTACACTATAGTTTCGGTTATGGCAAAGGCGTAATAATTTAAACGTGAGAGGAATAGTCGACCTTACCTCTGTCTTTCGCGTCGCACTTCTGTGTGCGTGCACCTGTAACCGTCCTTCCCTCGACAAGCATCATGCACCGTCCTTGTCCACGTTGCATCGCTGTTTCGACGTGTCAGATGCGTGCATTGGCGTGAGCTGCTGTGTGCGTTTCGGCAAAACTTGGGAATGTCGTGCTTAGGCATAACTGTTGCGCGGTAACAAAGATTTGACCATCGGGGTTCATAAACGTTGCATCCGATTACACGTTGCGTAGTATGAAAAGAACGACTGTATGTCACACATCGCATTTACTTGTAGATTATTTAGTGACCCGTCTTACGAACGCGTTGCTTCATGCAGGTTCCAACACGTGCGTTGGATCTGCATAATTTTCTTGTTTTACGTGTACGGGAAACGATCTGGATTATCTTTCTCTGATATAGTTTGCCAATGAAGAAAACTAGGAAGAGCTTCCGGGCTGACTTAGCAGAACGAAGTCACTAAGCCAGCACACACACAGAGGCACACGCGCACAGAAAGGAATAAAGACACGTAAGAGCAAAATGAAAAGTATAAATGTAATTGCACACTCAACACGTGCCTGTCTGACAATTCCAACACTCCTGCGGACCTTCGCTCAAAGCGTTAAAGTGACTTTGCGTAAATCTTTAAGTAGAGCTCTAAACGCGAGTGCATGGTAAATATAGATTCGTGATTATACAAGTGCGGAAAGTGTTTACCCCTTTACGCAACCAGAAACAGCAACAACTGCAAAAAAAAAAAAAACAAGAACAAAAAAAGAAACAAAAAAGCGTTTTGGGGCAGTCTTTTGTAACGATTAATTTTCAAACCCCGTCATCATCCGGTGTTCAGACAGGCGTGTATTCTCGCAACAACGGCAGAACCGCTTCGTCCAAACCAATTACTTACGAAGGGCGCGAAAGAATGGGAAGCGAAATGAATTCCGTACAAAACGCGGGCTGCCGGAAAGAGTGGCCTGCGTCAGCGTCGAAACAAGCGCACCGCTCCGGCTTGTAATGAGCTTTCCGCGAAGCCGTACATATCCATTCGTAGTAGGCTTAGGTGCTGCGCGGAAAACGGTGGCGAGCGTGGGAAGTCGAGTCGTTACGTAACGCGCTAAAGGTGAACGCGAGTTTTAAGCGACGACGTCAATTGCGCGTGTCGGGCTCGGCTGGTCGCAGTGCGTAGTGGCACAGCGCGAGCTACGAACAATGAAAGCAAAGAAAAAACAAAAAAGTGTGTGCGCCATTAATTTTCTGTAAGCGCACGCGCGTTCGCTTACGTAACATCCAGTTTGTGTCGCGGCGGTTGTTGCTGGCGTTGGTGGCGGCGCGCACAGCGTTGCGTCCTTGAGAACTACGGTCAAGCTGATGGCGCAGGGCATTCCCGATGGGGCATACTATAACGCAGTCCCCGAAGTGGTAACTCTAGTCTATGTAGGCGCCTATACCTTCACGAACGGAGCGCATTACGTCAAACGGATTGGCAACATAAGTATGTGCAGTCGTAAATATAAATCGCCGTACGACTAAAAGATAATTTTTATAGATGGCGCTAGCCAATTACGCCCGCCCATTTCCGTGACGTCATGTGGGAGGCGAGCTTCTCTCAAGAAAGGTGCCGCAACTGTGATTTCGTCCTGAGGTAGAGAGCGGCAGATGGCTGTGTGGTTTTGTGGGCAGTGTTTGTACACCATTCTCAGCTTATTACCGAGTTTATATATATATATAGACGCGAGGAGAAGTTTGCGGGCGTAGGCAAACATGCTCGCCCGAACACTACCTTTATTTTTCGTCTTGTCTTCCATCTACTCTCAATCTGTACACCGATATATATATATATATATATATATATATATATATATATATATATATATATATATATATATATATAGTGTGTGTGTGTGTGTGTGTGTGTGTGTGTGAAAAGTAGTTCTTCAGATCCGGTGTAGAATAAATTGAAGAATGTGCAGGCGCACGTAGAAAAAGCAAAAACAAACAAACACTTAATTTCGACGTTTCGGCCGGGGTCCGGCCTTCAATATGAGCGCGATTGCAGTAATCCAGAGCTCAATTTATAACCGGGCTTTTCCGTGAGCCATTGATAACTTTAGCGCAGACGCTTTGTCGCTTTGGCTTGATTATTATCGCTGTACAATGTCGACACGACGACGATAATTTATTGTCGCGGCACGGGCCACTGCTGGACTGCTTTGCGTTCAGCAAATCCAATAAAAAAATTAAATTCTGGTATTTTATGTGCCAGACGGACGATCGGATTAAGAGGTAATTCCGTAGTCGGTGACCTCGGAATAATTTCTACCGCCTGAGGTTACTTAACTTGCACATACACTATAAAATAATTTGCACCCCTAAAAGTGAAAGAGGGTGTATATGCATCTGTAGCTCACACCCTTAGGGTGGGAGTTATAGACACACTTACATCCTTTTCACTTTTGAGGGTGTAAATTACAGCTTAAATCCAAGCGCGCGAGCGATTTTTTGCCCTCGAAATACGGCCGAGATCATAACCCGCAAGCTTGACCTCAGTAGCGCGACGTCTTGGATAGTAAGATACCGAAGTGGCTCTGCAACAAATCAGCAACTCTTGTGGATTGAACTGGTTTTTGCGTGACGATAATTTTTGTTTTCCCTAACACGCCTAGCTACGTACGCTTGCGTTAGCCACCCGCGGGATAAAGGCTCCCTGCTGTAGCTCTGTGGCTGAAAGTACGCGTAGACAAGGCAGAGGACAATGCGTGGAGTACGCCATCATATCGTAAGGGAGGCGCTAACGGTCGGAACCAGGCATACACACAAAAAAAAGAAAGAGTTGCAGCGCGGAATGAGATTAACCATCAATTCGCCCAACTAATGACGTTGTGGAGTACGCGGTATAGACATCCAACTGCAAAGTCTTCAGTTTAATGTTTTTAGCGACTTACGTAAAAGAAAACAAAACAAAAAAATCAAGTTGATGGGTAAATTAAGAACACTGCTCCATGCATTCATTATAGATTTCTGTCTTTCCTTTCTCATTCTCAATATCATTGCGTTCCCCTTCCCTCTTTCTTAGCGGACATCAGCAGGCCAGACTGCACCTTCCCAAGCGTATACCCCTCTTGTCTTTCCTCGGTATAAGGCCTCTCTAGATCTCTCGTTGTCTCTTTTCTTAACGTTTCCTTTCAAATGCAACAATCATAATCAAATCCGAATTCGTTGATGCGGTGCAGCAAAACGCTTTTTCCGTTCCCGCGTGCCGTTGCCGAGTTAGGTAAGGTTACCTCCTAGGCACGTCAGCGTAGTGCAGATGGTGTTCTTGCAGAAGCTGTATAACAGCTAGGCCCCGCACCTCTTTCGCGGCTCTTTTCTTAGCCTCCCGACGCGGGGCCATGTTTGGAAGAAGACCTTCGCGGACGGCAGGTTTGTAAATATAGCTCTCTTTCCGAGGCCCCGCACCTAGGCAGGAGGAGTGCCCCCTTCCTCCTCTGCCTTTGCACCGTCCTCGGTGAGAAGCCCTAAAGACCAGCGTTGAGTGCGATTTCGTGTAACACCCATGCCGGGGGTTTGATAGCTATAGCCGCTGAAGAGCTGTCCGCCAGTGGCTCATGTCTTGTCAGCCTGCGTCCGGGAATCTTCAGGATGAAGGGGCTTCTGTCCACGCTTTATAGGTACTTCCGCGTTGTTAGGTACGCCAGACCGTCCGTGTAGTGCGCAAGATGGCGTGAATCGTCCGTAGAATCAGAGCGTTTTGTAAGGCTGTTAAGTACAGTACCGGAGGTCTGTGATGGTCCTCGCTTGTTTGTTTGCTGGCTGGGGCTTGCGTTAAGCATACTTCCGGTGGCAGTTTGCAGCCTGCTGCTTGTATTCCATTTTTCTCTCTTTCAAATGTATAGTGTGCTTTCCAACAACAACAACAACAACAATCTTTCTTCGAGGAAACTAGGAAAGGATGTATGTTACACATCGCTATATAGTAAAAACAGGAGCTGAATCCGAAGCTCCCCAAAGTGAACGTCTGCGTTTGCACATCTGCTGTCACTTTCATAGGAATAGACCGGGAGCGTCAGTTTCCACGTGTATTTGACGTTCCGCTTACACGAGCGCGAAAGTTTGTAAGCTTCAACTGTCACTTGCTGCTGCCCGCGACGGCAGCTCACCGTGTGTCGGGAGCACTCAGCTTATCGCACGGCACGGGGCCTCTGCTGTTCGTCGAGGTCCTTCCCGCGCCGGTTTCACCTTGCCCGTCAATCACGGGTAATCAGAGGTGGCGAGGCGAGAGAGAGTGTTGGTCTCAGCCTTGAGCAAGCGCCTCATGAACGTGATCGCTTTTTTGCGCAGCGTTGCCGATGACGCGCCGATATACGCGTGGCCTCTAAACCTCTTTTACGCACTGTTACTAGCTACACTTTTAATCCACAATTCTATCTAGGTTCGAGCTGTAAGTAGAACATTTCTTTTGCACGCATTTTGTACTTATATAAATGAAATGGCGTTCCACATAAAATCGCAAAGTACACGTACACCATTCCACGTATTTTTCCGGTTTTGTTTAACGTCGTTCCCTTTGAGTAATGAAAGAATATTTTCAAAAAATTTACTTCTTTTATAGCTACGACGTAAGCGCGATTTGATTAGGAAGGAACACCAGCAACGCAGTGAACAATTACTCATCCGGGCCCGAATCAACTGAGCTATTCGTTTGTAGGAGCGGTTTGTCTTTATCCTGCCTTCTTCGCTAATTATATCTGCAGCATTACCATTAGCTGGCGCCTGCTGCTAGGACAACTGGAGCCTAAAAATATTGTTGTGAATACGAGCCAAGGTAGTGAGGGGAGGATCGAGTTCAGCCTGGCGTCGATTTTGACGGGCGATCTTTTTCGACTAGACACTTGCTCGTGTAATGTGTTTCTGGCGGCTTTCGCAGGCCTTAATGAAAAAAGTGATTAGGTGGTTGTTCTAGCACGTAACTCTATCAAGGAAGCGTTCACTTTTGCTTTTCGAGCGGGAAAAGAAAAGGGGGAGGGGATCGACCGTTCGACTTGTTTCTCACAACAGTCGCAGATTAATATATTCGTACCGTGCTGGGTCTCACTCGCCATGCTGCGGCTGTGTGCTTGGTTTGACAATTCTCTGTTCCTCCTAGTCAAATTCAACGCGTGACATCACAGCGTGAGCTATCATTGTCAGCATCCCACCGTGATCCACCGCGTCCAGCGTTCCACCACGACCCACCACGGCCGACATCACGCCATTGAGAACCACGACCACCATGCCCGTCACGACCAGCATGGTCCACCATGGGCATTCGCGGCATCCCAGCATGGTCCACCATGGGCATTCGCGGCATCCCAGCATGGTCCACCATGGACATACCCAGCTTGCTCATTACCGCGACACACCATGAATGGTGGATGATGGATTCCATTACCTTCAACAGCGGGCGAGCTTCCGAAAGGGAATAAGTTTACGTGAACGAAGTGTTTCAAATAATATACCATCGGTCAAATAGTGTTCTGGGGCGGTCGACTCATGCGTCGGGATAGCGCTGCCGGTGAGCCGCGCTACGGCGATCCACCCTCTACATCTGTAACGCGGAAGCAGCTCGGACGACTCGCACGTTCCCAGCGCTGGTCGCGCTGTGTGCAACTCCTTCCAAGACGTTGCGTAGCGTTTACGTGCGTCGCTGACGGAACAAATCGATTCCAACGGCGCTACGCGCCCAGCGCATTAATGGCCGGTCATTCGCGCCCGTCAGACCGTGTCCTATACGTACGTACACCGATGTGCACGGATGGAGCAGGCGTGTACTTAAAGACGCCATGTGTGTTTTTGTCAAGACGGCTGCGTGCAGAGCGTTTAGCGTCGCAGAGTCATTGGGTGCGGGTCGGGATCGTTGGCGTTGGATGTTGGCCCCGTATGGCCGTAAGGTGACTCTACATGTCCGGCTGTACGAGCTCCCTCTAGCGGGTACTGGCCAATAAGCGGAAGTAGAGCGCGGAAAGACAGAACGATTAAGCAAAGGAGGAAATGTACTTGGTTCTTAATCTGATTACTGTGGAAGTCATCGTTGCTGCCGTAGTGCTTGCCAACGATTCACGAGTTAATCGCACCTGATACGAACGTGACGTGTTGCCAACTTATGCCCAATGCTGGCTTTGTTAGCACCGTTGCTTTCGAGTGACGCTCGTTGACAGACACAGTTGAGGCACAGCGCTTACATCTGGTAGGCTGAAGTATCAGTTATTACATTTCTTTTTCTGGGAAACAGTTTTATGCTACATCATCATCATCATCATCATCATCAGCCTGGTTACGCCCACTGCAGGGCAAAGGCCTCTCCCATACTTCTCCAACAACCCCGGTCATGTATTAATTGTGGCCATGCCGTCCCTGCAAACTTCTTAATGTCATCCGACCACCTAACTTTCTGCCGCCCTCTGCTACGCTTCCCTTCCCTTGGGATCCAGTCCGTAACCCTTAATGACCATCGGTTACCTTCCCTCCCCATTACATGTCCTGCCCATGCCCATTTCTTTTTCTTGATTTCAACTAAGATGTCATTAACTCGCGTTTGTTCCCTCACCCAATCTGCTCTTTTCTTATCCCTTAACGTTACACCTATCATTCTTCTTTCCATAGCTCGTTGTGTCGTCCTCAATTTGAGTAGAACCCTTTTCGTAAGCCTCCAGGTTTCTGCCCCGTAGGTGAGTACTGGTAAGACACAGCTATTATATACTTTTCTCTTGAGGGATAACGGCAACCTGCTGTGCATGATTTGGGACTGCCTGCCAAACGCACTCCAGCCCATTCTTATTCTTCTGATTATTTCCGTCTCATGATCCGGATTCGCCGTCACTACCTGCCCTAAGTATATGTATTCCGTTACGACTTCCAGTGCCTCGCTGCCTATTGTAAATTGCTGTTCTCTCCCGAGACTGTTAAGCATTACTTTAGTTTTCTGCATATTAATTTTTAGACCCACTCTTCTGCTTTGCCTCTCCAGGTCAGTGAGCATGCATTGCAATTGGTCCCCTGAGTTACTAAGCAAGGCAATATCATCAGCGAATCGCAAGTTGCTAAGGTATTCTCCATTAACTTTTATCCCCAATTCTTCCCAATCCAGGTCTCTGAATACCTCCTGTAAACACGCTGTGAATAGCATTGGAGATATCGTATCTCCCTGCCTGACGCCTTTCTTTATTGGGATCTTGTTGCTTGCTTTATGGAGGACTACGGTGGCTGTGGAGCCGCTATAGATATCTTCCAGTATTTTTACATATGGCTCATCTACACCCTGATTCCGTAATGCCTCCATGACTGCTGAGGTTTCGACTGAATCAAACGCTTTCTCGTAATCAATGAAAGCTATATGTAAGGGTTGGTTATATTCTGCACATTTCTCTATCACTTGATTGATAGTGTGAATATGGTCTATTGTTGAGTAGCCTTTACGGAATCCTGCCTGGTCCTTTGGTTGACAGAAGTCTAAGGTGTTCCTGATTCTATTTGCAGTTACCTTAGTAAATACTTTGTAGGCAACGGACAGTAAGCTGATCGGTCTATAATTTTTCATGTCTTTGGAGTCCCCTTTCTTATGGATTAGGATTATGTTAGCGTTCTTCCAAGATTCTGGTACGCTCGAGGTCATGAGGCATTGCGTATACAGGGTGGCCAGTTTCTCTAGAACAATCTGTCCACCATCCTTCAACAAATCTGCTGTTACCTGATCCTCCCCAGCTGCCTTCCCCCTTTGCATATCTCCTAAGGCTTTCTTTACTTCTTCCGGCGTTACCTTCGGGATTTCGAATTCCTCTAGACTATTTTTTCTTCCATTATCGCCGTGGATGCCACTGGTACTGTATAAATCTCTATAGAACTCCTCAGCCACTTGAACTATCTCATCCATATTAGTAATGATATTGCCGGCTTTGTCTCTTAACGCATACATCTGATTCTTGCCAATTCCTAGTTTCTTCTTCACTGTTTTTAGGCTTCCTCCGCTCCTGAGAGCATGTTCAATTCTATCCATATTATACTTCCTTATGTCAGCTGTCTTACGCTTGTTGATTAACTTTGAAAGTTCTGCCAGTTCTATTCTAGCTGTAGGGTTAGATGCTTTCATACATTGGCGTTTCTTGATCAGATCTTTCGTCTCCTGCGATAGTTTGCTGGTATCCTGCCTAGCGGAGTTACCACCGACTTCCATTGCACACTCCTTAATGATGCCCACAAGATTGTCGTTCATTGCTTCAACACTAAGGTCCTCTTCCTGAGTTAAAGCTGAATACCTGTTCTGTAGCTTGATCTGGAATTCCTCTATTTTCCCTCTTACCGCTAACTCATTGATCGGCTTCTTATGTACCAGTTTCTTCCGTTCCCTCCTCAGGTCTAGGCTAATTCGAGTTCTTACCATCCTGTGGTCACCGCAGCGCACCTTGCCGAGCACGTCCACATCTTGTATGATGCCAGGGTTAGCGCAGAGTATGAAGTCTATTTCATTTCTAGTCTCGCCGTTCGGGCTCCTCCACGTCCACTTTCGGCTATCCCGCTTGCGGAAAAAGGTATTCATTATCCTCATATTATTCTGTTCCGCAAACTCTACTAATAACTCTCCCCTGCTATTCCTAGTGCCTATGCCATATTCCCCCACTGCCTTGTCTCCAGCCTGCTTCTTGCCTACCTTGGCATTAAAATCGCCCATTAGTATAGTGTATTTAGTTTTCACTCTACCCACCGCCGATTCCACGTCTTCATAGAAGCTTTCGACTTCCTGGTCATCATGACTGGATGTAGGGGCGTAGACCTGTACAATCTTCATTTTGTACCTCTTATTAAGTTTCACAACAAAACCTGCCACCCTCTCGTTAATGCTATAGAATTCCTGTATGTTACCAGCTATATTCTTATTAATCAGGAATCCGACTCCTAGTTCTCTTCTATCCGCTAAGCCCCGGTAGCACAGGACGTGCCCGCTATTTAGCACTGTATATGCTTCTTTTGGCCTCCTAACTTCACTGAGCCCTATTATATCCCAATGCTACAATCAAGGCTTTATTGTCGTTTTTTTTTCTTTCGCGTTTCTTCATGCATTTGCTTCTTTGCGTTGTGTGCATTCCCTGAAGTGCGTCGTGCCTCCAGAATAGGCAGGACGACTGCCGCTGACAGCGTTGACTGCGTGTGACAGCAGCCGCAGCGCTCTCTACCGGTGGCGGAAGCGTGCGTATGCGACGGGGATAATGAATGCCAGCGCTTTGGCGCCGGCGCACTTCCTCATTAGTAGGCATCTCTACTGCGCAAAGCGGTGCCGGATATTCTACGTCCAATCAGGAGCGGGCGGGGGAAGCGGGACTCCGCGCCGGTGACGTCCCTTTGTCACCGCGTGTGTCCGAATAAACCAATGTGCGAGGAGCAATCATTGATTCGTCATGCGCCTCTATAGCGCAACAACAACAAAAAAAAAAGACATCGAATCGACTCGCGTTCTTTCGGTACCTCAGTAGTAGCCTTTCTTTTCTCGATAAAATGTGGCAGACGCGGCGCCCTGTTCGTTCGGAGGAGCGACGGTGTGCATCGCGTGCAGCAGTGGTCACCGACTGAGGATCGTACGTCACGGCGTGAGTAACACCGCGTGCGCATCTTCGATAACCACGCAGTATATCCAGCGCTTATGTGTTGTATCGCGATCATCACTTTGGTTCCCTGGCCGAGGGTTGTAAACCAGTGTGACTGTAATGTGATCGGGATCTCCGCGAAGCGACATTCGCGTCCGCAGCGAGGTATGGGCACCAGCTACCAGTAGTTCGGTACCAGACCGGTAGTACCAGTCGCGCATTGGTACCAATGACTGAAGAAGTAGTCGACGGGGAAGCAAAGGGTGGTGTAACTGTCATGGCGTGCATGCTGACTTGTACCCTCTTCAGTGGAGTATCCGGAGTAAGTGCAGATATGGTGACGTTAGTTTGGGCGAGTAGTACTGGTACTACGTCCGCATTTAAGTACCATCCGCCACCGTGGCGAATGTATATCATTCTCTAGAGCGAGCACTACCGGGTATCATCCACGCGCAAACCTAAGTAGATCGCAGACAGGTGTGGTCACCGGATGAAAAAAAAAATATGGGGTTTTACGGGCCAAAACCACTTTCTGATTATGAGGCAAGTCGTACTGGAGGACTCCGGAAATTTCGACCACCTGGGGTTCTTTAACGTGCACCTAAATCTAAGCACACAGGTGTTTTCGCATTTCGCCCCCATCAAAATGCGGCCGCCGTGGCCGGGATTCGACCCCGCGACCTTGTGCTCAGCAGCCTAACACCATAGCCACTGAGCAACCACGGCGGGTGGTCACCGGATGAGTGCTGAGGACCGATACTAACATTGTAACTTGTGTAGTGAGAGCCTGCACATAATGACGTTCCACGTGGGTAATCTGTGCGAAGTAGCGCGAAAATCTCGAACACGGTTGTCCGAATGATGGGCCGTAATATAACACTACTCAATGTCGTAAATAATTATGCGCAGGTGTAATGGCGTCTGTTAGTATGGTTCAACATCACGAAGGGGCGGCCATCGTAGGCGGAGTACCATGCTTCGGCGGCAGCTTTCTGTGATGCGCATCGTTCAGCAGTATACGGGCAGCATCGCAGAGCGGTCCGGAGGCACTGACGAAGGGTGTCGCTACACTCGGAACTACGTGATTTGTCTCGTGGCGGAAAAGTGAACTCTCTCATCAGAGACGCGCCCAGCACAGCCGCGACGTGCGCTTCGTGGATAAAGTATAGCCCACGGTGCAGCTTGTCGGTGAAGCGAAGTGGTATATACTTAACGCGGAAAATGAATGCTACCGGTGGGTGCCCACAAATGCGTTTCCGCACCCGCCGCAACACAGTCTCCATAGCGGGGACGAGGAAACGGCGTCGAAAATGACTCAAACTACAGCGCTGCATGGAAGAACAAAAAAAAATAAAGGCAAAACAAAAACAAACGCCGAGAAAAGGGCTTGCCGTGCGGCGTCCAGAGGAGTGGTCGCACTGCGCATAGCGAAGGGTTTATGGGGGACACGGAACGAGCTTCATTGCGTTCTTGCTTTTCGTCGGTTTCCTGCGGACGAATATGTTTCTTCGCGCGGCGGTCCCCTGCGTCGGACGCTGCGTTTATGGTTCCGCGAAAACGAGCGTACGCGTTAGCGCGCTAGATCGCGCTGGTGTCCCGATTCTTGTTCTCTCCGTCTCCGCGCGGGTGCGCCTTGTTCGCCTCTGTATAGTACGTAGGTTTTGGCGAGATACATATAAAAGCAAGGAGCAGCGCAAGCCCGGGGATTGAAGCTTAGTTTTCCTTCGCTAATGGAACTAGTGTCCCGCTGGCTGTATTGGAGGCGGATGGAAACGGTGTCGAAGCGGTCGGCGTCGTAGTCGTCGCTTTGTATGCCGTTTGGCTCTCGGCTGTCCGCGCGATTGGTGAACGGTGCATACATAGGCGGCTTTATTTTTCGAATAGTGAACAAGAGCGCTACAATATATGACTCGCCTTATCGCAACACGCTTATCTCGAACCTCGAAATGGTGCGTAGACTGGCGACGTACGTATGTGTAACAGTAAGGTGATTTCATTCCAAGGAGGCTGCAGACCCCACTAAATCAAGGTGGTCGGAATTTGCTTTCTAACTTAGTTTAGATGTGAGCTATAACCCGCGGCGCTCGTGGTCGAAGGGTCTCCAAGACTAAGCGGCAGCGCGACGATGTAGGACACATTGGAGAGCTGCGCATAGCCCGAACTGCTGGTATTCATTAAACGTTTTCTTTTGAACATCCACGCCTCCAGGCATCCTTGGAACTCCTCCAATCACGGGCACCGTGTTTCAGCCCATATCGAATATCACTGTTTCTACACAGTACACACAGTATACACAGTATACACTTGCAAATATAGAGTAATCAAATATTGATTTAGTGCGCAGTCACTCATGCCACGGTTTTTTTTTTGATAAAACATAACTGACTGACTGGCTCAAACTACTTGAACAATTTAGTAATGGGCGGCATGTATTAAAAAGAAGCAAAATGAATACATTATTTCGCCAACACTTGTCGAACGCGGTGGTGCGCTTTTGCAAAAGTGGACGCATTCCCCCGAGCTAAGGTATACTGACCAGGTGGTTTTCGCGACAAAGTCGAATTTTCTTCTCCGTCCGTGAACTGTACGTTGTTTGTTTGCTTGTTTGTTATTTTCGGTGAGCCTCTGGTCCTTTTACTTTTACTCACGGGTGCACGTACGCAGAATACTCAGAGCACTGAACTCACAGCAGTACTCAGAGTACTGCGTACTCAAAGCAGTACGCAGAGCCGCATTGAGTAATTTTGTGGTTATATATATATATATATATATATATATATATATATATATATATATATATATATATATATATATATATCGTTGTCACCCACGGACAGGAGTTGCAAAAAAGACACCGCGTACAAAGAAATCATGCACCTCGACTGAAAAAGGTTGTAGTTTCTTGTTTTTGGTACAGTGATGGCTTCCTTGATTTTTTTGTTTGTTTTATTAACTGTATTTAGGGAAACGTTGGTGCCTGTATGGTGGCGCCTGCTACCCCTCTTTTGAAACACGATAACAGCGCTCAAAGCGACGATCGTAATAGAAGCAAAGGTTAGGGAAAAGTAGAGGCGCCATCATTTACAAAGTTCACGTACAAACGAAACGCTCCTGGGAGTTCAATTCTTTACTTTTATCCGAGCGTACTTCAAAAACGAATCCGATGTTTTCCACGAAAGAGGAGGGCTTTTTTAACATTTTTATTATTATTATTTTCTTTTGTCGAGATCGGCACTGCCTGTCGGGTTCGGCAGCTCGAAAGATGGTTATATCTGCCCGAACGAAACCGCACAACTTTTAGGACCCTTAAACTTTTGAGAGTTTCGAGTCTTTTCCGACTCAAGACTATCTCACTGCGCAGCCTGCGCAAACAACCCCTTGGGCACTGAGGCCCATAAAGTCGGAGAGAGCGAAAAGTATTATACGCGTTATCGACGAAAGAACGAAAGGGATCAGTGTCGATTAGAGGAGAAAGAGGCATCACTAGTGATTTTGCGTGTGAAAAGATAAGCGACGCGACCATTTCTAACGTGTCGTATTTGACGTTGCGATTTAATGCGGCAGCGATGGCGTGTGAGCGATAAAAACTGATCCGATTACGCTTGGATAACCCGAGCCGAGACTCATAGGTAGCGATCGTCTGAACTGCATCCAAGCTTACGAGTTGATCTCGGGAACGCCACGGACGCTTACTTCCCGACGAATTAGGAAGCCTTCCAAGTCGAACCTCCTGAACAAAGAAGACGGCGTGCTAACGCAGGAGCTCCGTGTTTTGAGTCCCGCGTCTTGAAGGATACAGTCTTATATTCCCCCCCTTTGTTTTATGCAATTTTTTTGTGTTTCAAAGTTGGTGTGTGCTTGGCTTTCAAAGCTCTTTAGGTTCTGGATCGCGAGTTTCTGAGCAGGCCTTGACTGGAAGTCAAACTCTGAAAACTGCGCAGCTAATTTACTTAGCGCTTTGACGCTGCACGCGTTCTTTCTCATTCAGGCGGCCGCAAAGCGCATGAAAGGCATCTGAGTTCCTCGTCTTCTATAGAACTGTTTCTTTCTTTTTTTTTTTGTAAAAAACATCTTAAGCACTTAACTGAAAGCTTCTGTTGCTTGTTGATACATTTACTTGCTTTTGTCTTCGAGTGTGGGGCAAGGCGAAAGAAAAAAAAGCGAACCTCACGATTTTTCGTGACTCGGTAATATCTCGCTCCCTGTGCGCACCTTCAAGAATTGAGTCGGTGGCAGTTTCTTGCGGCGCGCTTTCTTTCATTTTTTTTTCTTGTTTTTGACTTTTCGATATTGTGCGAAACTCGACTGTGCGCGGACAAACGAACCAAACAAACGAAGCTGTTTGTGTGTCCAGCGAGTACGTACTTGCAAATGGTCGCTATAACAAGATCGGCGTTACAAGGACACACACACACACACACACACACACACACACACACACACACACACACACACACACACACACACACACACACACACACACACACACACACACACACACACACACACACACACACACACACACACACACACACACACACACACACACACACACACACACACACACACGCGCGCGCGCACACACACGAGACAAAAAAACAAAAGCTTTCACATAAGCTTATTCCCACAACGCTTGGGATACACACGATTCTGACTTGCACTATTTAAATGTACGAAAGTGGGAGGGAGGGAAGCGTCGGGGCTATATTAGTAATGGGTAAAATGGCGTCGCACAGGCTGCCTGTGGTCAACGGTAGCACTGTATCACTGGCTCCGGCAATTTTTTGACGCGTCTTCTTCAGTTTCCGCCGCCTGGTTATATGGACATATTTGAAGCGCTATGAATTCTCGATCGCTACGCAAGTCAACGTGAACACGACGGCGACCGCTTATTCGTGGCACATTGAGTTGCGCCTTTGCTTCGGACGCAAATGACACGGCGCGCATACGTCAGGCACTGTTAATTGAGCCTGCCGTCGCATGCGTAGTACAACCCGCACCGTTTTGCTTACAGACCAGGTACGACTGTTTTTGAACGGTGGCAGAGACCGAGTCGTAAAAGAAAATGCACGTGTTCCGCGAAACCTTCTGCAGCTTGCCCATTACGCGCATGCCGGCTTGGACGTTTGTAGCTGCATTAATGACGAAAAGATGCATATCACCACGTACTACGTTTGGTGTCGTGAATTGCATGGTCGATGTATACTTCTCCCACGTCTGTCGCTCTTAGGTTGTTACGAGTGCTCGAGAGAGAGAAAGAGAGAGAAGTAGAGAAAGAAAAATTACAGCTGTAGGTGACCTTTGGAGTTGCAGCATTTATATCTCGACTAGTTTGTATTCAAGGTCTCGAAGAGGAGGGGGGGGGGTGCGGCGTTTCGCGGGCCTAGAATTTGCGCCTTGCCGATTGCGTGCCACGACCGCGGACGTTGAAAACATCTTTTTTTTTTTCTCGCGTGGGCAGTTGTGTGTTCACTCTTAAACGCGTTTAAGTCGATGTATCGTTTGTTTTATACGGTGATGGTCGTTCGTTCTGTTCTGGGCCAAGGGGAGATGGAGCCTTTCACCAGCTGCGTGGTTGCTTAGTGGTTATGGCGGTCTGGTGCCGATGAGAACGAGGTCGCGTGCTCGACTCCCGGCCGCCGCGGACGGATACCGATGTTAATGGAACGCAAAACCTTTGCTGTAGTTAGGTGTAGATGCGCGTTAAGGAACCCCGGAGAGACGAACTTATTGCAGAGCCCTCCACGACGGTGTCACTCGATCGTAGCCCCTCTATGTTGCTTTTACGTGGTAAATAAATAAATAAATAAATAAATAAATAAATAAATAAATCTGCCAATCGATCATCGAATGAATGCAGCCTTGTTTCGCGGACAGCACTTTGAACACCCTCTGAGCTTACCCCATGACCTCTGTTTTACAGGCGAATCTGTTTCACAAGTTTGTTGCTTTCCACTTTTTCTTTCTTTCTTTTTTTACTTTGAAGTCCACTTTATTGACTCCCTATTTTCTTTCTATTTTTGCGCGCCATTCATAATAACCGGGTAAGGTTGTTGCCTTTTACTTTTTCGTTTTTTCTATTTTTTTATACCGCCCCCTCTCTCCGTCTTGAGAACACCGATAGTGCATATAGCGTAGATATCGAATGTTTGATACTGAACGCGCGCTGCGTTTGAAACGGCCAAGCGAACCTTTCGTCCTGCTTAAGATCAAAAATGGCGGCCGCTGACAACTTCTATTCGGGAACGGCAGCTGGTGGGGGAGAGGAGGGGGAGGGGCATGCGTTGCGGCCATCCGTCCGGCGCGCTGAGCGCCGCTCCCGCTCCAGCGGCAGCGATCATCGGTACACTACATACGTGTGCGCGCGCGTGTGTGTGACTCGTGAGGGCGTGCAAGGCCGTCATCTCCCCGCGTTGCTGGACGGCGCCGGTCCAAACATCCTCATTAACCGCGCAATGAGACTCAGCCTCCGAGAGATGCCCGGCAGCGTTGGCAGGCGGGCAGGCCTTTTTCCCGCTGGCTCTACACACACAGTGGGGCCCAGGCTACGCGGCGTCAGGCACGCTGGCTACACAAACACACACGCAAACACACACATGCAAACAGACACACGCACACGCAAACACACACACAATCGCGGGCGCTTGATTACTCCACGAAAGAACGGCTCGCTCGTGGTCTTTTTGTTTCGCTTTGGATTTTCTTCTGTCTCGCGGCCTCTCGAGAAGCGTGTTTCGCGCTCGCACTTGCAGAGAGCGGTTCGCGCGCGTATATTACAACGACGCGCCCCTTTTCACGTGTTCGGAGTGGTGGGAGCAGCGTCTCTCCCGACCTGTCAGCCCGCGCTACCGAACGTGCGTGTATATGTGCGAGTGAGCGATGAACGGAGCCTAAAGCATGGCTCCGCTGCGTGCTGTCGGTTTCCGAGCCGATGGACCGTTCAGGGAGACTCTCAGGAACGCCCGTTGCAGGCTGGGCCGTTTGGGATACGCGCTCGTGGTATACTCTACCGCTTGGGCGCATGCGCGTGATGTCTTAGCCCTTTCTTTGCCTGTTTGATATACGTTATCACGTGATCGTCTTGCTCATCTTGTCAATGTACCGGTAGACGGCAAATATATCCATGTGCGTTGGGTAGGATAATTGCCCATTGCAATAAAATCATTACTTCACAGACGCTTAAGATCGCAGTTCATTAGAACGCTTTAAACCGCTAGGAAATACATGTAAGGAAGCGCTCAACTGTGTGTGTGTGTGTTTTGATGTGGGCGGGCTTACAAAATCGAAAACAGGTTCTTGCATTAGCCCTACACGAGCACCACCTACCTAGACTGAACTGTCACTCTGTACCCCTTAACAGCAAGACCAGTTGAAACTTCTAAGTAGACGGCTAGTGGACGCGAGACATATTTGCTTAAGAAATTCGGGGTCCTTGCGTAGCGTGCACAAACGTGTCGCGCTCCCGGGTATGTGTATTACGATCTTCAAGGCGCCTAATTCGCAAAGCTTCTCGTTCTCTAGTGCTCTTTTGTCATTGGCCTACAATCATATGTCCGGCCTCAGGATTGACAGAAAACTTCCTCTTACGAACAATTCTAGCCTAAGAGCGTTTTTTTTTATTGCGATAAGGCTTGCCCTTAAGGCATAATTCTTGGACTGTAATTCTTGTGAATACGGATCTAGAAAACCTACTGTCGGCACAGTTTCCTACATGGATTACTGTATGCAAGGAACTCTCGCGCTACACTCCCTCAGCTGCAGGTGGATTGGACGAATATTGTGGATGACAAACCGGTGACTATGGAATTGTCTGAGACAAATTCATGCTCGTGCGTTTGTGTAATCTTCGACAGACTATAGATGGCATAGACTATGGATGACCTACTCTTTGGATCACATATCCGTGATTATGGTTTTTCACTGGATTTGTCTGTCGATTAAACAAAATAGTCTTCGTATACTAATGACTCCAGACGTTCCTGTGGCGTTGATTATTACCTAAATTTCCAGGCAATTATAATTATCTATAAGCGCGCCAAGGCACAAGGTTAATGCACACATGCCCAATAATTGGAAATTGTTTCGTTTTGGGTTAATATTTTTTGTTCAGAGCGATCAATTCGAAATGTCCTACAAAGCCGTTTGAAGCCAGAAGGACGAAGTTTAGTCAAATCCATGTACTATCCCTTCACTCCCGCGCTGGTTGAACAGGGAGTGCTTGTAGCTCCTTATCGTAATACTAAGCATGAAAAGCCTTTAGCTCCCCTTGTCGGCTACCTTCAAGTGACCTTTAGCCAAAGACAAGAGCCGTAATCCGGGCGCTCAGACGTAAACATCCGGATATCGTTGCCGTTGTCAGATGGGAAGAGAACTTGACAGCCGGCCGTGCCGCGTCCCAGAGCTTACATGCATTTGCGAGAACAAAACTATATCATCCGGGCATCCAGTCAAAACTTCAGAAAATGTGGTCGCTGGCCCCCAACCCTTTGTACAGGACCTCATTACACGCACTAGTTATTGCCTAAACAAGTTACAAAAATATTGCTTCCGATTTATTCCTAATGTTTGTTCACAATATGACTCAAGCTGTAAGTTCTAGTACGCGGAAGTTTTATTTGTCATTTCCAATAGGGCGCCGTTCAAAAGGCAGATACAGGGCACCATACTCTTCATTGTCATCTTTCGGCGCTGAGGCAGGGTTGCCTGTGTTGAACGCCAGCGGTCCGTGAGTTCCGCGGCGCGGGTTTCGCAGCTGCTCGAGAGATGGCGCCACGCTGTGTGACCAAGTCGTCCGGAGCGCCGCGGTTGGCTGTTTGGCCGAGACGACACCTGCAATGAGTTTCAGTTCAAAGCGGGTTCGTGTGCTGGGGTGTGGTTCATGTGGTGTGGAGGGCCGGGCTGTTGCGAACATTCACTACACCCATATTAATATTGTGGCTAGTATCGTCTCCAACCAATCTGCTTTGCCGGTGGCCATTTCATGCTTACATCTACTCTCGACAACGGGAGAGCCATAATTTATTTATTTGTTTGTTAAAAATGGCTTTGCAGATGCCACGTGCGGCATTGAGTAGCAGGGGCTGCGCATGAAATGTGCGAGCAGTCATCGTGAGGGAAAGTACCATATTTAAGCAATGCAAATCCCAAGAACTGCAGTATTATCATTAACGCGAAAGAAGATAGGTAAACTAGAGTAATGAATACAGATAACATTGACAGAGTGAAACTACAATGAAAATGGAGTTAGCTCTACAACTAAAGAACTCTACGACAGACGGCTGCTGGCATTTTATTGAGTACCGAAATGGGGCTCGACGCTCGTTGCGAGACTTCGACGAACCTAGGTTGGCACACACGCATTCGTCTCCGCGCTCATTGTCCCACTCGTGCGCGTTTCGTTCCGTCTTTACGCCCCGAGGGTGGTCTTATGCAGCCCATCTCGGCTTAAGTGGACCACGAAACTTGTATACCGCAGTCGCTGCGTTTGCCGGCGTTGCGTGCGCGATAAACACTCCCGCAGGAATGCTTCCGCCACATTAGCTCCCGTCCGTTGTTGACTTTTCACCGGCTCTGTTTGGTCGGACGTGCATTGGTGCGTGTGCATAACCATTTGGCGTATATGAATATGCATAGTCCCACCTTCCCACCCCGAATGTTTTCCAAAGTGTCCTCCTTGGCTAGTGTGCTACCGCTGCGCCCTCGGGCGTCATTCTTGAGAATTAGGGCAGAGCAATCGCGGTGCCACTTTCGAGTGGGGAGTTTTTGTGAGGCGCTGTCGTTAAACGACGCGACTTTGCTGCCTGCCGTTGGTCTCGATTAGTTGCGTCGCGTTGTTCTGGAGCGCGCTTGACTCTACAGACTGTGTTGCTCGTGGGAACAATGAGGCTGGCGCGAGACTTGGAAACTAGTTCGTCTTCGCTGTACGCTGCTCTCGCGTGCGCTTGTTTCGGCCGCCGTTTCCCTCTTTCTCTTATAACGCTTCCTTAATTAGTGTCTGAATTCTTGTGATCCGTGTTCATATTTCAAGCACTGGGCGCCGGGCCCGACAAATGTCTGTTCCTTTTGCCTGCGATAATTGCGAGTCTGTGTATAAAGAAGTATTGGCACGAATAAGAAGGAGCTCGTTACTAAACTTAGCTCCGACATGTTCGGAAGTATTTTGTCCTGGAAAAAGTTACATGAACACGGCATTTGTACACCTGTGTTTGCTTATACTCGCCGAGTGAGTTTTAGGTGTTTTCAAAGTTGAAAAGTCTCTTAGGGAATACCGCTCCGTCCACGTTCGCAAAGTGATCGATTTCCTCACGAATTCACGGGCCGCGCTGGGGAATCTCGGTCTAAGTAAGATTCGTGAAATGTAATATTTTTAGAAGCTTTTTAGCTTCCTTTCTCTTTACTTTGGAACCTTCAAATCGCAAGATGACGGGATCTGGTCGGACCTCTCTGAAGTTCATCAGTTACCAGACTTCAGTGACTAGATGCGATTCGGCCGCAACTAATATCTGCACAGATACTATGTACTATATGTTCTCTTCGAAGAATCCGCGACCATCATCTCACCGATTCTCACGAACATGCCAGCATGCCTAATTTAAATGCTTCATGTGTACTTGCTATAAGTTTTCAACCACCTGGACTCTGCGACAAAAGTGACAATTTTTTGGCGGTCGAGCGCGCCCGTAGTAGCGGGGTGCACGCTAGGCGCAACGGCCGTAAAGCAAATGGCGCCCGAGCGACGTTACAATGTAATCGCAACCTCACAGGTGGGGCAGACAAAATACCAGAAGTGTTTGTTTTCGCGCAAGTCACTTCATGCTTACCCCATACTACTACATGCCAGATACCCAGACCAATTCCCCTCAACATGCAAACTTTGCGGCAAACCAGGAGACTTCCTGCACACCCTCCCCACATGCCCCACCTTCCCTCATCCCCCATCACCTGCCGTGGCGGTGTCTTACTGGGAGACTCTTCTGACCTGCACTTCCGCTCAAGACCAGTGCCGGATCATCTCCAGTGCAATAAGAAGGATTGCGCTTCAAGGACTCTCCTTCGCTTTGTAAGGGTGCCCCCTCATAGTAAGGGAGCACTCAAGTGCCATGTAGGGGGCTTCGCCCCCACCGTTCATATCATTGGCAATAAATGTTTCTACCATCACCACTTCATGCTCAAAGGGGGAACGTAGTTCTGACGTGTATTGACGAAGGAAAAAAAGAAGGAAAAGAGCAAAAGCACTTTGAACATTTGCCGCTTCTAACGTTATAGCCGTTTAAACTTCGTGCACGTTAATTGCAACACCACTGCATTGGCTCCAGTCGATTAGCGGTGCCCGTGTTTAACGAGGCAGAAAACACGTGTCCTTTCTTTTTGTTTCTTTTTCTTATTTTTTTGCGAGAGCGCTCGACAGACCAGAAAGATTATATGTATATATATATATATTTACACATTCACCTCACTCAACAAAGAAGGCAGGTTTTTTTTTTTAGGGCATTCGTTTTCTTTCCTTCCTTTATACCGTGTTTCGTCTTTCGATCGCCTCAAGAGCAGTACAAAGCGTTACCTAGAGTTCTCTTGCAGAATGCATCGCGTGGTTGTGCCAGCCGGCGCATTTCGAACAACTGTTTATAATAACGTTCGCTGTCGGCGCGTCGCATCGCCGTGAGTGAAGCTACGCAACAAGCGACCTCAACATCCGACTCAATTCCGACGCTAGTGTGTCACGTGGCCTGGCGAACGCGGACCGTTTTCGTTAGCGATAGCGCCGTGCTATGTACGTACACGCGTACAACGGCCAGCGTGTGCGAGCCAGCCCAACTGACCAACCTCAACCAGAACGGCTTTATAAGTATTTCTCTACCTCTACTGACTTCCCGTTACTTTCACTTGAATTTCCATTGAGCAGGAATTGAATATTGTAGGAAAATTGTTGCACAAGGTGGGCCTACGGAGTTTACCGTCTCGGAAAACGTTCCGGAGTGCAGCCGAGCTAACGCGGTCTGTATTGAGGGAGCCGCAGAAAAGGGCGACACAGTTGCGGGATGGTTTTTTTTATGGCATCTACCAGTGTCGCACGTTTATCTATAGAGTAAACAAATGAAAATGGAAGGTATAAAGCGTTTAACCAGAAAATCTACCGGTCTGCAACCCTGTACAGACAAGTGAAGCGGGAAAAAGTGTAGCCATTCCTTCACAAAAGTCGTTACAAAAGCTTACGTTTCTACTGACATTCTGTCGCCCCTCTGTACAATTACATGTGGAGGTGCAGTCGCATGCAAGGGCTATGCACTCCTCGGTAACTTGCGCCTCTGCAACCGGCAAAATTCATCCTCCATTTGGCGTTTTTGGCTCTGCTGGAGTTACTCTGCTGCAGGCGTATGTATAAACAGCTGTGCATCCTCTTGTGAGCGCGTAGTGCTCACTCTCTCCCCTCTTTCCACCACCTTCTCTCTTACCCAAGTGTAGGGTAGCTAACCGGACGCTCGTCTAGCCGACACCCCTATACAGTACCTCTTCCTTCAGATCTCTCTTTCTCTCTCCCTCTCTCTCTCCGGACTCGCTTCCTGTCGTCCGGCGTCCGCTCCCGCGCGACCGTTTGAAGGACGCGCCAATCCGCGCAAGCCCCTACCCTCGTCCAGTGTCGTCGCGTTTGCACACGTTTCTCTGCCGTTCGTCTCCTCTCGCCGTGAATGCGTGCACCGCAGCGTGTCGAGCTCACAATGGCGGACGCGAGACGGATGTCGTCCCCGGCTGTATACGTGAGCCGGCCTTGCGACAGCGATCCGCGTTGTCCTCCCGATTGCGATATCGGATGTCGCCGATGTACGCGTATATACCGCTGTGTACTATATACCGTCTGTACGACTACATGCACCGGGCCACGCGGCCGAGTTGCAGAAGGCAGCACGTGTCGTCTGCTATATCTCGTCTGCTGTAACTCATCTGCTGTATCGCGACCGCAGGTACGTGGGTCACTCGTGCGTGGGATCTTTCGCCGAAAGCTAGTACATTTTGTTTTGTACGGCGTCACTTTCAGCGCACCTCTTCTGGGAACCACGCTTGGTTTCGTTATGTTTTTGCTTTTCTTTGTGCAATTTTCTCGTTTTGTCCCGAGGTCGTATCTGGGCGAGTCACGCGACATGTGTTGTTGGCACGGGGCCATGTTGCGACGTTATATTTTCCGTGCTGTGGGCGGCAGTGTGGCTGGGTTTTCGTAATCTGCGATGTCCACGGGCTTGCTTGCAGGTGCACGCAGAAGCGACAAATAGCTTATCGACGGCTTGTTTCACTCCCGCCTGCTAGATCAGATTTATCAGTATTGATTTCCCTCTCAATTCACATTGATCGGGCGTTTGAATTTATTGATATGAAAATATATGAACAGGTATTTGCCGCCGCGTGCTGCATGTCATAGATGTACAGCGATTTTCACTCGGTCGTTAAATATTATAATATTATTATTATTAGTATTAGATACAGAAACATAGAAAAACACAAAGGAAACAGGAAGCGATCAAGCTGACAACTGCCACCGACAGGGGCACAACACCTGCCTACTCTTTTGGGAGGAGGGAATGAAAAGAGGAGAAGAGACGAAGAAGATAGGAAGCAAAGGAATAGGAAAGAAAATAGGAAATAAAAAATGGCAAAGACCCGGACAAACGAAAGTAGGAACACGGAAAGAATGTGTGTAAACAGGAGGCCAAATCAGTTTTCTGCATGAAAGGTAGCAAGACCCTATGACCCTGGTCACGTTGAGCAGCACTCCCTCTCGGAAACAGGCAATCGTCAAGGGTCCTACACTTGAGTCCAGTCAGTCCATAGACCTTGTTTAGCAGTGCACGTTGTATGAAGAATGCGGTACACTCCACTATAAGGTGTTCGAGTTTCTCACAGGAGCCACAGGGCGTATACGACGGACTGTCCACATGTCCTTCACGATACAAGCGTTCGCGCACCGACACAGAGCCAAGTCTTAATTTCACTAACTGTGCTCTAGCACTGTGAGGCAAGCCATGACTACGAACACATCCTTGCAATAAAGCAGTATAAAATTAGCGTCAGAAGAAGTGTATGTCTTTTGCGAAAAGTTGCAGTCGGAACGGAGTCCCTGGATGTCAGAGGGAACACAAATGTGTTTCAAGCAGACGTTCGAACTATACACATCCACACTTACATATAGTATAGCGCCGCTATTATTTTTCAGATAATGAACTTGGTAATCTTTTTCTTGTCATTTCTGGTGCGCTCTTTGCATGTATGCCTTGTTTGGTGCTTTGTATTTTAGGTGCGATTTAGGGATAATGGTTTCTGTAGTAGCCAAATTTCCCGTTTTGTCTCAGTTAACCAACAATAACGACCATCCTTCGAACGAGGATAATCAGTCGATCTAAGTTGCTTTATACGAATGCGGCTCGTGGTAGAAGCCAAGAAGCGAGAAAGAATTCTCTTTATCTGACTGTGTCCTTGCTCCAGAAAGACAGTGCGACGAAGCATCGTGCCATAAATGAGCGCAAGCGGGAAACACAATCGGAGAGAAACAAAACACGCCTTCATCGGAAACGCAGCCGCGAGAAAAAGAGTACCTAGGGCAGATGGCCCAGCTGCAGTCGATGAGCCGAACGGTGCACCGCCCTGCAAACGGAGCCCAGCTGATTTCATCGGCGCGTCGTCTGCTTGCTGCTTTGTATGTCCGCCGCTGAATGGCGCCACTGTAGCCAACGGCTGACCTATGAATGGACGGTAATGTGCTTCGATACATCTACAGGAAATCTGTACCTAGTTACCGAGAAACGAGAAATGCAACTAAATATGACAGGCTTAACGTCAAGAAGACAGGAAAGATGGCGGAGTGGATTAGACAGCTATAACTTCTGTGGCACGATGGCATAGTTGGAGGGAAAGGTGGAACTGAGCAGACCCTGGCAATGCGTAGGGCGCGTTAAGTGGTGATCTGTTGGAGTAATGGCATGGGCCGAAAACGAAAGGAAACGCTGTCGAGGGCAGCTGAGGATTAGGCGGTGTGCTAAAATTAGGAAACGCAAGTTAGGGCTAACAGATCTCGTGGAAAGTACTTCCTGAATAGGCTTACGGACCATACTTCCTGAATAGGCTTACGAACCAAGGCTGAACGTAGATGGGGACAAGAAACAGCATGGACACAGCGGCTCTCCGTATTCTTTTTTTCGCTCTGCACTTTACATAAAATGGAATGATGACAGCATATGGTTATAGGAAAATTGTGGAACAACAATGTAACATTAGGAGAAACTGAGGACCGCGGAACCAGCGATGAAACAGAAAATGGTCGGGGAAGAAGGAAGAAGGCACAGGAAGATACAGGAAAAACAGAGAAAGAAAGTAGCATTGATTACATAAAAAGAACGTACGTGGTTAATATTCTCTATAAAAGAAGAGCTAGTTCGGAAGATCATGCAATACCAAAAGCAGATAGCCCATGGTCTTTTCGATTAATGGAATCGATAGCACGTAGGGGCGGAGCCGAAGACAATTGGTTGGGATCTGGCCTCTAGCAGTAGTGCGTTTCCCATTGAATTAGCCTAAATATTTTCTCTTTCGATTTCATTGTTTCCAGCCGTTCGACGCTGCTGTTGCTGATTATGTTGGTGACGATGGTTCCCTTCGAAATTTAATGTTGACACATGCAACCCAAGGTCGTTTCCTTTAAGCTTCTGTTTTTAACGTTTTCCTCTCTGTCCTCTTTATAACCCCTATCTCCCATCCCCAGTGTAGGTAAGGAAACCGGAGACCGATACCTGGTTGACCTCCCTGCCTTTCCTCTTTATCTCTCTCTCTCTCTCTCCATTTGTGTCCCAATGCTGCAATATTAATGTGCTAAAGTGGCATATTCAAAATAGAAAGTTCCCTTCTGTTGCAACGCATGTTTTCCATTTCCCTGCGCCCTCAACCTTCCACCCACCTCGTATTTACCTTCAGTGTAGATTCGTTTACGTTTTTTTGACTGCCCTTGCCACCCAAAGCATTGAGGAAACCAACTACTTTCATATTTATCGCTGAATAGATTTATGTCATATTCTACTCTGCAGAGAAATGCTCAATGGATACTGTAGCGTTCCCACACGTTACGCACAAATCGTCTTCAACCGAAATTTCTTTTTCCCTGCAACTCTGCCTTCTCAGATGCTCTCCTCTGATCTCGAACAGTGCAATCGACCTTTGAATTATCGCAAGAAATTTCCCTTCCTGATGGTATCGACGCTTGGCCGAGTTAACTCGTGATATACGTGAAGCGCACGCGATGATGAGACACAAAGAAATAATGGCACATGCATGCAGAGCTCACACTCGCAACTGAAATATTTATTGGCCCGGTACGTGACACCTGTGCAGTTAAATGTTTGAAGGAAACGAACGAACACAAACGAGAATCTAAGTAGTCAAGAATGACCTACAAGTCCTACTGGTTAACAGTGACGATGCTGGACAGTGAGAAAAGAAAGTGGTGAAGCGGATCCAGCGAAGCTTAACCCAAAAGAAAAATCAAATGAACTAAGAGCACCAGTTCCCCTCCCCTTCCTCCATAGAGCACCTCTTTCTTGTCGCAAGGCTTCGCCTAAAATATGCAGAAATATAGACGTTAAAAAAAGAAGAAGAAAAAAAAAGCGTTCTGGGGCTTCACGCGTGAAAATCTGATTACGGGGCACGCCGCAGTGCCTTCGGATTATTATTATTTGTTTGACCACCTCGGTCTCTTCAACGTGTACCCAATGCAGCGTACTTTTTGCATTCCGTCCCCATCGGCGTGCGGCCGCCGCGTCGGGGATCGAACCCGCGACCTCTTCCTTAGTGGCGCTACGCCATATAGCCACTAAGCAACCGTGGCGGGTGAAGCTTAACCAAGGAAGTGCCGATAAAGTTCGATGACATTCTCGGGGTCCCCGCTTCGTACTTCCGCGAAGAGCGCCATCTTCCGACGCGTTCGCCTCCCTAGTTTACCGCCTGCAACACGACACGTGCGCGGCCATGAATGAGAAACAACGCCAATCCGCGGCGGCTGCGGCGGCGTCGATTTGTGTTCCGGGCGCGCTCCGAAGAGGCCGTTAAGAGAAGGGGGGTAACGTCGTTCCGTATTCGAGCCGCGTTCGCCGCAGAACGGCGCTACAGTGAAGTGGTTGTGTTCGCACGGTCTTCCCGATTTCTTTCCTGCACCCGGCTCGCCCTTCGCAACAGCTCGAATGGCTCTGTCTTCGCCTCTCGCTACACCGTGGAAACACTGTGGGCATCACATCGGGGTGCTACAGAATGGTACATTAGGGGCTATCGAGGCCCGTTCGTCTTGTTCGTCTGCGAGGTTTAACGGTGCTTTGTTCGAAAGCTCCTCGCGAGCGACAGCTGTACCGACGACGGCCTATCAGAATGAGGCAAGCGGTCGGCAGTGGGGGGGTCTCTTAAGAGCGGATAAACCGTCGGGTGGATAATGGTGCCCGAAGCCGAGGTGTTCGCAAAAGAACTGTAGCTGCGGGGAAGGAGGAAATTTGTTTTCCGACTCATCGATAAGATTAATATTCTATTGAGTGTTCGAGTTATCTTACGCAAGTTGTAGCGAAGGAAAAATAGTAAGGAGTCTGGTCCTGTTCCTACACTTATTGCCGCCGTTTCCGGAATCGTGGCAATACGGTGTATACCCAAAAGGTGGATGAGATCTTGGGAGACCTCGTTCAACCAGAACGCGTAAGAAGCATGTTTGGTGAGCGTGAGTGTTCTCGTCGAAGGAGAAAGCAGTTAGTATTACAGAGAGGGGCGGAGGGAGGGTAAAGTGCGTTAAGGTTAACGTTGCTCTCGACGCCTTTACGCCAGCCACTGACTGGAAAATAGTCGGTCGTTGCTGTAATAACTCTGCTTATTTTTGTTGAAATCAGAGTCGCGAGATGTCGCCACCACCATTGCGTCTCCACTCTACCTCTGCGGTATTCCGTAAGCGTTAATACGGTATACGGACGTAGCAGAATTCTTCAATGATGAAACACTGTGTCGACGGCAGATGCGTTCGTGTTCTATCGCAACACATCGGCCGGCCATGAAGAGGAACACATTCATGAAAAAACAAAACATGTGCATACATGCTTCGTAACTAACTGAAAGGGAAAAAAATGAGCTAGAGGATAGGTTACATTACGCTCGGAAAAAACAAAATAAATGCAAGATCACCTGACGGAGGCCTCAACATTAAGATGAATATCAGCTCCCTATCGCTGGAAGCTATCGCTGGAACTATCGCTGGAACCTATCGCTGGAACTCCCTATCGTTGGAAGCAAGGAGGTGGGGCTGTGTACCAATGCCTGCCCTGAAAGAAGACAAAAAGAACGAGAGAGAAAGAAAGGAAGGAAACCCGGCAACTTGTTCAGTACCTCGGCTTCTAAGAAAAAGGGTCAGAACGTATGATTAAACATAATGAAAGGAAAGAAAGAACCCGAGGTACAACCCGCTGCAGCAGTGACTTTGCGCTAGCACCCATGACTTCTTTTGTTCCTCGTAGCACGAGGAAGTCTCACACTGTACAGCTTCCCACAAACTTAACGCTCACACCTCCCACGAAGCAAAGCATGCGCGGGGAAAGCGCGGCGTCGTTTCACGAGATTCATCGCTCGAACACTCTGCGCACAATTCTTTTTTTTTTCATCTTTCACGGAACGAAGCCAAAAGCGTCTCCACAGAAGGCGCCACTAACGGACATGCTCCCGTACGTATGCGCGAAAAAATAAGTAAAAGCGCGCGTTCAGAACACAGACCAAAAGAACGGACCGCGTAGGCTCAACTATAGCGAGGAAAAGAGACACGCAAGTAGGGCTTGCTACACTGTAAAGGAAAAGCCCTCGGACGAGAAGCAAATATATATAGACCAAGCACTAATGCGGCGAAAACTCGCGTGTTCGCCCGACGGAATCTCCCGGGAAGAGGCGAAAACGTTTGTTTTTCGCGTCGATACGAAAGCGGCGGCGCTGCTGCTGCTTCCTCGGCGGGCGCTGGTGCTCGCCGGCGAAAACGAGAGCTAACCTGAGTGAGCGAAAAGTTTGGCAGAAGAAATGAGAGACAGACGGACCCGGCTCGTACTGTTTTTCCTTTTCGTCTCGTGTGTGCTGCCTGCCTGTCCTTCCGGGGGCCAGCTACAGGATCGATTTTCGGGTGAGAACGCGGGGCCCGGAACCTTGGTCGTTGCCCTTGGCGACCGCAGCGCCACTGCGGGACCACTGCGGGCATTTGCTGAACTTCGCAAGGTGGGGCGCCGTTCGGCCCTACTGCGCACCTCTGGAGAACTTGGGGCCCCTAGCGTCGACGGACATGCATTCTCGGTTGCTCTCAAGTGTTGTCGAGTCCTAGAACTGCACGCGACAAAAGTTGCGAAGGGCGGTTGTTCGCGAGGCGTCTGTTCCAATAATGGGATAGACGCCTGTCATTCCTGTACTGGGACAAGAGGCGCCTCCAATTCAGATAACGGGATAAGAGGCGCCCTTGTACCAATATCGGCGTAGATGCAAATTGCAATGCGATGTCGCTGCTAAATTGAGATTACCGAAAGATAAAATTGAGCCTACAATAAGTAAAAATGTTCAAAAAGTCCTCACTGTACTAGAAAGAGCGTAACACAATGTGTCTAGGATAATACATATCATGAGCTAGGGCACAACCTGTGAGAAGTGCGAGTATACCTCTAGTAACGCTGAAAAAAGTTGACAACAATGTGCACCGAAGTTACCGACGTGGAAAAAAAGGGGCAGGTTCCAAAAGGCTGCTTGAACAACGAAATTCTCGGAGAACAAAGTTATTACTGAAATTAAAGACTGGTATCGGCTGCGGAATTGTATACATTCAAGTGCTTCAGGGATCTGTCTCGAAGGGGTCTGTACTTTGGCGTATTGGCGAATTGGCGTATTGCCAATTCCTAACACTGCTTCGGTAATTGGGTTTTCATATGTTCGCTTATGTTCCCGGGCCTGCCTTGCAACTTCACAGCAGTTTCGAGTTACGTTTTTAAAAAAAAATTCGTATTTTCACAGAATTTCCAGCGACGACAATTAGCCCGTGCCCGGGCATAATTATCAATGTTATCTGGACAGCAGCACTCGCTTATACAGGGGAATTGCTTCTCGTGTTGTGAGAATTCTTTTTGTATTTAGAAAGTCTGCCCAACGGCTAACTCCAAAAGGCAATCAAAACCAGAAGGCTCAAATTTCGGCGATAGCATGGCTGGTCCGTCGTCTCAACGCTGACTTTGACACGATCCGGTGGCACATGCAGGCATCAGCGTCAAGTATATCTCTAATAATCTTTGCATAAAAGTTCTGCAGTTCAACGGCCTTTGAGGCCCTGAAATGAACGGAGACGGCCGGATCGAATTAAGGCCATACATAATCGTCTGCAGGGGGTGGTATTTTTTTTTTACTCACTCAGCACTCCTGCCTAAAACACTCGCGTCTCAAATTTTATTATGTTTCTTTTTGTTTTAGGCCAAGTGCGCGTTGTTTCTTCTCCAAACAAAGGCCCCGACTTGTACGTACATTCCTATACACGAAGCTGCCCTTCTCTCGAATTCTGATTCGAAAGATAACCGAGATGTTTCTGACGGACCTGCAAAGAACGTTGGACAAAGCGCAGTAAAAATGTATTTTTCTTTACGGGAAAGCAAGCAGTGTAGCTAGATTTAAAAAAAAATGCAACACAGAGAGAAGCAGAGCTTCATTCCGCCTTCTTTCGATGCTGTCCAGCCCTACCAGTTGACCGAAGCTCTCTGTGCGCTCCGTTCACTGAGATTGAAAGGTCCGCTTTGCCCATTGTTTCTTGTGCACTTTTTCACTGCTGCATGAAGAAACAGTTCCCGCGTGGGAAGCTCCTCGTTTCGCCCTGACGTGTCCAATATATATCTGTGCCGGCGCTCTTGTATCACCAAGTTCAATCTCCTTTTGTTCTAAACCGAAGAGCAGCATCCTTGTTGGGCGAGTGAGCGACGTTGTCTTGTAATCCGGGCTCCGCCAGCAGGACCGCCCGATGTACCGTTTTTTTCGGCGTCGTGTATCTTGCCGCAACGATTCGATGCCCTTGTTCTGGAATTTCGGCGGCGTACACGGCTCATTCAGCTTTTTGTTGGGGGGAGGATAGTTTTTTTTTGTCTTTCTTTGGTCCAGTCATGATCCCCGTTGGCCTATCTGCGTATAAGCACCAGTTTTTCAAAACGATATGTTTGTCAGACGTCATTGATGGAAAGCGAGCGCAGTGTGCAGTTGCTCTCGTATCAGCGATACTGTACATAAATGTAAAGTTCCGATTTCGGCTTCGGAAAAAGAGCTGCTCTAGAGTTTCGTGAAAGAGTTGCTCCGGCCTATGTTGCACCGCGGTGTCGCGTTGCGTCATTTCGCCTGAAGAACGGGTCACTGACATCCATTATGTTGCGTGTCTACAGTGAATGCGTTGCTTTGAGAACTGAAAAAGCCGTGCTTGAAGCCTTTGTGTCAGTTATTATCTTTAGTTCGGGAAAAGGGAAAGATAGAAAGAAAGAGAGGAAAAGGACAGGCAGAGAACTAAGCAGAGAACCAATGTTGTTTGTTACCTACGCTGCGGAAGGATGGAATTGAAAAGACAAGGAAAGCTAGAAACATAATGAAGAAAGGACAAGAAAAGAAAGGAGGGGAGTTACGTCGGCGTGTGGTCTGTCGCATTATTAAAGAAATCTCGACAGTGGGCTAGTTGGTTAAATGCGCTCAAATTCCTTTGTTTCTATATATTGCTTCAGTCTGGCACTTTCGTAATTTCTCTGCGTAAACTTAAGTCTGCCAAATAAACCTGTCGTCTGCGACAAACGGAGCAGGGATTATAGAGCCTACCTTCTAGACGAGTGTCGAGGCCATAGGGCTATAACTCGCACACAGAAAGAGGGCAGATGTCCCGCTTGTCGAAAGGAGAGCAAGGCTTCTGTACCTCTTGGGAAATCTGCTGGCATGTAACTGTCATCTGAGAGATGTGCTAACATGTCGGCTTGGAGCAGGTTGTCCACAAGAGTCATATTGTGGACGCTTGCGCTTGGGATGCTTGCGCAAAGGCAGTACAACTTAGAGCTGGTCCCGAGGAAAAGATGTTTCCCATTCATTAAGGTTTTTGCGTCCACTCATGCTCTGAACTTCAAGAACGAAATAAATTTTTGTATTGGTGCGTCGCCCATAGTGCAGACGGGCTCTGCGCTCTGGTGGGTGCGTGTCAATGGTGGCTAAAGCGAATTCCCTTGCTCTCTCTGCGCAGGCGCCGGCGTAACTGCGGGCTGTCGCGGCCAGAGGGCTCTAGCAGCGGTGCTGGCACGGTCATGAAGGCGGTCGCCATGGAGACCGTCGATGACACCGTGACCACGGAAGACCAGCTGGTGCCGCTGCAGGTCTTTGTGCCGGACCTTGTCATTCAGGTGAGCGCGATCGCTTCTTTATTTCATTGCACCTGTGCAGACTGTGCTCTTCCTTGTTCTTTGATGCCACTTGCGGCGACGCCTGAGGATAACCGAAACCCTTTAAGTGGATTGATATAAGGCGTCTCTTGGGACCGATGCCGGAATGAATACATTTTTTTTTTCAAGGACGCGGTGTGTTCCTGCACCGGTAGGGTTGCCGCTCTTTTTCTTTCGCAGCTTCCAGTTCGAAGGCGGGTAATCAGCTTCATTTGCACGAGACCGTAAACATTAAATTATGGGGTATAACGTGCCAAAACCACTTCATGATTATGAGGCACGCCGTAGTGGGGGACTCCGGAAATTTCGACCACCTGGGGTTCTTTAACGTGCACCTAAATCTAAGTACCACGGGTGTTTTCGCATTTCTCCTCCATCGAAATGCGGCCACCGCGGCCGGGATACGAGACCGTAAGTACGACAAAGTGTGGCCGATGTTTGGCTAACGTTGCCATATGTAGATGGAATGTTGCCCAACGTTGTACATACATTGACTGATTTCATTGGGCGAGCTTCAGTCACTTTTAGGGAATGCGTCGCGGATTTCTCTTGGAGCGTCTGCGTCGCTGCGGCAAGTGTGCTTACGGCTAAAACCGATGAATGGCGAAGAACGTCTTGTCAGGCTACGCTGCCGTACAGCCACGCTGTGGAGTGGCACCGGATGCTTCACTTCAAGCAAGCCTTGTCAGGAAATAGAATGGATCAAACTGGCCCGTTTTGTTTAAATTAATTGCTTTGGCACACTGTCACTTTATGTGTGCTACGGGATAACTATTTTTTTTTTCCTTTAACCGGTGTACGTTCACAGGCACGAATACCCAAGCAACGTGAAGTACCCAGTTTGATCAGCTTTCAGTGCGGGGAGGCGGGCTTGTTTGTAGCTGGAGTTCATGTTTGCAGCGCTAGCTTAATAAACGCTACCAGAGAAAGAGATAAGTATACTGGACGTTGCTGCAGGAAGCACGGGGATAAAGTTTGCACCAGTATGGCGATAGATCATTTTTCGGGGCTGCTTTTACTTTCCCGTAGACTCCAAAATAAGAACGACGCCTTACTGTAGCGACGAGCACGTAGCCACTAGATGGCGTCCACAATGCCGCCCTCAAAGCGGCGGCTCTCTCTGACTTGGCATCAAGAGGAGGGGTTTAGAAATAAGTGTAGGAACGGGCAGGCACTTTATCGTATACGTATAGCCTGCTTACGATATATTAACATAGGCCAGGAAGAGATATATCTGAGAACTCAAACTTAGTTTATTGAGCAGGGCGGATTTCAGTATATATTGCGACTGTTCGAAGGCGGTTCATCTTATAGCGCGAACGACGTCGCTCGTGGGTGGGAATCACTGCACTCGTCAACACCCAGGCAAGAGCCACAAGAGAACGGTAATAAAACTGATTACAGAAACCTAAATATATCGAAATCATCATCATCATCATCAGCCTGGTTACGCCCACTGCAGGGCAAAGGCTTCTCCCATACTTCTAGCACTACCCCGTTCAAGTATTAATTGTTGCCATGTTGTCCCTGCAAACTTCTTAATCTCATCCGCCCACCTAACTTTCTGCCGCCCTCTGCTACGCTTCCCTTCCCTTGGAATCCATTCCGTAACTCTTAATGACCATCGGTTATCTTCCCTCCTCATTACGTGTCCTGCCCACGCCCATTTCTTTTTCTTGATTTCAACTAAGATATCATTAACTCGCGTTTGTTCCCTCACCCAATCTGCCCTTTTCTTATCCCTTAACGTTGCACCTATCATTCTTATTTCCATAGCTCGTTGCGTCGTCCTCAATTTAAGTCGAACCCTTTTCGTAAGCCTCCAGGTTTCTGCCCAGTACGTGAGTACTGGTAAGACACAGCTGTTATAAACTTTTCTCTTGAGGGATAATGACAATCTGTTGTTCATGATCTGAGAATGCCTGCCAAACGCACCCCAGCCCATTCTTATTCTTCTGATTATTTCAGTCTCATGATCCGGATCCGCAGTCACTACCTGTCCTAAGTAGATGTATTCCCTTACAACTTCCAGTGCCTCACTACCTATCGCAAACTGCTGTTCTCTTCCGAGACTGTTAAACATTACTTTAGTTTTCTGCAGATTAATTTTTAGACCCACCCTTCGGCTTTGCCTCTCCAGGTCAGTGAGCATGCATTGCAGTTGGTCCCCTGAGTTACTAAGCAAGGCAATATCATCAGCGAATCGCAAGTTACTAAGGTATTCTCCATTAACTCTTATCCCCAATTCTTCCCAATCCAGGTCTCTGAATACCTCCTGTAAACACGCTGTGAATAGCATTGGAGAGATCGTATCTCCCTGCCTGACGCCTTTCTTTATTGGGATTTTGTTGCTTTCTTCATGGAGGACTACGGTGGCTGTGGAGCCGCTATAGATATCTTTCAGTATATTTACATACGGCTCGTCTACACCCTGATTGCGCAATGCCTCCATGACTGCTGAGGTTTCAACTGAATCAAACGCTTTCTCGTAATCAATGAAAGCTATATATATATATATAAAGGTTGGTTATATCCCGCACATTTTTCTATCACCTGATTGATAGTGTGGATATGGTCTATTCTTGAGTAGCCTCTACGGAATGCTGCGTGGTCCTTTGGTTGACGGAAGTCTAAGGTGTACGTTCCTGATTCTATTTGCAATTACCTTAGTAAATACTTTGTAGGCAACGGATAGTAAGCTGATCGGTCTATAATTTTTCAAGTCTTTGGCGTCCCCTTTATTATGGATTAGTATTATGTTAGCGTTTTTCCAAGATTCCGGTACGATCGAAGTCATGAGGCTCTGCGTATACAGGGTGGCCAGTTTCTCTAGAACAATCTGCCCACCATCCTTCAACAAATCTGCTGTTACCTGATCCTCCCCAGCTGCCTTCCCCCTTTGCATAGCTCCCAAGGCTTTCTTTACTTCTTCCGGCGTTACCTGTGGGATTTCGAATTCCTCTAGACTATTCTCTCTGCCATTATCGTCGTGGGTGCCACTAGTACTGTATAAATCTCTATAGAACTCCTCAGCCACTTGAACTATCTCATCCATATTACTAATCGAAATAGGGAGAAAAAAATGAGAATAACTCATGACAGATTTGCTTGGGGCAATCTGCCTGCAGAAACATCTACAGTTATACATGGACAAGGTAATACGCGACGAAAATTGTTAAAATTACGGTATTACTGCGAAAGGTTGCCACTCTGGCGCCCAGAAACATCCGGCGTGCGAGTTGCGTTGCCATATTATGTCGCTCTCATTTTCAACAGTTCCGAGTGAATTTGCCAGAGCGGATGAAAGCCGTGGCGGCGTAAGCACGCTGTAGCTATATCTGTGCTGCCTCAAACGCCCCGTAACCTACTGCGTGATGCTAGAGAGACGCGACTTATATATATATATATATATATATATATATATATATATATATATATATATATATATATATATATAGTGCCCGCCAAATCTCCCACCGAAGTCATTTGCGTATTACGTTCGCTCCGACTGCGGGGCGGCGGAGCCCGCGAAATTCCGTGGCGCGAAATGTCTCGCCCCGCTAGGCGTTCGCGTATCGGCGTGCGTTTGTGTGTGAACCGTGGTGTGAACGCTCGTGGAAATCAGCGGCGAGTGCGTTACCGCTTCGCGAGAGAGGGCGCGCGCTCTGCACACGCCCCGGCGCAAACGGTGTCGTGCAGCCGCCGAGAAATTCGCGCGTTCCCGCGAGGTCGCCCGCCGGGTGCATTGTTGCGTGCAGAGGAATGGTGGCGTGCGGAGCCGTTGCGTCCCGTTGTTCCTCCCGGGTATAGCTTGCCCTTCATTTTTCTTTCTTTCTTCATCTCCTTTCTTTGGATATCGCCGTTGCTATGTCACACTTTGTTCGCGAGATAGGCTGCCCGAAAGTGAAACTTCGGGTCACGCCGCGTGGCTCTTTCACGGCAGTGCACAAAGGACCCGAAAGAAAGCTGAGTTTGCAGTGCGCTTTTGCGTTGTGTGTTCACCGTACTCCAGTTGCGAGCGCCGGCACGGTTTTCGCTGCCCTCTGCGGACGCGTGGAAAACGCGGTTTCGTGTGGAAAGCTGCGAGTTTCGAAATGGCAGACAACGAACGGTGCGGTGTACTGCGAGGGAGGACCGGTGCGGTGGTTTATCTAAACATTATTTATCGGACTGTTTCATTTCTTTTAGGAGGGCGGGGCGGCTGGGAAAAACCAGTTACCGTCACCGGCCCCACGGACACCTATACAAATGCGTGCGAGGCGCGAGTCCACAAAGTGCGAGGGCTTCAGAATGGCCGAGGTGTTTCGACGGCGATTAAGAAATGATCCGGAACGCACGAAAAAAACGCTCGCGCCTGGCGGAAAGCGAACAATTGGGCCAGCAGCTGCGGGAAACAGGCTTGTTTGCACTGCTTCGCGTGCGATATGCCGCGTTACGAGAAATGACGTTTCTTTCGCAAGTGGCGCCACTTTACTCTGATGGGTGGCCTTAGAGCAAGCTGCTGCATAAGTGTTTCTGAGCGCACTTGTTTACTAAGCATATGCGGTGGCTGCGTCAAAGCAAATTTGCGGGCAACTAAAATGTTATATTGAAGCCGAAGCAACCCTAATTACATGGTGCGTGCTCGCGGCAAATCGAGAATATAGGGCTCCGATTCTCTGCACTGAAAGTGAAGCGCACTGTAAAATAATTTGTACCCCTAAATGTGAAAAAGGGTGTAAATCCGTCCATAACCCTTACCGTTACTGCAAAATGGTGTAACGGTGCGAGTTACAGACACATTTTACACCCTTTTTCATGTTTAAGTCTGCAAATTATTTTACAGTGCGCGGGGGCGCATTTCCTACGTGGCGTTGAAGAATTGACCCTCTATTGGTCCACTTTTCTCTGGCGTAGCTGAAATGCGAGAGGTGTGACATCATTACCGACCTATGGTTCTCGCAAGAGTGCGTACGCTTTATTTAATCCGATAAAATAACGTCGTGCGCGACGCGCACGTTCTTTTTTTTTTCTTCCCGTCAAATTGCGCTGCGTAACCATGGGCTCGTCAGTGGCACTGTTACGGGTATTATGCGATAATTAAGACGATCAACACGATTATCATCGCTATCACCACCAGCCTCTTGTATATAGCCTGGTACAGGAAAAAGATATCCCTGCTGACCGTTTTTATCGTACGTCACAACGGCTGTGTGTTGTAAGTGGATTTCCGACCTTTCGAACAAGCCGCAGGCGGTAACGCTTCAAAGCGAGAGGCGTTCACAGCATTCATTGGTTCCTAATGTTTAACATATAGCAGCTATTGTGACCGGCGGGCTGCAACACTCGGGAATTTTGTTTGCCCCCATTGAACTCGCCGAGGACCGATACAAAAGAGCGGTCGTTCATTGAATCCCCTGCATGCTTTTAATGCTTTATATAGTGATTTATGCGCTTCGCTCGAGCACTGCCCCTCAGTGGTCACAATGGAGCGCCCGCGGCGATCGCTCCTGTCAGGAGAACGCCCCCTGCGACAAGTACCTTGCGCCTCAGTAATTCCGTGCAGTGAGCGGGAAGGCAAGGGCGTGGCGCACTGACTACTGCGTGCGGCATAGCGTAGCTTGATCGACAGGATTACCAGTGCCAGTACTATAAAAAGAAAAGACTAGGGACAAATCCACAATATTAGCGAAGAAGCATAGTCAGTTGCGTCAAAACGGCCGCCACATTGCCTAAACTCCGTACTTACACACTCATATACATCATATAACACATTTCCAATACTCGGATACGATCACAGCAGATATCACACAAAATGTATTCGTTGATGCGAGAATATTGGATATTTGGTAGATGTGGGGGCGTATGGGATGATTTGAGAGACACAGCCAACGCGATATGAAAGGCGACTTTAGTTGTATACTAGTGTGTAGGGATGTTGCTTCTTAGCGCAGCATCTGGGACAAAACAGTTAGCCTAGCTTCATAACAATTTCTACAAGACCAAGTGTTACGATATTACTGCACTCTGTATCGATACTTCAACTAGCCAAAAAATATTTCAACGAATTGAAAAGCTGTAATTCTTGTACATAAAAGGTTTCAAAGGTATGACTAGCTTATTGGAAAGTAGAGAAATCTAGCAAATCTGCATATTCTCACGACTTTACCCAGGGACGTCTTTAAGGGGGGGGGGGGGGGTGTCAGGAGGCAGGCCTAGTCCGCCGTATGAAATACATGTGTATATATATATATATATATATATATATTGGAACGTTCAACCCAATATATGAGGCGGTGACTTACTCCTCGGTGCTCGCTAAATGAGAAACGGCGCGCGTGTGGTCAAGCTAAATTCCGCATTCATCAATACGACGTCTGTCGTGTGTTCTTAGGTCTTCCCTTGGAACTTTCAACCCAATATCTATGTTTCTTACAGTCCAGTCATGTCCCCAAATATTGCAGTAATTACTGCTATCACTGCAGTTTCATCGACAGCTCTGACATGAACCACTTTCGCCGCTCCATCGCCTGTTCAGAAGCGAAACCGTCCGCCAAGACGGCTGTTGTCAAGTCAGCAATGCCGTCTTGGCAAGAGGTAGTAGCGGCATGGTAACCTCAGCAGGGTAGTAGGGAAATGAATGAATGAATGACTGAATGACTGAATGAATGAATGAATGAATGAATGAATGAATGAATGAATGAATGACATCTGCGTGTTCAACAATGTCATCTAACACAACTCAGCGAGACAGCGTTTTCGGCTACTCGTAGAGTTCACCCACGCGACATACACTATAGGGTGTCGCTAACTATAGCGGTTCGTCACGTTCTTGAAAGCGCGCCGCTGAAGAAAAGGCTGTACAAAAAGAAATAGTAATAATTTTCAGACGTTCTAAGAGGGCGCGTGCCGAATTGTCCGTCGAACAAGAGAGGACCGTCGCTGCACTCCGTCGGGGCAGAGCTGTCGAACACGAAAGCCGCATCGAATGCGGATGGCAGCCGTGACACACTTTTCTTTTTCTCTTAGTCCTCTCTTTTTTCTCCGGCGTTAGTATTATTTCTACGTAAATAGCGACAGAACTTCGACAGCTGCCAGTTTTAGTTCCCCTTGTTGCGCACATACACGTGCGACTACTTTATCGGGTGCTCTGTCCTTGCGCCTGACGCGGCGTCGAGTTCCCTCCGGCGTCCTTCCCTGGTTGCGACCTCCGCGCAGTTTTCGGCATGTTGTTATGGCTGCTGCGAAAGCGTGCGCAGTGTGGGAACGTGCGAGACAGCTTGGCCGTTTCTGCGCGTTCGCTATACAGTGCTCGCTCTTTTCTGCCCTTCGTTTTAACTGTCAGGCAGTGACGTCTATTGAGCACCTATCGATCGCGTACGACACCCGCGTCAGACTTCTTTTCTTTCTTTCTTTTTTTGCGGGAAATAAGGCCCACGCTTAAGGCTTCCCTTGCTTTAGTCCTAACAGCCTCTGCGTTCACCGGGCGCCTTTGGAAGATGCTGTTTGACCCAGATGACGCACCAGCGCAGAGCACCGAGCTACTCTGACCGCTAGAACGTTGCCGACGTAGCCCGAGACACTTTCTCCCACCACACCATTCGCTTAACCGAGAAGAAGAAGGCCATGCGGGGCTGTTCGATCAATTCCATCTCCAGTCACGCCTCGCCCTTATACCTTGCGTTGCGCCAGCTAACTGATGTAATGTACGAGATAGTCTCGCTGTCACCTCCGACGCCGTCCGCATCTTCTTTATTTTGCTCCTTTTTCCTGCTTCTTTTCTTTCTTTATTGATTTCTAATTGTAAAGAAAATAAACGGAGGAGGTAGAGGAAAACGTCGCACTGACGCGGCTTGAGCGACCCTCGGCCCCATTTAATAAATTTGCCTACGTGATGTCACACGCGTCACACATTATGCAAAAGCACAACCGCAGAAGAACTGATTGAAATAGTTGACCCCTGGGGGAAAAGGCAGAAAAAATTTAGTTTGCAGCGACGTGGTTCAACCTTTCCCAACTAAAGGCCTACCATTCACCTCGTCATGTTGACCTTTAAGGCCATCAGGACGATGCCGACGGGGTAGTTCAACAGGACAGCCGAAACAGATAACTGTCGCCGTATACGGTATAAGCAACGAAAGGACACTTGCGCGATCTCTTCTCCATCTCACTGAATGCGATACCATTTCAGTAAATTTATCATGTTAATACACCGTCACCCTTGCTTCCTTTCACGTGATAAGGAAGTTTTTCTCGATCCCTGGACAGCATGCGGCGAAGGATAACTCGCAGTGCGTCGGTACTCAGGGGATGTCGATTCGCACACGTCAGCTATATACACATGGGTCACGCGCAGTCGCAGGAAGGCTTTGACAATATCGCTGTGACAGTATAGAGTTAAGTGCTCGAAAAAGGTGTTTGCTTTTTATTGAGAAAGCAATACTGCTCGCACTTTCGGCCCATCGGTGGTCGTGGCGCCTCCTTACACTGCTGCGCGTCACGTGACCGTGTGACGTCACTCCAGACCGAGAGACGGGCCCCAGCTCGCGGCATCGATGGTGGAGGCGAAGCCTTGCGCGCCGCTGCTGCGGCGCTACCGAGAGAGGGCGCTCGCTGGTGTGACGTCTCGCTAGAAGGATAAATGGGGCTACAGCTCGGCTCCTCGCAGTGGTCGTCGCGCTGCCTTGCGCTATGTCGGATGATGTATAGCCATAAGTTTAACAAAGGGCAACCATGTCCACACCATCAGCCGAACCAAGGTATTGCTTTCGCAATCTTCCAGGCTTAACCAAGCTAAGCCTTCAGCCAATTTTTTGATCCGTCATTGCGTTACGCTGATTGCGTTCGTCGTTATCGACGTTATTATGCCGTTTTTCAGGCCGTCTCCTCAATCACAGTTTCGCCATCGCCACATGTAGGGCCAAAAAAAAAAGAAACTTAGGTACCATTATCTCGATTGCTTTGCTAATCTGTAGACCATCAAAACCCCAGCGAACCGGCTTATATTAACGGCTCTGGCCATGCTTGGCCCTTGCGCCACGAAACGACAAATTCGTCATCATCAAACGGCATTCTGACTGGCATGGCAGGGCCAGTAGGGTGCATATTTAACAGGGAAGGTAGCTAGCACCGATCTCCTTAAAAGCCGGCAGTTTCAAGGCGCGTTTGGGAAACTGAGGCCATCCCTTTCCCCAGATAACGCTGGCATGCCTATCATGCGGCACGCAAACATACTATAAGTCTACGTAAAGATGTCTGTGTAAACAAGAAGAAAAGAAATAAAGCTAAAGAGAAGAAACGTCCCACATGCACTCGAGTTCACTAATAGAAGCTTATGTCCTCTGTGCAATGAAAACAATATTATACGCGTACGCGCGAATGTCATTGTTCAAATAGACGTGAAAGCAAACACTCAGCAATAGTAGAGTGAGCGGGAGTGTACAAATAGAATGAAATTAATTTGCTTGCTTTCCACAATGAAATCACGTGGGGCTGTTAATGAGCGCCTTTATTCAGCAGGGCGGACGAAAGCCTGCGAAAGCATCATGGAGGAAGTATTTAGGTTACAGAAAAATCACGCCAGTCCAAGTTGCTCAGTTTATTGCAGTCCTTCAGGGAACACTAGTTCTTAAAAAAAAGCGAGAAAACCCTTTTATTCCCGTGTGCTTCAAAACGGACCTTTATTCACAACGCAGAGGTGCTGGCAAGACCTCATGATCGAAGGGCTCCGTGTCCTCCGCATCGTTGCACTTTATGGAACATAAAAAAAAGCGCTAGCCCAAAAGGCCACAATGGAGTGTAGAACAATTTTGTCCGTATTTACAGATAATACGTATATACATGCGTGGCATGAACGCGACCCATTAGTACCTACTAATTTCCTAGCGTACTCCGTCTGCGCTGCGCAGTGACATGACGCGACGCCACTTTGACAGTCGAAATAGCCTTCGTATATTTCTCCGTACCAAGTTATGCCTTAATCTCGTGCGCAGCGCCATCTGCTCGCTGTGTATCCCGAGTTTAATATTGCTGTCTCTCTACGAAAGCAGTACCTATAATTTACAGTGCCTTAATCGATAAAACATTGTCGTCGTGTTATGTTGCGGTTTGTAGGGAGAATAAACCGTGCCAAGCGACTTACAATGCCTGGCACTTCCTGGCATTCAGCCATTACGGCAAGACCCGGAGACAGCAAGCGCGCGTCGTTATATCTCCTATACTTAACCACGCCGTGAGGAGGGCCGGTGTGGTGAGGTGGTCAAACGATCTTTAACCCGGAAGGGAACGTGTCTTGCTCGATGTTCTCGCGTCTGGCCAAACGTCGCGCGCATGTTCCGTGTCGCGCCTGATCGTGACCGAAACCATTACTCCGCGATGACCTAGCAATGTGCGCCTTCCCCCCCCCCCCCCCCCCCCTTTCAGACCCACCCTGCCCCCTCCAATCTGGCGTGTTTCCCGGATCGCGCGAGTCCCAAGATAGCTGCTTTCTAGGGCCCTTCCGCACCACAACACCTCCCCCCTCTCTCTCCGTCTCTCTCCTTTTCAGCATTGTTCAGAAACAGGCGACCACACCCGTGCGGTCCATTGACTTTAGTTCGCACGTGATAAGCTCTTTTCTCATATAGCGCGTCGAGACTGGACGAGCAGACGGCATGTTTTGGCGCGGGAGCGGAATCGTCGAGATTCAAAAGCGCAGGCTGTCCGCGGCGGTTTACATTGGACAGCACTAAAAATGAATTCGACCTCAATCGAAGCCGTGCACTTGCAAATGCGTCAGGCACACTGGTGCCTGCACAGACCGCTTTGTCTGCGATGTGTTTGAAGTTCTGGTTTCTAAGCCGAAGCCGGTTAATAGCCTTCGACACGCGACGAAAGCCGGAACTGCAGCGCCACCTTTAGCGCCTTCACTGAACTAGAAAGCGCACAGAAAAAATGAAAGAAAAGAAAAGCAGCGGGCTGCATAGAGCGTGCACGCTAGCGTGTCCGAAGTAGTATGGCAGTCTCGCCGATAGGTGGCGGCACGCGAACGAGGCCGACGAGCCGCGTAATTTCAAAGCTGTAACGGGGTCCCTTCCATGTTGAAGTATGTAATATGCACTACATAAAGATAGATAGATAGATAGATAGATAGATAGATAGATAGATAGAGAGAGAGAGAGAGAGAGAGAGAGAGAGGTACGGCAATCTCCGAAGAAAAGGCGTTCGGGGTTTTCGCGAAAGGAGATTTAGCGTTTCTGACGAGCAAGAAAATCGATAGTGGCAATTGAACAGCGCGGGCATGGTTCCTGCAGAATGTGGAGGTCGTTCTATGTGCCGTTAAATTTCCATGAATCCCTTCATTTAGGCGCTAGAATTAACTGCCGATATCCGAATAAACAGAAATTACCTTAAAAAGGCCCAGAAAGATCTTTGCTTCCGTACGATCAAAGCCATATGACCTGTAATGACAGCATTATATCGCTACAAGTGGGAGGTAACATTTGGCAAACTGCATTGCTGTCATGCCGGTGCTTATGTCCTTCTTTTTTTATTTCGTTCACTTCCTTCTTTTTTCGCTTTTTCTTTACGAACGAAATTGTCCGGATCTAGATCGCCTTGCTTACGTTACAAGTGGACACTCGGAAACATTCCGTATGCGAAAGGTGATTTCGGGGTGCATGCTAAGACCCCGAAAATTTGCATCTCCAGTAATTTTGCGATATCGGGCGTAACGCTACGCGTGCTTTTACTTTTTTCTTGTTTTTATTTACTGTGATTGGCTCAGCACCAACACACTGTATACGGCTACCCAACCAGAGGAAGTGGCTCGTCGGCGAGATGTTACCACCGAAAATGACCGCGTTTTGAACCGCTTACCGTGTAAGCAAAAAGAAAAGCAGACTGAAAAGCACGTTTGTACTTCAGATGCGCTTAAGACCAGGAAAAAGAAACATTAAAGTAAGAAAGCCGCCTTATAAAAGGTACACACAAGCATAAAATGTAAAAAGAAACGAAAGATAAGAAAAGAAAAGAATAGATGACGCTGCTAACTTAGACAAAGAAAAAATAACAAAGCTAACGGAAAGCTTAAATGAAACAAGCTCTCTCTATAACCGGCAGAGTGTGTGTAAATGGCGTAATGAGATGCTGCGCTGAAGTAGTAATGTAATAATGGAAACGCGTAACGTTCGCATCTTGTTTCACATATTGTTGGCATTTTACGCATGCATTAGTGCTTGCGCCGTGCCTGAAGTGGTTCAACCGAGTCATTCCTTATGCGTATGAAGCGATCGCGCGCTGTAGTTGACATCTGGTGCACCCAAGCTTGGTCTGAAAACAAACAAACAAATAAACAAACTACAAGAAAAAAAGGTGGAAAACAGAAAAAGAAAACAAGAACAATGAATGCATTGGTAGATCTACGGTACTGGCTCCGTGAAAACCTTGCATTCGTTAATTCCTTACTTCATCCCTTTCCACCAGCCGCGCTTTAACCAGCCCCTAGCGTTTCTTTCAATTAGCACAGTCTAGCTCTTCGTGCCAGGGAAATCGGGGGCCCAATCGTAGCTGCTTCTGTCACCTTCGACGTTGCGGGCGTGGAGGTTTGCCTGCCTTGGGCGCGTTTGCATAAGGACTTAGTTACCCTGTCGTGCTTTTGCCACCGTCACGTTGTCGGGTAAACTTAATCAAGCCGTGTACGCCAAACAACGCTCGCCGAGGAACTGGCAGTTCTGGGCTCCCGCTCCACAGCAGCGCTAATCTTTTTTTTTTTTATCGTCCTGCGGGCTGGCGGGCGCTCGACACGGAGCCAAATTGTGCGTGCGTTGAATACTGCAAGTCGTCGCCTCCGCAGGACTGACGTGCGTCCCTTGCCGACTTTTCGGGAGCCAAGCCTCCCTCTCCTGCTGCCGCCTGCGGGGAACGTCTTTGTCAATTATTCACCGTCGTGAATATTGAAGAGAGCGTCGGCCAGCGAGACAAGCCGATGTTTGCTCGGTCCCGCACGCCTCTTTCATCCTCATTGTACCCTAGGTGTCGCCGCTGTCGTTCTGCTAGAGGCGTACGGGAGGTGCTTTCGTGACGTGTTTTGGCTGCAACGCGGTTGCTCCATCGTGGCATGCATCCTAGCCGTCGAACGTTGTAGCACTAACCTTATTGCCCGTTTTCCTCTCTCTTCTTTTCTTCCGCCCAGAAATGCTTCCACGTGCAGAAGGAGGAACTGATATGGGACATCAAGCAGCATATCATCTCGTCGCTGCCTAAGGTGCGTGTCTGGTTCGGTTAATTGTTTTACGTGTTGCTGACGCGATTGCAGCGCAAAGAACCTATATATGTGCGGAAAGACAAACGTGAGGTTAGCGAGAAAACAAACAAACACGCGAGCTGACTTTAGACTTCTGCATTCACGCCACGAACTTAGGCCAACTTGCTTACATCGCTATTCTAATTTAGTGCTTAAAGCTGGACTTCGCCTCAAGATTAAGGTTCGACGGCACAGTAATGCATGCGAGAAAGTGGGAAAATTGTACTAGTATCAAAGCATAGCAATCGCCTGAAGGAAGATGCTGAGAAAGGAAAGGAAACGGCAATTCTGCATTGAAATCATGAGCGTTCGAGAACATTGGTTGGTTGCATACGGCCCTTCGCTTCCTTTACATATAACTGAGGCGGTAGTAATCTTGTGTTCTTAAAATAAAATTAAAAATGATAACGAACTTCGTGACTTTAGAAAATGATGAGTCTAATCTTGATTTGTTGCGGCGAGATGACCGTGCGTCGGACATCATCACTTGGAACGCCAGTCATGTTTCACTGCACAGTCGACAGATCGCGAGTCTTAAGTCTCAGTATTTTTTTTTTTGTTTTGCACTGTCTACGTAACCGCAATAGAAAATAAAAAAAATGAAGGAAAATTATAAGAAAGAAGTAACTGTTTGCCGTGGTCTTATCTAAAAGCCGGAGCTGTGGACAAAGTGCTAGGCATGTGTAAACCGTGGCCTCCGATGAGATCCGGTGATGCTCGATGTCAGCACGCCGCCGAATCTCGGAGGCCACGTTTCAACATAAGTCCTTAAGATAGAGCGAAAGTTGGCGCTTCTATCCTTTAGACCGACCTCTGAATAACGCGCAGTGCGTAAATATATTTCGCGATTTTGCATAGGTGCGTTGATAAGCGCATTGATGCTATTGTTCACTGTTCTTAAGTGGTGGTGCGCGGTAGAGCGGCATTGTAGCAGTAACTAATAAATTTTTCTCGTAATTTTCAATGCAGATACAATGCACAGCGCTAAATGAGAATAGGTATTGTAAGGCTGTGGAAATATGATGAAAATGAGCTACAGTGACGTTGAAATGAGGAGTTGACAGTCACTTCAGCATACGCTGAAGAGAATGAAGGCCAGAACCAGCGCACTCACGAGACAATAATTAAATTACTTGACATTCTTATTCGAATGCGTTTTTACGTCCTATTAGTTCATTTCTCGCTCGAAAAGTCGGGGGCTGGAGTGCTTTTATTAACTGCACATTAATTAACTCTAGCTTAATTAACTTAATCACCTTGGCTTTAATCAACGCCGAAGGTCGTGGGTTCGAGTACCTGAATTAACTGTATTGTAATGAACTGTGCGTTAATTAACTTTGCCTTAACTAACACCAAAGGTCGTAGGCTGGGCTCAAACCAAAGGTCGATGCTTGGACGTCCAATTTTCGTGCCGTTGAATTTCGGTCCGTTGAATTTTGCGGACGGTCATATAATGCCATCTAATGCGCCAACGACGCTCGGAGAGACGAAGGCGAACTTTACAGAAATTCGCGTGCTGGAACATCATTTCAACGCTTTCTCTACATCCTATACACTGTAATTGGCACACGTACAGAAATTTACATTTAGATATCCTTCTATCTATTCTTACTATTAGATGAAAACTCTATGGCACAATCATGCCGAGAAGCGCGAGAGGAACGAAATTACCGTAGTTTAGCGTACACTATGAACCGTACCTGTGTCACGTGGGCCCGCGCGTTGACCTTCGCGGCTACAAAGAGGGCGTCAAGCAATCGACGTTCACAGCTAGCACCGCTTGACGAAGTTTCGGTTTCTCATTGTCGGCTAGCCAGCATGAGCAGCGAAACCTGGCACAATCTACGTTATGACACGACAGCGGCCGTGTTACAAGGATTATTTCCATGTTGAAGGGACACTAAAGCGAAACAATAAATCAATTTAGACTAATGAAGCATTGCTTGAGATCCCTGCAGGCAGTCATTTAAAAAAATGGTTTGATTATTAGATGAGAAAATGAAGGTCCACGTATCAGTATTTGAATTTGGCGCCGAAACCCCAGCGCCGGTACGTCAGCGGGACGTCAGCGTGACGTCAGGGATTCCAAAGTATGTTTTCGCATTTCGGCCGCGTTGGCTGAATAAAGGTTCCCGAAACTTGCCATGTTTAATATTTTGTTCCTTTAGAACACACTGTAGTCAATCTGTGCCGCTATATATAATTAGTAGTCCCTAGAAGGTGCCATCAAAATCCAAGACGTCACAGCCGCGAGGTGCGGGAACTTAAGTAGGCGTCGCCACCCGTATTTCGTTCTTGCGCTTTTTCTGGCTTACCAAACCTCTTATCGTTGTAAGAGCGGTGTTTTTGGTGTTGTAGAACGGTAATTTACTGATGCAGAAGAAATCATTTTGCTCCTTCGTCATTGACTGAAATGACGCCAGGGCTCCTGTATCGTCAGTATCGACCACTCACAGTGGCGTGTCATGAGAAATGAATAAACCCGAGGAAAAATAATCGTTATATAGCCGGTGCTCAGATTTCGCAATAAGAGCGTGGCTATTCACGGACGGCACTCGGAAAAAGAAGGGGGAAACGTGTTTTATTTCTGTTTTTGATAGTTTATTTAGGAATGCACTGATAAAAGACCATAAAGTGGGAACGGAATTCTCCATCGGCTGTTGCTCTCGTTTTTGCTACAGCGAGGTGTCGATGGAACATCCTAGGGAAAGCGAGAGAAACAGCTGGAGCCACTGTGGTGGTTTCGCAGGACACAACCTATATGCGAAAATGTGCAGCTGTATTCGTTCGTATATCTGCAGTAATCTTTGTTCAATTGTCTGTGGTGCTGTTTTTCTCTAACCTTAAACTGGGATCCATAAGCCGTACACAAACCAAAGCACTTCGGCTGGCGTTCATAAGGCATAGGCAGCACGCAAACGCCATATTTTCATGCCTGTTAAGAAGCAGAAATATGATCATGATTTTCGTACTCCGCAGTTTTTTTCATGTAGTAGCTCTTTAGAATTGCGTCCCATGACATAGTTTCTAAAGCTGCGAGCGTGCTTGGGCACGAAGCGTTAGTTTGGAATACTCTCTCCCATCGGCTGGTGTGCTACTTTTGGGCGCTGTCAAATTCCGCCATGCTGGCGTTTTCAGTCAATCACAGAGCCCCTTGGCAGCCCGGTGAGCTAATCACAACTGACACGATGAAGAATTTGGGAAAATATGTCGGAATTTGATCATATCCAGAAGAGCACCGATGGTCGCGATAGAGTACTCATTTACTACCGAATTACAAAGACGAATTTTGAGTGCACGAAATGAAAAAGAAAATAATTTGTGCATCAGCGTAACTGGGCAGGGCAGGGGGGGGGGGAGGGTGAGGTTACAGAGCGATGGATGAACAGAAGTGTGCGAGTGAAAACGGGAGGTAGCTTTACAAAGTTCGTACTGACTTTCAATAAGCAACTGCGCTAGACCAAGATAAGCATTCACTCGTGCGGCACTCACAAAGCAATTCACTCGCAAACTCATTGTTAGCTGTGGTTTAACATTTATGAAGAAATAAAGCTCAAGTATCGGTTAAAACGGCTGCGTCACGTACAAGGGTAAGGTTAGCGCACCCATAGATGAAGGGAAGCAAATATACACAAGAAGTGTGGTTCTTTCGCTGATTTTCGCTGCTTTTTGCTGTCAAGTAGTATTGGCGTTTTTTTTAACTTTATGAAAGGTCCCCCTACAGTGTTTACACTATGGGACCTTTTTCTGCACTAAATATCAATATTCTTGGACCTGCACTAAGTATTCAATAAACTTCAAACTTCAAACCGTTGTCCTGAAATCTATTACTACGTATACATTGAGCACATGAATAACTACGTAAAGTACGTACTATCTCCAATTTTTGCGGGAGTAAACGAGTCTCGGGAACAGTGTCAGGCGACGCCAATATGTCCAATAAACAAGGGGTCAAAACGCCCTTGGACGCCTGGCCATTCTTCTATTCTTGAAAATAAATTGCATTTGTTGCTCTAAGGCATTTTCTTTGCGGCCAGTCTTATCGTCGACCAATAGCGTAGGAGACCAAAAAAGGATGTAGTCTTTCCTTTTTACCCCCGCAGAGTGTATAAGGGCAGAACATAGTAGCTCAAGCCGAGCTCATTGCCTTTCCTGTAATAAACTTTCTCTCTCTCTCTCTCTCTAGTGTTTCGTCCTGTGAGAATGACATTGGATGTTGTATTTCACTTGCCTTTTGAAGCAGCGATCATTGATAGCTTTTTTTTTCTGTTGTACCATTTTGTGTTCTAAGTACACGTAGTGTTTCTGACGTTTTAAGACTTGTTTGGTTACTGCTACAGTTTATTATAGGAGCATTTGTTGTGTTCGTGTCACATTTTAGCGTATCTTTTAAACCTCTGTCGTGTTGTGTGACTTGTGATATACCTCTCTATTTCTCATGCGAAAAAGCAGCACCCGGCATCATTTCTTGGTAACGTATGTTCATTTAGTAGTCCACGAACAGAAGCCAAAGTTTAGTTAGAGGCAGGATGACAATAATGTAGCGGAAGTGAAATAATAAAGCAGTGACTGAAGGTTGTCTCATCCACTCAGAAATTTGATTTAGATTCCACGCGGTGACATTGTCAAATTCAGACCGTACTGTTTCCTTTTTTTTGCTAAATTTCCTTACATTATTCTTTCACGTTTTCATCGAATCCTGTAGCTTCACCAGTTTATATTCTCCTAACTTCTTTTTCGCTCTAGGCGGCACGCAGTACACTTTTGTTACATTTTATTGGCATTTCTATATATCCCAATTCCTAATATTAGTACCAAAGGATGTTTAGCCAAATTCGCAGTGCGTATATGTGCGATCGATACATTGCGGTCTACTACCAGTAAAACTACTACTACTACGCTACTACTGCTACTATTACTATTTTATACTACTACTACTACTACTACTACTACTACTACTACTACTACTACTACTACTACTACTACTACTACTAAAGGAGTTATGTGCATAAACACGTGTTATGTTTTTTTCTGCAGGAGGTGAAGGAAGGATTCAATTACGGTCTCTACTGCCCTCCAGTGAACGGCAAAGCCGGCAAGTTTTTGGACGAAGAGCGGCCCATCGCTGACTACCCTCTCTCCGACGCTGTCGCCTATCTAGAGGTGAGTGCATACGTTTTACTTTCAAGGTCACTGGTAAACGTTTAAGGTACATTTATGTTACGGTAAACTTTTGGGTCATTGTTGACAAGACGTGCGAGAACCGTACAACACACTTACTCCCCTGATAGTAATCAGCAAAAGGATGCAGGCATAATAACATAGATAAAACAAATTCAGCACTACCCGGAAGTTGAGACTTGCGATTATATCCAGTGCTCAGTAAAGCACGCTGCGTTCGAGGAGTTTGTTTATTGTCTATTTTGTTCGATGCGCTAAGCTACAATATTGTCTCGGAATACGTGGCTGAAGCCATTTACGCTGGGATAAGTCATGCCACACTTGTCGAACTGTTTGGCAGTCGAGTGTTTGTGTCGGAAGATTGAAAAGTGTCGCCTCGTAGGGAAGTGAGACGAGAGATACCGAAGAATATCGTATTATACGATATTCTTCTTACGGATATTGCGTCGCCAAACCTGTGCCTCGTATTATATTCGCGGACAAAAATTTTTGGGGTTTTAAGTAGAATTCAGTTTTGTTACGACCAACAAAAAAGAAATGTTTTGATTGTAGTTTATTAGGGCAATACTTTTTTTTCTATCCCGTGGCGACGAAATTGGTCCTCACTTTGTATTCCGGTTGGTCGTATATGCAGGATTTTACGATATATCGGCAACAAGCCTGATTTGATTCACCCTGGATCTAAGAATAAGCAGGCTCGGCATGAGAAGTGTTTTGAAAACAATATAAAAAAGCTTCATTATCTTTTTTCTGTTTTGTTTATTTAGTTTATAACAGACGCATCACCACTCTCAGAATGGCTACGAAACACGAATACGAAGGGATAATAATGAGGAACGCTGTCAGTTTAGACTATCCGTCAGGTAGTCCTTTGTAGACTACATTTCCCATTTTGGTGGAGGACACTTGAATATTATGCCAGAAACGTAGTGCCAAACTACGCTTTTTGAATTTTGGCCCTGACCCGTGGTACCAAAGGCCTCTTTGTGACGAAGCAGATTTCAGGGTACTTCCGCTTAGTTGGACTTTTTTTTTTACTGTTAACATTGGACATTCACTCACCGCGGATGTCGTGTAATCTCGTTCTTATTCACAAATGTTTATGAAGCTCAGATCAGACACTTGACGAAATTTTGACGTCACGAGGAACCGGTTCAGCAGTGTGACGTCGCCATGCCTCTTCGTTTTTGCCACCTTTGAGACCTAGCGCGACTCTGCTGACAGTGAGATTGACCTGCTATTGATCTGCTATTAAATGTCTAATGAACTTCACCTTACCAACCTTAACCTAACTGCAATCCTCTCTGGCGTCCGTTTGAGTCCACCTAAAAAGTGATAGTGCGGCTTACCACAGAGCACTAATTCAAGCCACAGCGCGAAGTTTGTTATTCGTGATCAGCAGGGGGTGCTTTGCATGCCTGGTTTTATGCGTGTCCCTTGCCTTACGCTCAATTACTTGCCGATAGTGAGTCATGGCTCAAGGTCTAGAAGTTCACTTAATGTTTTAATTTCGTGGCGCTGTACAAACGCTAAGATCGAAAGATGCACTTTGGTGTCTCCAAAGTTTGAGAGGAAATAAGGAGAACTTTTGCCGCAATACCGAAGAATTGTCCCTAATTATCCACTGTTAGTGGAATATCTTTTGGCATACACACAGAATTTCTGGGCTCACAGCAAACCACCGCGCAAGTTAAGCACTAGCACGTTTTCCTGTCTTTCTAATTTCTAATTTACATCGTTTGAGCGTTAGAGCCTCTAAATCGTGAATTCTGACTGCGTATTTGTAGTTATCCTTTATTTATGCGCTCAGCACGTCAAACTACCGTTGAATGCTGCAATGTATATAAACCTTTCGACAGTGGTACGCAGAGACGTTAATTAGCTTTCGAGTGGACTCCGCGTTTCAGAATTATCTTTGTCCCCGTTATCACTTACTTTTTTACTTAGTAAATATTTCATTTATACTGATGAGTTTATTATTTGCTTCAGAACGGACAGGCATGAAGCAGCCCATGCTCTTCTGATCTCAATCGCTCCGTAACCACCGTTTTAGAACAGACCACATGAAGCTGACGGACAATGAAGATAGGGAAGAGATACAAGTTATTTGTTATCTCACTTTGAAACATTTAATTGTTCGAGCGGCCGTGTCCTTTTTTCACACTGATAATACATCAGTCTACGGACGTACCGCTGTAATACCTCTGCGATAAACATGCCTCGATTGTTGCCATTCTAAGCAACATTTATAAGTGCACTGGCGTTATCGGGGAGCCTCTACCGATACGCCCGCTTTCGTCACCTCTCCCCTTCTTCGATTCAGTTGTCGTCGCCGTCAACGACGCCCTCAGTCTGTGCACACGGTGCGTCAGTGTCATCGCTCATCGAAACCCCGCGGCTTCTACACTATTTTTTTTTATTTCGCGCAGTTACGCTACAAGCGGCGAGTCTACAAGATGATCAACGTGGAAGAGAAGCAAATCAAGCAGCTGCACACGCGAGCCAACTTGCGTCGGATGCTGGATCACGTGACCAACTCGAACGTGGACAAGATCAGCAAACTCTGCACCCGGGGCCTGGACCCGAACTTCCACTGCCCCGACACGGGAGGTAAGCGCTGCCTCGTCGCCCTGTCCTTCGGTCGAGGGTGCGTGCGTTCTCATTGCACCGCTAGACGCTGTTATAACGAAGTGGTTGGGACCTTCCGAAATTCTTCGTTATACAGGTAACCTCGTTGAAGGGATCGCGCACCGTGTGGATCCCAGTAGAACGTAAGCGCATTCAGCAAGAGAAAACATTTGTTCAACGTGGATTCAGTAGATATATGCTTGATTGAACAAATTCCCTACTTTCCTTCTGTACACTTTGTGCTACGCAATGTGCGATTCCAACCGACCTTATTGCATCGAGGGTCACGGCACGGACCGCGTCTTTGCTGTGGTGTCGACCGCCGGCATTCATTACGTGCTGACTGTACTCAGTGGCGGCTGCGGAGAGCAGTCGCGGCGCCATTACGCGCGTTCGTTGCTCAGCAACAAATAAGTTGTTTGTGGCGTCTAATTTTTTTCGTTATTCAAGGGGAAGTCGTTGTAGTGGTCTTCACTGTAGACGCGTTCCCATAAATAGACATAAAAAGTAGGAATACTGCCGGGGCTTCCGGAATCATTCGTTACAAAGGTCATTTAATAGTTGCAGAGGCGTCCGACTGCAGGGCGTACGGATCCGCGCCAATGTTGGTGACCTGGTGAGAATGTCGTTGAATCTACCAAACTTTTAGTCACCTTACCGAAACGTTTGCCTGTAGTGATATTTTTTTTGGTAAAGTGAATAGCCAGTGCATTGTGCTTGCAAAATTACTCGACAGGTTTTGGTCCAATTCGGTGCATCACCGACATTTTATCTCAAGGTCGATATATGGGTCTCCATTTGTCACTGCTTCTATAAAGACATACCGAATATGTGTTTAGTGTAACACCTAAATACGTTTCGCAGAATCGAGCCTTCCGCCGCTTGAATATGGTCTAAGCGGTCTGGGCTACTAGATGAAAACTGACAAAAACAAGACTTTCAGATCTACGCATGCCCGATCACTTGTCGTTAGCGCTGGATGATGCCCCGACAGAGGCGACCTTTTGGATGGCGTGAGCTCGGTGTGGCGTGTACAGGCAGCGACTTCCAGATTCATCCGTAGTCGGAGCCAGTTTGCCGGGCCCCACCATTGTCTCTGCATTTTTTAAATATAGAGCAGAACATAGTTGCTTATGCGCAACGGCGGCACCTCCTGAACGTCATTGCTCCTTGATTGCTGTTGAACCTAAAAGAGTAGCACTTTTGGCTGGTCGGGAATCCATTTTTCTACAGTGGTGTGTAGCGTGAAGCAAGAAAAGAAAGGAGACCAAGAAGGCACAGCTTTTGTCGATCCTTGTCCACACTTTGCGCTTCACGTTACAGCACCCTGAACGTCGCTCTGCGTGCATTACCAGGAGTGATTAACCTCAAGTATAGTAAGCCACTGGGTGTCGTAGTGTACTGTGCCGGTGAAGTGACGAATACTAATGTAGACACCGATAATAAGAGGTGCGGGGCCCGGAACCAGCTCAGCCCCGTGCGAGCGAGCCTTCGTAACTGAAACTTCACCTCGGCTTTCTTTTTTATTTGATCTTCCGAAAACTCGCGACAAGCAGAGACGCCGTTGACGCTGGCTGCGGGCCTGAAGAGCCCGAGCAAGGTCATCATCGCGCTGGTAAACGGCGGGGCGCTCCTGGACTACCGCACCAAGGACGGCCGGACGGCGCTCCACCGGGCCGTCGAGAAGAACAACCTGGAGGCGCTCAAGACGCTGCTGGACCTGGGCGCGTCGCCCAACTACAAGGACGCCCGGGGACTGACGCCGCTCTACTACACGGTGCTGTGGAACGCCGACCCGCAGCTCGCCGAGACACTGCTGCACGACCACGCTACGCTGGGGGTCGCCGATCCGCAGGTATGTGCTGCGAGTGTTCCTGGCTTGTCTCAATGCCGCCTTGCTTGTACTGTGACTTGCAGGTTAATACCGGCAATTATAGAAAAATCAATATTTTTTTAGCATACATTTCTACTAGCAGTTCTTCTATAAATGCGTTTCTGAGGAGAGCTTGAGGAAGAAAGCAGCTCGGCTAATCCTTTATTTTAGAATTTCACAGGAATAAATGAATAAAAAACGTTATGATGAAGATAAAGCATAACAAAGTTGAGGGTGACACGACGGAAAGCTAAATATCTCAACACCACACATGACTGCTACTGAAATACGGCATATCTATTCTGTAAGCTTTTGTGTAGGAGACCTCCATGCGCTAACCTAGATGGCAGGATGAGCAGATTGAGCTTACGCCCGCTTTATTTTTGTTTCACTGCAACTTCTGAAGACGATTTCGCCTCTTGATTCGCATTGTCCTGCAAACGAACCACTAAGCGTAGTTGTTTGCCTGCTTTGTCAGGACATTTACTTGTCGCGGAACGATGTCCAAGTTTTTGCAGCAGCTCGCCTCATGTGCGTTGAATTAAGTGCGCATACGTTGCGCACTTAAGAAACACGCACTTTGCGTGTTTCTTTAAAGAACCAAGGGAGCAGGGAAAACACGTGCATCCTGCTTTACCCACCAATGCGGACAATGCTTCCATATATGTTGAGGTTTGTAGAAGTGCGTCTGCCAAACTGGTGACGTGGCTCAGAGGCTATGACGTTTTGCCACGGATCGGCTCCGATTCGCGACCGTGGCACTGCGTGGTCCGATTCCGATGTGTGCGGAGTGCAAAATCGCTTGTGCACTGAGGTTTGAACGTACGTTGAAGTTATCCCAGGTCACTGAGCACGTGATGGTGGGCGAGTTGGTTATATATGAAGGGACACAGCGCCGACGTGGTTGTCTCGTGTCTCCTTCCCTCGTGCGTCGTTTTATTTCGCGCCTTCATTTTTGTTCCAGACGGTCAGAACATCAACCCTGAGCCTACCGTTGCGGTGTCTCCTCTAGCCACGCGCAGAGTTCTTTTTGAGACATTATATAGACTCCACGGATCAATTTGTCAATTTCAGATTGACTGTGAGGTCAGATCGACTGCAGCGTTTTCCTTTCCCCCTTCGCGCCAGGGCTGGCAAGAGGTGCACCAGGCGTGCAAGCACGGCCTGGTCCAGCACCTGGAGCAGCTTCTGTTCTACGGGGCGGACATGAACGCGCGCAACGCTAGCGGCAACACACCGCTGCACGTGTGCGCCGTCAACGACCGGGAGAGCTGCGCAAGGGTGCTGCTGTTCCGGGGGGCCGACCCGGCCGCCCTCAACTACGCCAACCAGAACCCTTACCAGGTCGCCGTCATCGCCGGGAACCTCGCCCTCGCCGACGTCATCCGCAATCACAAGCCCGAGGACGTCGGTGCGTTTTTTTCTTTGCGTTGCTCTCGTCATCGCGTGTGCACAAGCACAGACGTATACTTGTCGGAGCTCATCAAATCCCTTGCTTAGTGGTCACCAGTAAAAAAAAAACAGTGCAAGAGCCTTGCTTCTGCTCCTGGGATTGCCGTGACGCTGGTTACTGCAAATACTAGAAAACCAGTACCGTTCTCAAAACCAGATTTGACGAAGGGAAAAAAAAGAGAAAGCTCTGGGATATAGCCTCCCTGCCTCTCCCCTTTCCTCTCTCTCTCTCTCAATAAATTAGGACGCGCACAGCCCTGATACGTCTTAAGATCTGCCGCATTTCTGAAGTGATGTGCAGTCAGCTAGCGGCAAATGTTTACGTGCCACGAGTTCCAGGACAAACGTGAATGTCTTCATTGTTAGCAGGAGTACCTGAATTCGTGGTATCACTGTGTACGTCACAATGATTAATTCATATAAATACTTTGAATTCAAGCCCATGGTAGCAGGTATCGAGGGAATTCGTGCATTTTGCCAAAGCCCACGCCTTCTAAACTTTTGAGGCCGGCTGTATTTCAGGAGCGTTGTGCACAAGCTAGCGGCACAGATGTACGATTTATACTTTATGCCATTGGCAATGACTATAGCCGAAGAACGCCAATGGGCCCAAGTTTACTTTTTCTTGTCACTTAGAAACCTGTCAGTTTGTTAATCTTTTGCTAGTCATACCAGCATAAAAATGCTGAAATATCGCTATGTTTAGATAAACCGCATAAACTATCAAGACCTTCAGTGTCAAAATTGAGATGCCTGTGCCACATGGTTTCATTGAGGATTTGAAGTATGCATCAACTTCACTGTTGCAGAGAGAGAGAGAGAGAAGGCAGGGAGGATAACCAGAGACGAGTTTCCGGTTTGCTAACCTGCGCTGGGGTGGGGGATACAGGGGTTGGAAAAGGTCGAAGGGCAAATTACTCATGTATATTCAAGCAGGAACCACTGTGGGACTGCTTAGTCATAAACGTGCAGGTTTGACATTCTTTGCTGCTGGGGGAAATATCAAAGTACGGTTGATGTGCAGTTGTCTAGGGAAGCAAATCCAAGGTGTCTTGCACTGAGTATTCACATGCACATGATTGCACACACGTTGAACCATGCATGACACATGGCATGTTCATGTGGTATTTTGCTCACTTATGATGCATGTATATGTGCCCATACAAGTGCATGTAATGTAGCATCCCGAAACATGCTTCACTCATTGTCATTTTGTTTTCTTTTGTTTCCGGTAAATCATGCCTGCTTTCATTTGTGTTGTTACATAAAACTGACATTAGTAGGGGCTTTGAAAGGAAAGTGAAAACAGATACCACGATTCAAATCAAATTGAAATAGACCTTCGGATGTCACTGTGGAACTTTGTTCACTATAAACTCATTGTACCCAAAGCTGTCAACATCTTGACCGGCCTTCGATTATGATTACGGAACTTTCTTATACAGTTGTGTCATTAATGAGGCGGGAGTAAATTGACAATTATATCTTAAATGAAGAGTGTAATGTTAAGAGTAGAAAGCTGCTTAGTCTTAAAGGATGCCATATACGCGTGACCCGAAAAATTTGTATTTTTAGGAAGCGTGCAAAAGTGTCTTCTTGTATTATGAGTGACATTAGAATTATGCGCATCAACTGTGGCTATCACAGTTGGCTTGCCTAAGTCTCTCATACTATCCGTCACATCAGCGGTAATCGTGAGTTCTTTTGATTTGGGTCACATCTGGCAGAAATCTTAATATTGAGACTATAAAGCAGAAGTTCAGTGCTTACTTTAAAGAATGATACTTAGATCAACAAAAGTTGTTCCATACGACGAAATTTATTGATTCTTCTCGGCAAGACACTTTCACAGAACGGTTGCGTGCACAGTGTGACATATTTTTGTAGGGGTTTTAGTTACAACTAGCACAAATAATTGATTAGAATAATACTTGTTAGGTTGTTCAGTTTTTCCGCACTTGTGTGAATAATTTATTGTGAGTAGCAATAAATTCTGGCAGTAGTTCTGCCTTGACACATCTAGCTGCAGCTATGTGATGAACAGGTTGCCATCGACCTGCACATCCTGGCTCTTATGTCGCGAACAGTACACTGAATCTAAAAGATTATGTGAGTAGATATAGGAATCTTAGGCGGCTTGTTGTGGTTTGTTGTCTAAAGCAGTGTAAAAACGATCGCATCTTACAAAGAATGAGACACGCAAATGGCGAAGGAGTATGCCATGTTTATATTATATTGCGTCTCTTTGCACAGTTGTAACCAATGTAATATAGCAGAGGGATAAAAATCGAACCAGAGAAGCAAATCTAAACCAGGACGCTGTTAGGAGCCCAAGATATATTGGCAAGTTTCATTAGAACCTTGAGATTTCATAGGCCATACTTTTGTGGGAAAGAAGGGAATCGCACCCTTAGAAAAAATTTCTATCGAAGTTCCTGAATGTTTATATTCATCTCTGAATCTTTCCTGTTTATCATTAATTTATACAAGATTCTGTATTTATGAGGGTAGGACTGGCGCAGAGTCCTCGTTTTGACGTTTACATGCAAGCCCCGGCATGGACTTTACAGCATGATCTTGCCGGCAGTAGTGCGTTCGGTGGTCGGCAAGATTTGCAGGCAAGAATTCAGCGATAACAGCAGGTGCTAGAGACGTTTGACGAGTTTTTGCGCTGCCGGCATTAGCAGCTACAGCAGTCTTGAGCAGTCGGCAACAATGGAACAGTTGTGAGTGATGAGTGTTGACAGAACGAGAACGGTCCATGAAAGTGCAATGGACAAGGACAGTCATCTCTATCAACCGTTTCATTTCTCTTGGAAGGAGGGCATGCACGGGTACAAGCGATAACAATGTGAATAAAATCGGGAAAACCGAGAAACAACAACCAAAAGGAAAGTTGATACCACTGCCAAAGTCAAGCAATTACACACAACACATGCCATGTTCTTACAGTTCGGTTCTTTATTAGGTAAACAAATGGAGGGTGCGCTGATGCATTTGGTACCGGAATATGCCGAACCTGCACTTTTCTTGGTACACGGGCGAGTCAAAAGTTATCCGCAGACCTGTTGTCTTGCATATACTATTGGCCGGTCTGTCCTCGCTTTTCATCCTCAGGTCAGTTGCCTCACTTGCCATGGCCGAGCAGGTATGAAGATCAGTCAAATCAGCTGCAGCAACAGTGACAAAATTGATGGCTGCAATAACTTTATTTCACATGATAGAAAAGGAGGCTGCAGTCAATCGTTTTTCTAACAATACGAGTGTGTTGGTATTTGCTGACGCCATTGGACACTGGGCAGAGGAAAACTTCTCTCACGAACCAACGTGAGTTTTTAGGGAATTTCACGGAAGGAATTAATGTATCAGCCATCAAGGAGGAGTTCGACACGCGTCCTCGACGGACGACCGCACTAAGTGCGCACGTGACCCTGATATCTTCGGATCCTGCACAGGCACTGGCTGACAAATCGTGCCGAAAATCTCGGACAACGTGTGCTCGAAGCTGGTCACTCGGATTTTCTGAAATTTGTCCGAAAAGACAGCGTGGAAAGCGGATAATTTTTGAGTCGCCCTCGTAGTCTACGCGGTAGACGTAGTAGCGGCAGCCGCGGCAGCAGGGGCGGAAGATGCCCGCGCCACCTGACGGCGAGCTGTGGTGTGTGTGTGTGTGTGTGGCGCGTGCAGTGCCGTACCGCGAACCGCCGACGTACAACCCTCGCCGGAGAGCCAGCAGCGCCGCCCTGAGTCGCACGCACAGCGACCCGAGGCTGGAGCTTGTGGTGCTGGGCGCCAAGCCGCCGTCGCCGTGCCCGTCCAATCGGTCGCTGCCCCCGTTCTCATCGGCCGCGTCCACCGCGTCCGAGGCCTCGTCCATGGCCTCCTCGTCGCATGCGAACGACTCCGAGGGCAGCTCGGGCACGGCGGCCTCGTCGGCCACCGGTGGGTCTCTCCACTGATCGCCTCTTGTGTTCCGCGCTAGCGTGTCGGTCGGGGCTCGCGAGGTTGCGAAGATTCACTCCCGAAAACAAGGGAGTGCCCATCCACTCCCTCACACAGGGATGAAGGAGTGAATGAAGGAGTCCTTGTCCCATGCGATGAACAGTGGCCAAACAAGGGACGCTTAAGGCTGGAGCCAACGCCTCGACGGAAGGGCATCTCTTCGTCATGGGTCTTGAGTTTACTGCTGTAAACGTTGGTTCTACTATATAAGGCTGCCTGCCCTTGTTCGGACACTGTTGATAACTTTAAGCCTCCATGTTTTTGTTACCCACTCGTCCTGCTTGTCCCATGTGTATCTCCACATTATCAGTCAAGTACACCTACTTCGCTATGGCGCAGTCAGTCCCAACATACGTCCCATTGGGAGGTACCGGAACTCTAAAAAATTAACTTAGATATGGCACTAATGTTTGCAGCCATAAAATGAGTTGCTTGTTAGCGCAGAATTAATGTTTGTTCGGAGTCTGCAATTCTCTCTTTCTTTTTTGTTGGTATTTGGTAAGTTCTGTGGGCAACCTAGCATCTGTTCGTCAGCAAGAAGCATATTGCATGGAGTGAGCCTGGTTTATATAATCCAATGACTTTGCGAAACTCGGTAGGGTGGAAGAATACTCACAGAAGAGAAAGAACATTCGGGAAAGGTGGCACAAAGTCACAAAGAAAGCACGGAGGGGTTTTCTCCTGGAAGTAGGACGAACTTAAATGCTGAAGCAGTCTTTCTGACGACCCCTTATTGGCTTTTTCACCTCAATTTGTACAGGTCTCTTTGAAGCGCACTTTAAATGTCACTTTTCTTCGCGAACTCAGGCCAATGTGTCGGCCCTCAGTTTGTCCGGGCATAGAGGAAGAGCTCAAATGGGGACTCAGGTTGCATAAATAAAAGAAAACAGGCAGTTTTATTCCTATAGCTTGACTGCCTGTGCATATTGTGTGTAGTGGTCTGCTAAAACAAAGTGGCCAGCTAAAATTCTGGCGCATCTTCACCAGCAATGCTAGCTATTGTAGAGTGCTTAAGCATGTCGGTAGGTTGTTGAGGTTGTCGTGTGAGCCACGGTACGTTATGCTTAGAACTGAAACCTATACTCACGTAACCTTCAATTACGTACCGTGTTGTGCGTGAAGGACATGGACACAAGCAAGAACGATGGGGCTCACAATGCGCATAGTCTGTCCCATCGTTCTTTCTTGTGTCCGTGTCCTTTATGCGCGATACTGTACGTACTTATGGCATACCAACAGGCCCAAATAGATACCTTAGTCACGTAAGATAACAAGGTAAACGTAGAAAGGTTAAAAGCTCATGCCGTGAAATAAACGCTGCACTGCAGCAAGTGTGCTCCACATCACAAAATATTTTACATCTTACAACGTTTGATCTCTTGAAATGTTTAGCGTTAAATGTCTCCTCAAACGGGATTTCGATCAATTGAACGGAACGTCCAAGAGGGTTAAAAATGGTAAGCATGTATGTTTGTGCGAAAGGATGGTCATCTGAGTGACTTCGCCATTTGTGTCTTTATACAACCTTGAAAGCGTACCTTCGAGGTAGAGGAAAAGACCATGTATAATCCACTTCTTGAACTGAAAACAATTAGGCGAACAACGTTTTTGCTCCTATTTGAAATAATTTTTTTAGTTACTTATAAAATTATTTTGACTTTTTGAAAAGTTATCTGTGGTTGTGCTGTTGTGCGTGAATGGTGTGTGACCTCTGACTGTCTGCACGAACAAGGGTATAACTATAAGGCTCACATTTTGCCCGTATTGAGATGCTGACCAGGAAAAAAAAAGTTTTTTTTTCTGCATGCCAAATGACCAACGACGTGCATGAGACTGAATGCAGGCATGTAGTTTGAGTGCAAGTTTCAGAGTATATGGAGTTTTGACTGCTTCTCGCCCCAACGTACCTGAAAGATCAAGAAAAGGGTCTCACGATGATGGTCACTGTCGCATTATTGCTGTTTACAATAGAAGGTGTTTATTTCATGATGCTCCGTGCATGTACAACCTTCGTCAAAAGAAACGAAGCTGCTCTACTATAGGCGCAGCTGTTCACTGCAGTACGTCTCCTGTAACATCAGTCCTGCCCGAAAGCTATCTGGAGGGAAGCGAATTGGCATCCTGTCCATTTAGCGTTTTGCAATGCCAAGAGTTTATTGAACGGACACGCTGCGCTCAAAACAAACATTCACTCGTGCTTCTAGTGCCAGCGTTTCCTGAGCACACAGCCGCAGGGGTGAGTACCGGTCTCGGCAGCCGTGTTTTAATGGAAACGGAATGCAGAAAGACCCATGTAACGAGCTTTGGGTGAATGCTAAAGAGACCCAGGTGAACAGTACTAGCCCTTCCCACAGTGGTCTTTTTCGCAGATCCTATAATTATTTGATTCATTAACTCCAATCAATCAATCAATCAATCAATCAATCAATCAATCAATCAATCAATCAATCAATCAATCAATCAATCAATCTGTTAATTGTTCTGACAGAGGCTGCGCCTGTTGCCTTGCAGTTGCTGCTCAGTGCATAAAAATGCAAGGAAGTAGTGTTGTGGATAACTACGAAGGAGGCAAAAGTGGAGTAATTGAACGCTACGTCCTCGCTTGCATTTCACATGTAACCAGTCACTGAGGTGTGTGTAACGTTACTAGTCACTTGTAATTCCTTAACGTATTCAGCACAGACAAGATCACTAGTCACATACCTTTGCAGACGGCCGTATTTGCATTTCGCCCCCCCCCCCATCGAAATGCGGCCGCCGCGGCCAGGATTTGATCCCCCTACCTCGTGCTTAGCAGCGCAACGCCATAGCCGCTAAGGCGTTCACCTGCTTGCCGCCTTCAGTGGCGCCGTCTTACTACCAGTGTTGACAGTGTCGGCATCGTTGGTCGCGCTGCCACTCGCAGACAAGAGCGCCACAAGCGAATCGTCGGGTGTCTGTACGAGCAACAGCGCGCACAGCTGCGACTCGAGCACCGACAGTTCGGACACGCCCGAAGTGATCACGGTGGGAACGACGTGCGTCTGTGTCTCCGAGTACCAGAGCCCGCTCCAGGGACACCTGTCTCTCAACTGCGGTGACATTGTTCAAGGTGGGTGGCGCGGGCCCTCACCGTTGCCCCGATCACTTTTCTTTAATCTCCGGGGGTGTCCCGCACTGTTGGTATAAAAGAATGTAGACATCTTTAGGCTAGCGTACGGCTGTTTGTTTGGTAGCACACGAAACGACTGTACGGCTCGCTCCAATCACGACGATAGGGAAGTAGATCAGTTTTATGAGGACGTTGAATTAGCGATGAGAAAAGTGAAAGCTCGGTATACTCTAGTAATGGGCGACTTCAATGCAAAAATGGGAAAAAAAAGCAGGCGGGTGAACAGGCAATTGGCAACTACGGCGTCCATTCTAGAAACGCTAGAGGAGAGATGCTGGTGGAATTCGCAGAAAGATATAAGCTCAGAATAATGAACACATTTTTCAGGAAACGTAGCAACAGAAAGTGGACCTGGAAAAGCCCTAATGGTGAAACTAGAAATGAAATTGATTTCATTCTTGCTGTCGATCCCAGCATAGTGCAGGATGTAGAAGTGATAGGTAGGGTGAATTGCAGTGATCATAGGTTAGTGAGGGCTAGGATTCACCCAAATTCGAACAGAAAAAGAGTAAAATTGGTCAAGAATGAACGGGTCAACATAGAGGCAGTAAGGGTAAAAGCAGACAAATTTGGGCTGATACTTGCAAATATGCATCCTTAAAACAGAGAGATGATGATGATGGCATAGAGGTAATGAATGAAATCGTAACGAGGCTGGCTTCAGAGGCAGCAATTGAAGTGGGAGGCAAGGCGCCAACGCAACCAGCAGGCAAGATCTCACAAGTAACAAAGGGCCTAATAAAGAAAGGACAAAGAATGAAAGTGTCCAACTCAAATATAAGATAGAATTCGCGGAACTGTCACAAGTTATCAACATGGCGAAACTAAGTGATAATCGAAATGATAACGTGACAAAGACCGAAGAAGCCGTAAAAAATGCACGCAGCCTGAAATCAGTGAGAAAGAAACCTGGCATAGGACAAGCCAAGATGTATGCACTGAAGGATAAGCAGGGTAATATCATCAGCAATCTAGAAGGTATAATAAAAGCAGCGGAATAATTATATACTGACCTGTACAGTACCCAGAGGACTCAGGAGTACTCCATTCGAAACAATAATGAACAGGATACAGAAACTCCTCCTATAACTAGAAGTGAGATCAGAAAGGCCTTGCAAGACGTGAAACGGGGAAAAGTGGCAGGAGAAGATGGAATAACAGTCGATTTAATCAAAGATGGAGGCAACATAATGCTAGAAAAACTGGAAGCTCTCTACACGAAGCGTCTATCAACTGCAAGGATGCCAGAAAACTGGAAGAATGCAAACATTGTACTAATCTACAAAAAGGGAGACGTTAAAGAAGTGAAAAATTATAGGCTCATTAGCTTACTCCCAGTATTATATAAAATATTTACCAAAATAATCTACAAAAGAATAAGGGAGGCACTGGACTTTAGTCAACCAAAGGAATACGCTGGCTTCAGGAAGGGATACTCTACAAGGGATCACATCCATGTCATTTATCAGGTTATCGAGAAATCCGCAGGGTACAATAAGCCTCTCTATGTGGCTTTCATAGATTACGGAAAAGCATTTGATTCAGTAGACACCAGCAGTCATAGAGGCATTGCGTAATCAATGAGTACAGACCGCTTACGTAAACACTCTGGAAAATATCTACAGAGATTCCACAGCCACCATAATTCTACACAAGTAGGAAGATACCTATATAGAAAGGGGTCAGACAAGGAGACACCATCTCTCCAATGATGAGGAAACAAAATCTCTCCAATGATATTCACTGCGTGCTTAAAAGAAGCATTCAAGCTATTAAACTGGGAAGGTTTAGGAGTAAGGATCGACAGCGAATACCTCAGTAACCTTTGGTTTGCCGATGCCATTGGTCTATTCAGCAACATTGCAGATGAGTTACAGCAAATTATTGAGGACCTTAACAGGGAGAGTGTAAGAGCGGGGTTGAAGATTATTATGCAGGAGACAAAGATAATGATGAATGACCGGGCAAGGGAAGGAGAGTTCAGGATCGCAAATCAGCCTCTAAAGTCTGTGAAGGAGTACGTTTACCTAGGTCAACTAATCACAGGGAACCTCGACCATGAGAAGGAAATTCACAGAAGAATAAAAATGGGTTGGGTCGCATACGGCAGACATCGTGAGCTCCTGACTCGAAGCTTACCGTTATCATTGAAAAGGAAGATATACAATCAGTGCATTTTACCAGTGCCGACATATCGGGCAGAGACTTGGAGACTGACAAAGAAGCTTGAGAACAAGTTAAAGACCGCGCAAAGAGCGGTGCAAGGAAGAATGCTAGGCATAACTTTAAGAGACAGAAAGAAAGCGGTTTGGATCAGAGAGCAAACGGGGATAGACAATATTTCCATTGACATTAATAGAAAAAAATGGCGTTGGGCAGGTCATATAATGCGCAGATTAGATAACCGTTGGACCATTAAGGTGACAGAATGGGTACCAGGAGAAGGGAAGCGCAGTAGAGGACGGCAGAAGACTAGGTGGTGCGACGAAATTAGGAAATTTGCGGGTGCGTGTTGGGATCAGTTGGCGTAGGACAGGGGTAATCGGAGATCGCAGGGAGAGGCCTTCGTCCTGCAGTTTACATAAAATAGGCTGTTGCTGCTGCTGCTGATGATGATGAGTATAGCATTACTTTTCCGTGGGAACGAATTGGAAATGAGCAGGCGCAATCGATGTGTGCTTCGAGAAAATAGTAATTGACATTGGTATATCCAAATACAAAAAACGAAGAAGCATATCAAGCAACGAAAAAGGTGCTTGGCATGTATAGGAGCGTAAATTTTTTTCCGTAATGAAACAGTTGGAAGTGGTGCTCCGTGGTGCGCCCTTTTTCTATTTCTGTGTGCACGTAATCTGAGAGGTTTTCTTTCGTACGAAAGCAACACGACCAAGAGTCAGCATTATCATAGTGTCTTCACGTTTCCGCTAATTCCAAACTTCTTTCGCGCTGTTGGCGCCAAGGATCGCGTAATTGATTGTATCCAAATCCACGCCCCAACAACACTTCTGTCAGGAAAACAGAAGCCAATTTCGAACGCCGCGTTTTTGCTGATTGCATGCGCCAGAAGCAATTGCGGAGCCGTTATAGACGCCACGTTTTGGACACCCCGCGCACTTTCCTTCTGCTTTCAGTCACCGAGGTGAGCGATACCGGCATGCTGGAGGGACGGACACGAGATGGCCGCCAGGGGATGTTCCCCAGCGCCGCCGTTCAAGAGGTCAAGATGAGGGGCAGTTCCTCGTCTCAGGGTCGTGTCAGAGGCCGCCGAGAGATGCAAACCTCGTCTGGGGCTGCAACACTTCCGCGGCGATGGATAATGTAAGCGGGTGATGGCTCACGCGTTAAGGTTTTTGTTGGGGCATATGGAAAGTTATACTGTAATGTGCGCTGCAACTTTGCAAGAAACAGTCAGGATGTGGTCGTGAAGACGTGGAGAAAGCAGGCAGTGTCGGATGCGCGAGCGTCAAGACGTATAAAAGACATTTAAAAGGTGTTTGTAGTGGCGGGTTCGTTAACACGGCCACTACGGCTTGAACAGTAGAGAACGCATACGACTGCATTATCTGCCGACATAGTTTTTTTTAAATGATGGCTTAAATGAGTTCATTTACAACTCAGGCCGTTTTGGGCGATATACATCGGGGCTCGATGGTTGGGCCTGTATGTAATGCCTACCTAGATGTGTATTTGATAGGCATTGTCAAAAACATTACTTGCGCGAAATTGGCAGAGAATGAAAAGATGCGTAAAACGGTTTTGTAAAACATATCCACTGCAATATTTCGTTTCACCTAACTGGAGAAGTGACCTGCGGCATGAAATCGCTCGCCTAAACGCCTGGGCTTCGAAATGTCTCAACACCTAAAAAGCAGACGGCCTTTATCTCTGCAGAAATTGCCTAGTCATGGCCTCGCAGAGGTTAGCTTTAAAAGCTCCACGGGATTTTATCCTGGGCAGCGACTTTCCATTGTTAACACAATATTAAGTGTTTTAATTGCGGTAGCCTTATATATGGACTTCAGCCACTTTAAATGTGTCCCGTACCTGTGACGAAAAATATGGGCCAATCCCGGAGGCAGTGCAGTCCAACACAGCATATCAAAGCGCTAGCTGCCATGAGGGAAGAATGCCAGAAACTGTCACATGACGCAGCTGGCGCCAGACGTTTCAGAGAGCGACATTGACGTCAGAGGAGTATACGTGTGATCGTGGCGTAATGATTACAGCACCGGGCTGCTGTGCTAGAAGACAGAAGTTCGCTTCGACCATTGGTCACGCATTTCTTTGTAACATTATAGACACACTTTATTAGAAGTATTTAAGAAAACTCGAGGTGTTCTAAACGTAACAGTGTGCATGAAATCACATGTTTGTAAGAGATACAAATTATTGAATCGTCAATCTGGTGAATGGGAATGTGCAATGACACACGCGCGCGCAGCTGTTCAGACATCGCGGTCATCACATTATAGTAGCATAGTTTGACAGCGGTGCTCAGTTCTGGCCTAGTTTTTTTCGTTTTCTCTTTGTTCTTAGGACTTGTTCATGCAACTGCCGTTCTTGAACTCTTTTAAACCTTTTCTTTCTTCCTGTGTTTTTTCGTCGCCCATAAACATGTTTTGATAGCGTTTTGTTGTTCCGTTACCCCTTATATTTTGTAGCCGTTTTTCTTGGCTAAGATGTTGGTATAGCCTACCGTTCTGTGTGGCCGAACTTCCAATCTTTCACCGCGAACAAGAAAGAATACCGGAAACGGGCCTGTTTCACTCTTCTTGAAAATACAGATGTAGCTTGCTTTTAGTAACTCAAGGGGCTCACCCAAATTGAACTGGCTGCGCAAAATCTATACTACCACGAACCCCATTCTTTTCGCAGGTATGGAGAGCCACGCACTGTTGTATTGCACAGGAGCAAAAAAGGTTTCGGGTTTGTCCTAAGAGGAGCCAAAGGTGAGGGTTTCGACTTCGGAAGTTACCCATGTTATTTCTGACTGATATGAAGTTGCTTGAAGGGATTATCCGGCAGCGCACGAACTTTCCGCGAGTTGAGGTTCCCTGGTGTACAAGCAAACAGAAAATAATCTGTTTGTTCAGACGTGAACAGACCACCAAGCACCTTGTACTGTTCTCTTCTTGGATCTGAAACATGGCGACCGACATTTTTCTGTTATAACATACGAGGCCATCGGAGGCGCCATATAGATCTGTTTGGCCACCCACTATTTGCTTGTAGATTACTGACGAAAAAAACACAGACACACTGACATACACACACACGCACACGCACATACATACACACATACGCACACACACACACGCACAAAAGGGTGGATAAAGAGAGAAAGAGTTAGAGCTAGAAAGAAGGGAAGAAGGAAAGGCAGGGAGGTTAACCAGACTGAGTCTAGTTTGCTACCCTACACGTGGGGAGGGGAATGGGGAGTGAAAGAGAGAGAGAGAGAAAGAACATGAGTCTATACCGCACTTTCACATGCACTAAGTTAGGTGTAGGATGTCTATAGTCGCGCATTCAAGTCTGTTGCCTTCAGGTAGTGAAAAAGGGCTCGAACTACTTTCTGGGCTAATGAACTGTGAGGCCAGGCTCCCAAGATCTTTGATTCTGTAAATGGCCTGTCATCTAGTCTATTCAAGGCACACTGGAGAGTCTTACGTTGGTTATCAAAGCGAGAACAGTGCCACAGAAGATGACTGATGGCCTCTTCACTCTTGCACTTAGGGCACATTTGTGAGTCCGCCATTCCAATACGATAGCTATAGGAGTTGGTGAATGCTATTCCTACCCGCAGCCGACACAGCAGTGTTGCGTCACGTCGTGAAAGGTTTGCTGGTAATTTAAGTTTCAGAGATGAGTCGAGGCTGTATAAACGAAACTTAAGAGTTCTGTGGTGTTTGCCAGTAACTTAACGAGATGGTACGAGCGAGACTGCGAAGCTCTCTTGCAGCGTCTACTCTCGATAAAGGTATAAGGAGTGTCGGTGGGTGGATAAATAATCAGTCAAATAAGCTTATGGGCTCAAATAACCCGGAACCTGGGAAGGAAACCCCGCGATGATGCTTATAACGTCAAGAAACTACGCGACACCCAAGACGTCATGCGCCAGTTTTCGAGTGGGAACTTCAACTACGCTTAAGATTTTTCCAGTATTTTGCGTACAATAACATTTAATGTCATGCAATTGTCAGTCTAGATTGACCTGTAGATATCGCACATGTAAGGTATAACATTTTCTCATAATTTCAAAGAGCCTGACCTTATGCCTTTAAGACTTCTATCGATCGCTGGTCATAGAAAAAAAAATTGTGAGCAAGCGTTGTGGATATATCTCTGCAGCCACGAGTCCACTCATGGAACGGCAGCCAACGGAAAACTGGCCGAGCTTGCAGTATTTGGATGACGTGGACCAAGGTGGAGTGGCTGACCTTGCCGGCCTCAAGAAAGGAGACTTCTTGCTCGAGGTGAGTGACAGCGGGCAAAATTTGGGATAAAGTTGTCGCCTGGAAAATTTATTAGTGAGCGTGCTTTATTTCGGTCATGAAAATGAATGTTGAAATTATGGGAATTCCAGCACAAACAGAAAGAGTGCTTCTCTGTGCGAGATTCGAATTGCAGCGTGACATTAAGATCTACCTAGTTACCACTCTCTGATATTTTCTACAAAAGAAAAATATTGGTAATTGAACCAAGCCCATGATATAAATCAGCATGGCGTTGGGTCGTTTTTCAATCGTAGTGAATAAGTACTTCAAAAAACTAACAGGAATAGCAGGGGTGTATGGGTATCCGAAATTGCGACTACGAATCGAATGCTGCTTACTGTTTGCTTCACATTCGATTCGAGAATCAACCATTGGAACTAACTGTCGAATATTCGTTTCTTTTCAAATATAAAGGATAACACCTGTCAACACTTGCCAATGTGTCAATGCAAGCATGGAATGTTTAAATTATTACGAATGATTATGCTCCAGGAGCGCCGGTAACAGAAAGCAGATAAAATAAAGCCCTTGTTTTCAGTTTTCAAACCCCTCAGTTGACCGGACTTCCTACTGCGAACGGCATTACATGGTAAATCAATAATGCAAATAAGCCTATTTTTCAGCAAGGGGACTCCGCACAATACTTTGAGTTCGTTTTTTCTATAACTAGGAAATATCCGACTCGTCATTCTATTCGATATTCGAAGAATATTTTTATCGAACATTCGTACTCGATTCGATTCGAGAATGTCACTATTCGAACACCCTTAAGTAATAGTAAAGTAGGCTTTCTTTATTTTGACGGACGCGGTAATCTTCACGGAGAATGATACTGGGCGTTTTGGGCTGACTACGATTACATGTTACCTGCACAGAAAGTTCAATGCCCATGCACAGCATGCTGTGAGATGCAGAGCCCTTCAATCATACCGGTTTCTGAATTGCCGATGGCCCTCGTGCTTCACAACTCGCGCACAATGATTGGGACTCTGCTGGCTCTAGCAGTAACCATGGACGACGAAGACAATCTATAAAAACACCGCTTTCTTAGCACAGAAACAAAATGTGATCTGGGCACGCCATGCAAGCGATGCCAGGTAGGTCGCATTTTCAAGGAGAACCTGCTGATGGGTCACAACAACCATTTCAAGCACGACTTAGCAGGCGATGGGTGACAAGGAGCTTCATCTTGCCGTCGACTGGTGACGCGTCAGTTAGTTACTCCCTCATCCCCTCTCCCTTTCAACCTAAAGGTACCAATGCATGAGCGTAGTTTGAAAAAAAGCTTAGGAACCGCAGAGAGAGAGAGAGAGAGAGAGAGAGAGAGAAAGAGAGAGAGCACTGCTATCGCACCAGAGGGAGCATACAAGCATCTACAAGGAGCCACGATGACCGGCGTACTCCAGAAAACTCCTCAAAGTGCCAGCTGCCGGTTCGACCCATGGACCGGCACGCCATTTCCCTGTTTTTCGGGCTCTGCCTAAATCGGCAAATTCTAAGCTGCATCGCCGACAGGCGTTTATACAGACCAGACAACTGAATTTGTCGCAAAGGAATGCACTCCTCAATCAGAGTTCTTTTTTTCTTAATTTCGGAAATCATCGTGTATTTTGTTGTCATCTGCAGTTGCATGTATTGCTGTGTAATGCATTTATAAGTTATATACATCCCTATAAACAATATTTTTGCAAAAATAGCGACATGAAGATATTAAAAGTGTACCAAATGTCATGTAAACTATTGAATGAGATTTTGATCACTCAAGCTTTTGTACTCGGCTTATCGGGAATTTGTTAAGTTTTTTAAAAGTTTAGTTTATAGTTACGGCCTAAGCAACGGTTTACAAAATATCCCTCCCCGCTCTACCCTTTGGATACGGCATCCCCCTCCCCCTCTCCCCTTTGGTGACGGTATATACCGTCACCAAAGGGGAGAGCGGGAGGGGAAATATATACCGTCACCTTTGGTGATGGTATATTTTATTTTCTCCGGTGAAGGTGGACAACCCTATATTGTTCAAGGTCCACTTAAAGGCCTCCTCCCCTCCCCCCCCCCCCCCCCCTGTGTCTTCTGCGCAGATCAACGGGCAGGACGTGTCCCAGGCGACGCACGAGTGCGTGGTGAACATCATCCTGCAGCAGGGCGACCTGATCGCTATGACGGTGCTCACGGTCGCCGGCACCGTACCGGGCTCCTCCGCGGGCCCGCTCTCGCAGGGCTCCTCGTCCTCGGCGCCGTCGTCCGCGCCGGGCTCGGAGGCCGGCGCGCTGCCCTCGGTCCGGGGGGGCGGCAGCACCGTGACGCCCCCGATGTTGCAGGCCAACGGTGCCGTGGCCGGCGGCTACCGTCAGTGCGCCACGCTGCCGCGCAAGCTGTCGGCCAAGAAGGCCCCAGCCCCTCCCAAGAGGGACCCCAAGACGACCCTCTCGGTGGGAAGGGCTAGGGCGAAGTCCATGGTCGCAGGACTCACCGACATCGGTACGCGGCGTTTCCTTAAGTTTGCCGTTGTCTCTGACAAAGAAAAAAGAGAGAAGGATAGCGCCGGAAACGGCAATTGCAACGAAATTTTGCGCCGCCTAAAAAAAAAAAAGAACGTAGTTTCAGATACAGTCGAACCCGGACATATCCAACCCGTGTATAAGGAATTGTGTAGAACGAACAGTTGTAAAATGCCCTTGAAAATTTTTGTACGACAGTTTTTATCTGCTGTATCAAATTACCCCTACATCGAGCTTTTTTGTGATCCTCTTCAAAGTCGATATATCCGGGTTCGACTCGTATAGATACAGTAACCTCCGTGTAAAACGCTACGTTGGAAATACTAATGGGTGCGCAGAGCTAGAATGGCGTTCAGCAACGAACGCACCTTCGGCTAACAGGTCCAGGTGGTGGAGAAACGCTACATGGCGCCATCTTCGGCCGCAGCACCTAAACCTCCGAACGCCAAGAACGCCTCGCGTGAGAACACACGTGCGTCTCAAGAAGCTGGTCGGCACTGGCACAAGAGAAAGTTATAGTTAAGGGATCGATCGGTATTTTGTGCTGAGACAAGGGTTCGATTCCAGCATGGTATACATATTCTTCATAATTTTTATTTTCTCTGCGCGAGCTGTTTGATATGATAGCAACAGGCAGCAGCCAGCACCATCAGCCATGGTCAGGAAAGCCCCGGATCAAATTCCCCCTCCTTCTCTTCCTTCCAAGATAGCTTCGCCTGCTAACCTTCGCCGACGGTGCCGGTCTTGCCGGCCGTCTTTGAGCTTGTCCCGTGAAGCGTATAGGCATCCTCAGTTGTCGCTGCTCCTGCCACCCCACCTTTCTCTCCCTTCCACCTTGTGCAGTGTGGTTGAGGTGTCCTCTGTTGACAGTTACAACAGAGGACACCTCTGTTACAGTTACCGCGCTGCACTTAGCCCCACCTTTCACCCCCCCAATCAAGAATCTCTCTCTCTCTCTCTCTCTCTCATATCGGCACACTGTTGCGACTTCACGGACTTTACCACAGGTAGTTTAAGACGAAAAGCCTTAAAGTTACTCCGCCTGCTTTAGAGGCCAACGACAACGAAATTTTAGGACCGCATAGTAAGTATAGCTCTAAACAGTGTACATATAGAGCATGCAGTTTCCGTGCAAATCTTTACGCGCGAAGAACTCGTAAAAATGGAAATTTTTGATACCAAAATTGAAAAAAAGCTACCATTATGCTCTCTGAAAATGACACACAACTGAGGAAGTCGTGAACAAGCGCGGATAGACGGCATGACCGTCCGAAATTAGCCAATGCCCGCTGCAGGCTGAAAACCTTGACGGCTGTAGTTTGACTCTGGCGTCATACCTTCCTACCACCGGCTGCACACGTCATCTGCTTGGATGTTATTTAGAAGCTGTTAATTAGAAAATTGAACGATGAGGAGCCCAGAAGCTTTCTTTGCCTAGGTTACTTAGATGGTATGTTCTACTCATTAACTAGGAATTCGTCGAATGTGAAATTTCGTTGCAGTTGACCTTAGACACCAGAGAGCAACTCTGAGCTAGTTTAATTCTGTTAAAATACTTTTTAGGCGTTCATTTGGTGCAAGGAGGTTCAATATCAGCGTACAAAAACGAAGAGTTTCTATTTCAAAGAGCCGTAGCGTCGTTGCCTTAGTATGCTGTCACAGATTTCAAGGTATTCTCATATGCTTGGCTGGTTTGTTTATCGATGAGGAATAATTATGGGAAAAAATCGTTCGCTTGTGTCTTTGGCTTCTTTAAAACGAAGTGAAGGCTTTGTTGATCAATCAACTGTTCGTTAGTCTCGAGCAAACGCTACCAGAAAGCCATGATGTCACAAACAGTCACCACAGAAACTGCAACCTCGCATTTTGTTTTAGCATGTTATTTCTTGTTTTACTCACAGAAAGACTGGCTGTTCCGGAGTGTGTTCGAACCGAGCCTGGCAACACTGCAAACGATGGCCGCGTTTTCCCACGCTCAACTTTTTTTTTATGGACTCGCGCAATGCATGCCGCGTCGCGCTGCTGCTGCTACAGTGGCTTTAGTGACTTTGCCTTTTCTGTTTTTATGTCGGCAAAACAAAGAGAACTCACTCAGACTTACAATGTTTTTTTTTGCTTAGGGCTCACTCAGACTCCGACTTTCCAAAATTCGACTCAGCCAGGCTGGCTCGGGCTCGGACTCACGGGTCAATCTCAGTCTGAGAGAGTCGACTCATTAGTTTGGCGGCCTATGTTGTATGATCTGTGCGCACTATCGGTCTGAAGAACCCATGAGCTCGCTGCCGTTGCCTATACGGGCAGTTCGCCCGTTTTTGCACGTGCTTTTAAATTTCGGCCGACAACATTTGGCAGTGTAATTTGTTGTCCGCAACATCCGCTATATGGTTTTTTTATTACTCGGCTAAGTTGTCGAGGTGGTGGCTTATTTTGTATTTCCGGGAAAATTGTTTAAGCATTCTGCTTCTTCAACGATTTCTTCAGTTTGGTTCGGAGTTTTTTTTTCCTAACTTGTGCCTTTCTTAGTCGGCACTTTTAGCTTTTGTATAAAGCTGTATGGAATTTTTGGATTCCGCGGATATTTGTACAGCGATTCCGCGTGGTTTTTCTACAGCGTTGCGACACTGCCTCCATGGCTGCTTATATTTCTACTTAATCGAACGCTTTTTCATAATCTGTGAAGGTCATATAGGTAGGTCAGTTATATTTCGCAGACTTCTCAATTACCTATTTGATAACAGTGCGGCACTGCCACAGACCACTGCATGCAGAACAGTCAACGGCCTCCACCCGGCACCTTGCCTTCCTAAGTGGACGCTCTAGATTAGTCTGACGTGGACATCGGTCAGTTGTTGGGCGTCTGTGCATTAATAGTACATCACCTATTGTACATATTGCACTACCAGACTTTTCTTGTTTTCCCCGTAATACTTTTGCAAATTTGAACATCATTTTCTCCATGGCACTGCGTGGTAGGGGGAGATCAGCTGTTACGGCAGTGCCATGGTCCGCGACCACACCAGATAGCGACGGACACAATCCTGCCAACGCCCATGAATGTTTGCACATCGGGGCTACCCCACCGATGTGCAATAACACATGTAGCCGCGGTCACCTGCAATAACGCCCATCACAATGACATTGGTGTCCATCAGTTTTTAAGATACCTATTAGTGGCCAGCCTATTCACTGGGTTGATTGAAGTCTAGCGTTACCTTTATTCTATTCGAAATCACACAATTAAATATTTTGTAGAATATCTGCCTCACCTAAACAACAGCACTTGTGAGGGTACAATATGAAAATATGTATCCTCACTTTGGTAGAAATGCCGCAAAAGAAGACGATTCACTAGGCTACACAACAGGACACGCGGCATACTTAACTAGTCCTGTAATACAATGCCCCATCAACGTACTGTTGTAGAGTTGTCTTGTTGTGTCGTCTAATGTGTCGTCTCCCTTTGTGCCCATTCCTCCAAGTTATGCCCGTACCAACTAGACCAACAGTAATTCTACTCATATGACCGAACTATTGAAAAGTTTCGTCGGTGTGACAGAGTAACTAACGCGTTGCCTGTGGATCTTGTTGTTCAAGATGCCGCCTGTTGTGTTTTCACCCTTCGAATTATCCGCTGCAACGCATGCGACCGGCAAGTTTATATCGTTTCCTTCTCTCTCCGCGCAGAAGTCCTGGACCGGACGCTGAACGAATACGACTCGGAGGGCCGCTCGACCAAGAGCAGTTCCATCGAAAGCATCCCGAAGCAGAACGGAGCCTCCTCCGCGCCCGCCGCCTCGAGCGGCGCAAGCGCTCCCGCGACTGCGACAGCAGCAGCGACGGCGGGCCCGGAGGCGCCCAAGACGGCCTCGATCCGCAGCCGACCCGTCCGCATGACGGCCGCCGAACTCGAAGAGTTCCTCACGCGCCAGAGCGCCGAGCGCAAGCCGCGCGTGTTCGGCAGCGTCGCCGCGATGAAGCGGGCCGCCCGCGGGGCCGGGCCGACCATCCTCAAGGACTTCAACAGCGAACCCGAGCTGAACGCGGCCGAGACGGACCTCGCCCGGCGACGGAGCCGGAGCCAGGAGAACCTCGCCGTCTACGGCGAGTCCTGGCAGAAGATGGAGGAGATCTGGAAGAAACCCGCGACGCGCATCTACGCTGAGACGAAGGCGACGGCCGCCGCTGCGAAGCAGCCGCCGCCACTTCCCAGCGGCGGCGGTGCCGCACCGCCTGCAGCATCCCTGGCTCCGGTGTCAGCGGAGCAAGCTAGTCAAGGCTCGCGGAAACCCCCGCCAAGCCACCCGCCTCCGCCACCACCCGTGGGCCAAATGCTGAAAGTCGATGTGTCAAACGCGATGGGCGACTACGCCAACGTGGACGGGATACCGGACTCGAAGGTCATGTCTAGCTTCAGGCCGGGAGACAGCGCCAAGCTCTACGCGTCTCCTGAGTCCCTGACGCACGTAGCGTACAAGACGGCTGCGGAGGCCCGCGGTGCGGCGCGACCCGGAAGAACTCCGGCCGCTCCGCCGGGCTCCGGAACGCGGTCGCAGTCGCTGCCGCCCCGGATTCAGAACAGGGAACCATCGGAGACGCGCGAAAACGTGGTCTACTCCACGTTCAGGGTGGTGCAGCCAACGCCGGAGACGGGGACTCTGCGGGGAACAGGCAAGACTAAGAAGGTCAGAGGCCCCGCGGCAGTTCAGGAGGAACCGCCACCGCCTCCGGAGAAGCCTCCGTACATTCCCGAGCCGGACTACGATAGCACGGACGAAGAAGAGGAGCAGGTATCCAGGACGCAGAAGTCGGGAGACATGGGAACGTTCAAGGCATCGTCCGCTGGCTCGAGACGTGACGAGGCACCTCCACCGCCCGAGAGGGCTCCGACAACAACTGCTACCATGATGACAGCAGTGCGCCACGATTCAGACCCGAAGGTGATCGCAACCAAGTGTCACACACTAGAGCCGCGCTCATCCAGAGCGCAGGAAACCATCGTTCACATCAAGAGGGACCCGCTCGAATCCGAAAAGCTAGTCCTCGAGGTTTCCGCCGGCTCCGTGCGCGACAACATCAGCGCATTCGAGAAACGGAGTGCCGGCAGCAGCACAACCCCGAGGCCCACGAAGCACGCTGGGTCCAAGGACCACCATCACCACCTGCACGAAGAGCCGGAGAACAGTTCCAGCGGTGTGTCGTCGGACGTTGAGGTGGACAGGCAGGAGCTCCGGTCGTACGATCAGGCGGCCCTGTCCAAGCGACTCAGCGCCTACTACCTCCAGCGACGGCAGTCCGCCGAGAACCTGGTTCCCGTGTCGACGACCGCCCCAACCGCTGCGCCTGTGGTTTCGAACCTCGACTCGCACCTGAACCAGAGGAACATGCACGGACGGCAGCAACAAATGGTACCGCCGGTCTCTTCATCAGCAGCGTCCATGGCGGCGGCAGTATCTTCTCTAGCGGCCAGCAACCAGGCCGCCCGGAGAACACAGGCTGCCGACAACAAAGCCGTCCTAGGCGGCATTCCCAAAAAGACGCTCAAGATCAGGCTGGACCAGAAGGTTCACGCGACGAGAAGGGCAGAAGGAGCGCCGCGTGGGACTGACGCCGCCGCAGACGGCTCGAGCCTCAAACGCAGCATCGACGAGAGCCTGGACTTCATCAGGTTGCAAATCGACTCGCTGGGTCTCTCGTCCGTCAACGAGGCGGACATGCTCACCGAACTTGTCCCTCCGCCACCTGAGTTCTCGCACGGAGTGCGGCCTCAACAGGCCGAGCCCATCGCGCCACCGCCGCCCGAGTTTTCCGACGAGTACCACCGCCGCTTCGACCATCACCAGCCGGCGCCGCCGCACCACCACCAGCCGCAGCAGCTACCGCAGCACCAGCCGCAGTCGCAGCAGCTGGCTCGTCACCAGGCCGCGCTGTACCACCAGCTGAACCAGTCGCAACAGCAGCAGCACCTGCCGGCAGCGTACTGCCGCTACAACGGCTCTCCGCAGCACCACCACGCGGCCACGCTGCGGCCCACCAGTTCAGCGCACCACCAGCCGCGGCCCACGGTGCACGACGTCTACCGTTCCGGATACGGGACCCTGGGCAGGCGGACCGATCCTCAGGTACTCGTTGTCCCCATCGAGCGACAGGCGGGGGACTTGGCCCGTTTGAAGTCGGTCCAGCGGGAGTTCAGGCAGAAGCCCTTGGTCGAGTGGAGTGCCCGGGACGTGAGCGATTGGCTGGAGTCCCTCTTCCTCCAGGAGTACAGGCCGCGATTCGTTGAAGCCGGCATCACCGGAGTGAAGCTGGCCAACATGGACTCCAACGACTTCATGGGACTGGGGGTGAAGCAGGTTGGCCACAGGGTCAACATGGAGCGCTCGCTCAGGCGCTACATGAAGTAGGCATTCCTTCGTACCTGCCGACACAATTAGCTTGCCGGGGTGGCATGTAGTTCGATAGCGTCAGGGTCTGAGCCATTCGGTTTGTCGCTGGCTACGTCTTGGGTGTGATGCGAAGTACACGGATTAGAGAACAAGTGGGTGCAGCGCAGAGGGCACTGGTTTCGATAATCAGCTTAATTCCTGGCTCCGCGAGGTGTGACCTCAAGATAGCTAAAACGAGCAAGGCCAGATGGAGGTGCGCTGCTTAATTTTTTTTTCGTCGTGTGGTCATTCCCCTACTGTTGAACGCCTTGGTGTGAAACCAAGTGATAGAATTACAAAGACACTATCAGGCAGCGGTGTTGCATCAACGCCACTACACATGGTACCACCACATTGGCATCGAATCCCTGTACTTCGCTACCATTCTGTAATTGGAGTTCGTTGTTTTTTTAGCCCGCTCTTCGCCAACGTCGCCACGCAGGTGCGTCACTTATAGCGCTTCAAACGCTATAATCTGGAGCGTGTATGCGGAGTGTGGGCCTGCTTGGCGACCGTAACCTCCCAGCGGTGCTTGCACGCGCCGTACTAGGCTTACCTCTTTGACGGCTTTCAAAAGCGATCCAGGCCAATGACGCGACGCAAGCGACTAATTTATTTCGCCCTAAATGCTTCTACAGTTGATTACAATACAAAGCGGAACTGCTGCGATACTGCACTACTGATTGCGCAGTGCTTTTATGGCGCGGTGTTGTGAGCGCCTTGCCGTTTTAATTCGGTGACGACTGAAGACAAAGTTAAACACTCGCCTTTGTTCCTATTTATATTGCGGTCAACTGGATGCGAGGTAGCAGTAGGTATACTTGCTGCCGGTGCCGTAGTTTTGTAAATATAATGTAGGTTTCGTCATAATATCTGCTTCTGTCAGGCGCTGCCTGATGAGTTCGTTTCGCTTTCCTGTAAATTGAGTTTTCGAGTGATGTGCAATCTGTTCCACAATTTTATCTTGTCGGAGTAATTTATCTCTAATATATTACCTTGCTTGTTCCTGTATAACAGAGTGTGATATAGTGTCCAAACGTGTTGCCATGTCGTACGCATGTGGTGATAGCTGCAACGATGTCAACGTAATGAGTACAATCGACCAGGCTTTCGTTTTGTTGTTACGTAAAAAGAAATGCGTTGTAGTGAACCTGAAATGCCAAAAATATGTACCCTTTTTCTTAGTTTATTTGCTCGCATTGCTTCGTTTAACCCAGAGTGCTGAACAGCACCTCTCTTAGATTGTGCCATCTATGCTGTGGTCTATACTTCCTGCCTAAAGTTTCGCCTGTGGCTTTAAACACGCAGTTTTACTCTGGCTGTACCTAAGGTCTAATGATCTGGGCGTTCCCTTTGACATAGTTTCAGCAAATTGTGTACAAGAAATTTGCAGGCTGATCTGTTCGTAGTTTTCTCGACCGAAAAGCCAACTTTTCTATACCACTTCTTCAGATAAGAGCCTACAATACTGCCTGGAGCGACTATAGCCATGTCAAGCTGCTCATGATGCCCCTTCACATACAGTAGCCAGCTGACTTTTTGAATGCAACGTGTGTCACTCTGGCTACCTTTAAAGACATCCCTCAAAATTGAAGTAGTCAGGAGCCTACATTTGACTTCAACTTTCGATGAAAAGATAAGCTCTCCAATGGCGCACAGCTCATGTGTACTGTAGTTTGCTTTATGAAATTAAACATCGAAATTTTCATTGAAGAGGCGCCAATGATTTCATCTGTGTCAGACGTGAAAGTGTTCTACGAGGTTTAACGCGAAGCGAGAAAAGTACCCACTCTAAATAGAAGCTGTATATTGGAATTCTAAATAAGCGGTAATTTTTGCTTGTATTAAAGTTAGGTGTTCGCATTACATTGCTTTCAAAATTTTTAGGCCAGCGGAGTGCTTAAACTCTAGGCTTCACAGAGGACATCAAAATCATTAAGTGTTATTTTTCCTAATATCACACACGAATTGTTCACCTGTGGCAACTGTTGAAAGATCCTCTAGTTCTTGGAAGCTTCCTGTAACTTCTGTCTCATACCAATTTTGTCACCTTCAACGGTTTTCATCACGCATGTGCGGTCACTTCTACAATGAAGTTGAACAGGCCACCGAAACCATTGAACAAGCATAATCAACATTTCTTGACCCCGCACTCTTCACGAAAACACACGACTTGTCATTCCTAGCCTACCTAGCACCTGTTCTGCGTTGCTTTCTTACTGCTGGAAACAAAAGGCTTGGACAGCTAGGCGCGATGCATGCTTTTGCAGAACCTCCTCGAGTACCGGTCCACACACACACAGTTCGCTGGTAACGCTCGACATTCCAGACGAGCTTGCCGGAATACAATGCTCAATTCGCCAAAGACGCAAGGCTGGATTCTCACAAGAACTTATGACGAACAGGTTACTTTAGGTTCGTGGGTCCCTTGGAAGAAGTCAAAGGGCACGTCTGTGAAAGCAGACAGTCCAGCTCGTTGAACTGCAAGAATATTACGCTAGGTGACTCTGAAAGCAGAGCGGTTGCTGCAGAAGACAAAAAAAGAAAGAATGCGAGAACAGATTGAGCGGAAGTAAACACGAGGAAAAAGGAAGGAAGTGGGGGAGACAAAGCCTGGAACGTGAAACGAGATATGAAGTTGTGTTCGGAGCTTTGGTTGTTTTATGTCACTGCCTAGTGTTCACCTCAGCGCTAAATTTCTGTTGGGGAATTTCTGTTTCCCCACAGACATACGCCAAGTTGTGATAGTCGACTTGGATAGGCATTGATTGTTTGTGTTTCTTTTTTCTGTGCTTTCACATTTCGAGTCCATAATTAGGGTCAATTTAATTTGAATTGTTAATTCAGAGCGACTCGTACCGAGTTCACTTACGAAGCACGTGAACTTGGATCGAATTGATCAAACAAACCTGTATTCGCACTCTCTTTAATAGCAGAGCATGAAGAAAAAAAGAAGCCCTGGCAAAACTCTTTTCGTCAATCCGTGCTTATCCTACATTTAGAATCACATTTGGAGTTCTCGTATGTCCTGATGCAGTAAGCACTGTCTGCTTGCAGTGCGATTATTCCATAACGGTGGAGAATACGCCGGCAAAATAAGAGTCACGTATGGGACAAACTGATACGGGAGCTGAAAGTACTAACTTTGCTGTTTGAGCGTGAGCAGCATGCTCCAAGTCGACTAGCAGAAGAGAATGCACACGAGGTTGCAGAATGAGCGCATAAAGTTTTTGTCGAATCGAAAGCCCGTCGTCTCTGGCTCACATTTGCAAAGTAGAGGAGTCTATACGTCATACATTGCCAGAACCGTTTCCTGAATGCGTGAATGAAAGGTATCGCTTTTCGTGTCGCCTATTACCGACACAGATGAATGTGTGAGAAAACTTTCTTTACCGAGACCTTGTCGTTTCTCGAATGAGTGTTGGTGGCGCGTAGCTTTGCAGCCGCAACGGCGTAAAGCTACGTCGACACTTTGTTAAAAGCGATAACGTGTATTTATTCTGCTCCGAATTAGGATGTACAATGAGAACCTGCAGTTTCTGCATTCACAAAGCACCCCAGTTCTTTAATCATTTCTTTTCTGAGAAGGGGGGGAGAGGAGGGAACACGAACTTCTGTATGGCTTTGTTTTCGGTTTGGGATTTACGCGGCGATCGCACTGTATCGTGCGTTGACGTCGTTCTGCATCAAAATCTGTTTAGCACTTGTTCGATCTACTTTTCCTAATGATATATTTCCGCGTTCTTTCGTGCTATACATTAGCCATGATTCTTTTGTTTCGTTTAGTCACCGACATACTTCACCTCTTCAATGGCAGGTGGTCCTGGAAAACACGATTTTCGGTGCGTCATTTACGCCACCTTGTTGGTTGACGGCTTATTGTACCACTTGACAATGTGCAGGATGTACCATTGAACCACAGCTGTAGCTGTTAGATTTTAGAGAAAATGCGATGTGGAGCAGGCCAGACGACAATACTAACCTACAGTATTTGCTGTTTGAAACATTTCCGGTATTTGGAAGGCTAGGTGATACACCGTTTGCAACAATCTATATTGCGAAACATTAAACATACCCTTTATTATTATTTTTAGAAAGCAATTATGGAGGATCTGAGATGAGTTCTAGAATTGTGTCAGTACGACGGTCGCGGGCAGCTAACACACCCACACCCAGTTAACTTATACTCTAGAAGATTGTCATCTTTTGAGGCATTCAGACTTTGCGTATCAAGGGACGGATGGTGTGTGCAATGAAATTTTCTTTGTATTTAAAACAGGGAACTGTCCCTTTGCTTCCCGCCTGTTTTGAGGGCATGAGGCAAATGCGAGAATACATTTGAATAGTGGTAAAGAAATAGTCAGGTACATGCTGTATTAGTTCCTTGATTTGAAAAGCGTTATTGTAAAGTTTAGGGGCTACAACACACTTGGGAAGTTGGTCATGAAGCGAGTTACATCGAGGGTCATGGTCTGATCCCTGGCTTGAGTACATGTCACGCTGGCTTTGGCAATGTCTACGAGGTAAGGTGACGATCACGCAGCTACATGTTTCAGGTCTCAAAGTGTGTGATAGTTCAAGTCTTGCCCCGACTGCTTCAACGTTCTTTTAAGAAGTTTACTGTGACCTCATGTATAGAAATGTCATGTCTGGAAGCTGACTTGCTTAATGTGTTGTGTCGTACTCCCTTGTAATTTACCTTTAAGTTATGTTTATATCGGCAGGTACCAGTTATTGTCTTCTACCGTCGCTATTTAAATGAACTTCCTAAGTACTCTAGGCACACAAATTCTGCTGCGTTAGAGAAAGAAACTGAGCTGTCGTGCTTGTTGCAACAGGAAAGCGTGTAGAACAACGCAGTTCTAAATACTACCCTTGCCTGTACATATGAACGCTGAGTATTTGACGAGAGTGTTGCCATGTATCGAAATCTCGCGAATTCATTTGCGGTGGCATTGTACATATATATCTTATTCAGTGCGTGAATGTGTATATGGAATATGTATGCGCATATTACAATATAAAGTCGATTTAAAATATTACCCGTGTGATGTTTATTCTCCCTCCAGCAATGCACCATTTACAACCTCAACGCAAACCACTTCTTGCGGGACTGTGTTGGGGTTTTATGGGTCAGTGTTATATTTGCGAGAAGGGCGTTGCTTGTCCCGTGGTCAAGCAGGTCTAGTCTTGTGGTGCCAGCAGCACTACGACAGTCGCCCTATGGGATCACTCTGTTATTTCCAGCAGCTAACGCTTTGGCCTTTTACAGTAAGAGCCTTTGCGTGAGGAGTTAGCAATGGCCACTCCGCGTCATTTGAACTGCCGGTGTCGTCTTGTTCGTCGAGCCGAGGTGTCTCTGCTGAATGTTTTTCTAAATGCAGCTATCAAACTGATTATCCGAGTTGTGCGTTATCAGTGGCACTAAGAGCTCCGAATACTGCCCATTTCACCACGTCCCTTTCCCGTAGCTGGACCACCGTCGCACGCCCTCCTATTTGTATTTTCATGCAAACATATAAACAGCACAAAGAGAGAAAGGGAGGCAGGTTAGGAAGCCTCCTGAAAAGAAGATCCTGCCTACCTGCTTGAAGAGGAGCAAAGAAATAAAGAAAAAGGAGAAAAGGAAAGCACAACACAACGTCTCGCATCACGAGTAAAATACCAACACTGTAGAAGACAGTGGGGTCTCGCAACTGAAAATTATAAGATAACTTAAGAACCTTCGTATTGATTTGCAGCGAGATATTTCGGAAAGTGCATGAGTGAGGTTTCTAAAAGATCAAACAGTCGTAATTTGCACAGCCGACGGCTGAAATTTGGAAATAATAAAAAAAATTGCCCGAATGTTTCTTGTGGTCGAGCCCGGGCTTTTACGCAGCCATTCAGCGTCAACTTCGCAGTTTAGACCTTCGCTGCAACAGAATGCAAGGCTTTGTTTCATGGCCGGACACACGGCCCACACCACCCTTCGCTATTGAACTACATTTCGCAAGAGTATGCCAGCAAACGAAAAGAAAGCAGAAAAAAACATTAGACAAGGCACAGAGAAAGGCACAAAAACGGTGCGAGTACCCTCCCTATTACTTTCTTCTGTGCTTTGTCTCAGGATATTGTCTGGTTTCCCTTTCCGTTTGCTGGCATACTATTACGAAATGTCGTGTATCAACTCGCCCAATAAGCCACTCTAACGAACTCCTAGAATACCGTCCGCCAATGTTGAATGGCTTCCAAGCCACTTTTGCGTGACGGGCAGCGAACGTGGCGATGGAGTCAGTTGGTCTGCTATGAAGATGGCATGCAGGAGGAATCCACCCTGCTGTTAATAGTCGATGCAACAGCAGGTGATTAGGTGTTTAGCAGGTTACATGCTCTATCAGCATAAATTCAAGCGCAAACGAGTTAAAAGCACCTAGAGCGTATTGTTTCGTTTTCAAGTTCGTCCGAGTCTAACCTTGGCCTACTTTAGGCTCCAAAGCCTTGGCTAGCCACTCCGTAGCCGACGATTAGCAGTCGGCTACAGAGGGGCCATATGTCGTACTCCCATGCAATTACGCGTAACAGGTGTCGTGATCCTTTTCCTTTTCTTGATCGCGCTTTAAATTGCGTTGATGGTACGTAGTAGTGTTCAAACCTGTGCTGCTCCCCGAAAACTTGCGGAAACGAAACACCTTTTTATAAACATGAGAATAAAGACATGTGAAAACTATCCTGAAAATATATTACTGTGGCCTTTAGTGTACAAGGGCCGTCAGACATTGTCACGGAAGCTGGTAAAGCTAGTTAAATGTGCTGAACGTATTACTTGATCTAGAGAGGCTACGCTAAATGGAAGAGTCGAGAGGACACATTTTCCCGTTACCTTCGCACGAACTTCTTACTGATCACTATGAGAAGAGAGGATGCTGTTATGAATGGTGTCAGTTTTTCCAGCGGTTACCACTTAGGCCTATTCTACATTAGCAGACTATATTATTTGCCAGTTAATTTCCTAATATCGTACCTCAAGCTAATCATCATTCGCACTTGGCTGCGTAGTGTTCCCTTCGGCACTCGTGCTGTTATTCCAACAAATGTGTGCATTACATGACATGACCAACTGCAAACTGCACTCCTGTAGCTTAAACGTAATTAGAAGGCAGGTGCGCAGTTGTTCTCTGGAGTCCTACTGCCGCATTTTTTCAAGCGAAGCTTGATATTGGCTCATAAGCTTCAGTTGCGTTGTCGTGGTCACGCAAAATATGACTGTTGCTCCCTGAGCAGACAGCTCTGGGAGCAACAGACAGCTCTGGGAGCAACAGCTCTGGGAGTTGACAGCTGCGCCGGCGCCGGAGTGTGAGTCATTAGCAAGGGTTCCACCTGGATAGGCGCGCGCTCACGCCACGCGCGCAACCAATCAGAGCCGTTTCGCTTTCGCCGGGGAGGGAAAGGGCAGGAAAAGGTTTCTCGCGTGCTTACCGGGCTTCGTTCACGTTCAGTCTCCTAAAACGGATGTGACGGCCACGCGTTGTGCGTTCCCCCGAGGAACAGGCAGCCTTCGATGAGTGGCAGAGAGAACTCGCCCGTGAAAGGGCTCGACGTCGGCGCGCCGATCCAGCCGTTAGAGCCGTTTCGTGTGCGCTGCCGCCGCCTTCATTTCCGTTCAGTTCAGTCTCGGAAAACGGATGAGACGGCCGCGCGTCGTGCGTTCCCCCGAGGAAGAGACAGCCTTCGACGAGCGGCGACGAGAACTCGCCAGTGAAAGGGCTCGCCGTCGGCGGGCCGATCCAGCCGTTAGAGCGGCCCAAGCACAGGTAATCCGACAGCAACGTAAAGAAGGTACCAATCTGAGGGAGCGGGAGGACAAAGCAATCTGGCACTGTTATCTGTGGGTTACTTAACCGTGATGGAGGTCATGTGCACGTAGGACAAGCTTCGCCTACCCCCATTTTCCGGTAGGGGAAGGGTTGGTCATTTTTCCTAGCGAGGTTGCGCTTGTAATTTTACATACAATTGTTTCTAGCGTGCTTCTTACCTTTCAGTTATTAAAGCGAAGCTCTCTTTTCATCCTCCCTCCGATTTGCGAGTGCTGACAGCAGCCGTCTTGCCTTGTGGATAACTAGCGTCACTGTGTGTATGCTCGAATATAAAACTTGGGAAACTGGGTATGTGAAATCGGGTACGTGCGCATCCCTGGCCAGTCCCCCAGAATGGGTATGTGCCACTGTGACAGTAGTGATAAGCCTTCAATGTGGTTATATACGCAGTTATCATTTTCAAGCTCTGCGTAATTTTTAGAAATTTGCGCAGGAACTTCTCTGAGTGTTGTCTAAGTATGCATAAACATTGTGCCACTTGCTCATCTCCACGCAGCCCGGTGTCATTATCAATGCTATGAAATTTGTTCCGACCACTATAAACCCTTATGAATATCTGTTGTTATCAATCTTATCGGGCTCGATCCGAGCCTTATCAACCCTTATCGGCCGGTATCAACTTCATCGCAATTGATTTGATCCTTATCAACCCTTATCTCTCCTTATCAATTCTTATCGGTCCTTATCAACCTTATCGAACTTGATCCGACCCTGATCAACTCTTATCGGTGCTTATTAACCTTATCCTAATTGATCCGACCATTTTAATCCCTTATCGCTCTTTAGCAGTTTATTCATCCGCGTCGAACCATTACCGACCATAATGAGACCCATACAACCCCTCATCACTCCTTATCAACTCAATGACTGCTTATCTGTCTGTGTTGCGCGAAGTGGAGCGCATAAGCCCTCGGGAATCGGTGGCATTTCGATTGGTGAAGGAACGCCCCAAGGGAACGCGCATTCCGCGACTACCAAAGCGCACTGACATAAAACGCATCGGCTTGGCATTAAATTTTTGCAATAACTGAAATTTCGTAATGGTACAAGTCGGCTCTACGCGCGCTCCTAGAGATGGCTTTTACTCCACCACCACCACCACATCTTTCAACAAAACCTCCATAGAAACTGTTCTCCTTTGACATTTTTGAACTGCCGTACAAAACATTGATGTGGTTCAGATATATTCACCTTCTGCAACCTAGGGTGCTAAGCCTAGTGAGTGGAAAGCATTAGACTCCTGTGCGTGGAGTTGTAGGTTCTAAATTCACCACCGGTCACGTTCCTTCCTTCGAATTTATTTTATTTTGCATATTAATTGCTTTATAGCGATTCGTCTTACGTGAGAGATGAACGGACCGACGGATTTTCTCGTTGGTAGGCATATAAATGCTTACGCATTTAAAGTCGCCTGTTGGAGGTGACACAACTGCAGCCCTTGAGCTGAATTATTCAGAAATGTGGACATTATTTGCAATAAAAATTGAAACTCATATTCAGTTAATTAAGAAGTCCGCGAATTAATTTCCTATTATTTATTTTACGGCACCTATAGCAATTTATGGATTGTAGCCGGTGAGTTTGCCAGACGTATTCACTTTGAATGAATTTCCCGAATGACACCAGTTTGGAGATATGCGCCATCACTCGCATTAAAAATGCACTGTTGGTCCACTTACTTTTTTACGAAAACGACCTTTAATGCGTTGTAGCCCAAAAGTAACTGGAACGCCCATGTATTTCTTCCCACACGTTGGGAAATAATATATCGAAACTGGCGTCATCCTGGAAATTCATTTCAAGTAAATACGTATTCTTAACTTACCGGCTAAGATTAGTAAATTGCAAAATGTGGAATAAAGCACTTCATTGTGAAGTTTATTAATGAATTTTCGGTAATTAATTGTATAGCTGCATGTGTTTCGATTTCTCATGCTAGTAGCGTCCGCTTCTTCGTATAATCCAACAGGAGGTGAAGAATTATGCTGTCTGCAACACGCCATATATAGAAATTCCGGAAAACTAAAAAAAAGATGACACGCATGTCGTACTTCAATGTGCATACATCTCTACCATTCTTCAATCGACAAACATCGCCCATCTTCTCGGTCCTGGTGACAGAGAGAGTTGAGATCTACTAGTCACGAGGCTGTGCCCGTGTCACCCGCTACTACTTCTGTATCGCTAACTCACACAAGCTTGGCGTCATTTAGACTCCAACACTGCGTTGCACCTGCAAATGTCGAAGTTACGGTGCCATAGGTTAGTGCTTTTCGAATCCGAGTATAGGCTCTTCAAGGATATCGGTAAGCTAGCGTTCATTATTCAGTAATGCCTGTGAAATATGCTGAAACCCATTATCGAGTTGGAAACTCGAAAGTTACTGATCCTATTAAAGAATCTATAACATTTGTGAAGCGCCTGTATAGTATCCTTTCATTAAGCAAAAAATACTTTCCTAGGTGCTAATCGTTCGACAAGACATGAAATTAGCTCAACGCAAATAAGCAGACCGATCTAAGGGAACGTGGTATCAACTTAGTTTTTTGGGGCTGTGATATTCCGAGCATGAAACGTGGGGTCAATCTGAAAGTCCGATTATACGGCAGTGCAATTCAAACCTTAAAGGGACACTAAAGGCAAATACTAAGTCGACGTGGACTGCTTAAATATCATTCCAGAAACCTCGCAACGCTTGTTTCGTGCCAAGAAAAGACTTAGTTTACTAGAAAATTGGCATCTGAAGGGTCCCAATGCCTTTTTCTTAATTCAAATCTCCCGCGACCCAAATGGAGGAGTAGTGACGTTGCATACGCCATCACCAGCCTTTGTTGCCTACGGCGCCCGACAGACGGCGGTGCCGAGTCAAGACAGAGTGGTGGATTCGCCGCTGCAGCTGCTTTTTCGTCAAGTGGCGCGGACCGTTCGAGCATCCCGCGACATCACATGGAAGTTGAATTATCTGCTACTTCCAGTTTATGCGAGTTTCGCGAGCCAGCCAAACCAGCGTAGCATTACGCGATCAGCAAAGTACTGAAACGCGAAAGTGTAGGCGGCTCAGAGTCCAGCGCAAACGAAACTGTTCGACCGCCCGCGTCGTTGTCAACGGCAATTTCAATTAGTTCTTTTTTTCTTCTAAAAATGAAGTAGAACTGGACAAGTAGCATTGTATTTCATCTTATAATACAACACAAGGATGTTTTTTTTTTCTTTAGCAGCGAGTAGTTGAGCACTAGTGGCAGAATTTAACTGAGGAGTGCTTTCGTCATCGGGCAAGTGCTTGAATATTCCCGGGGAGTCTCTAATCATGTCCTGCATTTACCTCGATTTCTCGATGAGTAAGGCTCTGTTTGCGATAATATTGACGGCTTAGAGATTCTGGAGCACTAATCTATGACTTTAGTTTTACTTAGCGTTTGCCTTTATGGTCCCTTTAATCTTGATATCCCGTCAAAGGACATATAGAGCGCGACCACCGGCTCGAAAATTTCGAGCGAAGTAAAAGCTGACCGATTATTGTGGTGCTCGTCAACTTCAAAGCAAAACAACGTATTATTTTCAATGCAAAAAAAAAAACTAAGAGTATCATGTTTCAGAGTATCTGAAGATTACTCCGGCAACACCCGTATTGCCCGTAAAAATCTTGTAGAATACGGCAAATCCCAGGGAAAAGCTTTTAAGCTTCGTCGCCACAAGCATGATTATACATAACAGGAGGCACGTATTTGATCCCGCCAGCAACAGAGTCATCCCATGTAAAACATAGCTACCTGGTAATGCCCCCGGAAACACATGTGACCCTTTGCCATGTCTTTAAAGAAACATCAGAAGCACTCTTCCGAAACGTGATTCAGTTCAATACCTAGTCGAAAGAACTGAATGTAAGATTAATTGCGCTTACCAAAAAATGGCTAAATTCGTCTGTTGATTCTGAACTGTTCTGCATTTTGCCCGATTTTGATATTTTTCGGTGGGACCTAGACGGTAGGCACGGCGTTGGTGTTACGCTGGCTACAGACCATATTCTTAGATGCTTATCAACCGACATAGCTACGACAATCGAAACGCTATTTCTCGTTTCTAGATCTTCATATCCACCTGTTATATTCGGTGCATGCTATTGCCCTCCTGACGCTGAACCGTTCTTCGTTGTCTCGCTAAACGAATTACTTTGTTCTGTAACGTCCACTCACAGTGACGTTTCTATTAGTTTATACAGCGATATTAACCTTCTTTCCACAAACTGGCTTGATCTGCTATCATATAAATCAAGGAATAAGGAAGAAAGCGAATTTTGGAACACGTGTCTTCTCACATTTGGTCTACGCAGCTAATCTTTGAAGTAAAGAGACTTGCTGATGAAGGCGCGCGCATACTAGATCTTTTGCTGACGTCACATTTTGATGATGTCACGTCACTAACAATATCACCTGCGTTGAGTGATCGCATAATAGTCTACGGTTTCATTCATTTCAAGCTATTACACCCTAAAGAAGAAAGGAAATTAACATTTTACGATAAAGCATGCCAACATGAATAGAGCCTTAGCTTTCTGCACTTGGTTGCTAGTTGATTTTCTGGGTAGATCAGTTGAAACAACCTGGCTACTGTTTAAAAACAAACTGCGTGTCCTAATTAATAAATACATACCAACCACTTACGTTACACAGCGCATATCATCCCCTTGGTTCAATAAAAACAAAACGTCTGAACAAGAAAAGAAGAGGCATTTTCGAGCTGCCAAGAATTCAAACAACGCATGCGCTTGGCAGGATACAGCGTGGCAGAAAAAAGATTTCAGCGCTTTGCAGCAGCAGCTATGCAACGATTCCATTCTACGACATTACCTTCAATGTTGAAGATTGCAAGCAAATCCGGAAAACAATCAAACGAGGCAGGTCGCGGGATCGAATCCCGGCCGCGGCGGCTGCATTTCGATGGGGGCGAAATGCGAAAACACCCGTGTACTCAGATTTAGGTGCACGTTAAAGATCCCCAGGCGGTCGAAATTTCCGGAGTCCTCCACTACGGCGTGCCTCATAATCAGAAAGTGGTTTTGGCACGTTAAACCCCATAATTAATTTTTTTAAATCAAACCAGGCCACCATAAAGCTGTCGTTATGCGACCATTACAATAATCCTCTTCCTGAAGCAGACGTCCATAATGTACTGAATGATTTTTTCTTCTGTATTCACCGTCAAACGCAATGATGAACTGTCCTATTTTCCAGAATTACCCTATTATGCCCGACATAATATTGACAATCGTAAGTACCTGGGTGTCGCAGGGACTCATGATCTCAGCTGGTCACATCATATAGCAAGTATAACATACGAAGCTCACCGTGTCCTTGGCTATGTCTGCCGTAACCTTAAGTTTACCACTTTCTCACGTAAAACTGCTAACGTACCATAAACGCTTGTTCGTCCCAAGCTGGAGTACGCATATGCCGTTCGGGATCCGCATCAGATTAGCCTACAAAAAGCTGTCGAGACCATCGAAAACCGCGCTATTACATTTGTTTTCTCAGATTATTCTCACTATTTTAGCATTACTGAACTAAAGCAGAGCTATTCCCAGTCTTGAGTGACGCAGGAAAATAGCGCACCTGTCCCTCTACCATTAGTTCTATCAGTCGTTTCTTGCTCGCTCGATTATCTTACCTACCCATCGCCTTTCGCTCCGCAACAGTAACTATAAAGCTGTATAGTCACCGCCTGCGCGCACTCCTGCGCATCTAAACTCATTTTTAATTCGAGCAGCGAACGACTGGAATAATCTTCCCACCAACGCTGCGCACCACTTCAATCCCAGCCACTTGAAGTCATTCATGGAAGACCTCGCACAAATGTAACAACCCACCCCTCATGTAAACCCCAACACCAGGGGCATTTGAGTATCAATGGGTAAACAAGTAAAGCATAAACAATTTGACCATAGCAGCAGTAAATGACATGATAGCAGCTTACCTTCGAGTCTCTTGTTCAGAAGCATTATAGCAAGATTGTCGAAGTATTCCAATTACCATGATTCGGCACGATTTATATGGCAAAACAAGAAGACGGAACATCGATATAGCAACTGGATTGACGACATCACATTTCGTTTAAAAGGCTTTATTAAATACGAATACAGTATTTGTTGAATCATGTAAAAAAATATTCATTTGAGATGAAACTTCACCCAACGAGCTTTGTAGCAACCAGGGGCGCATTGAAATACCCTGCCAAAAATAATGGGCTCATTTTTATGTCGACATTAAGCTTCAAAATTAGCATCGTCCTTGGGGCGCCCCTGGTTTCTACGTCACAAGGCATCCCACTTTCATGACAGCTATATACACACAGACACACTGGCCGCCTTTCCAAAGCAAACAGGTTAGTCTGGCAAAAAAAAAATAAATAAACGAAAAGCAGAGATAAACCGAAAATTCGGGTGAGGCTAGGGCGTCAGTGGGTCGTGTGATCGCCATTCACTTCACTGAGCAATCGCCGGCGGCCTCGCTATTAATGAAGCAGCGCGGCGGGTCTTCAGAACGCCCACTCTGACATTGAAAACAGTGTCAATGACACGCCCACCACTCTTTTACCGCGTGTTGTTGTGACAGAGACGGCTGACTGAAACGTCTTCACAGTGGATGTCTGCCATGTTTTCTAAATGTGCTGTAGCAAGGAGTACAGGGTGTTTGCTTCCATTGTGCCTCGAGAGAAACTGAAGGCGCAGGTTGCGGAAACTACAGGTGAGGCCCACATTGTTTACATTTCCTTAAGCCAGCCAGGCGCAGGAAAAGAAATAAAACGGCTACAGCTACTCCATTTAGTGAAAGAAACCCGTGTGCACATACATGGCGCGGGCGCTGTCAATGCGTTGGGTAATAAGGAGGTAGACAGCTGCCTCCAGGTTCGACCTCCTGATTACGATAGTGAGCGATGCGTTGCGTATTTTCGTGCCTGTTCCTGTGTGCTCACTTTTAGCTGAGATGTACAACAATCATGAAGTTGTCATGCACACTTAGTCGCGATTTCGCGGATGAAGCATAAGACCTTTACACCAACACATTCAGACTTCTTCGAGGCTGCGTAAAAGAACCGGGATGCCGTTGAGTCGTGCCTTTATGGGGATGTATAAAGGAACATTTGTTGTTTGAATATAGGGGTAAGTTTTAATGAGCAAGGTAACGCCACCAGGAACGATGTGCTACGTGCAACTCAAGCACAGGGTGGAACATGGTATGTATGAAGCAAACGCCGTCGATCGATGTACAGCACCTTGCTGAGCCGTTTGGGATGAAGATATGTTGCATTGCACGAACATGTCAGTGTTAGGGCAAGGGCCGCCGCGCAGAAGCGGTTGAAGCATGAGCCATTCCTAGCTGCGATAAACGAAAGGCAATGATTTGACGCATGTTTGGACAGCGTGGTTGCACTTGTGCCACACTTCATTTCTGCGATTCACTTGGAAGGTGAGACGCAGCTAAAGGCTTGTATGACGCAAGTACGCTGAAATATTACTTAAAGAGACATTGCCATTAAAAACACAGTTCTAGAACCTTTAAAAACTAGGAATATCTTGTGATAAGGTACGCATTTAGAGCGCATCGAGTGGAGGGGAATTTTCCACGGAAGTACAAGGCACGTACGTGATGCCGCACTAATATACCTGATGCTCGGTTTCTGATTAGGTTTCCTTTTAATTCTACCATTGACATGACGAGTAACCTTGGACACGTCCAGGTACCCCAGCCTGGGGTGATTTTGCGTTTTGTTCTCATCTATACAACTCTTCGGCCTCGTGATGGAAATCACAGCATCTGAGTTGACAGCCGCATTGCGTTCCATCGCCTTTTTTGCAGAAGACGTGCGTCGAGCGGTTTTCTTTCCTTGTTTGTTCATAGCTTTTCCATTAACGCCACAGCTAGATAAGCCGAAACTTTCGACAGGCTGTCAATTCTACAGGCTTTCTTTTCTTTTCTTTTTTTTGTAAAACCTTGCCGCCACGCCCACCACGCAATCATCTGCTAGACTTTGGTTTTGAGCTGTCCTCGCCTTTCACCACTCCTGCGACGGGATCAGAAATAATCAGGATGTCTCGGCCACGCCTTTGCGAAGCAAGAGCAGAGAACAGCCGGCCAACAAGAGGGTATTAATCCACGATGCCGAAATGGCCCTGGTGGTTCCGTTGCAGTCAGACTGGCAGTGCGTATTGTAGACGTCTCCCAGCAGATCCCTGGCTGTCTGAGTGAGGGTATGCACCAGCACAGACACCTCTTCTTTGCAGCCGGCCTCGGCGCTCGCCTGGTGCAAGCATCGCTCCAGCTGGTCCATGGAACTGCGTTTAGACAAGCGCAAGGTGTAGTGAAAGAAAAGGGCTGAGGAACTCAGGTTAGCATGTCTTTGATTTAGGCTGAACGAATGTAGTTTAAAGGCAATCGGTCAAGCGAACAATGTGCAAGAACGCGAAGTACTGCGTTGCTTACTGCTGACTATAACCCATGCAGCGTGGTTACCTAAGCTCTCCGGTCCAGCCTGAGTCGCTTCTTTATGGAAGCAACGAGCACTTCGCATGCCGGAGGTGATAACATCGGCCAGCCGATGTTATCACCCCCGGCCCGCGGGAGCCTCGGCGCACTGCCCACCCACGGACCAGTCCGGGTTCTAGCTTTACGCCCCCTGCTGCCCCTTTGGTGACCTGGAAGTGCACCCCAGTGAATCAATCAATCAATCAATCAATCAATCAATCAATCAATCAATCAATCAATCAATCAATCAATCAATCAATCAATCAATCAGTTTCCAATTATTTTTACATCGCACACAATGGGACGCCGCAGTGGGTTCGCTGACACACCGGCAAGGCGTAGAGACGATTGATTACCCCAAAGGATACTAATTAATCACACGTTGCTGACACTTAGTACTTGCGCAAGTGTGAATCGGCGGACGGTTTCCAGCAAGCATTGTGAAGGAGCTACCAGAGATTTTTGCATTGTAGGTTACAGGGATGCGGCACTGCTGCCGCCGCCGGCTGGAGGTGGGAGCTTTGTGAAGTGCGCGACGCGGCACGTCAGTGCGGCTCCACTGATCTGAATGTATTGTTTCGCTTTTGGACTGTTTTGGCCTAGTAAATGTTTTCGAGACTTTCCAAGTACAGAAGTTAGCTCTTTAGAATGCAATGTTGTCCTTTTATACGGATAACAAGTTAACTGAGCCCGATGAGATGCTTGCTGCCTAAATCCAGGATGTCACGGTGGGGAAACTTCAAGTTGGCGTTTCCTTTCGTCTCCCGGTTTTTTTCTTCTTTGCTGACCTATTAAGCCTTTTCTCATGGTTAGGGTGCCTTTTCTTCGTATTGTAGAAGGATAATTTACTAGTACAGCTGAAATTATACTTATATTTAGTGTGCCTGTAAATGATTGTAAAGAGGAAGTTGCGGGACAACGAGAAATTATATAGACTAACAAATAACTAGAAATAGTATAATGGGCACATGTATTGCCAACGATAATCTACCTAAGTAGTAAAAAATCCGCCACCTAATGTTTTCGTGGTAGTTGAATGATTGCAGAGCCATATGTTCGACATAGCAATTCTACTACCGACCTCTACAGCGATGGGCGTGTTTTGTTTTCTTTTTGATGGCGGGTCTGCCCCTGCACTCGTAGCCGTTCTGTTGATGCACAAGGCTGTGTGACTTGAATATTAGTCTTGACAAATAACGTCCGCTCACACTTTTCCTTCGTAAGGCTCGCTTTCACTGGTTTGTCTAACTGCAACGAAATTTTCCTTTGACGAAATTGGTAATAAGTAGTTTAGAACGGCAGAAGGTGCAGGCACGTAGTAGGGGCAGAACGTCGGGCTTAAATGCTCCAGGTAATAAGTTGAAATATTCCTCTACGCCACTACATCTTAAGGCTTGTAGTGGCTCCTGAAAGTTGCCCTGAGATCCAGTGGTCTATACCAGTGCACGTGCAACCAAATTATAAAGGCCCACTGAGACACTCCCTCCCCAGAACAGGAGTTGGCATTCCTCGTAGCAGTATTTGGCCACTAACCCCCTCCCCCCCCTCATGATTTTACAATTTACCCCTGGCCTTCAGTCCCCAGCGGCTGCGGAGTCCCTGACCTAGGCTGTGGTAAGACCTGCGATGGAGCAGAGGGTGCTAAGCATCCCTGCATCAGGGAAGGCCGCCATTGGAAAATGAACTTGGAAACGTTCAACACTGCAACCCTATCGAGTGCGTCTATCTTCACAGGGCTCTTTGAGTAATTATCAGGCATTGCCTGGAAAATCAGTGGGCTTAGTGAGGGATTAGGAGAACTTGTGACGCTTATTCAGTGCTGACTAATGACCACAAAGCCACAACTAATGGCCTCTGCTACAAAGGTCTTCCAGATAAGATAGAATATTGGGTAGGATTTCTCGTTCATAAGGGCATAGCGGGTAGCATTGATTAATTCTACAGCTTTAAGGAAAGTGTAGCAGTCGTGGTAGTAAAGTTGAATAAAAGATATAGAATAAAAGTTGTACAATACAATGCTCCATTGTTCAGTCATGACGACGAAGAAACAGAACAGTTCTATGAGGATGTTGAATTAGCAATGAGAAAGGTGCAAACTCAGTATACTGTTGTCAGATGCGACTGCAGTGCGAAAGTAGGGAAAACGCAGGCTGGGGAACAGGCAATTAGGAACTACGGCATCGACTCTAAGAATAGTAGAGGGGAGATGTTAGTAGAATTCGCGGAAAGGAATTTACTCCAATTAATGAATATCTTCTTCCGGAAGAACAATAACATGTAGCGGATCTGGAAAAGCAGTAATGGGGAAACAAGAAATTAAACAGACTTCATACTGTTTAGTATGAAGTCAAGTCTGTTTCAGTTTAGGAAGTGTTATGTAGGGCAAAGGGCAGTGACCATAGGTCAGTGAGGTTAGGATGGCTCTCAATTTGAAGAGATAAAGAGCAAAATCCGTCAAACGGGAACAGGTCAAATCAGCGCTTAAGATCTCCCTTCGATGGAGGGGGGCCCTCATAAGCGGCGACCAGCATAGTCAGCGATAAGTGTGTGTGTGTGTGTGTGTATATATATATATATATAATCAGTGAAGCGTTCAATAACACGATCCGGGGCAGTGAAACAGGGCAAAGAATAGAAGCACGCAGGCAAAAAAAGAAAGTCATGAGCCATTCCCCTCTGTAAAGGTGGATGACTAGCGAAGTTTGGCATACAACACAGAGATTACACGGAATTTTGAACGTAGATAGGGATTCATTTACCGTGATTTTTATAGACATTCGCGTGGAGGACGGGACCGCCGCCCCGAGGAGCCGGATGAAGCTGGAAACGCGTGACGTTTCGACGGGACCGCCACCACGGGAGAGCGGAAGGGAAAGAAAATAGATGCACAAGCGCTTAGGATGCCAACTGCGGACGCAGACATGGCCGACGCGGGTCAAAAAAGTAGTATCTGGTTTTATCAGTTCAATATCTGATACAGGTTGTATTTGGACTCAAGATATTAAACTTATTTTTGCAAGTTGGCGGAGTGCTTGAAGCCTGCTGTACCTCCGCCGCGGGTCGGCCCGGTATTGCGCTATCTTCGGGATGGGCCCAAGGTTTTTGGCTGGAAGCTAACCATATACAGCTTCGCTGTAGTACTAGCATTTTACTGACGTTTCAGCTGAGGACTGGGCCGGTCACCGACCTAAACGTCAGTAACATCTCGGTATTTCCCCTATGTGCCTCTATTATATATATATATATATATATATATATATATCTGTGTGTGTGTGTGTGTGTGTGTGTGTTCACGAGAAGAACGAAAACCGAGGGGCTCAAATCTTGTTATTCCCGATCATAAAAGCCGTCAGACACTGAAGCCGAGAAAGCATAGATGAAATCGGCTGCTGTGGTTGAAACTGAAATCTAGAAAGGATTTTGAACAACCTTAGGGCTTTGCAACAATATAGTTTATGGTTTCGCACCTACTTATCTACAAAAGTGTACAAAATGCGTGCATCTTTGATATAATACAGTACTCATAATGCACACTGACAGTGCATTACAGTGCGCTTCTGCAATTTCAAGATACATCTAAACTAATTAAAATTAACTGGTAACCTAAAGGAACCAAGGTGATCATTAACTAACTCACAAGCATGCGGGTTCACGCTCAAGTGGCTCGCGAAAAAGTATGCTAGCTATTACATGAGTCTTATTTAGTCGAGCAAGGGTCGTGACCGTTAAGTGCAGTGTATCGGGGAAATGCATGCAGCAGTACGATGATACCTGTTGTGTTTTTTCTCATGCCTCATCAACAGATTATTCGCGATTAAATCATTCCAAAAACTGGAGTTGGAATTCCCCCTCAGAAGGCACTAGTGGCAATAAAATCAACTACAGCGCTTGTCGAAGGGGTGCCGCAGTGCTATAGTTAACCTACAAAGGAGGAGCCGAGCCCCTCCTTAAAAATGGAGGGGGGGGGACGAGCCCCCACGGCCCCCTGACTTTAAGCACTGGGTCAAAGTAGACGCACTCCACGTAAGAACAGATGAATTGCGGCTGGTACTAACCGACAAATATGCAGACTTAGAACAGGAAGATAAAAATAATGAGCAGTTAGTGAATGAAACCGCAACTGGACTTCTATCAGAAGAAGCAAATGAAGTGGAGGCAAGGCATTAAGCCAATAGGTAGGTAAGCTTTCCCAAGTCAAAAAAGTCTCAATAAGGAAACGACAAAACGTGAAACCTTTTATACACAATGCCTCATGACTTCAAGTCTACAATACAGTTGGAGGACTGCCAACATTATACTAATCTGTAAGGAGGTAGAGGGTAAAGGACTGAAGTATTATAGGCCTATTCAGCTTGCTTTCTGCATTGCATAAAATATTCACAAATGTAATTTCCAGAAGAATCAGCACAACACGACTTCAATAAACGAAGAGAACAGGCTGGCTTCAGGGAGCGGCATTTAACATTTGATGACGTCCATGTCATCACTTACGCAATCGAGAAATCTGCGGAGTACAACCAAACTCTCATATATTGCTCTCAAAGATTACGAAAAGACACTTGATTCAGTAGAGATGCGAGGAATCATGGAGGCGTTGTGTAATCAAGCAGTGCAGGAAGTATACTTGAATATCTTGGCAAATATTTATAAGGACTACACAACTACCTCAATTTTCTACAACAAAAGCGAAAGAAACTGATTAAGAGAAAGGTCAGGCATGGAGACATAATATCTGCAATGCGATTCACTGCATGCTTAAAAGTATTCAAGCAATTAGTGGAAAGGCTTAGGAGTTAGGATAAACGACGAATATCTCAGAAACGTTCGGTTCGAATATGACACTGTCCTGTTCAGCAACACTGGTGATGAAATGCGACGAACGAATGAGGACCTTAACCGAGAAAGTGTAAGAGTCGGGTTAAAGATTGATATGCAGAATACAAAGTTAATGTTAAATAGCCTGGCAAGAGAACAAGAATGCATACTAACCCGTCGGTCTCTACAGTCTGTGGCGGAGTACGTTTATCTAGGTCAATGAGTCACGGTCAATGAATCACGGTAACCATAATCATGAGAAAATTTACAGAATACGTAAAAATGGGTTGCACTGCATATGGCAGGCGTTACCAAATCCTGACTGTGAGCGTACCATCGTCGTTGAAAAGTGTACAAATATTGCATTTTACTGGTGCTAACATATGCAACAGACACTTGGAGGTTAACAAAGAAGATCGAGGTCAAGTTCAGATTGAGATCAACCCGCGCATAGAGCGATGGAACGAAAAATTTTAGGCGTAACGTTAAGAGACCGGAAAAAGAGCGGAACATGCGAACCAGAGAGAAAATGGGAATAGGTGACATTCTAGTTGACATTAAAAGAAAAAAATGGAGCTCGGTAGGCCATGTAAAGCATAGCCCAGAGAACCGGTGTACCATTATAGTTATAAAATTGGTGCCAAGAGAGGGTAAGGGCAGTCCAGGACGGCAGAAAATTAGGTGGAGCGATGAAATTCGGAAGTTTGCAGACATAGCTTGGAATCAGCCAGCGCAAATTGGAGAACGCTGGGAGAGGCCTTCGTCCTGCAGTGGACATAAAATATAGGCTGATGATGATGACTACTGTACACACAGTCACACACACACACACACATACAGAAAGAGAGAGAGAGAGGCAAGGAATGCAGGGAGGTTAACTTGACAGGGGCAGAGGAAGTGCGGTTTGATACACTGAACTGCGAAGAGGTGTTGAGGGATCGATGCAGTAACCTTGGCAAAGCTGCAGGAATAATAACTGCGTAATTTTTCTTATTTCTTATCATCGTCGCAATCATTATAATCGTCATCATCAGCCTATTTATCTCCACTGCAAGACGAAGACCACTCCCAGCGATCTCAACTTAACCTTGTCTAGCACCCTCCCTTTAGCAACCTCTAAATAGTGACACGCTGTCCGTTGTCATCGTTGTAGCGCAACGAGAATTGTGCAGTATACTTCCTGGAAGACACGCGGCCACCAGCGATTACTCTGGAACCTTTTATGACTCATGTATAAAAACCGACGTGCTCGACCTGCTGGTAAGATTTCCGCCGATCGCCGACTGTGTTCGCCGCTATCGTTGTTGTTTGATTGTAGCCTACTTTTGAGGGCACAGGTTCGCCAAATAAAACGCAAGTTTCGTCATTCGCAGTTTCGCTACTTTCTTTACCAGCACTACTACGTGACAATAGCTTATACCTAACCCGACGGCAAGTGCACCTGGTGGATAGCGAACATGACACTTGTCCCAGCACGTCACCTAAGAGGTTTTTTTTTTCGGCGCAACGCGGGCAGCCATAGGTCGCGTCTAATCTCGGAGGTCATGTCGGGGAGCGGTGCGTTCTGAGTTCTGCGTCACTTCCGGCGAGCGGCAATGGCGGCGTTAGGTTAGGTTTCGGCACGAAAAACGTGTCCTTTCGCGAGTCTTCCGAAACGTATCCACTTGTACATTACAAAATAAAGTGTTGCACGGCTGATCTATATCGTCACTATCCGAAACTAGGCTTTCCACGCGACTCGAAAGTTCGTTGCAGTTGGCCTTTAAGTGAACGTAAGGAACCCGAACATGATCCCGAGGAATTGCAGATGACGCGACTAACCAGCACGCCTGGTGCAAGTCCTCCGGATTAGACCGGTTGAACGACCGCTGCGACAGCTGGCTTTTGAAGCTTCTGCCGCACGTCTTGGTGTCCTGGATGGCCTGCTCAGTCTTGCAGCTGGACCGGGCGAGGGCTGCAAAAAAAGAAAGAAAGCAAGAAACATAATAATTGCAAAGGCTCGGTGATGTCTTTGATGAGAAACCTATTTAGTAGATTAACTTCCTGACCAAAACCATTACCGAGAGGAATTAGAATAATAATAAAAAAGGATTACAAGAGCTTGTCCTGTGAAAGGAACCGTAACTGCTTTTTAAGGCGCCTCCAGGAGGCGTCGGCGTCAGGTGCACCTGCCTGCAGCTGCACTGCACCTCACTGCACGTCAGGTGCCTGCGTCAGGCGCACTGCACCTGCGGCGTCGTCCTCAGAGAGAGGGCACTGCGGTCGGAAGTGAAGCAAGGAATGAAATTGACAGAAAAAAAGGAGGTTTGCGATAAATTAAGGGGCATAGTACTGCTGTGCATAAACCAGATAGGGATGCCTGTGAACACGGTTATATTGGGAAAAATTCGTCGATGGCGTCAATACTTGCGTAGCATGTATTGTATTCAAATGACGGCTTATATATATATATGTGTGTGTGTGTGTGTTGTGTGTGTGTGTGTATTACTCTTAGAGTAAGAAAAAAATTACCCTTTCTTTTTAATGCAGCAAGCCTGATTGAATTCAGTGCAGTGGAAGCTTCCTCTTAAAGGGAACACAACCTCTTCGATAATCCAATATTGATTACTCCTCAGACTTCCCATGCACGCCTGCAGAACGGTTTCCTTATCAGCATATTGCTTACGATGTCATTTGAAATATTTTTCTCCCAATATATTTAAAAAATGTTTCATTAATCCTTGCTTGAACATTAACGGTCTGCTTGACTCAATCAAGCGTCGTTTCCATTAACGCCATAGTGTGCATCGCGTTGTAGGCGCTCATACTTTACGCCATTTCTCGCTGTCGAACTATTGTACAATTCAAGAAAGGTGTACTGCTGGTAGTGTTTTCACTCTTAGTGTGCGTGTGCGTGCGTGTGTATGTGCACGTGTGGACATGCGTGTTGGTGGTGTTATGCGTGTGCGGTCGATGAACGTCACAATCGCCGCTTGCTGCTACGGCCCGGTGAACCCCGACGCGAGAGAGATCCCGTCCACCTCTTCCGACCGAAGGAGAAAAGCGCGATTGTTGCCCATGACAATGAAGCCTGGTGTCGACACAGTGCGGCGCCGTTGGGAAAAAAAAAACGACGTGGTTCACTCTCGGACAGAGAAGTGAAGGAGCGAGGAGGGTGGGAGGTTGCAACGGCTGTAAGAGCAAGCAACTCTCGCTGGAGGCTCGGAGAGCAGACGAATGCTGGCGCCGACTTCTGCTTGGTATCATTGTTCGTCAACTGTGTTCTTCGTTTTGTTCCTCAGTTGTGGGCCACATAATGAATGGGTGGACACCGAGGCGCAGTGCTTTGGACGTTGTGCTCTATGCTCGGCGTTTTTGTATTGCCGGGTTGCGCGGTGGCAGCAAGATGACAGCGGCAGCGCAACCACGTGAGAGCAGACGTGATTGAAAAGTGCGGCGCTACTGCTTTTGGCACCAGTATACTGCAGTCAGTGTGGCTTTTGTAAGCAGATATTGATAAATAGCGGAGCTGCTAAGAATGCCCGTTTTGTATCGTTCGTCGTACTTGGTGTTGAAACATTTCTTGGCAAAATTTGCACTTTTTGTTTGGTGATACGACTCGCAGATTAGCTGGACTCAGCTCAAAGGTCAAAGTTGCGCGGTAGTCAGTACATCGGAGACTAAAACGTTATCATCACTGTAGCAATAAAGAAAAGTGACTCGGTTTGCCTGAACGGTTGACATTTTAGAGGTTCTTAAGCTTTCGACCCAGCAGATATCTATGTTTAATGACTAGCGGAATCGTAATGTTAAATCAAGCTTTCCTAAGTAGATGTTTGGGGCATCTATAGGTAATACTTAGGGCATGATAATGCATTTGCAAGACAAACCGGCAGCTCTCATTTGCAGGTCTTTAAGTTAATGTTATACAGCCGTCATAATCAATGTATGTTTATAAATATAACGGAGACAGAGTAGTAGCATGTGCTTCCTGCTACTCTAATTCGCTTTTATATATGAGCTACATCGCTAGTAGTGGCAAAATTTACACGATAGCATGATAACAACGAAACAGAAACAAACAATGGATGACGTACCAGAATTCATCTCGAAATATATTCTCGAAATTGTTTCTCGAAACATATTCAACAAGCACTCTGCCGCCTGCGTTAAAAGATTTCGCACTGTAAAAGATTGCACGGGGCCCTGTATTTGCGGCTTCCGCAATCACAATGTGAATTTTATACGAAGAGAACCTGTTCAGTATCACCGATTATCTTTCGGGCTGACAACTTTCTAGGTAGGATTTTATTACAATAAAATATTTGGCGGATTCTAGATTACTCGGAAGGCTGTTTTAGAAGCATCCTTAGAAGGAAACAAAAAGGTAACACTTGTAACCTGCATTGAGTTCAGGCTAAGACGGCTCAAAGGTCACCGCGAAGTCACATACAAACTGTCCAAAAACTTTTACTTGCTGTTTCATTTCAAGCACAAAAATGCTTTCGGATGACGTCAAATCGCATTTAATCCAGGTCCTCTCTAATTCGGGCTAATGCGTCGACCAGAAATCGTGCGTCAGTGATCTGAAATGGGCACTGAAGATGAATGATTCTGCAATAATTAGTCGGTGACTGTTGCCGTGACGCAAAATGCTTGACAGCTTGGTAGAGACGCAAAGGTGAGAGACGGGTGGCGACACCGCACTTCAATTCCCTAAACCGCCCCTCTTGACGTCACGGACTTTACACCATCCAAACGTGTCTGCTTAACAGTTCGGGAGTAGAGAAGGACTCTGCCGCATACAAAGGGAACCAAGGACGCGACCTAACGAGCTTCGGGAACTTTTTCTGCCTCCAAATCAAACTCAGTGAGGGTGGCAATGTGCGCTTGTTGCTCAGTGATATTGTATTGGGTTGAAGTGCAGCGCAACATCGGGACATGGAAACCAGAAGGAACGACAGACGCATTGCGCTTGTGCGACAAGTTCTGTGTGGCTGCCGTTGCTTGTCCAGCTGTGGCCGCCTTCTGGACACAATACAGCGGCCAATGGGGTTCTTCGTGCACGTTCTGTAACACCACTATGGAGTGATCAACTGATTGATTGTTTTGATGCTATTCCAAGTGTTGGCAACTTCTTCGCCGGCTCGTCCCCAACATTGATTGTTTAATGAGTAATATACAGAAATGACATGGAGAGAGGAGCTAATAGGAACAATCGCAGATACACGAAATGATGAGTACTTTCCGTCAGCGGGCTTGGAATCGACATTTATTACAGGATATGGACATAAGTATTTAGGCAAAGAAAACAAGCTATTGAAGAAAACAACAGAATATACAAAGTAAGAATCAGTCCCAAATGTACTGATCTGTTACAGAATGAACAGCAGAATGGCGAGCAAATGCAAGTCATTCACACTAGAAACTGGCTATATGCGTATCGCCTTCAGGCACTGTTTGCGCAATTGTGCACGCCGAGCAAGTGCATAAATAAAAGTCGCAGTTTCTCCCGACAGGCGAAGCACTGATTGCTATAGAAGATTGTTGGACAGCTATACGCAATAAGGTTGGTTGTTTTATCAGATGTAATAACATCTGATAAAATTCGATAAAATCTGATAATTATTCGCTTACTAACTTCGTACAGAGCACGGTGTTACGCGCGCACCGGCAAACTCGAACACACCTCACTCGACCGCGGAGGCTCGGTGTCGGAACGCTGGCATGATGAAGAGCGACGGCGGCAGCGGCGAGCGAATTCGCCTTCGTCCAGCCTCCGCTACAACGAGAACTAGGCGCGCGAGAACACAGCGCAGACGAAGCCATCAGCCATCCCGGGGCGGTTGGCCTTCTAAACCACCGCAGATAGCCTCCGAGATAGGAGGCGCGCGGCCGCTCTCATCTGTAAAGTCCCTTGATACTCATCTGCACTGTGCACAACCACGACCAGAGTAGAAGCGAAGACGCGTGCTACCGTGCCCCCCCCCCCTCCCTTGTTGGCGCTCACTGACCCCGCGTTCAACTCTTACGCTCGCAAGAAGGCGCCGCCGCACGGAGCCACCATCCTTAACGGATCCGTTAAGGATGGTGGCTCCGTTCGGCGGCGCCTTCTTGCGAGCGATCCGTTAACGTTACCCAGAATCTTAGGTCGAATGCCCGGCCCTTCAAAACAGCGGCGAGATTTAGATTTATTGTGCAAATACCTGTCACAAATTGGTCTAATCGGAAAACTTCAAAGATTCACCATTTCATATAGGAGAGTCTAAATTTACCCGCCGCCTCACCCGTAAATATTAGTATCAGGTGCAGTTGGGCATTTCATATATCTTTTATTCTTTTTTTCCTCAACTCTGGAATCTTTTAATCCCATTCCCGATCTCCATACAGAGTAGCATACCAGCGGTACTCTACGCGCCGGCGAAAACCTCCGTTTTTCTAATAAAAGCCTCTCTCTCACCGTCCTTCTCGGCTCCTCCTCGCATGCTTTCTCTCGCAACACAGTGTACGGCGCGTGGTCGCAACATCATGGCGACGTCGACGGCGAAAGTTCGCCTGGAGTGTCCCTATAATTGATATCGCAATAAAAACAGAAGCGCTAATGAAAGTAATGAAATTTAAAACGTATTGAAACATATCTGATTGGACCTTTGCTGCAAGTTTAAATAATTTACGAAAAATGTTTTAGTAAGGCAAGTTGAAAGTTAGACGGCCGGGTTCTTGCTCTTGGCACGAGTATGTCGACGTGTAGTGGGTTTCACTTCTTTTAGTGCTTCTGACAATAGTTTACACCAGGTATATTTTTGAAGTAGCTGCACTTGTGCTTTCGAAGTATGGACACGAAACAGTTGATGTTCTCACATCTGATGTTCCTACAGAGAGTTCTCGCATCGAGTCGATATGCTGTAAACTTGAGAAAATTGAAAATTCGGAGTACATCCGGCTGCTCTACCCTTCTCATGATTGTGAACAAGCAGGAAAAGCGGTGAAATTAAAATTTTTATTGGACATAACTATTTGGCACCTGGAAGAGACATACACTGCTATTGAAAACGTAAATGTGGGGAACTTGCTTGGCAGTTTTACAGAATTTCATCCTAGCCATCTTCTCCACGTCCATGTGACAGGCGTTCACTCACGCAGAACGCTCTACAGACCTCGAGCACTAGATTCATCGATCCTTCTAACTCGAGCAAAACCCCCTCACCCTCATAACATGACTCGAGCAATCACCCAGGTTACAAACATCATTCCGGAGCAACGACCACCGGAACTAGCTGAAGTGGCAAAGAAGCTACCGCTTAAAACAATGCGACCAGCGCGAAACAGCAGAACAGACGACAACATGCGTGACGAGCGCCGTACTTCTGCTGCTTGATTCACAGCCTGTCGTCTGTTCGCGTACATTTTTCGATATCGCGTCCTAGTACGGCGAAGGCCACGGTTTCGGCGGATACTGCGGGAAAGAAGCACGGAGGAGGTGCTATACAGACCGTGGCGAGCGGAGACGTCGGAGGGAGAGAGGGAGGGGACCGTAGAAAGCGGTTACGGTTCGTTCGTCACAAACGGTATACCGGCCGACGCGGTCACATGTGCCACGCAACCGCGCACGAGCCAAGTGCTTCCGTTTTCCTATTCGTACCCGTGCGATGCAGGGGCTCGGGGCAAGGCCGCATTATGTAAACGGGCCGCCCGTCATTGTGCCCACCTTCGTGATGTCGGCGTGCGCACCCTTACACGCGTTCGACAATAGGGACGGCGGTGAGATTTAGGCGCATGTACGGTCGGTGCACCGATATGCGCCAGCAGACTGGGGAATTAATGATACTGGATCCGCACTAGGAAAGCAGGACTCGCATTCGTTTGCTGCAATGATTCCGCACGCGAGTTGCTGTTATAACGGCACAGTCTATTTGCAGGGAAGATGCATGCATGTGGGGGTTTACGCAGCCACGAAACATGCGCACGTCTCTGAGACAATTCATGCTTATAAGTGACGTAACCAAACTTATTTGCCCGTACGTATGGATGCGACACAGAGTGATAATTTCAGAGCGACATGCATACAACTTATGCATGGACGTAAGGGAGGGGACGGCAGAAGCAACTTGGTACCTGGCAATGTACCAAGATCTGTATGCCTGTCTGTCCGTCTGTCTGGCAACCAAAGCAGGAGTAGTACAGTCTACCAGTGTCTCAATGAAGAGAGCGAGAAAGGAAAAAAAAACAGCATTGCATAAGAAAATATCACACGTTGCAGAAACAACATAAAACAAAAGCTATCGGTACGTAAAAATGTCAAACAGTGTGCTCCGTGGTGAGTCTCAGCAACCTGTGAGGAAGAAAAGGAATATGTTGATCACCTGGGTTTAGTTAGCGTGCACATGAATCTTGATACATGACTTTTGTTAATTTATTTGTCATTATGCCTCCGTCACACCCCCCAGTCATTCCCACGGAGATCTAACTTTGACTGTAACTTTGACTGTGTTTCAATAATCTCCGTATACAGCAATGTAGCCGGTTCCAATTCTGACGAAGGCGCCAAAGGAGACAGCTTCACTACGGAAGCACCGAAGTAAAAAGAAAAAAAAGAAAAAAAAACACGATGCAGGGTACTTTGCTATACAAACAAGATCGCGACTGAGCAGGAAACTCGGAAACTCGACGTGAAGGTCGCTTGCGCACAAGAAAAGGTAGTCGCACTTTACTGTGCGCCTAATGTAAGCTGCGTTGTGTCTTCTGTAGGTTGGCACACGGAAAGAGTTGAAGCACATACGTATACAGTATTTACCTTTGTTAGGTTTCTCTCTTGTCGCCGCGAGGCAGGCGTCACGTCGCAGAAGCATCTTCCAGGTAGTTCCAACCGCGTTTCATTACGTGGGCTCGAAGCTGTCTTCCTAGCTGGCCGAGTAGGCTGTCCCCGAATCTGGACAGTATTAGGACAAGCACCCTCCTTCTGCTCAGAAGCAGAACCCTATCAACCGCTGAGCCACGAAGGCGAATTTCTCAATAGCACCACCGCACCGTTTTACTGCAAAGGCCGGCTTCACGTGCTGTGAGCCTGCGACTTAAGGCATCCAGTTGCTTTCGCAATGATGGGCATGCGCTCGGAGTGTGACGTGGGAATGTAAACGTCACACCCTGCTGATGAGCTACGATTGAAATTGTTGCTGTGCCATTGTTGCTCACTGTTGCAATGCAAAATTTTGTACGGCATCACCGACAGAGAGCTACGCGTGCTCTTTCTTTTGTGAAAATCAGCGGACCTGAAAAAACGCTCGTGCAGTTATTTGGAGTCTATCACTGTGAGCGCGAACTGCCTCGCTCCTTTCGCCTTATTTCTTTTTTAATACGCTCTCTCTCTCTCGCTGTCTCTCTGCACCACGTCCAACCTAGACCCCAACCGTAAGGGTGGACAGTTTGCCAGCATGCGAAAGCCAATTTCAAGTCAGAAACTACTTCATACTGTCTGGTTGTTATTGACTGTGTTGTTGTTGTTTTTCTTTTCTCTCCTTAAATTTGCAACTCGCCAAGGAAGTTCTGCTGTATGCCAGTGCAAGGGTGAGGAGATTATTTATCCTGTCAATTTAAAGGCAGATATCGTTATTAGGTCAAGTGTGCGTTAACTACTACGGCTCGGAACTGTGTATCTGAAAAATTTCAGTACGCAGAGAGGCCCATGTAGTGTGATGCTAAATCCAGAATGAAGAAAATCGCGGATCTGCAAAATAAGAAATGCTTGTGTATACCATTATCACGCAACATGCAAGGTGACAGATACCAAGACCCCAAATGCGGTGGTGGTGGTGGTGGTGGTGGTGAGTTGCAGCAATAGCTTCCCGACTTCGACATTAAAGAAGGCAGCTGAGACGAAGAAAAACAATATGTCACGAACATTGGTTGATTGGATAATATTGAAAATGTTGGCAACTTTCGTAGCCATCTGTAACACAGTTTTTCTGTGAAATGAATTGATAGAAATGACACGACCACAGCAGTAGATAGAAGGCTGGTAGAGTTAATCCTTTCAATACGTTTGCCAACGCCACCCTAATCATGGCCAATCCCTTTACTGCTCATTCGCCAGTGTCTTTGAGATTATTGTCACTATTGTAAGGTGTATGCCTGACGTTGCCCCTGTATTCAGAAATGCATCTCAACTTGAAGCCGATGCTTTACTTGATCCAAATGACGCCCTGTCGTGAACGCGCCGAAGGAAAGCGCAATGAGCATCTTGGGCGCGTTACCGACAGGCGTGATTTATATCAAGTCAAGCAGGAGCTTCAAGTTAAGATGCATTTCTCAATACGGGCGTCAAGCGACGCTGCTTTAGATACCAAATGAACGAGATTTACTGAGAAGAGGGGATGCATGGGCCCAGGTGGAGGAGTAAGAGGGGATTTCAGTTCGAGGCTTGTTCCGTAGTTTCTACTAGAACCAGCGAGATCTATGAAATCAACAATTGGTAATATAGCCAGCTCTACGTAATCTCGCTTACAGATATACAATAACGGGTAGGCTCATACGCAATGTATTGCGCGTGTTTGGATCGGACTGCTGGTACGATCTGTTGGGAACTCGGCGCTGACGCCCGTGGTTGTACCTGGGTCGCAAGCCCCAAGGGTAGCGTTGGCCTGGCGGCCTGGGGTACAACTGGAAGCATCCGAAGGTCCCGGCAAAGCATGAGTCGACTGGTAACAACGAAACAACTTGTTTATTTTAACATCGCAAAGAGTTGGTGGTCAGGTTTGACCGAAGTAGAGAGACGGGAGAGCACTTCACTCAACAGAAGAAATCGGAGCCCTCCTTTTGGCGTCCGGGGGCAGCTGTTTTTATACTCTCGCAGTTGAGGGCAAGAAGGAACCCCTCAAAAGACGAGCACGTGAATGTACAATGGGCTAATGGTGACGCACACTGTCGTAGCGATGCCGTAGCACCATGTCGAGCACGATCTCGTAGCACCCTGTCGTGGCGCTGCCGGTCGGACACAATGACTGTAATGAGAGGATGGTCCCTGCTTTGGCATCGCCTGTTTCGGGCACAATGACTGGAACGAGATCCCTGCTTTGGCATCGCCTGTTTCGGGCACAATGACTGGAATGAGATCCCTGCTTTGGCATCGCCTGTTTCGGGCACAATGACTGGAATGCGAGGATGATCCCTAGGCGGTCGCATCGCCGCAGTCGCGCCTGGAAACACCTGGCGATGAGTGTTGCGGCGACGACGATCGGGCCAAAATGTCTGCCGCCCCGCCGCAGTCGCGCCGGCAAAACCACGTGTCACAGGCGAAACGCAACAGACCGCCCCGCCGGGGGAAGGAGATCCCGATGGACAGGGGACTGCATCCGCTGTCCGGAGGGATGTCGCTCGATGATGCTCATAACCGAAGTCGGGCGTCCCTCGACGTTTCTTGAGCGCAGCGCACAGAGAAGGCCTCGTTCTCTCGTTCAGGTTCGCACGGGACACTGCAAAGTGACTTCGGGAGAGTTCACATTTTTGTTCTCGTTCCCGGCAAGCGTTAGAACTACGCTGAAACTCAACCGCTCAGTCAGCAAGCACGGCACAACCCTCACTAAGCCCTGCCAGGCTCTTTCCCCTTTTTATACCACTGCCTAGTTCCTTACAGTAGTCTAGCATCACTCAGAACGCGTCCACAAATTGAAAAATTGCACTAGAAAGCATATCATCACTTTGAAACACTAAACAAAAGCAATATGTTAAAAAAAATCCTGCCTCAGGAAGAAAAACATCAGTAACAAACAATTTTGAGGCTGATTCCTACGTTAGGGGCTTCGACTTAAGCCATCGGCGTTACCGTTGAGACTCCCCTTTTTGTAACGCACCTCAAAGGAATATTGTTGTAAAGCGAGGCTCCAGCGCAGGAGGCGGCCATTTTTGGGAGAGATGGTCTGCAGCCATTGGAGAGGGCAGTGATCCGTCTCAATGATAAACCTCGAGCCGGCTAGATAGCATGACAATTTCTGAACGGCCCACACGAGACATGCACACTCTTTCTCGGTGGCGCTATACGCCTGCTCACGACTGGTCAGCTTACGACTAGCATACAGGACGGGGTGTTCTACTTCTCCATTTTCCCGTTGGCACAGTACAACGCCCATGCCTCGCTCACTAGCATCGCACTGAACAATGAACCCTTTTGTATAGTCTGGCGATCGTAGCACAGGCTGGCTTGTTAGGGCACTCTTTAGGGCGCTAAAAGCTCTTTCCTTGGTCTCGTCCCAGACGACTGTTTGAGGCTCTGTCTTTCTTAGAGCATCCGTCAGGGGAGCCGCGATATCAGAGTACCTAGGGATGTACCTCTGATAGTAGCCGGCGACACCCAAGAACGACCGAATATCGGTCTTGGTGCGCGGTTGCGGAAAGTCTCGCACAGCGGCCACTTTTATTTCAGAGGGGCGGCGACGACCCTGACCAATCACGTGACCGAGGTAGACAACCTCGGCCTGTGCTAACTGGCACTTAGGAGCCTTTACTGTCAAGCCCGCTTCGCGCAGGCGGGTTAGCACTGCCCGCAAGTGTGCCATATGCTCAGACCAGGATGCGGAGAATATCGCTACGTCGTCTAGATACGGTAAAGCGAATTCTTGCTGTCCCCGCAACACTTTATCCATGAGACTTGAAAAACAGTATGGCGCGTTCTTCAAACCAAAACTCAACACTTTAGGACGGAATGTTCCCATTGGTGAAATGAACGCCGCATACCTACTAGCCTCTTCTGTAAGTGGAACCTGCCAATAACCCCTGACAAGATCTAGGGTGGAAATAAACTGAGCGCTACTAACTTTCTCAAGGCGCTCCTCGATGTTAGGGATCGGATAAATTTGATCCTTAGTGATGGAATTAAGCCTGCGGTAGTCGACGCAAGGACGAGGTTCCTTGCCCGGTACCTCAACTAAAATCAAAGGGGAGGTATAATCACTCTCACCTGCCTCAATAACACCGAGCTGTAGCATTTTCTTTACCTCAGCCTCCATAATATCGCTCTGGCGGGGTGACACCCGATACGCCTTGGATCGTACTGGCTCTGTGGAGGTAAGTTCTATATCATGAGTAAGTACAGAAGTCCTACCAGGCCTCTCAGAGAACAGACCTTGAAACTCTTGTAATAGCTGGTGTAGTTCGGTTTTCTGCTCAGGCGACAGCGGTGCTTTACTGATAAGGTCACTAATGACTTGACCGGTGTCTTCCCTGTTCGTCACTGAGCCTAGTCCCGGAAGCTCGACCGGAAGCTCTTCAGGAACGTTTACCATCATGCACACCACTGCTTCCCTTTGTCTATAAGGTTTGAGCAGATTACAGTGGTAAACTTGCTGTGCTTTCCGCTTTCCTGGCAGACTTACCACGTAGTTAACGTCCGACAGTTTCTGAACAATTCGCGCTGGGCCCTCCCACTGCACGTCTAGTTTGTTGTCTAGCGATGTGCGCAATATCATGACCTCATCGCCAACCTCAAAACGACGGGCCCTGGCTGTCCGATCATAATAAACCTTGGCCCTCTGCTGGGCCTTTGTCATTGCTTCACCTGACAACTCCTGTGCCCTTCTTAAGCGTTCGAGGAGCTTAAGTACGTACTCCACCACGACTGGGTCGTCGCCCCTACCTTCCCACGATTCTCGAAGCATGCGAAGCGGAGATCGAAGCGAGCGACCGTACACCAGTTCAGCTGGCGAAAACCCCGTAGCCGCATGCGGCGCGGTCCTTAAAGCAAACATCACCCCAGGCAGACACAGCTCCCAGTCAGTTTGATGTTCAAAACACAAGGCTCTCAACACGCGCTTCATGACGGAGTGGAGCTTCTCAACGGAATTCGACTGTGGGTGGTACACTGAGCTGTGTAACAGCTTTACCCCACACCTTTCGAGAAAAGTTGTCGTCAAAGCGCTAGTAAACACTGTGCCCTGATCTGATTGGATTTCCGCAGGGAAACCAACTCGCGCAAATATGGACAGTAGTGCATTGACTATCTCAACTGAGCTGAGTTCTTTAAGCGGCACTGCTTCAGGGAACTTTGTCGCTGGGCAGATCACAGTCAAAATGTGTCTGTACCCCGTGGCTGTTACCGGCAGAGGTCCCACTGTATCAATAACGAGCCGTCTAAAAGGCTCCGTTATGATAGGTACCAATTTCAACGGCGCCCTTGATTTGTCCCCTGGTTTGCCCACCCGCTGACAAGTGTCACATGTCCTCACGAAATGGTCTGCGTCCCGAAAACACCCTGGCCAATAGTACTCTTGCAAGAGACGGTCCTTAGTTTTCTTAACTCCTAGGTGTCCGGACCACGAACCCTCGTGTGACAAGCGCAACAGATCCTGACGATAGCATTGAGGCACGACCAGCTGATCGAACTCCACTCCTCTTCGGTCTAGATACTTCCGGTACAGGACTCCACCTCTTTCCACAAAACGCGCAGTTTTCCTGGTGATACCTTCTTTGACATTGCAGCGCACGTTTTCCAGGCTGCCATCTTTTTTTTGCTCGGCTATCAAAGCCGACCGGCTGACTTTTAGCAACCTATCAAGTCCGTCTGACGTAGGCGCGATGAGCAAATCAGTAGATAGCTCTTCTAACTTTCCCGAATCGGGATTTTCCTCTCCAGTATCTGGCGCCTTCAACGCTACAGACTCAATTTTATTCAGTTCGGGCGTGCTCTGAATATCAGCTTGCTGCGCCTCTGACCCTTTTTCGTTGTTTGATAACGTCGGCCCCGCAACTACCGCCTTTGCAGCGAGCTCCCGAACCTTCGATCTGGTTAAGGCCTGAACACTAGCTTCACCAAACAAAAGCCCCTTCTCGCGCAGGAGGTGATCGGACCTGTTTGAAAATAGGTACGGGTACTGGGGTGGCAGCATAGATGACACTGCCGCCTCTGTCTCAAGCGCTCCGAAAGGTCCTTCAATAAGCACCTTTGCTACTGGCAGACACACGCTATGAGCTTCCACGGCTTGCTTGATCCACGCGCACTCGCCCGTGAACATATGGGGTTCTACGTAAGACGGGTGAACTACATCCATCGTTGCTGCGGAATCGCGAAGCACTCGGCACTCTTTCCCGTTCACGAGGAGGTCTCGCATGTAAGGCTCGAGAAGCTTCATGTTCTCGTCAGTGCTGCCTATTGAAAAAAAAACAACTTTTGGTGTTGTTTCCGGACACTGCGCCGAAAAGTGACCCGGCTTCTGGCACGTATAACAAACGCCCGCTCGCCTCATCTCGAACCGCTTTCTGCGTTCGGCTTCGGCTGCCGCCGTCTCTTTACGTTTGGTCGGACTGCTTTCACTTGCATCCTCACTACGCGTGTTCCCCTTTGCTCTCATGGGTGTGAACTTCGGCCTCTCAAACTTCGAGCCAAATTCACCCTTTTGACCGTCCTTAGCTCCGCGAGCTCGACGCGTCACAAACTCCTCGGCTAGCTCAGCGGCTTTAGCCACCGTACAAACGTCTGGCCTATCCAAGACCCAGTATCGCACGTTCTCCGGTAACCGACTATAAAACTGTTCTAGCCCGAAGCACTGCAGAACTTTATCGTGGTCACCAAACGCTTTCTCTTCTTTGAGCCACTCCTGCATGTTCGACATAAGCCTATACGCAAACTCTGTATATGACTCACTTTTGCCTTTCTCATTTTCCCGAAACTTCCGACGGAACGCCTCCGCAGACAGCCGGTACTTTTTTAGCAGACTCGATTTTACTTTGTCGAAATCCTCTGCCTCCTCTCTATCCAAGCGAGCGACTACGTCGGCCGCCTCGCCGGGTAACAAAGTGAGCAAGCGCTGTGGCCACGTTTCCCGAGAGAACCCCTGCTTCTCGCACGTTCGCTCAAAGTTAACCAGGAACAAACCAATGTCCTCTCCAAGCTTAAACGGCCGCATCAGGTCAGTCATTTTGAACAATACTCGTTCTCCTGCACCGTGTGCCTGACTTCCATTACGAGCGCGTTCCATCTCTACCTCAAGACGCTTCATTTCCAAAGCGTGTTGACGGTCACGCTCTTCTTTTTCTTTCTGCTCTTTAAGTTCGCGCTCCTGTTTCTCTTTTTGCTCTTTAAGTTCGCGCTCCTGTTTCTCTTTTTGCTCTTTAAGTTCGCGCTCCTGTCTTTTTGACCTCTCCTCAATAGTCTCAAGGCATTCCGACAGCTCGTCATCCTCAGCCTCTAACTCAAGAATAGTCCTTAGCAGTTCAGGTTTTCTGAGTTTGTCTGAGACATCCAGACCCAGCTCTCTTGCAAGCTCCAACAATTTCGGTTTGCGCAACGACTTCAAATCCATGGCTGCTCTGAATGCTGCTTTCTCTACTGCTTACTATTGTCCTGCCGCAAACTAACCCGGCAGCAACGACAACCACAATTACCAGCTCTGTTTCTGACACTAACCAAAGCCTGGCAAAGCTCAGAAGAAGAAAGTCCCGCACTCACCAAACCTCGCAGGCAGGAATTCCGCGCAGTCGTTCCGCTGCAGGCAACCAGTCGTCACACAGGGCTCGTTGCACTGCTCCCGGATCGTCGTTGAGCTGCTCAGCATACAGTCAACTGCATCTCTTCGCTGCTGGCCTCCGTTGTCGCGATCTCACCGCTGGCAGACAGATGTTTGAAGTCGGAGGCGATCTCACCGCTGGCAACCAGATGTTTGGATCGGACTGCTGGTACGATCTGTTGGGAACTCGGCGCTGACGCCCGTGGTTGTACCTGGGTCGCAAGCCCCAAGGGTAGCGTTGGCCTGGCGGCCTGGGGTACAACTGGAAGCATCCGAAGGTCCCGGCAAAGCATGAGTCGACTGGTAACAACGAAACAACTTGTTTATTTTAACATCGCAAAGAGTTGGTGGTCAGGTTTGACCGAAGTAGAGAGACGGGAGAGCACTTCACTCAACAGAAGAAATCGGAGCCCTCCTTTTGGCGTCCGGGGGCAGCTGTTTTTATACTCTCGCAGTTGAGGGCAAGAAGGAACCCCTCAAAAGACGAGCACGTGAATGTACAATGGGCTAATGGTGACGCACACTGTCGTAGCGATGCCGTAGCACCATGTCGAGCACGATCTCGTAGCACCCTGTCGTGGCGCTGCCGGTCGGACACAATGACTGTAATGAGAGGATGGTCCCTGCTTTGGCATCGCCTGTTTCGGGCACAATGACTGGAACGAGATCCCTGCTTTGGCATCGCCTGTTTCGGGCACAATGACTGGAATGAGATCCCTGCTTTGGCATCGCCTGTTTCGGGCACAATGACTGGAATGCGAGGATGATCCCTAGGCGGTCGCATCGCCGCAGTCGCGCCTGGAAACACCTGGCGATGAGTGTTGCGGCGACGACGATCGGGCCAAAATGTCTGCCGCCCCGCCGCAGTCGCGCCGGCAAAACCACGTGTCACAGGCGAAACGCAACACGCGTAATCTACAAAAACAAAAGCTGAATAGTGATCTGACCTTCTTTGGTCCTGAATTGAAATGAATTCTGTGTTTTTACGAGCCAAAGCCACGATTTCATTTTGGGGCACGCCGTACTGGGGGACTCCGCATTAACTCTGACCACCAGGGGTTCTTTAACGTGCCCCCGATGCACGGGACATGGGCGTTGGGCGCAGCACGGCGGCGACGACAGGACACCGAAGTCGAGAGCTAAGGGAGATTGCGAGACACATCGCAAAGCCATAAAGCTCCTTGCCAATACGCGACTGAGCTTAAGGTCTTGGGTTCGTTCCTGGCCGCGACAGCCGCATTTGCTACTGAGGCACAATGCTAAAGAAAGAAGCTCGTTTACGATGATTTGGGCGCACGTTAAAGAAGCACAGGTTGACAAAATTAACGCGGTGCCCTCCACTATGGCGTCCCTCCTAGCCCAATGTCCAGCTTCTGGACGACGCAGTTGTTGTGGTTTAGTTGTGGTCACTGCGACCGTCTAGTCGAAAAAAAAAGACAGACGCATTTGGAGCCTGTACGGGTTCCTCAGTCACACAACGTCCCTGCGATTTTCTTTCTTGTTTTTTTTTTTCACCTAGACTTGCTCAGTGACCGCAACTATACTTCACCGTGTGACCTGACCAGACGAATTTTCGTCGAACTTCCGACTACGTCTGCTACATCTTCGAGACCACTAACCCCCGAATTTAAGTGATTTTTTTTCTGTTCGCGCTTATACATCTATGCTGAAGTAAATTCGGTTCGGTTCGACAGGCTAGGCTTACTCACGCTGCACACAATTACGGGGACGTTATCTTTCGGATGTTTCCCTGCTCGCGTGTTTTCCGCGGGCGGCACCATACGACAGCGAGGAAAGGAAGCGGAACTGAACGATCTGGTCACGTGAAGCCGTTCCGGCACGCTCGCGCTGGGGCCCCCTGTAGGAAGCACCGGCCTCACCGGGCGGTGGCGTGCTTCCGTTGACCGCTGCGCATCGCAGACTACTGTACGCGCAACGGTCTACGACTCTCGCAGCGGCCAGTGCCGGCTGACGGACACTGTCCGGGTATCTGGTGCGAGACGTCGCTCGCCAGAGGGGGCCGACCACGAAGAACGATGCACCCCTGCTTCGCGTACGCCTTTTCGGCGCAGTGGGGCCCGAGAGTTCTCGAACCGCCCACGGCCAATAGCGATCTGTTTACCACCGAGACATTGTCTAATTGATAAGTTTACGCCATGTTAATGTCGCGTTAAGCTTGCCGGCCCTCGAGCGAGATAAGTTTTGCCTTCTCCAACCAGGCTACCATTGTTTTCTCGGTGCCTTAATGTCCTCCTTGCGTTTGTTATCATTTATCTCTTGGCTCGTGGCGAAAAAGCGTTTTCGAGGTCTCCCTTTTGACAGCTCGCTTCCCGTACGTTATGTTGCTTACCTTCACACGTGAACCCAGTTCTTGCTTTTCTGCGCGTTTGCGATGCGTTGCTGTTCTGTGGTCCACTTCGGGCTGGTCAAGTTGCTCGCGGTCAACTTGTTTCCGATACCACCATTTCAAAAAGTTTTTGTTATTGTCATTAGAATTCATTCATTCATTAAAATTGAACAGATCAAACATCGATGCTAGAACCTGCGAAAAGCGAAACTATTGTGACGCGTTCAATTAAATTCTGCAAAACTAAATTCGATGCGTACAATCGTTTTCGCAGTCATTCTACGCAACGCGTAAAATCCCGTAACGTTTCCTTTTATGCACTACAGTGTTCATGAGCATGTGCCGAAATGCAAACACCAGATCAAGCGGTTACAAGCTGCGAAACGCGTCTACGCAGTGACGTCACCAGAACGGAGGCTAAGTTTGACGTCTGTCGAGCGAAGAGCGCTGAGGAGAGGTGCACACCGAGAGAAAGCCCGACGTGAAAGAGCGTGGTGTAAGCTTCGCTATTATTCGACCGTTTTGTCTCTGCTTCTTTGGCCTAATGAAAACTGGCGCGCGCGGGAGGTGTGACCTGGAAAGCTTACGTTCAATACTGTGGCCTTCAATACTATTGGCTGTGGTACCTTGCTGCTGCGGACGCGCAGCACAGCCCAAACAATCAGAACTTCAACAGCAGACGACATGGGCATCTCGAGCAGACGAATTAGACATCTCCACTAGATGGGCTCGTGCAGAATGCCTCCCCTGTTGTGTGTGATTTCGTTTCCCTAACACCGACTCCTCTACCCCTACGTCAGGCTCAGTGCAGCTCTCACGGTGCTCAAACCAATGCAGACAACACGCACTCCCCCCCCCCCCTCCTGTTCAATGCCCACGCGAAAAAAATTATGGATGACGTCACCGAAGGACCGCCGTTCCGGCCGTAAGGCCAACCGACGCCGTCGCGTGAGTTCCGTAAGATCTGGTCGTCTGGACCGTCCGGCGTTAGGGCTACAGCCGAGGCGCGTGCACGCACGCATGGGCACACGCATGCGCACACGCTTGGACTTGCGTAACGCCCTCGTTACCCCGCAAATCGCCGACGACGTGCACAGCCGACCGCGCACCGCATCTCGTTGTTTTCCGAGCAGAGCGCGCGGTCACTTCCTGGCTGTTTTTTTTTTTTCGTGTAATAACGGCGCCTTTTTCCTGTCGGCCAGCCCAGTACATAACCAACGCAAGACCACCTCTTCCAAGAAAAAGAAGCGATAAGTAAAAGAAAGACGAACGTTTCTCCGCTGACGCTGTCCAGAGAAAACGGAAGGAAGGTTTCGTACGGGGGTCCCGTCTGGAGGCCTGCAGGATTGCGAACACGCGGGACACGTTTCCGCGTCGGCGCCTTGACCAGACCGTTCGATGCGCTTCGGTTCGGCGCGCGCCTTTCATGTTACACGCCCCGTGCCCTTCCATCGCAAGGCACTGTCCATAAAGCGTAAAGCTTTGGGTTTGGGGACGGGACTGCCGCGTATGGGCGATACTGCGCGGTGTTTCTGCCGCGCACGGTTGGCGCTTTGCTTTCTCGAGTGATCCGCTGAAGTTGCTGGAGTATTTAGTCCCAGAACAACGATTTTAAAAAAAATCAAGAAAAAAAGAAACGCCGCTTGCCTGAAAATGTCCCCGCTACTCTCTCAAGCGCAAGCGAACGCTTTGTAAAAGCGCTTATTTTAGACAGCTCATATTTAGGCGGCTCCCGTTTTGCCAAGACGGCGTCGTAGGAAGGTTCGTTTATTTTCCTTGTATGGTACGTAGCTATTTTTTTTCTTCTTTATTTGCATCTTTACAATCACCAGGAGAACATTATTTCAGTGGGCTAAGGTACGAACGCAGTTTGTTTAGGAGTGGAGCAAAACGAAATATATAAAAGAAAAGGAAGTTACGAGCGGCGTTGCAAAGTAGACACTATAGTTAAAGTAATTTTTCGTTAATTTTCGCCTTTCGGTAGCCGACTTGCTTCGGATCGCTCCGACGGTATTCAGTGGAAGCACGGCTCAAGCCTCGTTTTCAAGCGAACGAGGCATTCAGAAGAGTCAGTAGGCGTTGTACATGCTTTGTCGATAAATACTTTGTAGATAAATGTTTAAAAAAGAGCGCAAGCTAACTGCGCAAGATACAGTGTTCGGCGTAATTAATAAAGGAAAAAATCCGACATCCACCAGTTCGTAGCATTGCTACGAACGGGTGGATGTCTGATTTTTCCTTCCGCAGGACTACTACGTCAGTGTTCGGTGTAACGCTGAAAATTAACAAAAATCATGCGGCACGCATCTTAACAGTTTGCTGTCGGTGACTAATATTACCATTACAGAAGTGGTTAAAAGTTAGCGTTGGGGAAGGATGTCTTGCTGCTATACGCCAGACACCCGGGTTCAATATCGTAGAACTGCAGATTTTTCTTCTCTCTTTTTCTAAAATTCTTTTTCTTGCCGCTCCGCTGCGGTTGTCTCATGTGGCAAAAATATAATTTTTCTTTTTTCATCACTCACTTAGAGCGGACAAGGGCAAGATGACAGCAAGCAGTTCGACTTCACTACCGCCTGACAGCCGCGTTCATTGGACCGCCATATTAAAGCGAAAGCTTTACTGGCCGCGAACTTGCGATTTCGCCGTGGCCGTGCTCCGAGGAGGCACATCACGTCACACCGCGTTCCTCGTCGCACCGCGTTTCTCGTCGTTGCGCTCGCCTCCGCTCGCTTCGCCAGCTGCGTCGCATGCCTGGTAACATGTCGGAGGATTGAAAAGGGGAGCTCGCGTGCGCCGCAACCACAGTTGAGGCGGCAGTATGGACGCGGACCATCTTGATAGGCAGGAGGAGGCCTGGAATCGGCATCGGAACGAGATGAAGAGGAAACGAATCGCCCAGGAAACAGACGAACAGCGCGCCGAACGACTGGCTAAACGCCGCAACATAGTTAGACAACCAGACTAATCTAGACTTGCAATCAAGATTAATCATGGTTAACCATGCTATACCTTAGCTTTCGTTACGTATATTCTGGCATAGCCGAGCTAAGCTACTGCCAATTTTTTTTCAGGCTATAGGTACGTTTATTGCGCTGTTTTCGAATAAAACGAAAAAAGAACAATGCAGTGACGATTTAGCGATAAATACATTAACTTTCACTTGTTTGTGGCCCAGGATGGATAATTTACTCGTAAGCGTTGCAGCGCGATGACTAAGCGTGGACCAGGCAAGTGAAAACAAGAAGGTCTCACCCAACACGTCTTGCCTCTTCGAGAAGCCAAGTGCAACTGACGGTGGTCCCGAGCTGATCACCCGTTAGTTGCACAATACTAATTTTATATTTTTATATATATATATATATATATATATATATATATATATATATATATATATATATATATATATATATACTTCATACACTTCATACACTTCCCCACACTTTGTTTTCTCACTAACGCATTAACTTGGTATCGTACCCGGTTGCAGGTATCGAAGGTTTTACTTCAGTGCTGATATTGGGCACTTCAAGCCACTTCTGTACTTCTATAATATCATTATTTGACTGCAAATCATTGCGGATTATGCCACATTACCTTTTGTTGCGTTTGGATTTTCGGAAGGTCAATACTTGTGCACTTTAGGCAGATTCTATTCAACCCTTTTACCTATAACGTATTTAACGCCTACTGCCATTTAAATAACTATTTTTTCGACAGGAAGCATGCCCCCGGCCACGCTGATACTGACAGCCATCTAATCGGGCTACTGTACATAGGCTCTCCTTCTTGTCTAAGGAGAATCTTAACTATAACACATGTGATAGCAGCAAGGTATGCGTGTATGATGGACAGCTCTGTACGTATTGTAATCACCGTCCTCCAAGGCAGTGAGAAGCGACACTGGATACGGCTTTGCGGTAGCGCTATCTTCTTATCGATCCACCGTATCGATAAGATGTACTGAGAACGTCGGACGTACCTGTAAAGAAATATTAAAGGGTCCGGTGGACGCATATCTAATGAATGTACGCACGTGCGTCCGACGTATATCCATATGCAGTTTGCTTAAGAATACGTTCGCCTTCGGCTGCAAATGAGTTGGTGACCAAGATACAAGCAATTTTCGTAAATTGCTGAGGGAGGCTTGTCCAATCTTCCTAGTTTTCCTGTCGATTGTATACAAATCGGGAGCTTTTTTTCGAAATGAATGAAATCCACTTAAACGAAAAAAATGTTATCAGACAGAAATGCAATGCTATAACCGCAATTATATGATATGTGTTGCGCGCAGGTGTTTGCAACTTTACAGCCACAACTAATGAAAAATTGTGCAGCAGATTTGACCAATATTAGCATGTCAAGTAGGGATTTTACTATTTTTGATCTGAAACACTCGATCTGACGCGGTTTTGGTCAGAAAACATTATTTAAAACGGCTTTCAAAACAGTTTTATGTTATTTTAGTGGAAAAGCTATTAGAACATTGGCACCTAGGGGCACTGCTATGCTTCATGAACACTGGGAATAATATTTGGACAAAGCAAATTCGTTTGCTTAAAAGCATAGGGAGCCTCCTTTGTAATGCCTCGCAACATATTTTTCTTGAGCAACATTGAAGGCTGTAACAAAATCAGGAACACCACTTGCAAACAGTGCCTCGATCAGATAGACTGTGTGGTGAGCGCTCCCCTATAGACGGACTGAATTTGATTTATTTTCATCCGTACATCAGCTCACTTTTGATCAAAACTGTGGTCTTCGCACATGGTTCCTTTGCCTTATTTGACCCATTTCATTGTGTTACTTTTTCTAAAGAAATGCTGCCTAGTTTTTCTTGTCATTACAGCTCTATGTCACATAGTCTCGATTTCTGTATTCGGGTCATTTCGAAGAAAATAACTAACCGCACAAATGTGTGGTGTGTGCGCTAGTGTTCCTAGGCGCGCGTTGTCGGTCATATTGGTTCTTCACTTCTTTTTACTACTATTTGACCTTTCCTAGTGTAGGACAGAAAACCGAGTGCATAAACAATCGACGACGATTGTCAGAGTAAGCGAAAAGCCCGAATTAACGAACGGAAGAAACAAAGAAAAAAAAACGAAATCTTTTTTTCCTAGAACGACCATCGATTAACCACGAAAACGGTCGAAAGAGCCCCAAAAAATACATTCATTTTAAACTGTAAAGTGGGCTTGCCCTGCCCGCTCCGTCACACCTCAGCGGAGTTGTCGTCATCATGTTAACTCAACCCCGGCTATGTAGTAAAGAAAAAATCATGCAGCACCCAACGCACCATGTTGGAATATATATAAATAAAACCTATATTATATGTTCAATTATTATGCTGGATTTTCTTTCGCATATTGCGCAGTACGGATGTGTGCTTGCTTTGACGGTCAGCGTACACCGGAGCTTAGAGCACACATAAACGTTTACTAGAGCTAGCATTCGGCTCACATATAAGCGTCGTATATAAATCTACAAATATATCGGCAAAGATACCGACCGACCCAGGAGCAGACAACAGTAGCCCTGCGAAACCACTAGGGTATAGGCAAAGAGAGGTTCACTGCTAAAAGAAAGTGTCGTCAAGAATGCAGCGTATGTAAATGTCAACTGAAACATCATTGCATTTTTAAGCAGAGACACCGAGAACATATTTCTCGAAACTAAGCAAAAAAATGTTATTGGTGAATGGAAATCTCATAACTCGATTTCATTACTGTTCGGCGCCAATACCGCAATTCGGGAATGCGCTCTCAAGTGAGTATCTAAAATCGATTAGTGCGGCTGTTTTAAGATGGCCTAACACCATCTGCGGTTTACTGTGGACTGCATGGAATGTGCGCCTCTTCAAGTGCTCCAGCAGACTTGGCAGCCCTGCGCTGTGTACCGCGGGAGAGAGGTTTCAATCAGTCTTTCTCCACTCAAAACCACTACGCCTTGCTTGTTGCATCGTTAAAAAGAAAGGACATCATCTGAGTGTCCGCAGTACAAAACAACGAAAGCTTCTGTTTATTACTGTCTTGTTGAGTGACCCACAACGCGTCACTGGCAGCGAGAGATCTCTCTCAGCTATTTGATAAATACCCCGTGAAGACTAGTTCAGATGCATTTTTTGAGTTCCCTTACTTGTTCGTGCTAGCTGTGTGCTTGTAGTCGTAGGATGTTTTTTTTTCTTTACTTCTATTTCCCTATTTTCTCCATGATTCACGGACTGCTCTGGCAGTGTATCACCATTTTCTGCAAGCCCTCTGTCGGTAGTTTGCATCTTCACCATCATTATTTCCTTTCTTGTCTGATATCCCACCTTTTCTGCGGCCATACTTGCCTTTGCTTTATGTTTCTAAAATTGAATAGGAAGATCACCAAGTGTATATTTATGATATCTATACCGCATGCACATTTTTCGTGCTTGAAGCTGTATGTGAAAATAAATAAATAAAAAAAACATACGCGTGTGCACGCGTCAACAAAACAAGCACAGAGTACTCGGTGCCTGTGTCGCAGAGAAGTCGTAATCGATGTACACGGTTAATATCAGGCGTGCATGTATATACCATCTGTGGACGACACACTCTGTCACGCATCGGTTCCCCCCGTTCTCCACTCGCTGTCTTGTCGGAGGCCATCCACGGCCGCGACCAAGGCTCTTTTGCACGCGTGACTCACGCCCTTTAATGAGTGAGGCGTCTTTCACAAGCCGCGGCGGCCTCTGTATTCTCTCGCACACGTCGACGCCGTTTGTCCCGTGCAGTATACATTCCTTCCTCGCCTTGTTTGAAGCCGTCCGCAAGGATGACTCGTGGGTTTATTGTTCTCACAATATTGTGCTCGACTTTCCTCTATAGGCCCCGCCGAGTTGACTTAGTGGTTGCCGCGTTCTGCTTGCTGCTGACGCTGAGCGTAAGGTCCCGGGCTCGTATCCTCGCCGCCGCGGCAGCCGCATTCCAGCATGGGTGAAATGTCAAAAAACCAAAACAAACAAAACTCGTACATTAAAGACGATGAAAGTGCGCATAAGCGAGCTCTCTCATACCCCTACGGAAGAAGTCTGCGGGTTGCCTGTTTTTGCCACTGGCCGAAGTGTACCGAAGACAATGAAAACGCTTCAGTATGTACGGTGCATATTCCTACGCTGTACCCGAACCTTATTCATATGCTTCACTATAACCGAACGATAAGTTATTGGAAATGAAAGTGGATGAAAAAACAACCTTTTTCATCCACTTTCATTTCCAATAATTTATCGTTTCTTTATTTCATTTATTAAGCACAAGTAATTTCCCCTATGTTGTCCTTGGTGTCAGTGTTTGTTGGCTTGTTATGATATCACTAATAAACATCGGTCCCTCGGTTAACCCCCTTTCTTCTAGTTTATTGCATAACGAGGGTCTCGAATACGGCAACACTGATGCCTTCGGGTATCATGTGTGGGTTTATTCACCAGTTGCCTTCACCCAAAAAAGATCACGTTCTCGTGACGCCTGCGGCAGAAAGGACGTTCCACGTCCGCCGCCAAGGTCTGTGAGTGGTGGCGCTAGCTAACACTCCCAGGGTTCTACTAGGACACATAAATAACCAAAAAATGGACGGGGAACAGGCGCCGCGGTAGCTGAATTGGTAGAGTATCGCACGCGAAATGCGAAGGTTGTGGGTTCAGTTCCCACCTTTGGCAAGTTGTTTTTTCATGCACTTTCATTTCGAATGATTTATCGTTTCTTTATTTCATTTATCATGCAGAAGTAATTTGCCCTATGTTGTCCTTGGTATCAGTGTTTGCATCAGTATTGCACTTCGTACTCTGCTGCGTCCATCTGGTTACGTGCTGTGTCCTCGTTTCCATTACTGACATTATCACGGTGCGCCAGGTAAGACGAGCGTTTTTTGTTTTGTTTTAACTTACAAGCTTACAAGCTCCGCTGACCTAACATCCAGTTCTTAACGGCACTGGACGTACTAAACATAACTGCGCAAACTGATGCCAAATGGGTTTCGTGGAAACATTATACTTCTAGACTTTGTTCATAAATCGGAAATATGCGCTGTACGACTCGCAGGTGTTCTTTTTTCCTCGAATATGCGTATTCGATTCAAAGATTTCGCTATTCGAACACTCCTATAGGAATTTCCTTTATTTACACCATAAAAAAGGGAGTTGTTCGCGGGTGCATTAGACGCAAGCTAACCCCTCGAGTCATGAGCGAGAATTGTTGTACGCCGACGCGCGCACATACTAATGGCTTACATTTTTTTGTTGTTGATAAACTCGTTTCTTGCAGCACCCCACCACTGTAGCTCAGTGGCTATAACGTTGCGCTGCTGAGCTCAAGGTCGCGGACTCAATCTCGGGCGCGTTGGCCGCATTTCGATGGGGGAAGAAATTAAAAAAAAAACTCGTGTTCTTAAGAGTTCGTTGCACGTTAAAGAATCCCAGGTGGTCAATATTAAAACGGAGCCCCTCACTATGGCGTGCCTCATAATGAAATCGTGTTTTTGGCACGCAAAACCCCATAATTCAATTCCAGAATTAAACGTTTTGCAGCATTATTAGATGCTAGTCTTATTTGGCACAGGTCGTTCTCTCTCTCTCTCTCTCTAAGTACAGATAACGTGTATGTACTTCCAACTCTGTATCGCGCTGTTAATCTGTAGCTTCGCTCTTAGTGACGCTTTCTTTTCTTTTTTGGTTTACAGCGTGAAATTTTTTTCGTTAATATTTCTTTCTATATTGTTTCTTACTGTTGTTGTTGAGGGCTTCGTATTTTAGCTACAATTTCGGAATAGCTAGCTGTTTAGTAGCCGAACATCCCCTTTTGTCGCACGTAATAAGCAACAACCACTACTGTAAGCTTATCTTTGCGAAAACGTGTACGCGCGTAGGTTTACGAGTCTGTAATGGCGTAGGTTTGTTTGTGAAGCCGCTAAGCAGTGATTCAGAATAAACACTGGGACGGGTTTTCTAAAGGAAGTTTGTCACAGACTAGTTTAGCAGCACTTTTCGCGGTAGCGAAGGCTATATAATTTTGTCGCCAATTTGTTGGGCCGGTCTCTTTTTCGAGCTAAATGTGTCACCTGCAGGCTGTACGTGGTTTGAAACGACAGACCTTGAGAGCCGGGCCATGATTCCACAAAGCAATTATTGCAAGACAGTCGCGTGTTATAACTATCAACATGACGTCATCCTAGTGGACCGAAAAAGCCGAAGATTTACGTGCTTTTCCTTGAGGCCACTTTATCTCTGTTTACGGCAAGCAGGCGAGCTGACACACAGTCATCAAAAAGGACTGATATTTCATGCAGACATAACGCGATATGAAATATCGTAACCAATGTGCGAACATTATGTGAGGGCAGAACGAAATCCTATGTGGAAGCTTACGATTCTATCTAGAATCTTTTTAATTTCAGCTTTCGTTAGCATTCAGGCTTCCAACGTATCACAAGAAATCTAACGGACACTTCTAAAACAGTTACATTAATATGCTCTTTGCAGATTTATAGAAGATTCTTACCACTACAATCAGCAAGCAAACATATGGTTTATTATTCTACAAAGTGAGGAAATTGTAAATAACATACAAAATTAAAGGAGGACCAGGCACGCGCTCTTGGATTATGACCTTCTATTATGACCTTCTATTGCGTAATGACCACTCATAGAACGGATTTCTCAGGGAATACGTATCATTGCGAATAGCTGTAGGCCATCTGCGATCAAGCTTCTCATACGCAGCCATAAGTCTTATGATGATGAAAAATGTTAATCTTCACAAGGATCGCACACACTTCCGACAGTTTCGAGGTAATACGGCGTGTGCATAAAGTTTAAACACGCATGACTATTTCAGTTTACACTCCTGATGAATATGGAGTAGTTTGCTGAATTCTATAATGCGAAAATTTTGGCTATCATCAACTTTTTCATTCAATACGCCTCCTATAATCATGAACCTTATGAATATTGCCTTCGCATGCAGCGCTCAAGTGCAGCTCACCATAGAGTGTGTGCCTGCACTCCTTTCCGTAACAATTTCATTCAATGTTGTGGCAGAAGACGTGACAAAGCTTTAAATAATTATTGCGCTGCTTTCGGTACCGCATATTTAGAGCGTATATTTACGTCCTCAGACTAACTAGCCCAAACAAGTGTGTTACTTACATGTATTTTGAGACACCGAACTTCCACACTGCTGTCGTTCCGCCTCATCTTCGCGTATGTCTTCTGAACTACATCGTTACTCTGTGGTGCTCTGAACTGTGTTTCGTGTACGTCTGCTCTCGTAACTGCTCAGGGCGACGTATTTACGCGTCACAAATTACGTTTCAATGAACTGACCAATAAGTGGAGGAAGGAGGCAACTGACACTTTTGTCAATCAATGAATCATGCGTTGAAAGCTTGTGACAGCAGGGAAAAGAAAAACCTGCTGTTTCCCTGACTGACCACACCGAAGCGTCCTTGTTGCGGGGTAAGGCCCTCCTGTTTGTCTTCTGCAACAAGAACCACAATGGTGACTCAGTTGCTGTGTCGCTCTGCTGTTGAGCACTAGGTCACGGGTACGAGTCCAGGCCGCAGCGGCGTCATTGTCACCGAGGGGGAATGTGAAAACACTCCGGTAGCCTACGTAGATTTAGCTGCGCGTAAAAAAATGGTGCAAGAATAATCTCGAACCCTCCACTGTGGCGCACAACACAATTTCTTTCCGGCAACAACTATCTGCATCCGTAAGAACTTTCTAAGTTTGTTTCAAGCGCATTGATGACAAGGACAAGGGAGTGGACACGCACAAGCGCTTGTTTCTTACCAACAAGGAGGTACGTCAGCGCTTGACAAAAAAAACAAACAAGAAAAGATTGTTGCAGCTGCCAAACAACCTTAGCTCGGCTTTGTCTACGGCCAGAAATCGTAGCTTCAGCGCAACTCACTGCAGTGGCTATGCCACAAACACAAACTCATTCCTGAGACTTCTCGTAGGAGTCCCTTCGCTGCTTTCGTACGTAAGCGGCCATAATCAAATTCCAAACTCTCGGCCGTCCAGTATCGGCACCCCGGGCAAATGGAGGCGAACGCCGGCAAGACGGCACGGCGCCTGGAGTTAACGGGCAACGCCACAGCAGTTGGGCGAGCGGGTCCAAGGTCTGAAACACTGATACATTCCAGTGCAGCGTTTTTTGTTTTCGCTCTATAGCCTGTTCTGGCGGCTACGAGTCGGCGATGCCGCACGGTAACACCGCACGCGGCGCCCTGCATTGTGCTTTATTTTACGTCCTCGCTACCAGACGGGCTCCGCCGTCTGCTAATGGCTGCCCTCGGTCGTTCCGCTTGATTGGCCAAGCGCAAAGTGACGTCACGCCTCAGGTGTCTTTAGGAAACGAGCGAGGCGCTCAGCGACGGGTGGGTTTTCTTTGGTCAGCGCACGTCGCACGCTGTTATTACGCTTTCGTTTTTTCGTTTTTGTTCGTTTGTTTCTTCTTTCGTTCTGTCTTGGAGTCAGCCGCTTTTTGAGAGCTCTTCTTTCGTGAGCGGATCTTTCTGGAGCGTGAAGCTTCGGCTCGGGACAGTCGACAGTCTGGCTTTGAAAGAATGGGAGGTATCGGAACGAAACTGTTGCGAAGAGCAGTAGGTGACTGTGACTTCGGTTGGCTTTCTTTCTTTCTTTCTTTCTTTCTTTCTTTCTTTCTTTCTTTCTTTCTTTCTTTCTTTCTTTCTTTCTTTCTTTCTGTTGCGCTTTTACCATACAACTGGAACTGCAACCTAAACTGATCACTGGCTTAAAGCAAAAAAAGAAAACGGGGATCGGCAAGACGCATGTGAACGAGAACGAATTGGCGCCTACGTACACCTTCCTTCCCGTATGTGGTCCCCTTTATTTTGAGCTTAGAATCTGTAAACAAGTCGCACCAGTGACGCCGAAGCTGAACCCAAAACCCATTTACCGTTTCAGTGATGAACTGGGTGAAACGGCTCAAGCTCGTCTTTACCGTTTTCGTACCGTGAAGTTTACGAGACGTTAGCGAAGGGTCCGCTTCGCTCCTTCCACTCTGTCCTGCAGTTCAATAGAGGCAATCGATGTTGCCAGTCCTTGTAGGAAGAACATCCACACGTTCTTATTTCCAGTCACTGTGCATGCTATACGGGCAAAGTATCCTGCTACTGCGTCATTGATAGAGAGAAGCGTGTTGTCAGTAAAGCGATAAGAGAACCAACACTAACGTGGCGTGCTCGAAGAAGATGGCGATCGATTTCACTGCAGTATGAGTTACCTGCGCAGTAAGGCTTTACGTAGTGTAAATGTGGTGGAACTAAGGGGCTGTGTTGCACTGGACGACGTGTACGGACCACACCTTAGTCTAACATCCGAGTTTATTCGGCGTGCTGACACATTTTGTTGGGAGACAAAGTAACGTGCGAGTCCGGCGAGTTTCTCGCGTACATTTTTCTATGTCCCACCATTTTAGCGTAGTTTGACCGCACGATCTTAATGCGTGATAAGTTCTCGTCTTCCCTGAACTCTTTATTGATCACTATCTTCGCCAGTTCAAAATAACAAACTCCACCTTCACTCTATTGGTGCCAATATATCCCCAATATATTGTCATGTTGCCGGCCTCGTTTGCTTTTCTTGATAGAACTATCTCCGCAAACAAAGAAGCTGTGAATTATAGCCGTAGTCGTGTTCTGTTGCACTCTGAGCATATAGAGCTCTTCCAGTGCCACCTAACTGGTGACGCCGGCGTAAAGAATGGCAAATCAGACGACTTGGAACGCGTCCGCACAAGAAAGAACACAAACAGAAAGAAAGCGACAAGCTCTGGTGTAGAAGAGGAACACAGCATACAATTCTGCCCGGTACAGAGCGCAAGCAAAAAAGAAAGAAAAGGGTTCCTATAAGTGGCAACAACTAGTAGCAAACATATACAGGGTGTTTCAGCGAACACTTTGAAAAATCTTTACAGGTTGCCTGTGGCAGGTATCACAATTCTAGTTCATGAGCTGGTCTACACGAAGCAGCGCACTATATTTGGACAAATAAATTGAGATGGAAAAGTCGACCAATTAGTAAAGTTTCACGAATGAAGCTTTTAAATAATTACATTATGGCCCACATTGCAATTTACAAATTCTATCCGCGGAGTTCGCAAAGCGGATCCACTTGGAACGAATTTCTAAGATGACACCAGTTTCGAGATATAAATTCCCGAACTCTGCGGAGAAATACATCGGCGTTCCAGTTACTTGTGTGCATCAGTGCATGAAATGACATTTTCTGAACAGATTAACTGGAACGCCAATGCATTTATCCGCAAAGTTCGGGAATTTATATGCCGAAACTGGTGTCGTCCTGAGAATTTGTTCCAAATGAATCCGCCTTGCGAAGTCCACTGCTAGAATTTGTAAATTGCAATATTGGTCATTAACTAATTTTCCAGAAAGTTAATTAGTGGATTCTTGTTAATTAGCCGATTTTGCATTTCATTTTTTTGTGCAAATAGTATCCGCCGCTTCGAGTAGACCAGTTCATAAACTATAATTGAGCTTTCTGCCACAGGCAACCTTTAAAAAATTTTGGAAGTGTTCGCTGAAACATCCTGTATAGTTTGCGATGAACCGTTCCATGAAGCTTTATTTGGATATGAAATAGACCATTTTGGTGTAAGTATACTGGTACGTTGTCTTAAAACAATCGGCTTCGCGGGATGTTATGCTTGATCTCAGCCGTGAAAGTAGATGGGAAGCGCTATATGTAAAATTGTCCAGAGCCCACATGTCTACCCAAGGCACCAGACACATAAGCAAACACAAGTTCTCTTCCAGGAACCTGTAAGCAGCAGAAAAAGCAGCGCAAGAGACCAATCCTTCTATTTGAGCCACTTTCTCTTATCTAAACTCCGGCAAATGCTACATAAGAATATAAAAGAAGCTAGAGAAATTATACATAACACGTCGCCAATGTAATAAAAGTGGAAGAATACACTGCGCACGCGAAATACAGGAAACCGAAATGTCGAAGAAAGTGTAAGTGATAGCACGTGATAAGATTCCACCCCCACGAACACTCGGTTAGCTTAAGCCACGCACTAGAACCATGTCTCTCACTCACTGCGCCGTCGCCTTACTCGTTCTGTAAGTGCGGAAGCCATGGGTGATACGAGTGGCATGGAAACAAGGCATATGAATCGCAGAAAATTACGGAAAGATAATTAAATTACCTTAGAGGCCTACATTGTTAAACCTTAACGTGGCTCACGGTTCAAAATCGTGCAGGAAACATCGTAACTCGAACCATATACAAGCCGTGTTCGAGAGAACTCAGCATGGCATGGCTATGGTCAATGACACAAAGATGTCTTTTTTTGTTTTAATATGAAGACGCTGCTCATACCGTCCAGATGAACTTGACAGCAGCCAAGAGCGAAGGTCGCGTCTAACTTTTTTCAGTAACAAAATTCTAGTTGGAAACACAGAGCAACAATTATTACCTGCTTTGAAAGGTGGTGGTTTACCAAGGTCAACACCGCTACCCGAAACTGTGCTCCACAGCACCCCCCTCTCTTTTTTGTTCCCTAGACTCTTTCTCCCAGTGCAGGGTAGCAAATCGGTCGTGCGTCTGCTTAACGTCCCTGCCTTTCCTCTCTTCTGTTTCTCTCTCTCTCTCTCTTAAGGGGTAAGATTGAATTGTTCAATGAAAACGAATGAAGTTCTTTTTGGGCGACCCTTTCTGGCGAACAAAACGCGAAGACAGCTGCGACACACGACGCGAATTTAAGTTGCACGAAAGGTACTTTAGTAGCTATATCTATGTCAAACTCTGACGTCATATATTTCGGTCTACACAAGCTGGTCAGGATTATTTTACAGTTTTCAACTAAGATTTCATTAAACACAGGTGTAGTTTGATCTTGCTGTCGTGCACAGTAAAAAAAAATTGCAGCCTTGAGTGCAATAGTGTGAGGCATGGGGAGAATCGGCACCGTTATGGGTGCGAACATTTTCTTACTGTGCAATACGTGCCGTTGGAGGAGTCCCTGTGAGCCTTGCATGGCGCGGTAAACTTTCGCGACGCCGAAGACACGCCCGTTAGGTAGAGTAACCGCCCTGTTTCCTCTCGGGAACATGGAACAACGAGGCTCGCAAACCAGTCGCTTTATCAGTGTTTGTGAAGGCGAGCGCGCGGCCAGCCGCGCGGAAACAAGCTTTTTTTTCAAGTAGATAACAAAATGGCGACGGAATGAGCGTTCTTCGAGGGGCCTTGCGCCGCCATTTTGTGGCCGGTGACAATGAACGCTTGATGGCGCCTCTCTTTACGGCGTCTCGGCGCGTGCCCCTGTCACGCCAGTCGTGAAGAGAAAAAAGAAAGAATACCGAGAGAAATGTTGCCGCAGGAGGGTTTTGTATACGGCGGCTCGACAAAAGAGTTTCCTGCCGCAAAAGGTCGCGCCTCCGTTGCTGGGTGTTCCGGAGCGTCGGCTTCCATCTCTAACTCGCCTTCGCCACTCAAAATGAGCGAAATGCAGACGAGAAGTGTACAGTTGAACAGTACGAAGAATAGTTGAGAACGCAGTGAGTGTCTTTGAAGAAGCTCACACCGAACAAGAGAGAGAGAGAGAGAGAGAGAGGGTCTCAAAGGAAAATCGGAGGGACGGGGTTTGCGTGGTAGGCGTGTAGTAACACGCCTACCGTGTTACTACAGGTGAAAACAGATGTGAAACGCAATGATACAAACAATACACGCCGTGCACGTAACAGACACACGATATACAAGAAACACATCGCAAGATTTATAACATACAACGCATTCATGGCCGAGTGGGTAGGCCGACTTACGCAAAGGAAAGGGGTTTGAAAAACTATTCAAAAAGAAAATAGCATTTCTTTGCGCAACTTGAAATCCGCGTTTTTTTCTGAACAAGAATTGTTTATTTGACTCAGTGCGACTTCATTTTCCCGAAAAGTGACACATTCTGTAACCTATACGGCGGTCTTGCGTCGCCCCCCCCTTTCCTACCCTTCGGCCAAATGTAGCCGTGGGCAGCTAAGGATGCTCCGAAACAGCGGAACCTAATTGTCTTGCGGATTTAGGGCGAATAAAACAGTTGGTCTGGCAAGAACGTAAATTAAAGAAAGAAAGCAAAGGAATCAACTTTATGACGGGAACTACATATCTTGTCGGGGACGTCTGAACGATGCCTTCATTGACAAGCTCCACAACTACTGTGGTGTGGCCATTAGAAGAAACACAGGCAGTTTGGAGCACTTGAGAAAGCCTGTCTGGGCCACATATTTTCCCATAGCATCAAGGGATACTAACCCATCTCACGACCTTTGCCCGAAAGACATACACCTTTTGGAGGTATGTATAATTAAAATTTTCACCCAGCGCAAATTCTACAAAGCCCATTTGAATGGTGCACCGTATGTTCATAAGGAACACCTTCCAGCAGCTAGCCTAGCCCGAACTACTTGCTAAATGCCTCTATGAGAAAACTCGAACCACAACGAGTCTTTCAACAACGCCATGTGGCAGCAGGCTTTAAAGAATGTATCCCTTGGAAAATAAAACACTGAACATATCCACGCTAGATACTGTGCTCACTTTTAATGGCGACGGTATAGCCCGGGTCAATGTGATCTGGAATTTCACCACGGTGCTACACAGTGCAGGGGCTACGCGACATTGACCTGCGTCGACAGTACTTCGCTGACGGGCTACACAGCAGGCGACAAGAGCTGCTCGGAAGGCAAGACGTCTAACCACAAAAATAAAAAAAGTAATTTTTGTTACGATTATCTTGCTGGTGCCTATAAAAGGTCCTTCAATTAGCTAGTTTTTTTGTTGTACTTTTGTAATAAAGGCCCTTTTTATTTTAACGCAATCGTCTTAAAAACATACTTTTTTATGCATTTGTTCCTTTATCTTACCGACTGCAGATGCTAGGGACGTAATCTTCAGCCAGTATTTAGATCACAGACTGGGGAATATATTGAAGCGGAGTTATTGTTGTGTAATGAATTACTTTTGTTCAACACGACAGTTAATGCCCATCACTGAGTGATAATTAAGTACCTGCAGCAAAAGATTAACAAAAAGGTGCATGGCAAATATCCAGTGATAAATCTGCTACAGTAAAAAGGGGAAATGCTTCTGATCGCAGCAAAAAATTAACAAGAAGGTGCATGGCAAATATCCAGTGAAAAAATCTGCTACAGTAAAAAGGGGAAATGCTTCTGATCACAACGATATCATAAGAGTTATTCTATGTAGAATGATATACATAAACATCGCCTAAAATACACGGCAAGTATAGGGCCGACCCTGTTTCCGCACGTCTTGAGCGGCCTACCGCACGCGCAGGACGTGCGGAAAACTGCACGTGTCGCACACACGCGTTCACAAATTTCGACTTCCACTCGCTCCGCCAGCACGAGCAATATACAGCCGAGCTCCTCTAGAACGAACGCCTCGACAACAAAACGACCTTTATAACGAAGGAGTAATTCTGCCCCATTCCTATTGTTAGCTTTGTGGTGCACGATCCCTACAACGAAGTGACCTGTGCAACGAATGATTTCGGATATCTGAACTTCGTTGCAAAGGCGTTCGACTGTAAACCGACATTCGTACACCTGTGTGCGACGTTAGCAGGGTGCCAGAAGTGCGTGTTGTATCCCGACCGCTAGACCCCCATAATAATAATATTTGGGGTTTTACGTGCCAAAACCACTTTCTGATTATGAGGCACGCCGTAGTGGAGGACTCCGGAAATTTTGACCACCTGGGGTTCTTTAACGTGCACCTAAATCTAAGCACACGGGTGTTTTTGCATTTCGCCCCCATCGAAATGCGGCCGCCGTGGCCGGGATTTGATCCCGCGACCTCGTGCTCAGCAGCCCAACACCATAGCCACTGAGCAACCACGGCGGGTCGCTAGACCCCCATGTGTTTATAAGACGGGTACAGGCTGGCCCCAGGTCAGGCGTCCGGCTTTTGCGCTTTAGTGCGTAGGCGCGTCTCGGTAAATAGTAAACTGAACAGTGGATATTTACTACCAGTTTGACGGCACTTATTTCAAAACTGGAGCTATAGTTTCGAAATTTGTTCGAAGTATGTGCCTCGTGAACAATTGCTACATTGACAGTGTGCCCAAAGGTAACTGTTTCAAAAGCTGACTTTTCAAATTTTGATTGAGGCATTCTCATTTCTTGAGCAAGTAAGGTTCACTTCCTCGAGTAATCCCGACCAACGCGTAGATATGCGCCACATGCCACATGCGAAAGATTCTGCAGTACCCCTTCATTACAAGATAAACGTCCGCCAAAAAGCCCAACTTGCCGCTCTCCTGCAATTCTGCTAACATACAAGAAAGAAAAGAAAGTACAATTCCGTGACAACATTCAGGAAATCTCGTACACTGTATGAGCGCCTTGCACCGAACGATTAATCACTCGAAGAATCCGTAATAATCCGAAGGAAACGGACATCAGCGCAAAGCAACACCAACGAAGCGTGGCAATATCTTCATGCGAACTACGCGCCCTCAAACGCTGCAACGGATTTAGAGGTCGCATTGCGTCGTTCCTTTTATTTAATGCCTCCCCTTACTTTCTTTTTCCGACTTCCCGCATGGCTGTCTGGGCTCTGCTTTGTCAGGCGTTCTTCGCAAGCGTGTCACTATGGGGCCGAAAATATGAAGGCTCTCCTCCTTTATCTCTTTCTTCCGGCTGGCCTTGCCCCACATCAAAAGACAAGACAGGCAGGCGCGCGCTCTCCAAAGCACACGCCCGCCTTGCCAGCATGGGGGCGAAGAAAAAACCGGAGTTTCTTAGACGGAGCAATAAACTTTCCCGGCGGAGTGGTTATGCGGGTAGCGACGGCATTATGGCGCTTTATTCATTGAGAAACGCAGTAGCGAAAGCGGGAGATGTGCTGGCAAGCACTTCTTTTTTTTTTCTTTGCGTAACGAACTTACGCAACACTGCATTCTATATTGAGTTTTCATTTCGTTAACTCATTTCTTTCTTGCTTTTGTGCTTCTCGTGAATGCTTGACTTTATAGGGCTGCTGATATTGCGGGCTTGGAAGAGCCGTAAATAATTTTACGCCGTCTGCCGCAGCGTTTCAGTGATACTCGGAAGAAAGTGAATTTGGCACAACCCTCTCTGCTCGTCATTCTTTTTTCTTTGTAAACCTTCGCTCGTTTTGATGGAGAGAAGGAGATTGCTAGCTCGTGATCGGCAAAAAACGTATTTCGGGCGGCAAGACATTACAGTGAAATATGCGGGGTAGAAGATTTATTTTGTCGAAAATTCGCTTAAGGACGTTTCTGAACGTCGCGTAGATTGCAGCTACAATTGGAGCAATCTCCTAAAACATCACCTCAGTTTGGTCAGTCCATTACGAGTTTACAAATAAAGAAAACGTCCAACAATGAACGGAGTAACCTTGAAAATAGCGTATACGCGCCTGATGAGTTCTTGATGCCATTTTTTTCTGGGAAAGGCGGCAACGCTATTAAGGCCAACAGCATCGCTGTGTCCATCAGTGCCTGTGCGCTACCATAATAGCGCAATGTGAACACGCTCCGCATATATCGGAGCACGACAACCATCTCTTTCCAACAGCATATGCACACGCAAAACGTGTTCGTCCCGTGTTCCTGCTTCGTCCTTGTGTCATTATTGCGCTATGTTTCCCAGTTTGTATGTATACCACCAACACGCCCAAACTTCTTACCTGCTAAAGTGATCAAAGCGTCGGTGCCACTGTGCTCAGGAGAAATGATTGCGCTCTCTGGACGATAAAATCAACGCACACGCACACACATGTATACGTACGCGTGTACATATATATATATATATATATATATATATATATATATATATATATATATATATATCTAGACACTGTTGGCTAACTCTAATTAGAACATGGAGGTGGGCTGGTTACTTCCTACATTAACCAACCATAAAGCGTACAGCTCGCACGAAAGGTCACGTTTCTCGTTTCCGACGGGAAAAGCAAGCCTGCGAGCCGTTACGACCGGGTGATGCGACGATCGTGACGGACAAAGCCGAAAGGCCCACAGGCGTATTTCCTAAACCTCGATAGCTTCCTAAATATGCGCGTACACGTTACCCAATTTGTTTCTTCCGGCAAAAAAAGAAAAAAAAAAGCTTGTGCGCTTTTTCGTTGACGCGCAGCCTTTTTTTTTTTTTTGCCCTGTACCACTGCCGGGAATCGGAAAACCCGACGCTGAAACTGCACGACGTTGCGACGCCACACTGTTGTTTGACTTGGCGAAGAGTATCCCGTTTCTTTGAGAGCGGTGAAAATCACGGGCAAACGTACCGACGAGTAAAGCGAAAGCCGAACCGAAAGGCGTCGTCGCCAACGCTTTTTTTTTTCTCAGCCCGGAAGTATCAAGTCGGGACAAACAAGAGGACGTGTTTGTTCTCCGACTCTCTGTGTACTGTAGCTGCTTACTATGCAGTACTGCTGCACTTGCTGTTCGGTGCAAATATTTGCCGCTACTGAAGTAGGAACCATGCAGCATTCACACTTGACTGTCCAATGAAAGCGTAAATGTTTTTTTATCTATCTATCTATCTATCTATCTATCTATCTATCTATCTATCTATCTATCTATCTATCTATCTATCTATCTATCTATCTATCTATCTATCTATCTATCTATCTATCTATCTATCTATCTATCTATCTATCTATCTATCTATCTATCTATCTATCTATCTATCTATCTATCTATCTATCTATCTATCTATCTATCTATCTATCTATCTATCTATCTATCTATCTATCTATCTATCTATCTATCTATCTATCTATCTATCTATCTATCTATCTATCTATCTATCTATCTATCTATCTATCTATCTATCTATCTATCTATCTATCTATCTATCTATCTATCTATCTATCTATCTATCTATCTATCTATCTATCTATCTATCTATCTATCTATCTATCTATCTATCTATCTATCTATCTATCTATCTATCTATCTATCTATCTATCTATCTATCTATCTATCTATCTATCTATCTATCTATCTATCTATCTATCTATCTATCTATCTATCTATCTATCTATCTATCTATCTATCTATCTATCTATCTATCTATCTATCTATCTATCTATCTATCTATCTATCTATCTATCTATCTATCTATCTATCTATCTATCTATCTATCTATCTATCTATCTATCTATCTATCTATCTATCTATCTATCTATCTATCTATCTATCTATCTATCTATCTATCTATCTATCTATCTATCTATCTATCTATCTATCTATCTATCTATCTATCTATCTATCTATCTATCTATCTATCTATCTATCTATCTATCTATCTATCCATCCATCCATCCATCCATCCATCCATCCATCCATCCATCCATCCATCCATCCATCCATCCAACTTTACCATTTTTTTTCTCTTTACTGGTACAGGAACCGTGCACAGGAAGGCAAACCAAACCAGAATGTCTGGTGTGCGTAATTGAGACCGTCAATACGGCAACAAAAAGCGTTGTTTTGCGCACACTATGTTCGTAAAGTCAGTGCTTTTCGTCAATTTCCTTCGCGTACTCTGCGGTTATTTGACCAAGGCACTTGAGAGGAACCGAGAACTTTTCTCTTAGGCAGCTGATGCCAGGCAACGGCGTACGGTGGGGGCATTTGAGGAGGCAGACGGCAGGCCGGAAATTTCGCGACTGGTTTCCGTTAGTCAGCGCTGTCGTCATGGGCTCTCGATGTGAGTAGCTGCAGCCTTTATTTGATACTAAAGGAGGCTCCTTGTGGGGTAAGTGAAAGAGAAACGTTATCGAACCGAAGAGTTGACGTTGGATCAACGGTAGTCGCAAAAGCGTAGTGTTTTCGAGAGTGCAAGGTTAACCGGCGCAATACCAACTGCTTCACAAACTTTCCCGAGCCGCGGACGTTGTGCTTTGCAGTTTAAAAGACACGACTTTATTTAAGAATGTAAAGGCGTTCTTCCGCACACAGTGGATACGTAGGTCTTTGGTAAAAAGCTGACATATTGTACAATACCCAACTGTGTATAATATTCAGGATAATATTCAGGACATTGTTTAAGCATATTCTTGGACGTTCTTATAAAATGACACAATATACTTTAAAATACCATACAAATATTTGCAAAGTACTATGTTCACGCCGTAAGCGTTAGAGCACCTGAGCGAGGACCAAACCTGCGTCTTAAATAATCTGATTCAAGAAGATCTTTCCTACAGCAATTACTAAATGGAATCCATTTAAATTCTGACTTCACCCAGCTCGCAGGAATCCGATAACCTTTACTAAATGTGCGTCTACGACAAGTTGGCGTTCTGGCCGATAACGATTATTTCTATTGTAATGTTCTTGGGAGCCATTTTTTTCTACCCTACTTATGTATTTGTTTTCTTTTCATTGTATTCACAGTTCACGTATTCCCGATTTGTCTTTATTGTCTCTTGAGCACGAACGTACACGACCAACCCATTATGAAAGGGAACACTTCGTCTGTCTTGAAACACCGATTCTTGGAACCGTGGGAGACAGAACCTGACTCACTGCTATATGTTATGCGGTTCACCTGTTTAGGAATCACGCTCATGGAACTTTTCACATCACGAGCATTCGGAAGAAAACAATACAGGCTCTGAGCGGAAATTCGGTGCTTCCTGTCATAGCGCACCGCGTGCATATTCTCCAGCTTGACACCCGCCGTGGTTGTTTAGTGGCTATGATGTTGGGCTGCTAAGCACGTCCTAAACTTCGTCCTTATGGCTTCAGATAGCTACGTGGCTTTGCAATGGGCTAATCTTTAAGAGAGTACTGCCTTATAGATACTTAAAAAGACATTGTTAAAATTGTCCGTTGGCAAGATTTGCACGCCGGACCTCTAACACAGAAACCCGATATCGAAACCACAAGCGGAAGCACTGCAATTAGCAACGATTACACGTGCTTGCAGAGTCTTACTACCTTCTGCATTAAAAAAAGAAGTGTAAATCCCTTTGAAATTCAGGCCACTTTGAGCCCTGATAAAGCGTCATAAACGAAGCCACAAGCACGTCTGAAGCGCCAAGCACGAAAACAGAAAAATCCATGTACTGCACAACCTTCCCCGGGTGGATGAACTATCGCAGCCCCAGAGTTCCCTCTAGTAGTAACTGTGCGAAACTCTATAAACACACGTGCATGCCTCTATCGTCAGCTTTCATATCTGTGAGGGTTTGGAGCAAAGCCGCGCACATGGCGCCAGCCATTAGATTCCTTATGAAAATGCTTATAAAGTCGAGTGAATGAGAATGAACTCGTAGCTAGATTCCATTGCAGCACCATACTGCTCTGACACACAGCTGTACGCTCTCGCCTTGACGCTGAACCGTTTACGCCGTCCGGTCGCCGGATTTATGTTTTCGCTTAAGGGCAAATGAGTTGGTACTATAGGGAGCCCTCGGCAACCGTGAATGTGAGCATCACCTTTTCTTTTTTTCGCTCGCCGGACTGTACCAAGGGAGCAAAGGGTTCTACGGGGTCTACAGGGCACCATCATTCATGTGTGCTTTGACGTCACTTGCAAGCGCTCTTGATGGGCAGCGCAGTGATGTTTGTTGATATATAAACGCAGTGCCAGTGGTTCGCGTGAAAGGTCCGGTTGAAGGAAACGGAACCGGTAATGTCTGCACGAAGTAGTTGCCGAGCGGGCAGAAATCTTCGCGACAGTCCTCTTGTCGCTGTATGAAGACAACACATTGCTACAACAATCTACGAAGGCAGCGTATTGTTACGAAAGTTCACGGGGCGTTCCGGATGATCCGAGGCAAAGATGCACGCCGTTGGTTGATGCGATTACTGAGAATGTTTTTAATGAAGTTACTGGAAGTGAGGTTTATTTCCCAAAAGAAATAAGAACTAGGTGGAAAGCCACGCAGATAAACAAAGCACGAAGGAAAAGAACTGTATCCGACCCAGAAAACTTGTACCCGCATAATTATTTGCCCTTTATATTGGGTACCCACTTTCACGACGTTCTTTTGCTGACCGCCAATCCTTTGGTCTGACGATATCGCTTTACAGAGAGAGGTGTTGCGGAATTCTAGTTTTCATCCGAGACAGCAACTACGATTAAAGTTCATCTGCCTACTTCGTGCAATCTCCATCCCAATTAAGCCAAAGCCTCGCTGTGCCATGAGCAATAAAGAAAATGAAGGCACCCACGGTGGTTGCGGCAGGCTAGTCATCTGGTTCATTCCCACATTATCGCTGGTGCGCAACGGTGATGTATGCTGCACGGTGGTCAAGGTTTCGATGTGCTACTTTCCAAATACCACGATCACGATATCCGCGCCACCGGCATGCACAGCAACTCACGTTTCTGGCCACTCGAGCTTAGAAACACCAATATTTCGAAAGTTTGCTCGAGAACTTCAATGTTCTGAAGTGCACTCCACTGCTGCCGCACTTCTGGCTATATATATATATATATATATATATATATATATCTGCCGACTAGCTCTATAACACGCACGTTTGTTCGCGTGTGAGAGAGGGAGAGAAATATTTATTAAGTTTGTGGCTTATGAAGGTTTAGATGCTGTGGTGGAGGCGCTTGAAAACGACATCCCGGACCTTCGGTTTCTCATCAATAAGGTTTATTCTTGTATCTCTCTCTCTCTCTCTCCTCCTCCTCTTCCTTCATCCTCTCTCCCTGCGGCGGCTGTGAGTGAGGAGGACGGCAGTCGCTTTCGTCGCCGGCGCTCGCGCTGCTGGAAATAACACGCATGCGGTGGATCGGCTGATATGTACACCCGTGAGCAAAAGTATACGGACCAGAGATCGTGCGATAAAGCCGATTTCCTCCTCTGCCTGTGAGTACAACTTGAAATTGAGGACCGAAATCCAAACTTGGCACGGCGAACTTTCCAGTGTAGTCGTCAATTTCAGTTTATGTATGTTAATTACAAAAAATATATAGTTTTTAAGGCAAAAGCCTTGCTAAGCTCATGGTGAAGTTTGTGTCTGCAGCAGACCTGACCGCCGAAGTGTCCGCCGAAGCATCACCAAGCCATATGAAGACCGATTAAAGACAGATTAAAGAATTAAAAATGATTGATGGTGACAGTTAGTGAATGATAACGTTATAATAGAGATTGGTAGAGGTTAATAATGACTAGCAATGACAAAGAATGACCACTAATGACTCCGAAATGACAAATATGTCTAACGACGGCTTGTAATGACCACAATTGATTGGAGATGTCTAGAAATGGCTAGTAATGAGTAGCAATGACTAAAATGACTACTAATGACTACGAAATGACCAATATGTCTAACGACGGCTTGTGATCACCACAATTGATTACAAATGACTTAAAATGCTTAATAGTGAGCAGTAATGACTAATAATGACTGAAATGACTTGTAATGACTAGTAATGACTATGAAATGACCAATATGTCTAACGACAACTTGTAACGACTAAAATTCATTACAAATGACTAAAAATGCTTATTAATGACCAGTAATGACTAATAATGACTGAAATGACTTGAAATGACCAATGAAAGAAGCAATGAATAAAATAAACATTTGTGAACGAACAAACTTTTCAGTAATTGTAGTAAGTAGTGGTAGGTAGAAGAACAAAGAGAAAGAAAGACGGAAAGAAAGAACGAATGAAAGAAAGAAAGAAAGAGAGAACGAAAGAAAGAGATAATAGAAATCGCCAAACATAACAGGTAAGCAGAAATAGGTAAAAAGAATGGGTCCCACTTGAGTTTCGAACTGCGGGACCTCCTTCTGTATATACTTATCATGTAATTATCTCCATTTTTGTCTTAAATGAAACTGATTCTGATTCTAAATATAACAACGAAACCGAAATAGGTAAAGAGAAATGAGCAAAGAGAAAGAGGCAAACATAAGAAGGAAAGGAAACGAAGTAAGACAAAAAAGTTACAGATGGAACGAAGTACGAAGAAATAGGTGAAGCGAAGAAGGAAAGACAAAGACAAAGAAGAGAACGAGGAAAATAAATGAGGAAGAGAAGAGGCAGAGAGAAAGTGGCGAATGATAATAAGAGGAAGAGTAGGCTGTCACCGTTCACCTCTTTCGAGAGATCTTAAGGGACCCCGTAATTTCTTTAGCAGCTCTGTGGTCAGTATACTTTTGCTCACGGTGTCCAACCACCTGTATACTACCGCTACTGAAGTGCTGATTAACGGCTTTGTTCTCTACGGAATCACACAATGCAATAACGATAGCTACCTAAGCATCCTCATTGCAGCAAATACACTCTTTCGAGCGCATAATTCATTAAATAAAGCAAATAGCTTTCTAGAAGCGATAGGCTATTTCCTTGCATTCACAATCAACGTCGATGGTTTCTACACAATTTTTGCAATCCTTTCAGCAAACACTGGAGAGATATAAAGAAGGTACCACAAGAAGGTTCGCCATGGACGCACCCTGTAGGCTCTCCTACACCTGCATGCATAAGCAGGCAGCCAGGCAGGCAGGCAGGCAGGCAGGCAGCCAGGCAGGCACGCACGCACGCACGCACGCACGCACACACGCACACACGCACACACACACGCACGCGCACACACACACACACACACACACACACACACACACACACACACACACACACACACACACACACACACACACACACACACACACACACACACACACACACACACACACACACACACACACACACACACTGTAATTCGAATATCCAATAAAAGTATATACTGCCTCAGTTTCTGGCAGAAACCTATAATACATTCATATGAGTCAATATGACATGTTGTTTTTATATTAGTAGCCATGTTGCTTTCAAGTTCTTGTGTAAGCAATGTTTCTATTCATGGGAGACGATTGGAGTGGACAATTATAGAATTCGACAATCGTAGTTGATGGGCATAAATGAAAAGAGCACATATCACTCGTTTTGTAGCAGCAAGTGAGGAAATGTGGCCGTTAAAAAAAGGTAAGATGGGATACCGTTTTCGTAATACCAAATACCCGATACACAAGACTCACACCCGGAGGCTAGCCTGAGGAAGGAACATAAAGTATATCCGTGAAGTGTGCCTTGAAATCGCTAACTACCACGAGCGCGGCCTCAAGTTGATACGGACATTCCAATTTCTCGACTCGCATTTATAATGCGACGGAAATCACACGTACCCGGCCACCTTCCTACTACCACGAGCGAACTTTACTCGCCTACATATCCTCTAGCTCTAGGGGGACCCAAACTGCGCGCGCTTTGCCAAGAAAGATTGTCTTCTAACCGCCGGCTCATTCGGGCCAATCAAACCCGTCGTCAGCGACGTCATCATATCGCGCCTGCGGAGGCCTCGGACAGCGGTCGGAGTACGTACGGTCCAGTCGCGTGCCCGCTTCGACGGACGTCGCACGGAATGGGCGCAGCGCCGAGAGCGGGGCTACAGCGGCCGAACGTCGCCGGCGCGAGCTGACGGCGGCGGTCATCAGCGCTGCGAGGTCGTACTCTCAATCGCGGCAACCGTGGCGCGGAGTCGCTGACACAGGAATTCCGGAGCGCGCACGTGAGAGCGCCTAGAAATGAACAAGAAAGATAGATAGAAGAGAGAGAGGGAGAAATGCGCAGACAACAGGCAAGTATTGCGCAGAAATGCCCGCTCGCGCGCTCAAGAATACAGGGGCCTTGCGGGAAACGACGGTGTATGCGTGCAAAAAAGAACAAAAAAGTGAGGGTGATAGAGATACAGAGGAAGAGAGAGAGAAGAGAGAGAAAACACAAACTATGGAAAAGAAACTGAGGGGGTGTGGGGTTGGGAGGCCAGGAACCCAAGTGTGGGAGAAATGACTGTTCCTAATGGCTCTCCGAGGAAGGATCATTTGGGAAAGAAGAGAAGCGGTGCACTCTCAGGAGGCCGCTGGCATTGCTTTACAGATGGAGAAGGGGGAGCGAAGGGAAAGGGAGCGCGCGGGTCCTACAGTATATTCACGATTTATCCTTTCTTTTCGCTTGTTTCGCTCGCGCTGATCTCTATATACACGTGCGTTTCTCGGGGACGCATGCACCATATGATTCGAAACCAGCCGGCAGAATCTGGCTGGAGAATCTTGCGAACCGGAAAGTCGTTTAGGAAGCGACGGTTTGCGTAATGCGGTGAAGAAAATGAGATGAAGTTAGCGAATACGCGTGCATCATGGCAAGCGGTGCTATGTAATAGTTAAGGAACCGGCAAAGCGAAACGTTACATCATGCTAGATTGCAGAGTTCAGAGTGATTACTTGAAGATGCTCGTTCTCGCAGCATCCCTGCTGGGCTAGACTTGTCGGTGTTCTTTAACAAAGCGCAGGTTTCTTACACTGTTTTGTTTTATTAAATGTTAATGACACCTGTATTCTGATCATCGCGTGTCTTTCCTGCGTGGCTAATTTATTATTAATGTACAATAACTGCACCCCTAAAACATGAACATTAATAGAGGTAGGGAAAGCGATACCCTGCACCTCCACCAGTTGTAAAGTCGATGACGCTTCCGCAAGCGTCCAGCAGGCTCACGACGTGGCTGTGAGGCTTGGCCTTCCGGTCCCGACGTGGGAGCGGCCCGCTTAGTGGTTGATTATCACTACTTTCAGGACCAAGTAATGTTTTCCATCCATCCATCCATCCGCAAGCGATCGAAACAGGCCGAGAGTTAGCAGTCCTAGCTCTTGGCGCCACCAACCAGAGCTCGAGTATGAGTCGAAGCGATGACAATGTACGCACCGCTGCTTGGGTCTTTCTTCCCAGCAAGGAAACGGAAACCCGAAGCTTCAGCAGTATCTGGTCCGGCAGGCGCTTGACATCGCTAAAGCCATTGGAGCCCCAGATTAGGGGCCCGACCTACCAAAGCTATGGCCCCAACAAAGTCATCTCCTCCTCTCTCTGTCTTTCTTTCTACACTGCGATATGTAACGTAATGTTATGCTTTGAAGTTGAAGAAAGAGGACATCCAATTGTGTGTTTTTTAGGTTAAACCCTGCGACTTCTATGCTAACTTTTAGACAACCGATGTTGGTTTCAAAAGACCATCCACTCGATCATGATTAACACGGGCACTACGGGCGCGGTGTTCTTTGAAAAATGTATAAACGACTAGGGTGTCATAATCGCATATCTGCTGAATATTCTACGATGGATCACGTTCATGTCATCAATCGTGTAATTGAGAAATCTGGGGAGTACAATCAACCTCTCTATAATGGCTTTTGTAGATTGTGAAAAAGTATTTGATTCAGTACAGGTACCAGCAGTCATGGAGGCATTGCGTAATTAAGGAGCACAGAAGGCGTACGTGAATATCTCGGGAATTATTTGCAAGGACTTTACAGCTACCTGGCTTCTCCACAAGAAAAGTATAATATTACCTGTCGAGAAAGGAGACAAGGAGACACAATCTTTCCAATGCTATTTATTGCATAATTATAAGAAGTGTTCAAGCTACTAGACAGGGAAGGCTTTGGAATGAGAATCAACGGCGAATATCTCAGCAACCTTCGGTTTGCAGCAGACATTGTCCTGTTGAGCAACACTGAGGATGAACGACAACAAACGATTGAGGACTTAAGCGAGAAAGTATAAGAGTAGGGTTGAATATTAATATGCAGAAGACACAGGTAATGTTCAATAGCTTGAAAAGGAAACAAGAATTTGTTATCACCAGTCAGCTTTTAAAGTCCTTGCAGAAGTTTGTTTATCTACGTCAATTACTCACAGGAGACGAATAAATTTACAGAAGAATAAAAATGGGTTGGTGTGCATGCAGCAGACATCGCCAGATTCTGAATGGAAGCTTACCACTATCGTTGAAAAGAAAGGTGTGCAAGCGATGCATTCTACCGGTGCTAGCACATGGGGTAGAAATTTGGAGGTTGACAAAGAAGCTCGAAATAAGTTAAGGACCGCGCAAAGAGCGATGAAACCAAAAATACAAGGCGTACCGTTGAGACAGGAAGAGAGCGGTATGGATCAGAAAGCAAACAGAGATAGCTTATGTTCTAATTCACATTCAGAGGACACAATTGAGCTGGGCAGACCATGTGATGCGTAGGGCAGGTAAGTGGTAGACTATTAGAGTTACAGAAACGGGTGCCAAGCGAAGGGAAGCCCAGTCGAGGACGGCTGAAAATTATCTGGGGTGGTGAAATTAGGATATTTGCAGAAGTCGGAATCAGCTAGCGCAAGACAGGGATAATTGGAGATCGGTGGGAGGGGGGGGGTTCTTCGTCTTGCAGTGGACAAAAAAATAGGCCGATGACGATCTGCGTGTACTTTATGCTAAACTAAAACTAAACTGCGTGGGTTCTCAAGTTTCGAATCTGCACTGTGGTCAGTGAGGGAGGACGCAGTCGGAGAGGTCCAGGATTAAGGTTGACCCACCTGGAATACATTTACGTGCCCTCAAATTGCGGCACTTAAGTGCTATTTCCCGTTTCCTATTTCGAGAATCGAACCCACGACTTCGTCGTCAGCAGCACAGCGCCACAGCCACTGATGCCACCACGACGGGTACATACACTACGTATTTTTTGCTTTGTTAATCTAGACTGGTATGTATGTATGTATGTATGTATGTATGTATGTATGTATGTATGTATGTATGTATGTATGTATGTATGTATGTATGTATGTATGTATGTATGTATGTATGTATGTATGTATGTATGTATGTATGTATGTATGTATGTATGTATGTATTCAAGCTTGTTCACATAGAGATCTCCCCAGTCATGGAGGGTTTAGTTCCACTCCTCTTCTGCAGACCACTCTAGGCCTTTTTACAGCTGTGTCATGATGACCTATTCTTTTGCACTTTGAGTCATTGCTGAAGCATGCCGACGTCTAGTTCTGTATGCGTCAACATTTTCGTTTCTTATTTTATTTGATAAACAACACCTGAATCTTTATTTCGCCCATTCAGTTGGAATGGTATTTGTTATTACTCCAGTATGTAGCAGGCCTAATTGTCTCACAGTTACGACGTCAAAACGCGCCGACGCAGACAGTGTCTGCTTGACGTCACGCGTCCCGCAATTTCACGCAAACCATCGATATTCTTTCTTTTTTTCGCCTGCGCAGTAAAACTTCGCAGAATTCAGTTACCCAATTTTCGTTCCTTAAGGACAACTGAAATGTTTGTTTCGTGCATGACGAGTGATTGCGTCTCAGAGCTCCAAACGCCATTGCACATAAGTGTTTTTGTAAGAGAAACACCTTTATCGAAAATAACGACACATTTTCTTGAGGGAAACACCATTGATCTATATATCGAAGTATAAGAAGGCTGCTTTGACGTTCGAAAACCCCTTGAGGCATGAGGCGAAGTTGAAAACGACATTTCTTTTCAAAATGCCAATTTGTTCTTGTTTTTTGTTTAGTTACGTGTACAATTTATCCAGGAGAATTTAGCAGAAGAAAGATTTGTTCCTATGTTCTGTCGTTCTAAAGATACCGCAACAAATGTAACCCTATCCGGCAACTATGCAACCGGAACTGAAGTCGCCTGTCTCGCGTGAAATATAAGAGTGCCCGAATTCAGCAGTTTTCCTTTTTTTTATTTCGCGTCAATATTATGTGTAAACAAGTAATAATGCTCTGTGGGCATTTCCAGTTTTTTTTAAAAATCTTTAACAAACGTTGATTCCCACAGGGAGGACGCGCTACATTTGACACCCATTCTTTACGTTCTGGAGGTGCTTCACGGACGTCAAAGCAGCAGCGGCTTGTCTTGTTTAGCGGTGTTTACAGGCTGTCGTCTTCTCTTTCACACTGGTGGCCACAGTGTGGGGAAGCTCAGAGCGCAGAGGTGAGGAAAACAAATGTTTTCTGATAATCAACAGAGAGACGTCACAGTGCGCGGCAGACCCGGAGTCGCGGTACAGGACAAGACACGTTACAAATATGGGGGATTTTAGCTCTCCTGAGTGTACTTAGTGCGCGATGTAGTTCTTTGAATTTTTTTTTTATTTTCCCGAAAACTTCTTTTTTTTTCAACTCTTCCATACACGAACAAAAGTACCCTTCTTTTTTTTTTTTGCTAATAAACATATCTAGTGCAACTTTCCACACCTATTTATCAAGTTGTTTGGTGTGCAATGAATCACAATAAGTAAATTCGTGCAACAGGTTTTGATATGACTCCGTTTTATAGCAGGGTGTGCAAATTGGAAAAACATCTTTCTTCTTGTTATTTAATGCCTGTGCCCCAATATTCAGTGAATCTTATTAGTTTTGATTCATTTCACAGCTCAAGGGCTCTCTATATTCACGCCAAAAAATGGTTTTGCTGTGATGAGGCAAATTAAAGCTACAAGCGTTGGCGTTCGACCTACATTGTAAAAAAATATTCTTACACACATTATGAGGCTGTCGTCTGCCTAAAAGAGTATGCTCGTAACATAGACTAGTAATCTGTACTGATTATCTTCTTCTAAATTTCTTTGCACTCATACATTAAGGGTTCAAACTGCTGTGCAGCGTAAAAGCAACAGAAAGATTTTCGTGACTGGCAAATTGAAAATAGTCATAGTGGTCGCCCCGGTCTATGACATCACAGCGAGTTGGTGCAGCAATGTGTCGCTGACGTCCGCTTTTCGCTTTTAGGCTGTTTTCCATGGACACCACACCTTCACTTTTGGTAAGAGTCAGTTATATGACATCACTGAAACATGGCATATGACCATGGCTTAATCAGTTCTTTGGCGTCCAGGAGGCTGCTTTTTATGCTTGGCATCGAACGAAACTATACTTTACATCAACACAGGGCAAGTTTTTCAAGATTTACCAAGTTCTTTATCGTAGGTGCCTCAGGTTATGCAAGCAACGATGGTATCCTCAAGAAAATTTATGCCGCGGGTACGAATCCTGAGATGTACGGCTCAGAGCATCTCCTTTTCAGTTCTTGACATCTTGAGAAGATAGTTGACTGTTATGATCGCGCACGGTCAAGAGGATATTTTGTGAACACTGACATTGTCCTACAGCGCAATGTACAAAAACGTTAACGGTTCTGGTAAATAAAAAATAGCGATTTCAATTCAATTTATCTAGAAAACGTAGGTCGGACAGTAAAATACATTCATTGCATGCACAGTACATATAGATCCATTTTTGCATTGCTATCCAGATCAAGACTTGAACAGAAGCTCCAGACAACAACGATAGAAACCAGCTTCAACCTAAAACACCACAACACCCGGTGGCTCTTTCGAGACTGTGTCTATCCTCGCAGAACCTTTTCGTCAGATAAGCGCATGCCAAGAAGTCACTATTTACATGACAGGTCACGAATGCGATCGATACTCACTCCACAGGGAGCATAAGAACCAGACGAGTTTTAAATCCATCCTCCGCTTGTCACGTTGTCGTATCTTCGGTGAAGGGTACTCGGCTGCACCAGAACGTCTGCTGTACTCCTTCTCGACTGCCTCGATTCCGGATAATCGCACAAAACAGGAAGCTTGGGAGCAGAAGTGTTCGATGTTTCTTTCTTTTCTTCTAAGGCGAGCTGACCACAAGGCTTCAATCGCGCGCGCGCACACACGCACTCAACTTCGCCGCACCACGGGAGGTTTGAAAGCCAGCCGCAACTGGCAGTACCCGCAGGGCGATGTCAAAACGTAACCGCTGCCCCGACGTTCGAAACGACCGTGTTCAACGGCACCACCTGTGCATTTGCTGCAGCCGTCGACTCTTCCGAGCTCGGTCGAGCGCACCTCCACAAACTTCCGCCCAGCCTTCCCGCTCTGTGGCAGCGCAAGCGCAACGTGCGTTCTGGAACGGTGGATTGACGTTCCCGAAACGCGGAGCACGCCGTGAATGCCTCTACTGCCGCCAGAAGACCTGCCTGCACACTTGCGCGTTGCCGTTCACGGGGGGGCCAACAATCACGCGCACTCTCTTGCCCTCTTTCTCTGAAGTCTCCTCTCCCTCAACTCCACAACGCCATTTCTACACTCGCGCGCTTGAGCGCCATTTTCTTTGTGCGTTCACCAAGTCACGTGACGAAACAGGCTCGCTCGCTCGCTCTCACCTCTCGATGAGAGTGTGAGGCACCCGTGAACCGTGCGCTCTGCTCACGGTGGGGGTGCGCGTGATTTTGCTACGACGGGTGCACGTTTCTTGCACTTCGCTTGGCGCTCTGCTTTTAAAAAGCGTTTTCCGGCGTTGGTTCCGCGTTTCGCCGCCTTCCATGTGTCGCCCATTTTTATTTTCGTTTCGCGTTCCTTTCTGTCTACCTGACAAGTCTCATTTTTTCATCACGCAAAGAAAATGGCGGCCGTATTTTCTGTTGCGAGTGTGTTCTTTCGTCTGCTTCACGCGCCGTTCGTCTGCCGCTCCTCTCGCTTTTCCGTCTGCTCCCAGCAGTGTCACGTCGCGCCGTCTGGCGTCCAATCCGGAAAGTCTGTTCCACCTAGATAGTTACGGGCTCTTGGCTGCGTCTCCGTTATCGCGCCAATGCCTCGAGTTCATTGTGCCGGGTCAGGTGCGCCCGAATTTGAACTAGTCTAGCGCATGACTTTTCCTGCGAGCGGTGGTCGCCGTTGGCAGATATGTTCATTTTTTTTCTTCACACGATGCTATACTTCCTGTCAGTGTACCAATGTTCGTTGAGTATTTTTTTCCCTTACGTAGCGTGCAATAACGCATCGCTTCCACGGTTAAGAAGCGAAGCTCAAACACGTCGCTACGCATTTGCAGTGGGAGCTGCGGCGCGCCATCTTTACCCGGAAACACAGCTGGCTGTTTCGTCGTTTGGGAAACGTATGTACAAATGCATAAAGGATCTCCGCGGGAAAAATATTCAGACCCTGCGACCAGGGCGTCCGTGAACTTGTGAGCGCGCCGCGTTCTCACGCCAGATATATTGTACGTTTTCGGAAAACCGTAATGGACGGGAAAAAGAAGAGACCATTAGTGACAGCAGCGGACTGCTCCTGGGTAACACGTTTTACTCGCAGAATATTGCTTTTGGCGTTTCTACTATCTGAGGTCACAGAGACTGTTTCGTATCAAAGAGAACCCGCTGCGATAACTAACTGGAGCTCCCAGTACTCTGTGAACAATAAATCAGACCCGAGGCATTCTTTAAGATGGGAACATAAGATATATTCGCCGGTGGCGCCAGCAGGTTTGGGATTGCTTAGTTCGGGGTATAACGCCTATTCGGGGAAATGGGCGAAAGGTCTAGTGGGGTTCGCTATGGAAGCTTGACATGCGAAGCGCAATAGTGAGTCATTTAATTGAGTGTTTTTGCAATAGCCGGCCATGGCCGCTCCCAATCCACCAACGACGCCGCCTTCATAAGCCGGTACCTATCCCAGAATATGCCTTTATTCTTTCGAATAATCACACAAGGTGACACAAACTTGGAGTTACCTCCCTTGCACATTCATAGCGTTTCACTCGTGGAAGTGTTTCCGGTCAATCGGGCTCATTGGCTTCGCCTCTGCCGTAAGGTGATGATGTTCCTGGTGTCAGAGCAGGACACGACCTGATAAACCACACAGACGCACATACGTGCATAAATTAAACACAGACGCACGCAAGTCGATCGAGTGCACGTCCTCATAGATCTGTAAGCCCAAGAAAAGGCACTCAAACGACAGGCTGTGCAGGTTGTACTGTTAGTGACGTATCTGCATCAGTGTTGAGAAAGGTCAATGACTTGAAGCTGAACGCTTCGTGTCATTCTTACGGGAACTTGTGACTCTTGTTAGATAGACTGTGGAATTAGAGCACTGGGTTAATAAAAAAACACGCTAAGAACCGCTAGGAAAGCATCCATGCGAGAACTCTGCTGTATCTGTGCGAACAAAAAATTGCTCCTGCCTTTCTCGCGGCACCGAAATATAAGCAATAAATTGATTAAAACACAGAAATGTACTCGGGCAGTAAGGCGAAAGGGTGGTATAATTCTAAGTACTTGCTGCAGCAAAGGTGCCTAAAGAATACGAAAGCATTGTACGTATTAGCCCTAAAGTGGTCAGCTGCTTAGGAGTACTGTACATGCTTGCCGGAACACAAGCATCAAATGAGTTGCGTTAATAATTGGTCTTGATTTATAGAGTGAGAGCTCAAGAAGAATGGAATCAGATTTCAGCGATAAATGGCTAATTGCTGCCGTACTGCCTGCAGCGAAATTTCAGAAATTTCAGCGACACCCTATGAAAACACTAAAACGGACTAAACTGGTAAAGTATGCTTCCACACAATTTCGCTAAATTCGAGGTTAGAGGTTCATCACTACAACTGAAAATGAAGGTCTATTTTGTCGAACCTATACACCGCAAAGGGACAAAAACAGCAACGTTTGTACAATTGCTATTACGAAAAATAAGACAAGGGCTTCAAAGCGGCGAGCAGCTCACTAAGAATGGCCCGCGAGCAAACCGTGATTGCGCCTGCCAAGCTCATCATCTCGCTTCAATTGGTGGCAGCGGTGAGTCGCCCCTTCAATTTGTGAATTGGCTCGTACTGAAATTTCCCCACCCTAGCCGTATCCTCGCGTCACTCAGATTGCCGTGGCAGTACAAGCGAGATTTGGAGCCCAACACATGCAACATTTGTCGACACATACAACAGCGAAGAGACGTTCACACATATTACCTGTGTCTGCCGCATATAGTGCCCAGAGACAAGTGATGTGCAGAGTACTGGACCACTTGGACAATGGTCCACTATCAGAACTGAGAGCGTTAGGTCAGTGCTCTGAAGGAACATCCGCGTTGAAGGCCTTACTCGTGTTATTAAGGTTCCTGCGATCTACGGGGCTTCACGATAGACTTTAAGAACGCCGCCCCCTACCACTCTAAAGTGTACGCGCTTTGTTAATGCTCGTCTCGCTCTCTCTCTATCTCCCCTTTCCACTCTCTTTCTCTTTTTATCCCCTTAACCCTTCCCCCCGTGCAGGGTAGCCAACTGGAACTACCACTGGTTAACCTCCCTGCCTTTCTCTTTTTCTTTTCTCTCTATCTCGCAACCTGCTGAGGGTTCTCATTGTCGCGTAGGAACCTCGCAATGGCGATAAGCGTCAAGTCATAAATTTAAATAACTTTCTCGTATTGGGGCTGTTCTGGCTGAGCAAGACTTCTCTAAACTTGCCAAGTCCAGTCTATGGCGCCGTCAGAATACACTTTTAGCCCACATTTGCCGATTAAAAAAACATTATTTAGTCCCGAGCAGACCCCGTCAAAATCAATGACGTAACGGCATGCTAGTGCGGGAATTCGACGGCGGTGTCGCCACTTGCATTTAGTTTCTTTGTGCCTTTTCTGGCTTATCAAGCATCCGCCTTTGATAGGAGTGGCTTTAAGGAGGGCAGTAGATGCGTAATTTATTGCTACAAATCAAATTACTTTTACGTTTTAGTGTTCACTTAAAGTAAGGGCTCCCAGGTCGCGATCCATGAAGATGTCGAGGAACGTAAACGACGGCATATCCTCTTCTCTGAGCGAAGACATCGTGACACTCACGACCTCTCGCGCCGAGAGTGGTTCGTGGAACAGTGACCCAGGAAAAAACGCCAAAAACAACAGTCAAGAGAAGCCCAAGAGTACTGTCGGAGGGCGAATGCAGACCAAGCGACACACAACGCGCTCAGGGTCAAACGCCTTGTGCGACCTTCCTGCCTTGCTGTGTGCGTGCCAAGGTTAACTTCCATTTCGTCGTGCGGCCATTGTTTTCACTAACCGCGAAACGCCTTCCCGAGCTTTTGTAAGGTCCTCCTCGAATGCGCACCGCTCGAAGAGTCATTGCGGTTAATGTCCGTTTCTGGTGTGGAAATGGCCCGTGCCACAGATACGCTGCCGTTATGTGCAAGGCGGGGTCGGTCTTGATCGGTCAGTGATGGAAAGTTAAAAGGGCAGTTTGACCTTCCCTCGGTGTGAGGTACCAAGACTGCGGCTGCTAAACTGAATCAAAGTGTTTTCCACAACTTGTACGAGCAAAGGGGGGGCGAATTGGCAGTGCGCCTCATAAGTACCCAGGAGAATCAAGACCACGAAGACGCAGGTGTGTACAATATTCAAGATATGCGCTGCTGACCTCAACAAAGAGGTTATTATATAGAAGTGATGGGCGCTGCCATCTTGGGCTGTTACGCAAACAATTCCTATGTTTTATCATACGTAAGTAATCAATGGTTAATGAAACTAAGCGTCAATAAATGTAAAAACATGACATCTTGCCACAGTGTTGTTTCTAGGTTTTCCTACAAAATTAACGGCTTCATTCTTTGCTCTGTGACGTCCTATAATTATTTAGTTGTTCACATTAGTAATGATCTGTCATGGCAAACTCACATCGAATACGTGTCTAATTCTGCTAACGCAACACTTGGTTTTCTACGTAACATGGTCATAAAACGCCGAAAGTATTAATACAACTATTTTTATGCTTGCGAATCGAGTGTAGTAACGCACAATTTGTCGTTAAAGACAGAAAACAGCACTGTTAACCGCCCAAGATGGCGGCACCTAAATGCTTCCGTAAGATGGTCTATAGGTTTTGAAAACATATAGCCTTTCAGTGAAAGAAAAAAAAGAAAAGCAAAAAGTCATCCGTATCTGTCGTACATCCTCTTCAAGTGCTGTGCGCACAATTGCGCGTGCCAAAACGGTGCATCGAAAGTAAAATGACTGATCAAAAACTGGGCAGTTTCGCCCAAACGGCGAAGCATTGAAAGCGACAAGGTTTAGCGTAGCGCTGGAGCTCCTCAGACGGTGTCCGAAGAATGTAAGCAGGGCGGCCTGCTCGCGCAACGCAGTTCGCGAGGAAACTGCTGCTGAAAAGCAGAAACAGCGCAATGGCCAGCTATTAAGGCCAAACTACGCGTTCGCTTGCCGGCGCGCGAAACCTCGCGCCTGCGCGCCTTGCTTTTGCCGTGCTTCGCGACGAATGGCGGTTTGCATCTGCGAGAGACGCATGTCAGCGCGCGTCTGCTTGGCTCGCTCGTAGACGTTTTGGCAGACATTGTTACGTGCTCTCTTATTGACAGTGCTTAGAAATGCTGAAGTAATGATAAACAAATGTGTTTTATGTTTCGAGTCATTATGTCAGCGAAAACCGTAAAGAGAAAATGACCAACACTTCCCGTATACCGGAAAATGGGTGTAAGCGAAGCTTGTCCTGCGCACACCCGACCTTCGCCACGGTTAAGTAACCCAGAGCTAACGGTGCCGGATTGCTTCGGCCTCACGCTTCCTTAGCTTGGGATCATATTCTCGTTGCTATCGGATTACCTGGGCTCGGGCGTCTCTCACGTCTGCATCGGCGCGCCGACGGCGAGCCCTTTCACGGTCGAGTTCTCACGCCGCTCGTCGAAGGCTGCATGTTCCTTGGGGGAGCGCACAAGTGGCCGTCCCATCCGTTTTCTGAGACTGAACTAAACGGGAACGAAGCCGGTGCAGTGCGCGCGACATCCTGTCCTGCCCTTTCCCTCTCCGGCGGAAACGAAACGGCTATGACTGGTTTTCCGCGTGCCGTGAGCACGCGCCTATGCAGCTGGAATCCTAGCTAATGACTCACGCTCTTACGCCGGCGCAGCTCTAAACTCTTCAAACCGCCCATCCCGCAGCGGCTCTGCTCAGGGAGCAACTGACTTTTTTTTTGCGTGACCACGACAGCGCAACCGAAACTTGTCAGCTGATACAAGCTTCGCTTGAAGCGTCTATTCTCGCTTGACATAAATATGGCTCACCGAGTGTTAACTGTACCACGCCGTAGCTGCATAGCCCAGGCTCGTGGAAACGCGGGGCATCCAAGCACCTATATTTCTCTGGCACTGTTATCCGTGCTTGCACTGCACTTGGACGCCTACTATCTGTCCCCGAGCCATCTGCGCGCGCTTTCGCACGCCAGCAAGCGTACGTGTAGTTTGGCATTTAGGCGTCTCGCAACGCCTGTGTGACGAGGAGTGCCGCCAGCAGCGTTGCTAGCGTCGAATATCGACGGCGCATGAGATGAGCGTCAGGAAAACCGCCGGCTTTATCGGCGCCCTGTGATATGTCAGGTATCGTTAGCGTAACGTTTGCCGAACGTTCCGCTCGGAGCACTGCACACGCACAGCAGCACGGCAGAAACGTTATACTCCGTTTCATACGTAGCAGGCAACGATGCGAAGGCTAGAGATGCTCTCACAGCTCTCATCCGCCAGAGAAAGGTAGTGCGTTGCGTATGAAAGAAAGACCATAGGCATGCGTCAGGATATTCGACGTAGCATGGGAGCTAATACTGCCATGCCGCCAAATATGCCGTATTTATTGCATGGAATGCGCGTCGAAGGTGTGGACATACCACCGAACGAATGGAGTGGCATGCTCGTGCGGACAGCGGTCACGGCGCACAACTTGCGCTGCGGCTAAAACACAATGCGCCGCATGCAGGCAGCACAAAGATGCTCAAATGATTCGTGGTTTTACTAAACATTACGTCCACAAGTTGTAGCTGTCGCACATGGCGTAGTCGTTTATTACAAAGCGCCGCAAGTGAAACACGACTGCATGGCGAAACGCGCGGAGTGAAACTTCTGTGATCGCACTACTTGCATAGCTTTCGCAGCGCTGCCTTCTGTCTATGAACCGGAGTGTACTGCGCCAGCACTGTCGTGCGCACAACGCTTATGCAAGCAATCCCAGCTCCTATTTACTTACCTCGATTGAATGATTTCTCCGTAATCGAAGTGAGTACGCATCTGTTAACGACACCGTTTCACCAACCTGTATTGTGTCTTCTCGTGTGCTGTAAGGCTCAATCCTTGGGTCTTTGTTGTTTGCTATTTGTGTTAAGGATTTACCGAGCGAGTTAACATCTAACGTCCGGCTTTTTTGCTCATGACTGTGTTATAGTGAAACAACCAACCCAGACGACTCCCTCTTACTTCAATCAGGCCTTGACAACATCTCTTCGTGGTGTAATCAATGGTTAATGAAAATAGACGTCAATAAATGTAAAACCATGACATTTGCTTGCCATAGTTGCTGTTTCTAGGTTTTCCTACAAAATTAACGGCTCCATTCGTTGCTCTGTGACGTCCTATAAATATTTAGTTGTTCATATTACTAATGATCTATCATAGAAAACTCAGATCGAAGAGGTGAATAATTCTGCTAACAGAGTACTTGACTTTGTACGTCACAATTTTCTTGCGCCCCCCCCCCTCCCTTCCCTCAAACTGAAATTGCAAATAATGCTTGTAAGATCAAAACTACACCATGCTTTATCAATTCGGGATCCATCTACAGCACAGCTAATATACTTACTCTAAGCCATTCAGAACCGGCCCGTATGTTTTACTGTATGTAATTATTCCAGCAGTGCGAGCACATCAGCCATCGAAACTTGCCTTGATCTGCAGGCCATCAAGAAGGAGACTCGTCCGGTTGTCTCTCTTTCATAAAATTTATTTCCTTAATCCTGAAGTAAAACATGACCTCCTTATATTACCTCTAAGTATCGCTGACTCCGGCAGTGCACCCAATGGCACAGCACTCTGGGCATACAAACAAAACCCCGTCCTTACACTCCCAAACGACACTGACGTACTCACGCGATTTGGTACCAGCGTAGCCAGACATACCTCCCCCGACCTTACACTCACACACAGAGTCTAACGCGTCAACCGTCCTGACTTACAATTAAACCCCGCCAGCGAGCCTTACATCATGCAAACCAACTTATGCTTCCGCCACAAACCACTCGCACCAAAGCCCCTCAGGCTCATTAAATGAAACCAGTTCCGCGCGGCGAGGCAATGGTTGGCCCCTGACTACATTGCCGACATCGCGGAATGGGTCCAGCAACTTCAAGCCGCTGCACAGGCATACACCACAGCCCTCCCTTTCGACTCCCCACAGTCGATTCCCGGCTCCTACACACGTGGGAAGCCAAGGGATCGCTCCTGAAACACTGGATAGAGCACCGCCATACTCGAAGGTTGAGACTCAGCATTGCTCCGCTCGACCTCCGAATTCAAACATATGCCATCCAGCTTACTAGCCAACAGTGGAGTCACATGTGCGACAGCATGCACGGTCAGCACGGCAGTAAGCGAACGTGGCAACTGTTGTGACACCTTATAGATCCCACCACCTCGCGCACACCATCACAATTCACCACATAAGCAAACCCTCACGCACTCACCAACGCAGCTTACAGGAACTCCTTGCCGAGCTTCGACAAAAACATCTCCCCCCTCTTCGCACGCCGTTTCTCCTCCCCCCACTACATCGGCCATCCTAACCCGAATATTACTACACCAATTACAGACCCCGAGGTGGGCCACGCGCTGACCAACCTCCGTACGACCTCCGCTCCTGGCCCTGGCCAAATTATTAACAATATTCTCCGTAGCCCGGACAATTCTGTCAAGGAACTCACCATATACTTCAACCACTGCTTCGAAACTGGCAGCATTCCATGATTTCTGTTCTCGTGGAAGTACGCCGAAGCATCTTTATTCCCAAACCCCACATACCCGTCAGCAAATCCAACCTCAGACCCATCTCATTCACCTCATAGATCGGCAAAACTTTCGAACACATGCTCAACTGCCTCTATAGGTACGTTGAGGACAACAACCTCTTCCTACCAGAGCTGGTGCGATTCCACCGCTCTCTATCTGCCAGGACGTTACGCTTCGCTCGAAGCACGGCATCCTGACAGCCAACTATACTCACGACACACAAGCAATTCTGCACCTCGACTTTCACGGCGCTTTCAATAAATTGGATTATTGTGTCCTACTTCGGGAGCTAAACCTCCCGGAGGTCGGTGAAAAGATCCACAACTATATTGCCGCGTTCCCCTCCAACTGCACCGCGACAATGCTTTCAGATGCGGAGCTATCCCCCGAGGTGCGCCACGCGCTGGCCAACCTCCTGGTTCACCTTCTGGAGCTTTGCAAACCCAAGGGGTCAATGCTATCTCCCCTTCTTTTCAAATTCACCATGCTCCACCTTGGACACTCCCTAAGGGCCATCCCAGAGCTCCACCTCTCTTTGCGCAGACGACATCGCCCTTTAGGTCACAGGTGGATAAGATGGCAATATTCAAGACGTCCTACATGCCCCCACCGACAATGTTGAGGACATTGTGGGACTCACGAATCTCGTCTGTTCCCCTGAAAAATTGGAGCTCCTTCTCCTTCCCTCCCACACCGGCAACCGTAGACATGCTCCAGAAATACACATCCTCCACGACGTCCCCGCTGTAGACAGGCTCAGGTCTGTCGGTCTGCATGTTCAGAGCGATCAGCACAACACGCACACCCTTTAGACACTCCAAACCACCGTCTACAACCATTTCAGACTCGGCCGCGTATCCAACCGACACGGCGGTCTGCCGTAAAATGAGTTTCTGACACTAACACAGGCCTTTGCCATGACAAGGGTAACTTACGCACTCCCATACTTGCACCTTCTCAGAATGGAGACTGAGCAGGTCAACACTCTCTTTCGTTAAATCTATAATTTCGCCTTGGGTACACTGACTTGGGTACACTGACTATACGCACGTTCACAGAACGGCTCATGCAGACCAGTACCTTCGACACACTCGGCGAGCTCGTGAAAGCCCACCTCAACTTCTAGTACACCCACCTTTCCAAAACTTAAACCGGACGTCGCATTCCTAACTAATTAGGCATTTCTCCACCCTCTCTCACTCCCCACAACACACCATTCCACACCACATACAAGCGAATTTTTACAGGTACGACCACTCCCTAAAAACATGCACCCTATACATCCCATGCCACGTCGAAGGCAAAGGGCCAAGGTCGTACAAATTCTCCAAGTGAACCGACGTGTTCTATGTCGATGCCGCCTAATATAACACTGGTTCGAAGTATGTCCTATCAGTAATAAATTTGCAAGGCCAGTTAGACATGATCACCTCAATCCATGCTTCCTCTCTGGAAGAGGCGGAGGAATTGTGCGTAGCCATGACTTTTGCTATTGCAAATTCCTCCGTCAACGTCAGCGACTCAAGAAAGGCCATCAGCAATTTCGGAGCGGGCAGGATTTCACGGCCGGCTTTCGCGAATCCTCCCTCACCCTGTCACATAGGACATAGGCCTCATTTGAACCCTAGAACACGCCGACTTCGCCGGCAACGCAGTGGCTCACGCCAGCGCCTGAGGATCAACAGACCGGCCGTTAGGCATTATACGTGAGATGCAAATCGTTCCCGTCGAGATGCCGTTTTTCCCCGCGAGATCGCCTTCTCGCATTCCGCGACATCTCCGCACACTGTACACTCGATCCTTTCTTCCGTTGGCGCGTAATGCCTAACGCATAGGCGAGATCCTGCGGCGGCAGCTACAGACTCGCACCTTTCCCTCCCCTCAATTTCTTCGCATCGTTTACCCCTCTCCTTATTCACACCCCGGATAACCGCTTATACTCAGCAGCCAAGGCCAGTCTCAACCACATTATGTGAGGATGCCCTCAACATCCATCACCTCCTCCCTTTAATAATTTCGTAACTACTTAGGAGCAGTGGGGCGCTGCCTTGCACAGCTCCAGGGCTGACTGGGGTGGGCTGAGAGTGTGGTTGACTACCTCAAGTAAACCTCTCTCCCCTTCTACCCGGCTGCCCCATTCCTATTAAAAAGAATTGGAAAAATTGGCAGTTGCTTAGCTCGGCTATGCCAGTATATACGTAGCGAAAGCTAAGGCATAGCATGGTTAGCCTTGGTTACTCTTGATTGCAAGTCCAGGTTAGTCTGGTTGTCTGGCTACGTTGCGGCGTTTAGCCAGTCGTTCGGCGCGCTGTTCCTCTGTTTTCTGGGCGATTCGTTGCCTCTTCATCTCGTTCCGATGTCGATTCCAGGCCTCCTCCTGCTTCTCCGAATTGTCGCCGTCCAAACTGCTGCCTCCACTGTGGTTGCGGCGCACGCTAGCTCTCCTTTTCAATCCTCCGACATGTTATCAGGCATGCGACGCAGCTGGCGAAGCGAGCGGAGGCGAGCGCATCGACGAGGAACGCGGTGTGACGAGGACAGCGGTGTGACGTCATGTGCCTCCTCGGAGCACGGCCACGGCGAAATCGCAAGTTCGCGGCCAGTAAAGCTTTCGCTTTAAAAGTTGTTACTGCTGCTGCTACTACTACTACTACTACTACTACTACTACTACTACTACTACTACTACTACTACTACTACTACTACTACTAACTATCACCGCGAGTCGACCGCAACGTGACGGTACAAGTGCGAAATTGCCATACAAACATTTTCTACCATTCAATTCCTGCGGAAGGCACCATCTAAATGGAACCTTGGCGGCCAACAATTCTGATCATTTATCTTTACAAACAACTTTAAGTTTTATCACATATGCGTAAACCACTCCTCTCGGTAACTCCGTTAGGCATGGTGAGTATACTAAATGAATGAAAATAAAGATGTCAACACAAGCGAGCGCGCTTCCGTATTACGGAACTCAAGATCGTGGATGTGAATAATTTTGGACTGAATTTAATCGCTGACCGACGTTAGCTGTTACACTGCGAGTACATAGTCCGCAAGAAAAGCAAGTGCACACATAAATGCCGCCTGAGCAAAAGCCACTCGCCCACCCGAGTCGCCAGCGCCTCCTCGCCCTCGACCGAAACACTCCCCAAGGACTCCCTTCTCCAGATGCCGCTGTAGTAGCGCGCTGAGCGATTTATGGTGCTCACGAGAACCAGTGCGCGAGAACTCTCTGCCCCTCCCATTTGACGCCGAACCGCGTTCCGTCACCGCTTTCCCAAAGCAGGCTTTGCGAGCGTTCTCAGGAAGCGACTCGGGGGGAGCCAACTGCACAATATTACAAGGCAACAATTCCCCAAACACGGGAAGAACCCCTATGGAACCCCGGAGAAGAGAGAGTACGCAACCCAACTTAAAAAAATGATGCATTCATGAGATAACCAAGGTAGACATTCAGAATCGCTCAGAAGCAATGTACATGGCTTTGAATTGCATTCTTAAAACTTATTGCAACTTACGTGCAACTTACATGCCATTATATAACGCTCTTACGTTTTCTACCTTTGCACTTACTTCTGTCAAAAGCGTTTGTCATCCTAAATTCAAAGACAAGCTGACCAAGCCTCTAATTAAGATACTTTGCTTGCGGCGAATGTCTTTTAGTCAAACCTGTTAGTGCAAGCAAAATCAAATGATGAGGGGACGTTCTTCTGTTCAAAAGATACGCCACCGTTGCAAGTGATATCCTGCAGTATGTGGACGCCGAAGGCTGAGGTTACACAAGAGCCATGTGGAATGTGAATGTAAAGCGCCGTTGAATCTGAACAGCTCGTAAACCTATAACGATTCGGCTGATGTTCCCATATAAGAAACTAGTGTCGACAGGAGCACGGGAACACCTCAAGCAGACTTTCTGTCTTCATTTCTATGTCTGGTCACCCGAAATAATTTGAAATAGAAATATGTAATTGCCCCACAAACGTGTCGTTGACCAGCTCTGTTCTCTATAGAATTTCGCAAAAAAAAAAGAAACAAGGAACAAATGGTAACTAAAAAAATTCTGCAGACCCAGCGTACTCTGAGAATCAATGTTACGCGAAGCATCTTGCAGGTAGCTGGCTGTACGATACCGTTCGGGGCTCTTCAAACAGTTACGAGATGGGCGAACGTGTTTGTGTGGAGCAAGCAATTGTGTGTGCTACGCGAACCTCCGTGTGACGCCAGAAGAGCTAGGACATCATGTCGTGCATATCTTGATCTATATCCAATTAAACGAAGACGACGGCATCACGATGGCGCAAGAGGTGAGATCATGACATGTATGCCATGTCATGCAATGTCATTCATGGAATGCCATGCATATCCTGATATACGTATATTCAGTTAAAGCCACGACCACGACGGCGTAAGAGGATAGATAGATAGATAGATAGATAGATAGATAGATAGATAGATAGATAGATAGATAGATAGATAGATAGATAGATAGATAGATAGATAGATAGATAGATAGATAGATGTAAATTGCCTAAAATAAGCAGAGGATGCTTCGCAATATTATCCTTACTAGAACAGACATCCTCGTATGAGCGCATAATTAGTTTATAAGGCCGAGCTTCCTTAGCCGTTATTCTCGTGGTTCGGCGTGACTCCTTGGTGGGCTCCTAGCCAAGTAAACCGGGCCGATTCCGATAATCCGGTATGAAAACTTGGTTAATCCCGTATACATTCTTATCTGCTACCGCCTGGGTCACGTGCTGCTGTCTCCGTGGTCATGTCGGTGCGTATGTGGGTGAGCAGGGGAAGGGGAGGGTTAAGGCTGAGCATAATGTGCGGTGTTCGCACCTTTGTCACAAAACCGACGACGAATCCTCAAAACAAAGAGGGGAAGTGTCTTGCCGAGCAGGTTATGCTGCAAACGTGGTGGAGAACACAAACGGTGACACGCGCGTTACTGTGAAGTTAAACCGCACAGAACTTCTTCAGTGGGAGAAGAACGTGAGCAGCTGCTTGAGCCTTGTTGGAAAGAACTTGAAACGGCCCTCATCACGTGTCTCTTAGCATACCATTTACGTGACACGTTTCAACAGAGCTTCTATCGAACTTGATCAACAAGTGGGTTGCGTCTGCCCGATTTTAAAGTGATGCGTTCTATTAGCTGTGTTTTTTTCCAAACTTTGCCCAAAGGCATAAACAACTACACATATATGAATCCAGGCCGGTTTCGGCGTTCGTACTGTAATAGCGCTCTCACAGTTTGGCTGGCGTCCCCCGAAGCTGGCGGGGTGCGTGGATAGAAGTATTGCTCGAGGGTAAACGGCAGGTGGGCTCTTGCAGACTTGCGTCGCTGGGTCGGCTGAGCGACGTGAGTGGGCTACTGTCGCTTCGACGTACTTAAAACTCTGTTTGGATGGCTGGTGTTTCTTGCTGTGTAGATGGAGGGGGCAACACGCACGAAACGTTGCAAGGACATGGCGTGCGCTAGATCACACTTAAAAAAAAAAAAAGAAAGTCCCAGTTTTCTCCCGATAGGCGGTAGTTCATAGCGACAGCAAAGTGTTAGACAATTGCACGAAGTAAGGGTCGTAGTTTTATCGGCCGTGTAACTTTTATCGGCCGTTTAATTAAATTGACGATAGTGGCGTCACACGCGCACGCAAACACGAACATAACTCGCTCGACGACAGCGGACAATTGCTGTCGAAATGCTGGGGTGGCGAAGAGCGGGCAGCAATCGCGAGCGAGCGTTTTGTGCTACCTCTTGCTTCAATGCGTCTTAAATATTTGATTACGCGGCATCCGACACTAGGCGCGCGAAGACACAGCGCGCACGAAGCCATCAGCTATCCGGGCTCGCCTAGGCTTTTGCACCCACCGCAGATTGCCTCCATCATAGGGTGCGCGGAGGCGTGCTCAGCCCAGTCAGGCGCTGCAACGGCCGATCTAGAGGAAGAGACGCGTGCTCACTTGTAACACAAGGTCGATCACCGCGAAGTCGACACACCGTCTACGTTACACCAAGGCACTGCAATACTTTTCCCAGGTATATAACCACTTTGGTTATGCGCTCAATCAGCTCGTAGCCGGAGTTAGGGCAGCGTCCTGCCTTCCGCTGCTGGCATGGGCATTGTGCGTGTGCCATCGCAAGGACACTGACATTACTGCTGAGCGGCTGCGCACATGTATGCACTGTGCTCCGACCGGAACGGGCAGTAAAACATCCCGCTAACGTTACCTAACGTTTCGCGGCACGCTGACTAACGCGGAGGGTTTCCTCTCACACTCATGTTGTGCGCAATGTAGGTGCGACGTCTGCGACGCCACTGACGACTCTTTCCAACGCGCCAACGCCGTGAGAGGCCTGGTAGCCGCCGAGACGCTTTTCCCCCTACACAGCAGGAGATCCCTAGCGCAGTGCGTCGCGCCAACATGTTGCCCCTGCGAATGATTAAAGCACTCCGAGGAGTCCAAGCGAAATGCCAAACCTTGCAGTCGTTGTCGATTCCCAAATGGCGATACGGCCAAATTTTAAGGCGAATAGCTTTCTTTGGCTCTTTCGGCCGTTTCCATGGTTGGTGGGTGGTCGGTGGTCTATGGTTGGTGGTCGAACTCGTAAAGGAAAGCGCTCTCTCGTTCGCTCTTTGCTCGCTCGTTCGAGCTGTTCGCTTACATTGACAATCATCGTCGATGGTTTCCGCTCAACTTCCATTTTTGCGACACAGCCACATAAAGTCAACAGAGGATAAAACCGAGGAAAGCGTAGGGGAAATTACCTTTGGTTCTTAATTGAAATGCGGAATTGTGAAAAAAGTAAAAAAGAAGTGGAAGTGGTCGAAAAGACAACTTGCAGCCGATGGGAGGCGAACCCACACCTTTCTCATTACGTGTGCGACCCACTGGGCTACCAGTACGGCTGCTCTCGCGTCCACTTTTGTGCATGAGTACAATGTCGCGCAGTAGAAGTGTTACCACTGGCGTGAGGCCCCTAGATAAAGCAAGTTGTGTTATCTAGGGACCTTACGCTGGCGATGCTCTTCATCAAGCCAGCGTTGCGAAACGTTTAGTAGCTGACTGTTGTTACTTCTATCCAGCAGGAGTTGAGGAAGCTTCCAGCTCGAGATCTCCAATCTAAACACATGGGAAATGGACAATCGTTTTTCTCGGCAACCACAGCACCAGGTATGATGAGGATTGGTGTATTTAACGAACAAGAAATGCTAAAATTTAGTGACTGCAGGCAGCGAATGCTCGAATCAAACGAGGTAGACGAGGCGAGTCTTTTCGAGTAGTGAGTCAGAGGAGGCGAAGCAGGTTTTTTTTTTCGTAACATCCTAGCATTTGGCATACGTACATGCTGAATAGTCTCCCGTTCTTTTTGACATCCAAGAAGTGTGATCGCCTGCCAAACTTTACCTTAATAACTTTCTCTATTGCTCACTTAATGAATGTGTCGTGCTTTCTATGGAAACGCCCCTGTGATTCATCACTGGTCTTCGCGACACGAACACGTCCCTACTGGTTCATGATTCATCCTCGGCTTATACTAAGCTGACCATGTGCCTATACTTACAATGGACAGCTCACAGCTGACGTGTACCTTCCACGAGAACAGCGTCAGGCAAGGTTTCTGGTTGCGTTCCGTCATCACCGTCATTATATTTTTTATTTATTTTTTAGCCGCCCCGCCTTGGCTGCCTATAGTGACCGAGTCACGGAACGTCGCGGCTCGAACAAAAGAATTCGCCGCGAAATTGCCTTTGCACGCTTGCCGACCGCGGCACGAACGCGGATGTGTGTGACGGATGTGAGTACCTGCAGTGTCTACACACGCGGTAAGTGCGAGCGTTCAGGCGGAAGGAAGCGAATCTGTGCCGGGAGAAATGCGCCGAGTCGTCGATATGTGCAAGAATAACGGATACGTTTGACTAAGGCTTCGGCACGGGTGCCCGATGAGTAATGCTGCTGTTTCCCACAATTGTCTCGCCATCGGCCTGGGTCGAAGGGGTATTTGCTTTTCGAAGTCGAGGATGGTCCGGTAAAGAAATAATACGGTATAATTACTTGCAGATAGATATGGGGCCCGTTTTTTTTTTTTTTTTTGCGAAAGTTCTCCTGTGTCAGAGCATTTCACGAAAGACCTCGGCGTTTGACGCGATTGCCCTGTCTACAAGAAGAAAGTTCGTTATGAACGTACTGCACGGTAAGCGTCGGAACTGCGCATCAAATGTGGGGTGACGGCTGCGATGCCCGTGAACTTTCTTCGTCGCTTTGTGGGCCTGGTCTCGCGTCAAGTGCTACGTTCGCTAGGTCTGGGCGGGGGAAGGGGGGGTTGAGGGAGCTCTCTCAAACGCCAGTTAAGCTGGTTTCACACGACGGACCAAATTCCACGAGCGATCGAGCACGACACGGCTAAGCGGCAACGAATTACGCCGCCAGCAGCTTATCTACTTCGTCCTTGTATGCAGCGTGACTGGGCGTCATTGAGCTACGTAACGCTCGTCCGCGGAATTTGGTCAGACGTGCGAATCCAGTTTAAGGGGCGCGCCTAGAGCAAGGGAGGGAGAAACGATCGCTCACTCGCTAGTTCGTTCGCTCGGACTATTCGCTTGCATTCACAATGGTCGTCGATAGTTTCTGCACAATCGCTTTATTTGCTAATCCGTGCTTGTCATTTTCTTACTGATTTGTAAAAAAAAATAAGCCATTTGAAGAACACGAAACCGAAGGATATTGTTGTCCGTTACGCAGGGAATAGATGTTTCTCTGTATGGGCTTACGTAAATGCGCACTTGTGAATCTATTATGTATTTTTTGTTCATTTCATATCGTCAGACTTGCAGTGCATTTGCAGATCTGGTAATCTGTTCTAGATTATTTTTATTGTAGTGGACGTTTCCAGTAACCCGCAGTGGTGGCGTAGAGATTTCGGCTTCGCGCTGCGAAGCCCGAGGTCGCGAGATCGAATCCCGGCCACGGCGGCCGCATTTCGATGAGTGCGAAGTGTAAGAACGGTCGTGTACCGTGAAATGCGTGGACGTCAAAAAATCCCAGGTGGCCAAAATTAATCAGCCGTACCCCACTGCGCCGTGCGTCATAATCATGCGGTGGTTTTGTCACGTAAAACATCCTCGAGTTAATTTTTATTTATGTTTCCAGCACGCAAACAGGTGTTTGGGTCCTTTCAAGCCAACCTCTGAATAACTTTTCAATCGCGCTCTTCCTCCCAATGTAGACGACCATTTATCTGAATCGGAACGCCCCAGGAAAAATAGCATTGTGCAGATCACACGGACTGTGGAAATCGACGTCATGCGAAGCATTTCGCAGTAAGCTGGCTATGCACCATTGTTTGGGGTTCCGCAAAGCGTTACCAGGTCGACATATGTGTTTGCGTAAATCCAGTATTTCTGAGTCTGTGACGCGAGCAGTGAAGTAGAATTAGGGCAAGTGCGCGTGCGTCACAACAGTAGCAGGACGACGACGACGGTAACGACGATTGCATGATTTCTAGGAACGATCCAATTAATGTGAACGAGAAGCATGGCGGTGCAAGATGGGTAAGAAACGCAGAAACCAAAGGCTCCCTACTGGCGGCAGCACGTGGTATCACTTGGAGCACACAAGCGGGGGCCCTGACGGCGATAGTGGGCCACAACGTCTGACACCCGTGTCCTTTTACAGCCATTCGGACGAGTGACCTGGTGCAGTTGTTCGCTTTGACCGAGTCGGGACGACGTTGCCATAGTGAAATTCGATGCAGCGTTGTCGGGATCGACCCGCCCCTGCACGATTACGGAAGCCGAAGAGCTGGCCATCGCGTTAGCCATCCGCGAGGGCCTACACGCAAGCCAACAACTGACGATCCTCACGGATTCCCAGCAGGCCTGCCGCAACTTCCTACAGGGTAGAATTGGAAGACCTGCTGCACAAGTCCTAGCCGGAATACTCAAGGAGGACTCTGAGGACTTCACCACCCATACCATCATCTGGATACCGGGCCACACTGGCATCACGGGCAACCTGCAAGCCGACAGAGCAGCTCGAGGATTCGTACATAACCGAGCACTCATCACGCTGGCTGCAGAACACCTGGACCCTGCCGAACTCGAGTATTCAGCCATTGTGAACTACCACGGAGGGCGTCGCTTGCGATATCCACCACCTCATCGAAACCTAAAGACAGAAGATGCAGCTGCCTGGCGTAGGCTCCAGACAGGCACTTACACGAACTTACACATATTACATAGGATACACCCCACAGCCTACAGGGACGAATGCCCATGGTGTGGGGCCACACCAACCCTATACCACATTACGTGGGAGTGCGCACTACACAACATAGAACACCCAGACACGAACACCACGAGGGAACAATGGGAGGCACTGCTGTCCAGTTTGGCCCTCGACGACCAGCTCAAGCTGTAAAGAGAGCTGAGAAGATGACAAGAGTCAGCGGAGCCCTGGACTAAGGGCCCCGACCATTAGCGGTTTTTCTAATTATTATTTTAATCTATCTATCTATCTATCTATCTATCTATCTATCTATCTATCTATCTATCTATCTATCTATCTATCTATCTATCTATCTATCTATCTATCTATCTATCTATCTATCTATCTATCTATCTATCTATCTATCTATCGGGCTCGGACACTATGTGTACCATGAAGGAGCAGGCCTCGATGTTTGATTAAGCGGCCTGGTAACTAGAAGAAGGGCCGTGAAAGTCCGGCATGCGAGCTTCGGGAGGAACGAGGAGGCGGCGCGTGGCTCTCCGGCGCTTGGTAATCAACGCTCGTGGCAAACTTGCTTTCCAATCGCTGTTTGAACGGGAGCAACGATCACCCTACTGTTCTGCTGCCCAGTTGCTGGTACCTTCTTACGCAGGCCACCTGGCTCGAGCACAGGTAGCAAGCGACAATCAGAAGCGAGAGTCGGATTACGAAGCAGGAATGACGATGCAATGACCATCACAGCATCCCGAACACGGACATATAACCATCAGTCCAAGTTAGTAGACAGCTTGCTCTACTGCTCGGCGTAAGTTGTTTTCCTGGCAGTAATATCACGCCGTGTATGCATGTGTGCGTGTCAAAAAATTATATCATTGTTGTCATGCATGGCATGACGTGATAACGTCACACATGCAAGTCATGACAGGGACGTCCAGTATATATCCAGTTAAAAGAAATGCGTGTCGTCATTCTGTTTTTCATGTCATCTCATTTATCACATCCATGTCAGGTCCATTTCCCAACAATCATGTATTAGGATATCCATGACACGGATGAAATTACGTCCACCATATGAATGACATGGCATATATGCCATGACCCGATCGTAAAGAATGCCATAAATGACATGAAGTGAGTTCGTTGTGGTCGTTTCTTAAACTGGATATGTGTCAGCATAGTGTGGCGAGGCACAGCTAGGTGCATGACAGGACGAGAATGACTTGGCATGACATGCCCATTCATGCCTTATCATAATAGCGATGTCATGACGTGCAATGAAATTCATGGCATTAATGTCATGACACTTATGTCATTAATGTGATGACATTTATATTAAGTCGTTCATTTCAGGCTATGCAGACATGACGTGCCATTCAAATTCAGATATACATCGAGTAAACGAAATTACCACGATGGCATCATGTCTCTCGAACCATTTATGTCACGACATACATGCCATGACAAATACGTAATTGACCTCATCGCGTCATTGATGCATGTCATTTGAAGAAAGGATCACGACTTAGGAAGAACAGATAGATAGATAGGCAGTGTCATAGCGCCTGAAGTTCGCAAAGAATGCTTCGAAATTAAAACAAGTTGTCGGGGCACTCTAACAAATTTGGTCTGTGTCAGAAGTCGCAGTTATAGGTGTACTAGTATGAACTGACTTTTTTCAAAGAAACTTCAGACTTTGCCAAATGCGTCTGCACGGTCTTGGACATTCACGCAATGACCTTTATTGACATCTCATTTGGAGTGGTGCGGATACAAATAGTCACGTATCCCGCTTGATCTAATCAGGTTTTGATACGTATCGATCGCTATCTAGTCTTTTGTCTATCTGATCTCGACCTTGACTTTTAACGCGATAGCGTTAAGGAGCTCGTGTCGCAGAAAAGCCGGTGTCGTCGGCGTCGGCGTCCGCGGCGTTGGCCGTGAGCGATAAATCACGGCAGGCACTTTATAAATAAAAAGCAACCTCCAAGGTGGGCTGGGTGGGAATCGAACCAGGGTCTCCGGAGTGTGACACGGAGACGCTACCACTCAGCCACGAGTTCGATGCTTCCAAGCGGTACAAACGCGCCTCTAGTGAATGCGGTGTTGCCTTCGAAACGAGCCGTGGAAAGTTATACTGCGGTGTATATCGATAATTATGAGCATGTAACTTACAGAAGTCGCAATTACACGAGTAGCGAAGTGCGTTTCCGCTGCATTTCTTCTGGGCTTTCCGTACACGCAGAGCCATCTTGCGGCAAACATAGAAGACCCCCTCCTCTCCATGTACGGCGCTGCCCGACAGATGGCGCGCCACGCGCGCATTGGAGCTGTACGAGGACCGGTGCGAGGCGGGTCGCGGCATGGACTCTCTCTCCCCTGACAACGCTTCGCCTTGCTCCCTCTGCAGAATCATGCGGCCTTCCTTTCTTTAGATCACTATCTGTCTATCTTTCGGCCCGTGCCGATGACGACGTTTGGCTGGCGTGCATCATTTCCCCCTCCGAGATACCGAGTTCTTTGGTTCGTTCCGCTTGCTCAGGCGCACGTTTCGTTGCTGCGCCGAACGCTGCGTTGCTCGACCATATGGCTCGAAGCTCACCGCTCCGATGCGGGGCGCCTCGTAAGTGATGGCTGCCCTGTAGCCCATTGTCTTACACCCCTTGGCGGGTCGACAGGAACGCTGTCGCGTTCCACTCTTGAAGGCGAAGCTTAAGCGTCCTGCAATTTTTTATATATAAAAGCTCTCTCAAATATTGTACATTCCCTACACTTGCAATGACTCCGGTTTTATCAATCATTTCTCCGCTTTTCTTCCACCAATACTCTAGTCGTTTCTTAATGATCCCAACTGTTGACCAGGTAATCCTTCCATCTTTGAATCCCCAGCGAGTAATTTCCAGGCGTACAGCGTCACCTGCAGAGCGGCAGACTAAACAGGCTTGCTGCGTTGCAGCCTCTGAGATTAACGCGGCAGGGTGACCGCAGGGTCGCGTTGCGCTGATTGCCGATTTTGAAAGCCGTGAATACGGGAGCTGTTTGGCCTAGCACAGTTATATTATTGCACGGTAGATGCCGCCAGCGTGGCCTTCAGTCTAAAGTTTTAAATTTGTTCTCCAAACGTGAAATTCAGTACACGTGAAATTAGAGGGCACAAAATGCGAGTTAGTCTTTATAATCAAGGTCTTTGGGAATGTTAGAAAGTCGAGACCTAACGAATGCGAACATCATAAGAATAAACGGATATTGTTTAGCAGAAAACTGATTTTGTTATTATTACCATATGCAATTTATGCTCACTTGAGGACAACGGCTTCACAGCGCTATTTGTTTACCGCTTTCTCGGATCAACCACCTCCATCTTAAACCTGATGATTTGCTGACATCATCATAATCATAGTTTATAATCCCTTAAAGTGCCAAATAGGGAATGCGTGATTGCAGATGAAATACAAAATTTCTCATATAGTCAGAAGCGTGTGGACGATAAAGGGGAAGAAAGCTAAAAGAAAAGTTTACTAAAGCAAATACAGAAATCAATGTACAGCGTACAGTACGTAAATATACGGCACAATATACAACATGAGAACAAGAATAGTGCATTTTAACACATGTAATGAGAAATAACTTTGCTTTTCTTAACTCTGGTGTTTCCACTGATTGAACATGTTGTCACGCATAATCGCGCCCACTCTCACCACACCTAATTCTCTGCCGTCTTCGACTGCCTTTCACTTCCCTTGGTAACCAATCTGTGACTGCAATCAACGACTAGTTATCTCCTCTGAGCGTTGCGTCTCCTCCTCGAGCCAGCTTTCTCCGAGTCTCCACTAATACTGATAACATCAGCTACCCGTGTTTTTCTCTAACCCATACCAATTTCCGTCTTTTGACGTTACACATATCAGTTTTGTTACTATCGTTCAGTATGGTATGGTATGAAAAACGTTATTTAGGTCCTGAGGGATCAGTCTGGGACTGATGCGGGCCGCACAGTGCGCTGTTGTATTTTTTTTTTAATTTTTACCCCACACATTGGCACTTTCGTAATAAACTAAACGTAAACTTTACATTTAAACAACATCGGCAAACTGCTGGTCATGTGACCGGTCGCAGGAGTCCAGCAAATATGGCGCCGCGCTGCCGAGTTCGAGGCTGCGGGTTCGATCCCGGAAGCGGCGGCCGCACTTTGGTGGGAGTGCAATACTAAAACGCCTGTAAACTAGGATTTAGGCGTGCTGGAGTTCCCCCGCTACCGTGTGCCTCGTAATCGGATCGCAGTTCCAGCCCGTGAAACCGCAGAATATCGTCTTCGATAACTTTTCTGTGAGACATATAGGCGACGCATTCTATGAGGTTTAGGTGACGAGATGTCCCTTCTTTTTTTCCTTGCTCCTAATAATTTCCAGTCTAGCGCCTCGACCAAATCCTGCAAGCACTCGTGATTAGCTCACTCATCTGCAAACAAAAACACATAACAGCCACTAACGCTTCCTTACGTGAGGAGAAGGCTTAAATAGGCACCCTCTTGCCTTCTCTTTATTGGTCCTCTTCTGTTCGCCTTCTACAATAATAAGCCTGTAGGCGTAGCTGGAATATTCAAAACTGTTCTGGTGCTACGTAAACCGCGTTCTCAGGTTCGCCAGCTGTCGTTGTTACAGACTGTCTGACTGTCACTTCTTTGCTTTCCACTGCAGCGAGCTTGAGCAATAGAGATCAGCTTAGTTACGCTTCGGGTGTGTGAATGTAGCCCATCGCCTCCACCGCCAGGGACGTGCGCGGAATGAAGGAATAAAACTTTATTTGAAACGGCTCTTCGTCCGTGCGATTATGTAGTAGCACCCGGAGAGGGGGGGGGGAGGGTGTTCTTCCTCATTCCAGGCTCGTGAACGGCCACAGTGAGACGCTTGGCAACTAAAATGTTGGAATGATCGACTTTCCACAGCCGTCGTCGTGTGCTGTTACCAAGTTCCAGCAACTTAGTCTCATTCAAACTGTGCCTACTGATATCTTGTTTACGTAATGTCGAGCTTCGTGTCGATATGTGTCTTACGAAGCTGTGCTGCAATTCTCAACCACGGAACTCGACTTTAGCCCGCAATTATCGTACTTTGTGTGTGATGTGATGCGTTGAGGTGTGCCCTTCCTCTTCTCTTTCCCTTGTCTTTCTCGCCTCTGCTAGTGGGTGGGCGGGGTGTCCATATTAGGAGGCAATTGCTAGCCGCTTCTTCTTCTGTCCTTGTGCTTTTGTATATGTTTACAACAACAACAACGACAACAATAACAACTCTCTTAAGCGCATTCCAGTATCTAGCTCCTACAATCTTAGAACTTTATCTATTATGAGAACCTGGCCACCACCGTTTGCATTTAAACAAAGTGGAGAACTTGTTATCCAGAACCTCACTCAGTGGACTTGATTGCTTTTTCCACTCATACGGCTTACGTTACCGGGGCGAGATATAGAAAATTTTGTTATAAAATGGTTTCAACAAATGATCGATCGCAACATCCTCTGATTTCAGCAACTCCGTTTCTGCTGAAACAAGTCGTTCTTGGGAGTTAGACGCTGGCTTACGTTGACTGATCCCTTAATTAATGCTTGACTTACAAAGAAATTATCTGATGGAGTTACCTCTGTGATACACTTGTATTAAAATTGAATCGCCAGACCACGTCTTTTTTAAGACGCCGTCGATATACAAAAAAAAGGGCTACTCGGAGTTCCACTTGAGGGTTAAGTAGCCTTGCCATGCTATGATTTGGGTCCTGAACAACCCGCTTTAACCACAGGAAATTTTGTCTTGCCGTGTTTGAAAAAAAAAACAAAGAAAAGAAAACTAAACCACACAATTTAAAAAAAGACAATTACTGTGTCAAACGGCTTTAAGTTTCCGTTTATTATTCTTTAAATACAATGAATGGGTAAGAGACAATACACAGACGAGGGTCCCTAAGTCAAAGACTGCAACGGGACCTTCGGTTAATAATAACAATGGAGAAATTAATAAAGTTGAGCAAGCTAAGTAAAAGAAACAAACACAATCGCGAAATATACAACATAGAAAATTTAAAGCAATGAAAACAAATTGTCTGCATACAAACTCACAGTACATAAAAAACTATCAATACAAAACTTTAGGTTAGAATTTAATTTGATGCCAAAAAATGATACACAGTCGGAGACGTGAATGTGATGACCATTTAGAGTTATGTCAGGTAAGCCAGGTAGTATTCTTTGGCAAGATCGGAAAATCATGAATTCAGTTTTTGAAGGATTGATAATTAAATGATTGGCAGAACACCATGCAACAATATGGTCAAGCTCATTGTTTAGTTTAAGGATTAAGGTTATTAAAGGATTGTCATGCAACGAGATAGTAACATCGTCTGCGTATAGTACACGATGTGCCGATTTAAGAAACGTGGGTAAACCGTTAATACAAATGCAGAATAGTAAGGGACCTAGTATGGAGCCTTGTGGTACACATTGGTTAATAATTTTTGTATCAGAAGAAGCATCATGCAGGTAACTTTTTCACCACGTCTGGCTATATTGAGCTGACAAGTGCAGGGCATAAAATACGCGCTAATGATCGTGTGTGTTAAGTATTACATCGCTACGCGTCACGGAAAACAGCTGAAATATTAAACCAAAGGCCGTTCGGCCGCGCTCCCAGCCGGACAGGTGACGCATATGGGCAAGTGGCCTACGTACGTGTCTGTGCTGTGATGTCACTGATCGTGACAACATCAAGGCAACATCTGTTATTTGTGTAATCTCTGGCTTCCATAGACGCAATAAAGTATAGAGAAATAATAAAACACACAGACCAAATATCTGCCTGTTTCCGTTTTACTTCGCACAACAGAAATAGAGATGTGCTCTCGTTTCGTCTGCTTGTTCTTACGTCGTTCAGTCGCGCGCGCAGACGACGAAAGTGACATTTCCTACCATGTTCCAGCGCACGATCATGCTCTGAGATATGCTTGTGCCTGTTTCAGTATTCGTGTAGCACTGACTTACACCGCTAGTCAGGTGTACTCGTGCGCAACGCGCACGATCGTGCGCTGCGCGAAACGGGACAATCCCAATGACTCGCGCCCGACGCCGTCAGTGGAAGTGCGCCGCGCCGCAAAAAAAAAAAAAAAGCGACGAGAAAAAGAATGAAGGCGGGGCCCATGACGTATACGTCACATGGTATGGGAGAACGAAGGGAAGGAATTTCGCTTGCGGAGGCTTGACGGGGCAAGTGGATAGACCGTCGATGTTTGCGGTGAAGCTCGCCTCCTAAAATCATTGGCTCGGGGCACTGAAATATTTCTATCTTGAGCATTAATGAGCCGTTTTGAAGAACTATTGCGGCAGAACGCTCCCTAAAAGACCAGTAACGACTTGAAGCCTATAATTGAAATTTTCTGTGTGGCCTGGTGAGGGGCCCTTTATGATCTATCTTGATTAGCATTTCAATTCTCATTGTTCATCTTTTTTGCGGACTCTTCTACAAAATTCTTCTTGAACTTCAGTCCTTTATACTTCGTTCCAGAGTGCCTCATCTGTTACTTTACTTCAGTAAGTATCAATGCCAAATACTTACTACGTCTGTTTCTTCTGTGGCGTTCTTAATTTTCCTATTTATTTTCCCTCCTTAGAATATTTTTTTGTCTTACGTACCCTCTCGCCTGCCCGATTCTTAGCGAATCACCTTTTGTGGGCAGGTGCAGCAGCTGATAACCTTGCCATCATCATCGTCGTCATCATCATCACCCATTTTAAGACTGCAGTCACTTTGCATTCTACCAACAGACGTAATCTGCTTTAAAATTGGTCTGTCATGTTCGTTTATTTAGTGCTTCGTTAGTAAAGTTTTGGTTCCGATTTTACACCTACAATAAGAGATCCACAAGAAGGGATACCGGGCATACACGTTGTAAATGATCACTACTACACCGATATGCTTTGCGGCAGCGGTGGCTTTGTGAAACTCGTCGTGAAGTGCTACGCATTGAGCTACAATTGGCGCCTTTCGTCGTGAAACCGCTCTATGATAATGCCCAACCACATGCGTTTCGGCTTAAAGTACCGAATGCTATAACCCATGTGGACTGCGGCTCGGTAAAGGCGCGACCGAAGCTAGTGTCGCTGTATATGCTGCAGGAACTTTAATCGAAGCTACCGAAGCTCGTCCTGAGCGCTGCGGTGCGGGAATAGGTTGAAGCGGGGCTCCCTAGGCCGGAATAAAACCCCTTAAACTTCGTAAAGTAGCGACACTTTCCTCCTCCGCCTTCACTCCTCCTCGTTTCTCCTCTTTCACGATCCTTGATCGACCGTGGCGCCGCCTATACTGCTCGAGCGTAGCAACGGCGCCAACATGCACTCGTCGCCACTCCGTAAATGCTTCTCGAGCAAAAATGGCGCTGATGCACGGCGCGAGGGCCCGCGTGATGCTATTAGGCCAATAGCGTCGCGGCATCGGCCTCTGCCAGAGCGCGCGAGGAGGAGGCGGCATTCTTCAAAGCGTGGCACTACTTTACGCAGTTTAAGAAGCTTCAAGCCGGAGCAGCACTTGGCGCCGCCCGGCGTTGCGTCAGGGAGCCAAATGGCGAAAGCAGCGGGGGCAGCCGTTGTGCCGCCAGCGAGCATAACGGTTTCGGAGCACGCCATGGCGGCGGGGTCACACCTACGCCGAAACCTGGCATGCGCGACGTTCGTCACGGTGAGACAGACGAGGAAGAGGGAGGGGCAGAAGAAGATGAAGAAATAAAAAAGAAAGCAGGAGATAACATCGACAAATCATAGTTCGGCACTATGTGTCACGACAGAGGTCCGTGAATCGAGTAAACGTGCCGTTTGGCAGCTTGCCAATGCATGTAAACTTCCGAGACGTCTTGAAACGTTTTGGAGCTTTACAGCGTACGGACGCTTCTGTTCATCTTCACCCGCGACTAGGCGATGTTCTTTCATCGTATTGCCATATTTCGCACGGTTTAGTCAGCATATTATAAATTTTTTGGGAGGGAGGAAGGGGGTACCAATGAGAATGTGCATCCCTTATGATTTTGGTACTACTGCACCTAATATTGCGCGGACTGTCGCGGTTGATGATCTGAATGTATAGAGAAACTGTGCAGTTAGCCAGTGCACGTGAATATCTGTGGTTTCTCCCATAGCTTTCTCCAAAAATTGTTGGAGGAAACTCTGGCGGCACCATCATCCAGCTACGACGGGAATAAGGAGCAATATATGTATGGACTGGTGCAATTTTTATGCTTGTAGCTTCAGACGTTCATGGGCCGTTAACTATTATCACGACATGTACTGTGTTGACATTTTCGAGTTCTGAGATTTTTCCAAGTTTTCCCTGTCTGTTCAAACGAAAATTCTTTCGCAGTCTACGACATTGACGACTTAGCGCAACGAAAAAAATATGGCGGTTTATAGCCTGGCAAGTTTCTGTCAGCCCATAATTTTGAACCACTATAACAGTGAGAAGTCAGTCAGAATGCACTCCCAGATTCCAGTGAATCATGTATTTCGTGCATGCTACGACAACCGGTCAGGCTCACAACGGCAAAAATAGCAAAGGACACCGTAATTTGCTCATTGCACATGCTCGGCTGAAGCCAGCGCTTCCTGCCGCCATACCACTTATGTTTCCCGTATAACCCCATAGGTAGCAATCGCCCTGGTTTCAAGCAACTGAATTGAAATTTCCCTGTTTCTTTGCCTAAATTTTTCAGAACTTACAAATACCCAGAAATTCCCGGGTTTTCAGGATTTCTCTGATCGTAGACACGCCGGTTACACGTTATCGTTCTGAATTATGAAGTGATCATATCTATCTATACAAATAAAAAAACAGGTTACGCGCGCATGCGTAATCACAGCAACTCGTTCCATTTACAACGCAATACTCTGGTGAATATCGTCAATTTGGAAAGTTACAAATCCGTTTGAAGCCAGAACTCGGCGCACCGACCTTGGATACAGTGTCACAGCAAGGGGGTCCGAGCCCGGAGAGAGAGTGTAATGCGTGGTCACGTGGGTCACGTGGTGGCGCTATCCGCGACCTTGCCGTCTTCATTGGCAGGCAGGCAATCGCTACGGTACCAAAACGCTGTTCCACGATATAATCAGTTACATGGCATATAACCTCTCCACAAAAGGTTCGCTTCTCACATTGCGAAACCTGTGGGCTGGATCCGCATAACTTTTTTTTTTTCGTGTTCGCTCCGACTGCATGCGGCGTTCTCGAGTCTTTTGAGTTTGGCGAAAGCAATGTCGTCTGCCTGAAGCACTGCACAAAAACTTCGAGGAGGCATCGCAGCTTTCTTCGTTTTTCTCAGACCTACGGCCTCCAGCGTGTATCGAACGCGCATCGCGTGCTGGGCCCGGGCCTGAGCAGCTAGCTGCATAATTTATCCACCTGGTCTCCTCTGCCCGGAGCCACCGGAGCGGGAAATCAAAAGCGCGGATTTCCACCTCCGCACCCTTCTTCTCGCCAGGCTGCGCAGCCATTTTCATTATTTAGGACGACTCGCCGAGCCCGCGGCCTGCCTTTTTTGCTTTTTTTTTCACTGGCACCAAGTTCAGCTCTCTTTTCATGCAACAGCGAAGGACGTTGCTCTGATAAACTCTCTTTCATGCTGGATACTTGTCGCCTTTTGCACATTTAGATCACGCAGGTCTCATTTTCGTTGTACATTCATTTCCTCCTTCAATATGCATTCGATAAAACATAATTTTGTCTGATTTTGTCTGCCACTGCGATGACATTTCTTTTATCGTGATCTTCATTTACTGCGTGGCGTTTCACGGGTGAGCTGATAATGTCACTTTATGTAGCATAACCTTGGTATCTGTCCCCGCTACGACGACTAGCGTACTCTATATTTTACTAGATTAGATAAGCTATAGTCGAGAGCATTTACGGTGACAGCAATCGAAGGGGCAATGGACTTGGCTGCGTGCTTCAGAAACACGCAAAACGACATGTGCAGGGCCGCAGCTCCTGACGTCGACGGAACTCGTTGAGCGACAGCATTCTAGATGTGCACCTCCTGATGAACGCGGGCTCAGTGTTTATTCTGTCCTCTATCACATGGTTTTCTTTTCTTAACCCCCCTTTTCTTTGCTTGGGGTAGCATACCGGACTTGCATCTGGTGTAACCCCCTGGCTTTCCTTTCCCCTGTTCATTTAAGAGCGCAGCCCTTAAGCGCCCGTTCCTGCGTTGAGCTTCAGCGTCCCTCCACAGAACTCTAAGTGTCCTTTCTACAGCCTCGACCTATCACTAAAACTTATATTACCAGCAAACCTTTCACGACGCGACGCAACACTGCTGGGTCGGCTGTGGGTAGGAGTAGAGAGAGAGAGAGAAGTTTAATGATACGAAATGCCGAGAGGTCGGCCTGAGGTATATTCCTCTAGCCAGCTACTCGGCATTGGGGGAAGGGGAAGAGGGAAAGAAAGAGGGAAGAAAGAGGTGCATGATGGGTGACGATGACGATAGAAGGAAGACGTAGAACATATGGCAATCAATTTGGCATGCTCAAAGTCTGCAATCCAGGCCCGTAATTTTTAAAAAGTTCAGTAATGCCTGGATGGCCTGGAAACTCGACTGAGCATCTGGCCAAGGGCCTAAAATAACCTCCTCCGACAACGGTGCGCTGTTGAGACGCGTAAGGTCGTTGTCCAACCTTTCACGCTCTTCCACGTACTTAGGGCAGTCACAAAGCACATGACCTATAGTCTCAGTCACATTGCACACCTCACAGTGTGGAGACTCGGTGCGTCGCATGAGGTGCACGTATCCGCGCGTAAACGCTACCCCCAGCCTTAGTCTGTGCAGAAGACTGGCACAGCTGCGTTGAATTTTCGGTGGTAGCCTATAATTCATGGTAGGGTCCAATCTCTGGAGTCATCTGTGGCGATTATCCGGGTTGTCCCAGTGTTTTGCTGTCAATTTTCGTATGACACTGGAGAGGAGACAGTTGGCGTCCGCTCTTGAAGAAGGAATTGAAAGCAGTGACTCTCGTTCTTCGAGTGCTTTCTTCGCTTCGGCGTCGGCCAGTTCGTTGCCCTGTATACCACAGTGACTGGGAATCCACTAAAATGTGATATGGTGACCATTTTTCTGCGCTAAAGTGTAGAGCTCGGCAGTTTGAAGAGCCAACACTCTGTAAGCGCTTTCTTTTAACACCACTCTAATTAGTTGAAGAGCCGATTTTGCGTCACTGAAGATTGTCCATATTTGAGGAGGCTGTCGCGACATATATTGAATGGCCTCTCTGATTGCCACTAGTCACGTAGATGTTGTAGTCGTCTTGTTATGCAGGCGAAACCGTCAAATGACTTGATGCGCGGGCACGACGAAAGCCGCACCAGAAGCATACGACGAGACCGATCCGTAATAATAATAATAATATTTGGGGTTTTACGTGCCAAAACCACTTTCTGATTATGAGGCACGCCGTAGTGGAGGACTCCGGAAATTTTGACCACCTGGGGTTCTTTAACGTGCACCTAAATCTAAGCACACGGGTGTTTTCAAATTTCGCCCCTATCGAAACGCGGCCGCCGTGGCCGGGATTCGATCCCGCGACCTCGTGCTCAGCAGCCCAACACAATAGCCACTGAGCAACCACGGCGGGGAGAGACCGATCCGTCTGTATACACGCTCACCGAGGAGTCATATTCTTTCGACATATATTCAAGTGTTAAATGTCTGAGGCCGACGGTAGGTATTCGCGATTTTTTTTAGAAATTCCTGGAATAGATAGACGTACCGGTATTTTGGACATTACCCATGGGGGCATACGTGGAAGGTCAGCTGGGGCAATGTATGCTGGTATGGCAGATTCTTGGCATTTAACGGCTCTTGAAAAAGTGAAGTCCGGCCGTATATCGGGTAATGTCGATAAGGGATGGCGTCCATGATGGCATAGCAGTCGCAGGAATACTCGAACAGGTTCGCATCATAGATAGACAGGTAAAGGGGTGACGCGAGTCTCCTCAATTGTTCAGCAGGTTGAGGTGCAACGTGGAACACCGAGACATGTTTTCAGCATCTGTGCCTTTCCAGCGTGCGCAAACATGACGGGCTCATACATGATTGAGTAGCATTCACCAACTCATACAGCTATCGTATTGGAATGAATGAATTCCCGTCTCCTGCCACGACTTCGATATCAAGATGCTGGGGGTGGTTGATCGTATTGGAATGGCGCACTCACCAATGTGCGCTAAGTGCAAGAGTGAAGAGACCATCAGTCATCTTCTGTGTCACTGTTCTCGCTTTGATAACCAACGTAAGGCTATCCAGAGTGCATTGAATAGACTGGATGACTGGCCATTTCCAGAAGCAAAGATCTTGGGAGCCTGGCATCACAGTTCATTAGCCCAGAAAGCCCTGAAGGCAACAGACGAGTTCCAGACTACAGACATCCTACACCTAACTTAGTGCATGTGAAAGTGCGGTATAGACCCTTGTCTTATCTCTCTCTTTCACTCCCCATTCCCCTCCCCATGTGTAGGGTAGGAAACTGGACTCAGTCTGCTTAACCTCCCTGCCTTTCCTTCTTCCCTTCTCTCTGTTTCAGCGTCCCTCGGCGTAACTGAGAGAACGAGCACAGCGAACGATAAAAGTGCGAACGCGGATTGCAGCGGGAGATTAAAGACTGCAGTACCGAAGAGAGCACGAGGAGGAAAGTGGAAGAGGGTGCATAGATCCATGTGGCGGAAAGCGGAAGAGGAGGGCATGGCGAAAGCGTGAGAAGTAATGCGTAGTCTCGCCCAGGACGTGTTTATGAAAGGTTCGCAGACTTTGTTCTATAGGGATGTTGTGAAGAGGCCCTCTGCTTTGTAGTCGCAGGAAAAAACAATCCGCGCCACAGATAAGCACAAATGTTTGAGAGAGGGATATATATATATATATATATATATATATATATATATATATATATATATATATATATATATATATATATATATATATATATATATATATATATATAAGAGAGGAAAGACGGGGAGGTTAAGCAGACGCGCGTCCGGTTTGCTACCGTGCGCCGGGGGAAGGGGTATAGGGATGAAAAGAGAGAGAGTGGACATAGCGAGAGCACAGTTTCGCGCACTTCTAAAGGTCCGCACCGAGGCTGCACATGGTCGCCAATACCTGTCGACTTGAGATAGTGCAACAACATTTTCGTGGCTTTCTGTGCCATCGATGCGTACGGCCATGGTCCAAGCATCTTCCTTTCCGAAAATGGCCTAGACTCCAGCAGGTTCAATGTTCTCCGATCTTCATGCTTGATGTCGCAACAGGGACAGAGACATAAAAGGTGTTCAATCGCTTCTATAGTTTTACAAAAGTCGCACATGGGGGGGAGAGAGAGAGAGAGAGAGAGAGAAAGAGAGAGAGAGAGAGAGACGAAAGGGAAGGAAAGACAGGGAGTTTAGCCAGTGCAAGTACCGGCTGGCTACCCTGTGCTGGGGAAAGGGGTAAAGGGAATAAAACGAGAAAGAAGAAGAAAAAAAAACGAGAAAAATTCACACAGTAACGCGATGCTATGCGCTACAACAGTCAAAGGCAGTCGCAGAATTCACAGGCCCCTCAAAACTTCAGCAAAGCCCTTAAAGTGTTGAGTGCCGAAACCCGTCTGGGCCAGCGTCCTAGAACTTTTCCCTCTGTGAAAAGGCGTTGTCCAGTTTTTCGAGCGTGGTCACGAGCCCTTTTTTTGTCACATTGTTACGGGCAAAATCACAGACAAGGTACGCGTTCGTCTCGTCGCCGCCGTAGGTGTCGCAAGGAGGGCTGTCGGTCATTCCAATGGGGAAGGAATGCCACGCCGAGCCACAGGCGGCACAGAAGTTTAGCTTCCGCTCGTGGTAACCCTGGTGGAAGACGGAGTTGCAGACGTGGATCCAGTCTGTGGAGATGTGCGTTAGTGAGTTCACTGGTGTTCCACACAGTCTGCGTGAGCTCGCGTGCGAGGGAGCGAAGACTTGTGGCTGCGTCTGTTCTTGACAATGGTATGGGTTTAACATGGGCACCATCGAGGGCCGCTCGGGCAGCGTCAGCCGCACTGTGATTTCCCGAAATTCCGCAGTGACACGGTATCCACTGGTAAATGATGATGTGCCCCTTGTCGATTGCGGTGGAGCTGTCGGATGTCTGCGAATAATTGCACATTAGGTCCGTGGTTGGAAGGGGACAGCAGTCACACATGGGCGTATCCCCCATTCCAATGCGGAACGAGTCGACCATACGGTTTCCATTATACATTGGTTCTATCAGACGATGTCGCTGCCGATCTGGCTGGTCTGTAGAATCAAAGGGTCCGCAAAATGGGACAGAATCAATCACTCCCTGGCTGTATTTGTCCTTAAAATTGGGTTTTCCCTGAGGTATATGCGCAAATGAAAAATCGGAAAATATTTATGTCAATATGGCGATCGTTAACGAGCGCTAGTTAGCGTAATGTCCCTGCTTCACGTGCAAGAAAAGAAAATTATTACACAGCCCACGTCGGGATCGTTTTATGGCATTTGTAGGTCTTAAGACCGACGAAATGTGCTGCTCTACTTACAAAGGGTACCTCAATGTAGGAGAAAATACGCGGAGCAACCTCAGATACCGAACGCAGGGAAAGATGAAAATTACATTCTCTGTACTTCATTTAGCGTCACTGCAAAGACGACGATACCTTGCATCTACATTTTAAGAAAAAAACTGACTCGCCATGCATGTTGCCCGGAGCCGTCAACGGTTACTAATAACACCGTAGAACCTGATTGCCAAGGGAAGCTTTCGGGTGGTTTTCTTTCATTATGAATGACTGCAGCCAGGACAACACAAGATCTGTGAAATGGAGCGTATTCGAGCAGGAGGCAGGCGCCTCCTGTCAGCATTATCCTCGTTTCTTTTCTGAGTATATCCGCATATGTCGTCATTGGAGAAAGCTGCAATAACATTTTCCTGCTACTAGCCGGCTATATTGCAGGCAATAATTTAGCACGATCCTTTCTTTAGTAAGGATATTGTCGTTATCACTTTTCTTCCCGAGCGCTGGATATTTATTTTTTTTCGGGGAGCAAAGGACTCGCATTGCCTCCACGGCATCCACTATAAATTTTATGAGTCCCAATGGTAAAGCCGCGTTTCATTCACAATCAGAGGCCGGGCAAAATAAACCTTCTGAGTCAATTTTATAGACGCTCGAAAGCTCCCTTGATGATTGCGAGCGCTTGTATTAATATTACGTGGAAAGGTTTAGTAGCACTAATCGCGTTGAAAAACACAGGTGCTAAAGACACGTTGTTAAAAACACAGGTGTCTCTTCAAGAAATGGGAGTGGCAGCTGATAATTTACAAGAACTCAAATCATCTGTGCACGAAACGGCACGAATGATCGTGCATGAACTGCCATACGCATTGTGGAATTACGTGGCGCTTTTGGGCACCTTTACCTGACAACTTTTTAGGGTAAGGCACTGATAAGACAGCCCTTTACGCATTTACAGCTTTTTTGCAGTAACTTCAGATCTTAAGGGGAACATGTGCGCTGCTTCACTAGGCATAGGGCAAAAAAAAAAAAAGAAGGTAGCTTACCTTTTGACTCGTCTAGTTCTATAAGGCAGTGAAAAGGCGCCATTGTGCCTCTTTGCCTCGTGTCCACACTGAAGGAACCGTGTCACCACAAGATGCAAGAGAGCTTTTCACATGCAGGTGTGAAAAATTGTTGGCGGCAGGCTTTTCACCCCCCAGTGATCTCGACGGTCGTTGAAACCCTCCTGCGGAAGTTTGAGCAAGCGCGCCTCAAGGACGGTGATAAATCCACCAGGCAAGAAGCGTCGGCTGGAAGTCGTGCCTTATATATATTCAGCCTCGGCATACCTAAAAAAGGCAAAAAAAAAAAACCCTGGCGAGTATAAGCACGACGCTGCCGTGGTATTTTCTGCTCCCGAACAAGCGCTCACGTTTCTGCTCTGGTGTAGACGCAACCGGTGATCGAAAAAAAAAAGAAAGACGAGGTTGCCAAAAACGGTTCGTTTCGCCCTCTGTGAAATGCACTTGCGGTGTGGACCTGTTCCTTCACTTCGTCTTGGGTCGGTACTTATTTTCCTTTAACGCCGCTCCTCGACGTCATCTGTCGGCGTCGTCCGTTGTCCAGCGTCGTGCAGCTCGGTTTCTCGCCCAAGTTGTATCCCTCTTCGAACCTGCACCGTCGAGTTTCAACACGCCGTAGAGTTGCAGACTCGGGCACCGACGCCGCTTACCTGTCCGCAGCACTGAGCGGCGCCATGGTGTTTCTGGTTCTACGCATTATCTGCACCAATTCATGCGAGAACAAGCCAATATCTACAGGACTGCGTAGTAGCGTTTTTAGATTCACCTCCATGAGCAAGACTGGCCTAATTCAGAATACAAAGTGTGCATTTTGGTCCCTACCGTGCTTAGAGAACAGGCACTGAACGATTCTATGCACACAACGCGCGCTCCATTCTGCCCGCAATGGACGGGTGTGTCAATGAGATTTTTTTGTTGTTGTTTTAGTTTGCGCATAAATTTACAGTGATAGTACCTCGATATGCGGGCGACGCTTCTATTATCGCTTTTGAAGCGCCGTTTGCATGATGCGCAGTCTTTGCAGCTTCTTTATATCGCAGTCGAGAAACGCATTGCCGTAGATCACCTTGTGTCGGAGAAATCCCTGCCTTGGCTTTCTACTTCTGACTGGTGGAACGACGTATAGATATGCGAGGTAAACGCTCTGCCGGTGGGATTTCGCACGATGCGCCGATATGGCTATCGTGGTTAGTTTACTACGCGAGGGGGGAGTTTTCCCCCAGGACACATCCTTCTACTTGTTCATTGTATATTCCTATTCGATTCGCTACCTTTGCAATTGCTTGCTCTCCAAAACGAAAGAGCATCATGTCCATATATGAGCCATCAAAAAACACTGCTATGGGCAGAAACCTCCCAGATGCGCCAAAAATTACGACGAGGATAATATCGCAATACATCTCGCCGAAAAAATAATTATGCAGATACAACGCGCATTCTTGGAATCTATGTGAAGCGAAAGCTTTTGTGTAGCTGTTAATGAACTGATATAAATTTGCCCATTTAATTCCTGCGCCGTTGACGTAAAGGAACATGGCGTGCTCTCATGTGCACTCGTATACACCTAGGCTACGCAGTGTGACAACTCATATACTGCCTTGTGTATATTTTAAATATTACCGTCCGATGTTCAGCCAGTCTACCGCTATAGATATGTGCCATAGTATGGGAATCATTATCGCAATCAACACTCTGCGATAATCTCAAAGTGCTGGTTGGTGTTCGCACGGTAGAAGTATACACGTGCGACATTGGCCTAAAGAATAAGATATATCGATGTTAAAAGCGCGCGTATCTCTTGAAGAAACCTGAGTGGCAGCTCATAACTTACAAGAACTGAGATCACCGCTGCAGGCGGCCTTAGAGCCGAGTTTCATAAGCACTTTCAAGAGAAGTAATGTCGAGTACTCTTGAAAGCTTTCAACTATGCTTTTTAAGTTAACAGGTTACCACCGACCTTCTATCACGGTGCCGTCATTCCAAGAGGCGGCTGTTATTAGTAAACGGCATGCAGGTAGGTGGCTATCGACCAATTGTGTAACATCGATTATACGATTTAAAAAATTGTAGCTAATAGACTACAAACCGTAATTCGTGATCTGATGCAGAACACCAGACATGTGCTATTCGCGGTCTTAGCATATAGGCAAATATATATATTTCCAGTGAAGGCACTTTTTTGTTTTCTGAGAACTTGTGGTTTGTGCGAGCGGCTTCAACTCAAGTGCTGTCCGTACACGTATCTACCTTCTCTCTCCCTTCTCTCTCTTCCCCTTCCCCATCCCCCAGCGTAGGGTAGCCAACCGGACTATTGACTGGTTAACACCCCTGCCTTCCTGTATTCCTCTCTCTCTCTCTTTCCAGTGCAAACACACACACACACACACACACACACACACACTCACATGTATATATATATATATATATATATATATATATATATATATATATATATATATATATATATATATATATCATGAGAAGCCTACAAAGACACTGAGGACAACACAGGGGAAATCGCTTGTGCTTGCTAATTGAAATAAAGAAATTATAAATTAATGGGACTAATGGTGCCACGGCTTTTCATTCTTGTATTCAACATGTGTTTATAACCGGTATTCTTATAAGTGGTTTGGACTGTATATCGGCACGCGCACCAACTTCTTGCCCGCAGGTATCGTAATATGCACCTTGTACGTGCGAGGGAAACTTCCAAGAGGCGTGTGTATCCCCATCGACAATATTAAATAGGCTTCTATGCTCGCTGCTTTTTCGAGGCAGGTATACAAGCAGTGCAAGTAGGACTGTCCGGTTTCCCCATCCTAAAGCGAGAATCGAAAGTAGCTAATAAACTTGCTGAATACTATCACTTTTTGGTGATGGCGGATACAATAAAAGATTAAATATTTTAGAGTTGGTCAAGGGTATCCTTCTGTATGATGAATTTTTTATAAGTAGAAAGGGTGAGGACTAGGTGGGAGGAAAAAAATCTTAGAAAAAAGAAAAGAGATCAATCTGCAGAATTTTGTTTCCTAAAAAGAATTCTGCGTTTGAAGTTACGAAATGGACGTTTACTAGTGCCCACTACAGCGGTTCTCAATGTGTATCTCGGTGTCTATATTTGTTAACTACCTAGAACAACAAAGCGTCTCTGAAATATTACTTTAGTGGACAGGTATATTTCATCAAGGCAGACTGTATATCTCGTAGCGATGTGAAACAATCTTCAATTTTTTTTTGCCATAGTTTGATTAATTGAGTAATGTTTAATCTCTTCCGAGAGTAATCACTATCATTGGTGCTCACTGTGAGAAACTGCACGCTGCATTTCACCTTTGAAAACGCTCATTTCTTAATCATTTTTTCATGCTATTCAACAGCTTGCGGCGTTGAAGCATAAACGGCAGTGTACATTGATTCGCGACGAAATGTAATAACGCTTCCTTGAGACTTCTTCCACAGCTCAGTTTTGCTATCTTTGAAGCCAGAAAACGAGGAGGTTGTTTTTCGCACAGCACGTGGATCTGACAGTAGAACAGAAAAGCACGGGGAGACTGGCAATAAACTAAAAGCAGCCTGCTGCAGAGTACTTGTAGCCTCTAAACTATAGGATTTAGCTCAGTGGCGGCGACAGCAGCTAGTACTGTCGGTAGTCCTCGAATCTAACCTCGGTGTTTGCATCTGTGAACTTTCAATCGTGGGCCATTGCATTTCCTAGCTGGGTTCGTGGTGTCGAGATAATTTCCATCACGGGTCATAATCAGCTATATATCAGCGCGCCTGCCAACCTTCCGTTACGAACCCACGTTATTTCGGGGACGAATTACGACGCTCGGGGATGATATCTTATCTGATATCTGGAGGGCGTTCTCGTACGATAGCACAAGTGTGGCCACATTTCAGCGCAGTAAACATCCAATGATCAAGACTGTGTACGAAACTCACATGGCCCCTTTACTTTCGCATGCTCTCTGCAGTCAGCGATACTCTAGCTCTCTGCCTAGTATATGAATTGTCACGAAGTCAATTGATTTATAAAAACATATTTCTTTACAAATTCAGATGACTAACTATTTCATTTCAGATAGTTCCATTATGCACATCTGACTGGAACGTCGTTTTCCTTGGATACCTGCAAATCCATTTAGGGTTCTCGCGGGACTTTGATTCCAGCCTGACCGATCGTATGTATGGATGTTGCCAGCCTGTGCAGCAGCGTTGGCAGGACCAGGGTTGTCTTCTCTACCACCCGATAAAAGCAACAATGCTCCTGAGACATATATATCATACAGTGCACAAAGAGGTCACCTAACTACCTTTAACGAACCTTTTGGACCCAACCGATACGGCACCGCAGGCAGTAAGCTATTTGAGAGATGGAGAGTGAGAGGTCAACCTAATTTGGAAAACAGTTCGTTGTCCAAGCGGTCGGTGCTGGTAAGTACGGGAAGCTGCATTGCATCAGTAGGTTAAAACTTGCTCATCGTAACGCGTCCGGCTTATCGTTCCTGAAAGAAGATAAAAAGAAAAGGAAAGGGGGGTTACCTCACCAGCTGTTCGCGATTGGATAACCCACACTCTACAATGGGCAGACATTTCCGCATTGGCTTCATCGTCACGTACAGCCGCGGCGGCACGACTTGCCAGTAATGAGCGCGGAAGCCTCCATTAACTAATTACGAGAGCGACTCATTCAAAATGGCCGCCCTCCCCTTCGGGCGCCAACCACCTTCCTCGCCCGACGCAAGCGTCGCGCGGTGGGCTCTGCCACGCGACTTTCGTGCACTGCAGTGTAAGCTACAAAAAACCCGGAGTAATAACTAAAAGAAAAAGAAAAATGAAATAAGTAACGGGTAAGACAAAACTAATACCAAGGCATGCACGGAAAAGTAAAACCACAAGCTTATCTCCTGCACTCGCTCTTACATTTTATTTCGTTCCGCTACAAGTGCATCACTGGAACCGATAGTCGTATCCCGCTTCAGTGAAATTCTTTATTCAGAGACATACGCTGCTTCTAAATTTCCTTGCACAAAAATTAAAAAAAAATTAAAAAAAATCATTCCAAGTGAATGCGCCTTGCGAAGTCCCCTGCTAGAATTTGTAAATGGCAGTATGGGTCATACGATAATTCGCTAGAATGCTAATTAACGAGTTCCTGTTAATTGGTTAATTTTGCATTTCAATTTTTTTGTGCAAGTAGGGTACGCCGCTTCGAGTAAACCGGCTCGTAAACTAGAACGGAGCTATCTGCCACAGGCAACCTTTAAAAAATTTGGAAAGTTCGCTCGACCACCCTGTATATAAGCCTCCCTGCGCGACACCCGACTATCTGGTTCAACTATAGGCACACGTGCAACAGTATAACAACGGTACAGCTTTTTACATCAACAATTGGAGTCTGTAATTCATTACTGGGCAGCATCCGTTCACTACTGAAACAATTCACGCAAGCTTGTTTATAAATGCTTGTATATTTATTGTTCATCCCACTTCTGCTGCATACTGCACACTGCATACATACTGCAGCCTCGTTGAGGCTGCAGTAGGCACAAATAAATAAACAAATAAATAAATAAATAAATAAATAAAGGCGGAGGAACCCGTCTCACAGTGACTGTCGACGGTAATGGGTTAGCTCTTAATCAATATAGCGACACAGCGTACTGCCACCGTCGAAACGACTTATGTATGGAACAGTCTACCCCACACCATTATTTCTTGCATTGACCACAAAACTTCTTGCACAATCATCTTTCGTAACACACACTTAACATAGGTGCATCGCGCGCTGAAAACAAATCGCATACTAAGCATTCTACGTATTCATTTCCTGTGTTATGCTTATTATATGCGCTACTGCAATGTTACCCAGTTCTCAACTTACAATTTATGTCTACTCTAAGGCAATTTTTTTTTTTACTGGAAATCTTGTTCTCATACATGTTCTCCAGATTTCTTCCGTATTTTTGTGTGTTGTTGTTGAAACAGTTGATTTCAACTCCTTAATGAGCCCTCACTTATACCTTCGGGTGGGTCCTTAAGGTGAAATAAATGAAATGAAACAATCAGATCGTGAATTTGGTGCCGTAAAACCCCAGAAATCATAAAGTTCTTATCGCCGCATGAGGTCAGATGCCACAGCCTGAGATCGCGCCTTCATAAAAATAAATGAACTATTAGTGGCAACGCTGACGTGCAATGTGCCAAGAGAGAGAGAGAGAGAGAGAAGAATACAGGAAGGCAGGTATGTTAACCAGTCAATAGTCTGGTTGGCTACCCTACACGGCGGGATGGGAGAAAGGAAAGGGAAAGAAGGGAGAGAGAAGGTGCAGGTACGTGTACGGACAGCACTTCAGTTAAAGTCGCTCGAGCAAACCAGAAGTTCTGAGAAAACAGAAAAGTGCCTTCGCTGCCTTCTGAGCCGATGATGCCAAACTGCTCCAAGAGAGTTTGCAGGTGGACGAGTGGGCACAATGGCGTTTAGCATGGCAGAACGCGTGACTCATTCTCACACTGTGTTTCGTGCTGTTTTCCGTTCGAATTTTTTCAAGCTGCTCGCATGTACAGCACAACAATTTATGCAGGATATTTATGCCACCCCCACGTATATCGAGCATGCATGCCTATCGGGTTAATTTTTTTAAAATTTCTAACGCGGATTGGCCATATAAAGCGAACAGGCAATGAAGCCAAGGAAAGCGTGGGGGGAAATTAGCTGTGGTCAAAATTGAAATACGGGAAGTACTGAAAGGAAATGAAAGTGTACGAAAAGATAACGTGTCGCTGGTGGGGACCGAACCCGCAACCTTAGCATTGTGCGTGAGGTGCGCTGCCGATTGTGCTACAGCAACGGCCATCGATCCGTCAACTAACTTGAGTATTTATATGTACTTTAGATCTAGCCCTATGAGTGTTAGCGCCACAGTGGCGTTTTACCTCCGCAGTGCTCTGTGCCTTTCATCTGCTATTTTCGCTCTCTTCGTTGCACTTTCTGTGATTGTTGTCTTATTTTTGTGCATTTGAATAACATTCAACTTTCCTTGCTTGCCTATGTGGAAAGGTCTATCAACAAAGCTTTCTTTTTAACGCCCCGTGCTTGCTTAGAGATTAGGAGTGGTATGCAGGCGCAAATAAACAACAACGGCTCCAGTTGAAGAAGCTCTTTAGCAATTAGCCTAGCATGCCACGCGCTCTTCAATTCAAGACAGGGATTATCAAGCCCTCGTCTCCCGCTGTAGTGAACGCAACTAAGGAGTGCGAGCTGAAGCCTTAGTAAGCCCAAGGTTTTGAGCCCCGACGTGTTGAAACCTGTCGCGGGAAGCGTATGGCCAGTTTTCTCCTTTCACGCAATGCGTGTTTTCGTAAGGGGAAAGAGCGTAAACGATCGAGGCGAAGCTAAACAGAATCAAAGGGTCCGTGCGATACGCACGTGACCTGAATAACGCAGTGCTGCTTCGGGGCCTTTGGGCTGACCGGTTGCTCCACTGTGTTTGTATGATTTCATTGATTGCTCAACGACACAGCACTATGCATGATCGCGTCACAATTGCATGCAGCGCCACTGGAAGTTTGTGCCTCTGATAGCGCATAAGCTGCATTAAGGAACGCTTCATATCCCCTTCAGTCACACAATGTGATGCAATGTGAATAAGTACGTCAAAATTACACATCGAGATGGTGGGATGATCTCCCAAGCATGTTGCACTGAGTCCTGGCAATTACAGAGTAAATATTGATTCAGTGTGCAGTCAGTCATTTGGAGTTCTCGCATAAAATAATTTTATTAACTGGCTCATCCCAGATTTGAAATTTCATTATTGACTGCAGGCATTGCAAGAACAAGAAAGCTGTTCCACCCACCAATGCTGGTGGGACGCGACGTGTAAATCCTCCCATCAAACATGGCAGCACCTTTGTACGTAGCAAAACTCTGAAGCCTAAAGGGAACTGGGGTTACATTGGCAAAGCAGTAGCGTTCAGATTACTTGCTGCTCGACGCTCATGGGTCCTGCGCGCCACTGTTGCACAGAACTGGTAAAACCAAATTACGTGAAAATTTATGTAAACACTACGATTGAAAAGGATCACACGCGCCACATGGCATGCCCCCTCAGTGATAAATACATGCAGTTATACACGTCTACCAAACGATTTTCTTTAGTGAACCAAAATGAGCGGATGTCACGTGTAAGGTTCACGGAATTTGTGATGGCATGAAAATTTTGTTCTGAAGAACGCTACAGGATGTATAGAATAGTGGCTAGCTACGCCCGATAAAGAGTGCATCTTTGCCTACACTTAAACAAAGCTTACGCCCTTTGGGGAGTACCTTTTGCCCAAACAATAATAGTTAACTGTCTTGCGAGAGTTTCCGTTCACGAAAACTCTGCGCTCGCTACTTTCCTGTCAAGAAGGCCATGTTACGTTGATAACGCGTATGCTGTTCGTGACCTGGAAGAATCAGGCACGCATAGGTAAAAAAAAAGAAAGTCGCGCAATATAGATGACGATTGTTTGTTCGGAGAAAAGAAAGGCCCCAAATGAAGCAAATTTTTCTTAGAATGCGCGCCATTGAAACATAGGGCGTACTTGCGAGGCATTTGTGCGGCCCTGAGTGGGTTGCCTTATATTCAACAGCATTTTCGAGAGTGCTTGTGTGCCTCCAGTACAGCACGCGCAGTCCAATTGCACCCGGGCAGTGTAGGTGTACTCCATCGAGGAGTGCTAGAACGTAGAAGCACCGCCCACTAGATGAAATCATCCAGGTATCTCGAGATATCAGTTCTTCATTGCTTACAGAGTGCTTATTTACAGAGGCTTAATTCCGTATGCAACTGAACCACACTGCACCGAACAGTAAAGCAGGGCACAGAGTGTCACCATTTTAAGCCACTTCTCATAATTTTGTTTTTCTTGCTGCCACTGGGTGGCAGCAGGGTTGCCAGGTGGTGGAGAGGGCGTTTATTTTTGCTTTCTGTCGTCGCTGTTGTAGCCTGTGGCCTTCGGGACAGACTTTCCCTGCTTTCCCTAGTCTAAATACCTGCCCCATTTGCGGGACACGGTTTGCATGGCATGCTCCAAAAAGGCTAGCGCAGATACAAAAGCAACGTGATGATCACAAATGGCGATGCCGTCCTCCTCTCCCGTTCTGCATTCAGGCGGGCAAGGTCAGCGATTCATTATCCCTGGCGCATAGCGCTCGGCAGGAGCTCGTGACTATTGGTTTGGATCTGTTTGCTTTGGATGCGCTATGCGATTAACCGCTTCTGGGGCGCTCGCTCAATCCTGCTGATGCGCGCACTCGTTTCTCGTCTCTTTGCTTTACCGCCGCTTCGTAACTGCTTTGCTCGCCCTCTTGCAGAGGGTCGCGACTTTCGAATCTTCCCTGTCGGTACGTGAATCTGTCGTGCCTGCGGTGACGTCGTTTTGTCGTGGGTTGTTGTCGCTCTTTGTCGAGAATAAATGAAGGTCACGTCTGGGGGAGGAGGAGGGGCTGCGTGCGTGGCACACCCCGTTGTCTACGACGCAGGACGACCTTGTCGCAGCTTTTTGCACCAAACCGCGTCTCGCGGCGCCTGATATCGCATTTGTATAGCATGCAGCCGACGTAACTGCAAAGTTATTTGAACTTAGAAAAAAAATTAAGGGGGTTTATTTTGGCGAATGTCTTAAAGCGGACCACCCAGTGTACCGGTAGCTGGCTCAATAGACGGCGACGACAAGATGGCGGCGAAAGCGGGTCCTTCCCTTTCAAGAAAAAGTAGCCGTGAAGTACCTGCGTGGCTTTCTTGTAGTCGGTGCCTGTTTAGCTGCTTGTGGGTAACACCGACTAATTTGTGTGACATAATTTGTATGTCACCGTAACCTCAGTATTGTAGCCAAGTGAGGCAGCTGTTCGCATTCAGACGCATCAGATCACCAGGGAGACGACCATGAAGTGGACTGAGCTCCTGCAGGGGCAAGCGCAGATCGACAGGCACGTCGACGGCGAAGAGTAGCGTCTTTGACAAACTATGTTTATTGAACTTCATAATAATTTAAAGTCGCACTGTACACCTGTCGAACATGCAACGTACAAATCGATGCCATACCTCTCGGCGGCAGGCTCCCTGTCTAGTCGGTCCCCTGTGGCGAAATTGTGCCGTGAACTACTTTCTCCTTGCTATCTCCGAAAAGACTGAGAACCCCTTCCTTGGAGGGACAGACACTAAATAGCAAGACGTATTCCCTTGTATTGGTGAACAAACACTCACTACGGTGACGGGGCCCGACATATAGTCTGCCCACTATTACGACGGGCCCTGCTCACCGCACAGTTGCTAAAGTGAGGAAATCCCTTTTTATTCCATCGGATGGTATGTGCACAGAATTTCTCTAGTCAGTGGTTCGCGCGTCTCACTGGGGTGCTCAGGAACGGCGTAACAGCGCGCCAATATTCCTTGGTCTGCGGCCGCTGAAGTGGTATTTACCTAAGGTCACTGCCTCCCCCCCTTTTTCCTCCCACTGGACTACGCAACGAATCGCTTCGCTCCCCTTGGCAGGAGCTCTTCATGCCAGGCATGGTGGTGAAGCACAGGGCAAAAGAATAAATCATGAGCCATTGCACTCTGTGAAGGCAGATGACCAGCGAAGCTGTTTAGCTCACGACATGGAGGTGACACAAAATTCTGAAGATAGGTTCGGACTCATTTACGGTGATGTTTATATACATTCACGTGGACGACAGGAAAGCCGCGCCGAGGAGCCAGAGGAAACTAGGTACGCGTGACGTTTCGACGGGACCGCCACCACGGGAGAGCGGAAGGAAAGGAGATGCGCAAGCGCTTGGAACGCCGACAAAGAGAGGGCGGTCCGAACGTAGACATGGCCGACGCGGGTCGAACAGTAGTCAGAGTTAATATCAGCTTAATAGCTCACGTGGGTTCTATGGGGACCCAAGATATTAAACTTATTTTTGCAAGTTAGCAGAGTGCTTCACCTCCACTGCGGGTTGGCCCCGTATTGCACTTTCTTCGGGATCGGCCCACGGTGTTTACACACGCACACGAAAAATGCACCACAGAAGCCTAGCCATAAACAGCTTCGCTGTAAAAGTACGGCAGAAGGGAACCTAGAAGAAGAATAATGCAGCAATGTTAAAATATACATTCACAACGTTGCCACGACCTGATTCGGACCTATGATCCAGTGAGGATCAGCCCAAAGGCATCCGCGACACCATAAAACCTTTTTTGTCATTTTTACATGGTATTTATTGTACCATATATGTGTGTATAAGCAAGAATCGTATTACACGCGACTACGTGCAAGCACTAGCCATAAAACCAATTACACTGGTTCTGCATGGATTGCTGTTACCTCGTCACTAGTGTGATGACTATAGGGAAGTGCCCGCTCACTATAGTCAGTTCTTAGTAAACAGCCCTTGTACACTACCAAGAACGCAACTCTTACCGGCAGAAGATGCTCGGTGGGCCAAGAAAGGCACAAAAAGAAAGAAAAGGAGAAATGAAAGACGGGGTGCGTTGCCGCCTTGAAGGTTTCTGCACCAGCTCGGCGCGACGTCATCCATTTTGACATAGAGGAAGGAACAAATCACCGCCCAAGCACTCCGTACAGATGGTTAACCAGCGAAGCCGAAACGTGCGGCCCCTGTGTTTGTCACTGGGTTAATCCAGATGGTTCACCAAACGATGGCGTGGTAGGCTGCCGGATCCTCTGTGCGCAGTTGCTGCTTGCGCTCGGCTGCACGAGCCTGTTCTTGTGCCCGGGCTGCAGCATCGGCACGGCGTAGACGAGCTCGTTCCCGGTTCTGCTCGCGGCGTTGCTGATCGAAAGCTGTCTGCTCCTCAGGAGTACGTATGACACGTGGCCTACCCATTTCGGAGCTGGAGAGAAACTGCTACGCGCGCGCTCGGCTGCGACGGAGAGCAACGACGTCAGTATACTGGCGCAGCCAATCTCGTGCCTCTCCTTCCTTTCTTCTTTCGCGCATGCGCAAGGGGTTGCGCCGGAGTTTTCGGCATACATGTGCCAGACGGACGAATCGGCTAGCCATATACAGCTTCGCTATAAAAGATAGGAGGGGGCATACGGCAACGCAGTTGGTACCAAAACTGGTGGTCCAACGCGTGATCGCAGGTCAAAGTGCGCGGTTGGTTATAGTGTTCCTGCTCTGCAGACAGAGCTACGGCAGGGAAGCCGAACTAGCGCGTACAGAATAAAAAGTACGGGCGTAGCTACTGGAAACAAAACGTCTCAGCAAATCTCGATTGTTGCAACGTGATCTCGACGCAAGAAGTCACGTGTTGGGCCACCACTGCGGCTTCACGGAGCGTTCGCTTGCCAAGGCTGGCTGCGTGACGTAATGCTCCCTCCTATATTTTGCTTTCTGCCATGAATTTTGATGGCGTCTGCTAGATGGAAGTCAATTCTTTGTCGGTAAAAAATGGGCTACGTTGTGTTTGAGTGAGCCAATGACTTAACATGACGAGGTTCGAAAACTTTTGTTGAGTTGACGCGGCCCAAATACCAAAAAGAAAAATTACATTGAAATCTGTGACGCCAAACTGACGTACCGGCGTTGGGGTTTCGGCGCGAAATAAAATAATGGAACTTCCACCTTCACTTTCTCTTTTATTAATCAACCCATTATCGCAGAATTAACAACAATAGAGTTACAAAGCAATAGCTTTTTCAGCCTTCAGAAATTTCTTGTTCTGATTTCGTGCGCCATTAAATCGGGTTTTCCAGTATCCAAGGGGCATGGGGTCCCGTGGGAGACGCAGGCCCCTCCATCGATCGCCAAATTAGACCAATCAGGCGAGTCGACGCGGCCCAATAGGCGCGAGGATTTAAGAGACCAGACGTGGTCTCGGAAACAGGACGCAGGGATCAAAACTAAACATCACTGATTGATAGTAGAGCCGACGAGAACCGACCGCGACATGTACACACGCACTCGTCCCCAACTATTTCGGTGTCTCTTGAAGGTCGACCGCTTGCAGAAGAATCCTTTGACGGCGTGCTCCTTTCGAGAAAGTCACCGTCATTTATGCGACTGTGTCGGCTAGGGCGAGAGCACATGGCCGAAAAGCCGGGGCGGCCACTTCATTCGGCGCGACCACCCCCCTGCAAAACGCTCCAGTCGCCAACACTGGTCGTTTTCATGGTTCCACGTCTCAGGCCCCGCTCGGCTACCCCGCATCGATGAAGAGCCAACAGTTAGAAAAAGAGAAAGAAAAAAAAGAGAAAGGCCAATCGCATAGTTTCTTCGCGACCATATAATTTTCTCGCCTCGTAATATATCTGCTTTACAGCGATAATATGTCGTGATGACTTTGTCATGTTAGTGTCTTCTTATGCACCCTGCTGTGAACTGAATTATACCTTCGCACGAATGTACAATCGTGTACTCATACACGCGCTTTCGTCAGAGGTTATGCTCTGGCTTAACATTACGTTTCATACGTATAAATACGTTTGCACATTTGTTGCGTCATGTTCTCAGTATGAGTTGATGGTATCTTGCTTTTAAGCAACTGTGTGAAGGTTTGATTAGGTTTATTTGTTTCTATCTATACTTCTGTTATTTTGGTGGTTTGTTTCTAGTAACACTTAGTGGCAAAACTTGTCCTTTCGTCACAGCAAATAAATAACAGTGTATTACGGATCATAAGAAGCACGACAAATTAACGCAAATTGACATGAAAATAACGGGAGGAAGGGACGAGGTGAACGCTCACCTTGTCCCCTCCTGCCCCTACTTTTATGTCGATTTGCGCTAAATGGCCATAGCTCTTTACTAGGGTTGAAGATTGGGTGAGTTGGTATTGCACTCGAAAACTGGTACAACGCAACAAGGAAAACGTGAAACAAGCCGAGCCGGCCAGATGAAAGGACAGAGCGCTGTGTTCTTTCATCTGGCCGGCTCGGCTTCTTTCTTCCATTCTATGTTGCGCCGTACCAGTTTTAGAATAACATAGCTCTTAGGGCCCGTAATACACTACAAACCGACTAGCCCAGCAACAGGTATTACTAATAAATAACAGCAATTGTAGCAATCAACGACCGCACGACACCATAAGCGCCGCAAATCGAGGATCGAAACCTGGTTGGCGACAAATGCAATTTTACGAGGAAACTACAGGCCAGTTTGCGCCGTCGCCGTCGCCGTGAAGTCTCGGATGCGACTGCCCATGCGCGACCAGTATTTGCGGTCACGTGATCCGCTCTGTCTCGGAGGCGCGGGACTGTTGAAATGGTAAATGAAACGGCAAAGGCGCCCGCTGACGGTGCTCCTCTCCATGCCAGTGTTGTGACCGTGATTGTGACGGCGAGTGCCCGCTGTCAGGGAATGAACTCCCTTCGTGTGTCTAACGCTGTTCGTGTATTCTGGCGTTTGCGTAATAGCAGAAAGTTAATTGAATCAATATCGGGCCATTCGAGGTTAAACATAACACGATATATACTGCTGCTAGGAAGAAAGCGCTCAACGACTTTTGAAGTTGTACGTTCCTCAAACGGCGCCTTATCAAATCAGCAAATTAGTGTTTTGGGGGTACTTTTCCCGACGGATCGCAAGACATTAAAGATTTTGCTATCTCCGACGAACTTTGGCCACAACAATTCACCATCTACTTTTGTTAGACGCTATATAACAGCAATTACAAGCGTTAGCAATTGGCTGATGCGCAATTTCCTCCCACGTTTCTCAATACAAGCTGTTACCCACCCTTACTCCGCAGTATAAGGCGCCATCCCTGTTGCCTGAGTGGGTGAATCGAGGACGTTGCGTAAGCCTTTTATGAACGAGGTAGCGGGGAGCATATTCTTTTTTATGTGGAATACAACACAGAGATTAACGGTGAAGTTCTAACCACACGATATGCGTGCGGGCTTAGGCTTAAAGAGCCACAGGCCCACGCGGCACACTCAGCACAGACACAGAGTAAAATGGAGGAGCGGCGCCATAGCAGCTCCATCTTCAACGGCACGTACCAGAGGGTCTTCGCCGCGAAGACTGTTTGCGTCGTTTGCGCGAGAAAGGTCTGAACCGACGGCCCGGTGTCGATGCGAGCTGCAGCTTGTGATGCTCTCTGCACTGCAGTCTAACAAAAATAAATTATGGGGTTTTACGTGCCAAAAACGCTTTCTGATTATGAGGCACGCCGTAGTGGAGGACTCGGGAAATTTCGACCAGCTGGGGTTCGTTAGCGCGCACCTAAATCTAAGCACACGGGTGTTTTCGCATTTCGCCCCCATCGAAATGCGGCCACCGTGGCCGGGATTCGATCCCGCGGCCTCGTGCTCAGCAGCCCAACACCATAGCCACTGAGCAACCACGGCGGGTGCGCTGCAGTCTACCGAGTGTGACGTTGCCTGGCTGTAGTGGCGCGTGTTCTATGATTCTACGATTCGCTTCTTCGGCAGTGGTTCATAGCTTGTTAGGACGCTCCATAAAGTGCACTGAAATATAGATGCAGGTATCGACGCTACGCTGCGCACATGTCACATCCCTAGACCCATGGCACGATGAGATGATGATGATAACGATGATGATGATTTACTGGCATCCCCTTTGATACGGGCCGGTTTGGCTGGTCCTACTCGAGTTAACCAGGACGAGCTACATGCAATGTGCAACTGCTGCACGCAACCGCCACGTATGTCAGGACACCTGGTGTAATACAATGCAACTGCAATGCAAAATGCTCACGTATCGGTGCTACGTAGGACGCATATCCCATCTATGACAAGTGGTGCGATACGAAGGTAATGATTATCACAATAATAATTATTACTATGATTTATAGGCAGCCCCTTTGAAGCGGGGCGATGGCAAACAGTCACCTAGCCTGCTTGATTTAATTGGGTATGCCACAAATGTATTTATGTATGTATGGCACCGGCTTGTGACTTTTTCCTTCGTCGAGGCGATCCAATCATTGTTTAACCAATTCCCCATAGTGGGTAGGAATCTGGCGATAGCTGCGACGGACACTGGGCACCGGCGCGGGTGATGGTGGCGGACAACGTCGGCAACCGAAACGGCTCTTGGAATGAGCCCATGACAACTTGCGCAGTATTGTGCAGTTTGTGTGTCTTGGTACACTGCGATTATTCTCCTTTTCGCGAATGAGAACGCATACCACGACGCGGTAGAGGGTTTGAAAAGACCGTAAACACCTTTGAGCTTGCTTCGTTAGCGGTGTGGCAATAACGTTGCGTTATAAGATGCGTAGACTCACAGACAACGCCTTGAGGGCGCCAGAAGGCTAGATAGCTTCATTTCTACCCGTATTTTTTTTAGAAACTGAACCGATACCACCTTGCCATTATTGCTAACTCGACAGCTGCGTCATCCGTACTCTCCTGATGAAGCACACTTCTTTTCCTGTGTGTGTGGAGGGGGGGGGGCGTTCTGTAATTCTACAAAACACTGTGACGCATGACTGAAACCTTTAAATTCTTGCTCTTTTTCCCTCACTTTCACGCCCGAAAAGCTGACACAGGTGCAGAGAGATAAAGGACGTGCTTTCCCTAAAATATTTGTCGCCGCTTTTCTTTTCGGGATATCCTTTCCCGTCATGCTCCTATCCCTCAAAAGGAACGCTAAGCCGTGTGCATGCGGCCATGGTCTTCCTTCCATATACGGTTCGCTAGCTTACGTCTAATCTTTCACTCTTTTTTTTTATTCTCGTTCGAACTTCATTTCGCCACGGGGCTTCCGAAGCGATGAAGAAGATACGGGGTCTCGGTATTCCGCGGCTCCCCGCTGTCCCGGATTAAGCCTCCCGCGCTCGCGACGAAGACTTTGATAAATGGGCCGACAGGCTACCCGGCCGAATCTCACTATGCGCCACGGAAGTCGAAGTTCCGTGCAGTGAACAACGCGGTTGGAAACGAAAACACACACGCGACAGAGCTTGAACAGCAATGGCGTTTCCCCCATTGTTTGCACGAAATATATAGCACGCTTACACACTAAGCATGCGGCCCGCGCTGCGTTCCAGTTCTTATAGAATAACTTGTACCACGACAGTTTTCACAATTGCCATGCCAACTCGGGTCGTTTTATGAAGTGGCATCGTAGGCTCTAGTGGACGTCGAGCACAGATGCATAGCGTTGATGCGGACAAAGACAAACAGAACGGAACACACAGAATCGCGCTGAAGCTAATTAAGACCGAGGGTGCCGTCATTCGGCGTCAGCAATTAACCCGGCCCGACTTAGTAAATCTTTGACTACTAGGAGGTCCTGGTTTGACGCGAACTCAAGCGCAGCTCAGGAGCTTTTCGAATCGGTAAAGCAAGTGAATATTAGGCCCAAAGGCAGGGACATTATACGGTGGTGAAAGGGCTCATATTGAATAGGAACGGGCAAGGACGCTCTTCTCAGTGGTTATCACTTGAGGGGAAAGAGGCAAGATAAATTCAAAGTGTGGGGATGAAGTGGAATAGTGTTTGCCACCGCTAATAACGGCGACCCGAAACATGGTCCATGGGAACGCAAAGCATGCGTGGGTTTTTAGAACGAGGTGATGTGAGTTGAGCCGTTATAGTTCTTTTCTTCGATAGCAATTATACGGGCACTCCACGCAAATTTTTGCCGTCGCCGTCGCCGTGAGGTTCCTTATATATTTAGGTATGTGTATGCTTTACGCCATGCAATGCTATGTGACATGCGGTATATGCGGGTTATATTGCCACACCATTCTATTACTAAAGTTGCTCGTACCAGGCCTTGCGTGCTTGACAAAATCATTCCTTAGAATTTTAAGAATGGCGGCCCACCAACAAATGTCATGAAACAAAACACCAACAGCGCATGGCTGCTATCTTAAATCTTCGCAGACTTATATAATAAAGGTTCGAAACAATCACACAGTTAAAACCTGGAAATTATGTCATTTTAACGGCGCGGCTGTGAACTACCTAAGGGATCGGCCCAGGAGAGACGTTTGAAACATACTCGATACGGAAAATTGACGGTAAAGTCGCTCGAAAAGACGTTGAGTTTAATAAATGAACAAAAATGGAAATTGCCCGACGGTAGGATTTAAACAGAAGACCCCTAGCACAACAGCTCGTTTTTACTTAGTCAGCTTATGTTTACTTCAATTCATACAGCCACTACGTCTGTGAGTCTTACACTTCGTGTAATATTGTAACACGTTGCTGTCGCGTTAATTGGTTGGCCCTTATGGCGAAACTGTAATACATTTTTCCGTTGGCTGCTGCTTCTTGATCAAGTACCCTGCTGTGAGCTTTTGCTGCTCTGTGGACAAGCAGCAAAAGTAAAAAAAAAATATTCTGGACTCCACGCGCATGTTTAGCGACACCGCGTATGCTAATACTATTAAGTTCACGTGCCATTGGGCACAAGCAATTGGAGATAAATGTGGCTGTCTTTTGAGGCAGCGATTGAGTCACTTAGAGGCAACCGTACTTCTGTATGGGAATCATCAGTTTGAGTCCTAACGGTATATACGCAGGGTTCACTTGGTAGAACGAGAGTAGCTGAGGGAACGGACTAAATTTCTGCGAAAAAGCTTCACCCAACCGTTCAATATACAGGAACTGAGTCAAACTAATATGCTCTAACTTAAGCATGGGCGGTTTTCTGTGCCCAATCAAGACCTAGCACGAGCTGCCTCAAGATGTATGTAGCTCGCAGGCGAGTGCATTAAAATTGAAACACTGTCACGCCTGCGTGAATGCACATGCAAAGTGAGAGCGTAGCCGGCCGGGCGCTTCGTGCAGATGAAACGTTCAAGAAATGCGAACACCCACAGTCAAATCGCGCAATTGCACGAAGACTATGTAGTACAGACGCTCATTTCGAGTCGGTTTCCCTTTTTCTTTTTCGTATCATCTATATATTTGACCACGCAAAATAAGACGAAAGCATGAGGTTGTTTGCTTTCGTTTCCGTCTGGTTTGCTTTATTTGATAGTCTGCAGTATCAGTAGCCTACGTTCTCTGAGTGCGAGTAATGTTTGTGCTTGAAGATATGGGTTGCTTGCGCGTGCAGTCGCTTTGCGGGAAGCGGCAAAATTCAAGCTCTCATAATCGTATACCCTAAATTTGAGAGCAGAAAAAAGCAAACCGAAAGACGTCCTGCTACCTTGCACAAAAATGTCGTTCTGAATTGCTGCAAGCGGGACGCAGGCTTCGTCCCTGATAAACATAAAAACCCGATGCACAAAAATATAGAGGGCTTCGACAGTTACACGAGTAAAGAGATACATATATAACCAAGATACGCTGAAAGTATCTAGAAAATGAACTCCTTTTATTTATTAAGGATATCCAGGAATTCCAAGGTAGGTCAACTTGTGTTAATGTTCCTCATCAAGTGGAAGAAAATGAAAGTGGAGGTAGTGTACCACCACTGGGAAGCCGAACCCACAGCTTGCGCATCAGCTGTGGCCGCTCATTACCACTTATACCACTACTACCCTCACTACTACGTATACTTACTATACGTCACAGGAAGAGGCTTTCGTGTCGCAGTGGAGATAAGAATAGGCTGCTGCTGCTGATGATGCTGATAATGATACGTGACAATAATTTAGGAATGTTAGTCAGCGCCTCGCTATGCCGTGACTGCAGTGGACGGTTCCTTCACTTTCTTAGGGCGCATTCACACGGCGAGGTACTCGACTTGGGCAGATTTGATACCACGTGGTATGCGTGCGAAGATTTATTTTCCGGTTGTCTGATATAGGAAGTTCACGTACCACGTGGCGCCTGCGGATCTGAGTGTGTTCTACATCCGCCACCCGGGCTTTGAGTGACACTGACTTAGGCTCCGAGGACTTTAGTCTCGCATGCATGTACACAAGTGCCGAATAAAGTAAACGGTAGAACGGTCGCCGCGGCAACTCAATCGGCAAAGCATCGCACGTGGGTTGAGGACGATGCGAGTTCCACTCCCTCGTGAGAAGGTGTCCTTTCGTTGACTTTCATTTCCCCTTTCTTTATTAATTAAGCATTTCGGTTAAACGTAACAGTTGATTGCCCTTACACCTTGCCTGGCTACTTTATTTGTTTGCTTCATGTGGTCTTAACTAAAAAAAAAAATTCAACCCTTCGGTACCGCTTCTTTTTCCCACTCAGTGCTCTCTCCGGTTACACGAAAGTTTACAACATGTGCTGCACTGCACTCAACTTGTGGCAATGCGCTATAAGCTTCTGGAAGGGGTGCACAGGGGGACGGCGTTATCAGACTGAAGACAAATGCGAACGTGATATTCTCGGGCGTATTTGGAAGCACGTGAAGGAAAAGAAGAGCTGCGATTTAAGCGGAGGGGGGTCTTTCCAACCATTCTTTCTTTATGACTGGCACCGTATAGCTGTTTGACCATTGCCGTTCATCTGTATTTTTCTCACCAGTAAGCGATATGTATCGGTGCTGCATGGTGAGCTCTTAAAGAATGAGCAAAGGGATAAATCAACAAAAAGAAAATGCAAATTCATGAAGAGGTCTTCAAATAATAATATATATGAAGTTTGCCTCTTCTAGGATTGAATCGGGTCAACGCCTTTGATATTGCGGCAAAATTTGCATAGTGTAAAAAATAACACACCTTATAACACGTCATGCTCTTGTCCGCTTTAGATGTGTCAACAGGTGCAGAATATAGAATGGTGATGCCATTTTTTTTATTGTTGTGTTGCTGAGTTGCAAGTTGTAATGTTGCTTTCTCGATTCTTCCTTTTTGTTGTAAATTTGACCTAAACCTAAAATCTGCTCCTTGCAGTTGGGAGATTTTTAACTTTAAACTTTTAAGTGCATCATACCTCATCGAATTGGGAGCAGTCGGTGCCGAGTTGAACGATTTATCCGCTTCCATATATTTGCCTTGAAGCTCCTGTGGTAAAATTTCCTCTCAACGCGGCACAAAAGAAAAAAAAATATTTTGGAAGCTCCTTCCTCGCATCTTTCGAGCTTCGATCCTAGAACTGCAATTCTTTCTGTGTCAGCAATGCCTGCTGGGCACGTAACTTCTTCTTGCCAATCCTGCACCTATGACTGCTTCTTTTCTTTTTTTTTTTCGCAGACAGGTGGGTTGAAGTTGTTCTCAGTGAAACCGAATTCTCTCTTCGAATATCGATCGAAGCGCTACTTTCGAGCTGACACGTCCAAAGCGGTGCATTGCGAGAACTAAATCAGGTCAGTCCTGTGCCGGACGACCGCGCCACCGCCGATAAAATGTCAAAATGAAATCCCTATTATCTCGCACTCTCCCACTCACCTTTGAGTGCCCGCCCTGTTGGATCACATTCACTTCGCTCTCCTCTGCCGTTCCATTAAAAGCATATCGATCGTCGTTCATTCTTTGAGGACTGGCCAGCAAAAGTTGTTTTATCTTTGACAGATTCTCTGTTAATATACCTGCGTTGTACCTTCGCTCTGTTTTGTATATTTACTTCTCCGTCGTCGTCTTTTATGGCGTTTTAGCTTGTCGTAGCCTTTGAGCATCCACCAAGTACTCGATTTTTTGGAGAGATGATTTTAACGCCATAATGCCGGAATTCAGTTGCGCATCGACGATGATTCAAGCAACATATCCATATTTATTTGTGGCCATGGAGGGTATATTTGCACGCACAAAACAACAACAACAACAACAAACAACAAGCAACAATGAAATGTTCTTTGAGCTATACGTTAATTGGTGCAGCAATAATCAATTAGTAATTGGTTTACTCAACTGTACCCAACCTAGAACTTGGTCCAGCGTAGCAGAAACACTACTATTTTGACGTATAAGAACTGTGTGGCATATTTGATACTTTGAGTACTACAATGCTACCTCCCGCAATAACTCTATGGCGTTGCGCTGTAAACTCGAGGTTGTGGGTGCGATCCAAGCCACGGCGGTGGCACTTCGATGGGGGAGAATTGCAAAAAACGGTTGTGTCATTTGATTGAAGTCATCGTTCAAAAAATCCGGGGTGGTCATGATTACTGTGGAGTCCGTCCATTATGGCGAGCTTCGTAATCATATCATGGTATTTGGCCCGTAAAATTCCCAAGCTCAATTCGTCACAGGGTGAAAAAGGGTTGGTTGACAACTTTAGTTGACACCAGCTACTCCTTCGTTTGTGGCAAACAAAATGCAACCGCAATATATGCCGTAAAAAACACAGAGTAAAAGTCATAGAGCAAGGACACATACAAAGTTCGGCACACTGGTCCAGGAAGCTGCAGAGGATGGTCAACCAGGAACCGTACAGAGAACATGTAAAGAAGTTCACATTTTTGCATACGTGTGGATCAATGTAACCGCACATATTTACATAGCCTACTAGATAACTACTTAGCAAACAATCTTAGACTTACATGGCGCAGATGTTTTATGTAGCATCGTGACTTTTCTATTAGATAGCTGCAATATTCTGCCTCCTGCACTAACTATCCCTAACGCAAGCAGAAATGAAAGCAGGTCCTTGTCGCGATGGCAGGCTCAAGCATCGAAGCTTATGAGCCAAACAGAGAACAGATCTAAAAACAGGGGCTGGTTTCCGCTCCCATCAGGAGTAAAAAAGTATCCCGCTTTATTCGAACATAATTTCATCAATACGTTTCTCAACGACAGACGCATCAATTCCATTGGGCCTTCGTAACCACCGCTGACCGTTCTGTCGGCCCGGCTGGCACTGCGTACGAACAAGGTCTGAGGAAGTCTACAGTAGCATGATTTTCACCGCAGCGTCGACATGAGGTCTTACAGCTAGCCGCTGAGTGACCAAGCACTTTTCAGCGCTCACACCAGGACGTCTGGCAACCATGACCCTCTAATAAAAAACGACTTACTCCTCAATATTTCATCGCGATTCTGGCTCCTTGAGTAGAAATGTAGTTAGGAATTTGCATTACCAGGCTAATTATTCGCAACCCATTTCCAACGTTTGAGAGGTTCTTGAAACTGGGCTCCTGATTGGACAGCACCTTTCCAAATGGCACAAGCGCTGCATGGGCAGCGCTGTCTCCAACAAAAAAAAGTAGGACTCGGAAGAGCAACACATAAATGGTCCGGTGTCCAAGCTGGGCAACAGGGAGTGATTCACTGTTGCAAGGAATGGCTCCGTGTAAAGCGAGCTTTTCAGCTACACTGTAGCGCTCGAAACAGCCGCACAAAACTTCGTATATTCGTGGTGCTGGAAGCCCAGGAGGCCCTCGAGCCCCGCGACATACTCGATGGCATCGATGACGTCATCCGCAGAAGCCTCTAGAGGCGCTGCGAACTGGAAGCACCACTCCCAAGGGCATTCGACGACTATGCCCGGGTTACTAATAGAGCCGCATAGTGAAACAGGACGAGGCCTCCAGTCGGATCCAGTGCAAACGTGGGACAACACAAATACAAGCAGAAAGAACGTATCGTTAACAAGTGAAGTAACGAAATACATGGAGATGCCAAAGAGCTGACTGGCCCACAATTTCACACTCCAAAAGGAGCGACAATTAGTGCATCCCTTTTGAGTGTAACAAAACGACAAACGTCGAGAAAGTAGATGTATAAAAAAGCCAGCTTATACACAACTATAGAGCACACCGACCTCTTAATTCAGGCCATTTGATATTCCGTGCTTTTCGCTTAGCGACTGCGGATTATCAGCTGTCGCTGTCATGTTAGCTATATTTAGTTTCGTACCATGCTCGGCTAAGTCAGCTGGGCTACCCCCCTCCCTTGCCCCCTAGGTAAACGGGAAGTTAAAGCCCCTAGAAATTACGGCAATAGCATCACGGGCGCCACTTTCTCTCCTGGTGCTTTGTAGGCTATGCTTCTGAGAAAACAAAAACAAAAAATTAAGCCTGCTGCTAAAGCTACGGTTTTGTTGATGCGCGAGGTGGAGACGGCTATTCCGCTTGTCGTCTGCAACGCGCTCGACGAGTGAATGATTTTCTCGGCACACGCCAGAAGAAAGTAGCACTAGTTGCGTGTGCTGCTGCAGACTGTACTTTTTCTTATAGCTGTCGTTGTACTTATTTATTTATTTATTTATTTATTTATTTATTTATTTACTCTCAAGACCGTGAGGCGTTACAAAGAGGAGTGGTATGACAGTTTCCTTCTGTGTGTGATGTTGTTCGCGTATCGAATAAAAACCCTCAGCGCATCTGTGTTTCCCGAACTTTTATCCTATTCCGTTATGATACGTGAGGGAGCACGGAATAGCACGTGGCTATTGCGTTTCGGCGGGACAGTAACCAGCAGTGAAATGTGCTTTACCTTCGTAATTTTATTGCCAACTTTTGTACACCAAGAGATACAACACACAAGATGATATTACAGAACTCAGTATCTCGTATCTACCATACAAACTGCACATTCTACGGGCGCATGTACAAAACAGGGCCTCTTACAATTTATCAATAGCAATAGTCATGGCTCTTTGCTTTGCGTGTAATAATCCCACCAACGCGAATGGTTTGCCGCAATAGTTATCTTATGAAAAAGAAATTATCATTAAGCCAGACCGTTTGAAAGGCTGAGGAGCACACATTTAGTATGCTCAAACGCAGACGGAGACAGATTCCGGGAAGGTGCAGTTGTTCGTGCTGGGACTGTAGTCTGGAAAAAAATGGAGGTAATAAGTTATATGTTTACACACGACGCAATTGCTGGAACACATTTCAGCACTGTTACAGCAAAGCAGTGCTTTCAACTCATATACGTCAACTCTTACTATAGTTTGTTCTGCGATTCATGCTAAAAGTGTGGCACTAAAATTTAACCATCCAAATTCTTATATTCACTGCTTGTATATCAAAGTAACAGGTTTGTTTACGCTCATTTCTCAACAGCTGTCTGAAAGCACTGATCAGTCCCTTACGGCTGCATTATCTTGATCCATGGATGTCTTATTTTTAAAATTACCTGTTTAAAATTTTAAACATTTTTAAAATAAAGTGTAAAATTACCCTGTGTCTATGAACCGACTAGCCCAACAGCATGCCTTACATTAGTGTATCCCTGCCTTCGTCGTTCTGCAGAATGCGCATTCAAGGAAGACTACCTTCCAAAAGTTGTATGCCACTGGTCAACGGTCTATGAGCGTTTCCTACTCTAGAAGAACTTGTGTCGCACGGAATGGGGAGGGGGGGGGCAGTGAACAGAAACTTTGCTGAAACACCGGAGAGCGATGCTCGCTGAGCGGGGAAACATTTTTGGGGAAACGCACCTCGACGCGAAGGTAAATTCGCTCATCCTCGGCAAAATATACTCGTGTGCTTAGTTCTCATCAAACAACCGCGAGTACCACACATCGCAGACTAATGTCCGATAAAGAACAGACAATCAGGCGTTCTTTTCCTTTCTCTCTCTTTTTTCATTTTTGGTGCGACAATTTTTGGTGCCGTAGCAGACGACGCGAAGAAAACAACGCTTGCAGTGCTTCTTGCGCCAGAGTCGCACTCCTTCAGCCGATTTCCGCACCCTGCGAATTTAGCTCTAGGCGGCTTGCAGTGTCTAACCAAGAGCCGGCAAGCACAACGTTATCAAACCTGAACGCCTCGTTCCGGCAGCAAGCATTCAAACAACTTCAGCAAAGATAAATTATCAAAACGTATCTCTTTGGGCTAGTTGGTTCGTATCCGTAGTAAAACAGAGTCAGAGATGAGCCGCGGTCGGAAGCCAGTCTTCGTGATCTACAGCGGCGACCCATTCTTTGCGGGGGCTTCCATTCGACAGGGAACCTTATGAAACATAAACATCCTCTCGTGTGCTTCTCGGGGCCGCGATGCAGTGCTTCTGCATACTGCACTTCTTTGCTTGCTGGCACTGCTAACCACACGCGCCGCTGCGAAAGCTCCCTAATAAATAGGCCACTGAGGTGGGCAGAGTGCCTACCGCGGCCAAGTCAGCGGTGACGACAGCGCCACCGCATCTTCGTGACGTCGCTATAGCTGGAGGACGTTTGTAACCAAGTGGACAACGCTGTACTTCACTAACAACTAAGCTATTCTTCCACCGCCTGGAAGTGAATCTTCAAATATCTGCGCACCCACTCGTCACGTGAAAATACAGTTTCGGAACCCCGAAGGCTAAGTATAACGTAACTCACAAAAATTATACTAGAGCTAACTAAGGACTCTGCGCGTGAAACGGTCATTGCAAGAACTTGCGATATCCTGTTCAGGTTGCTCTTGCATATGCCACTGCTGACCTACGTCCTCGTGATTATCAATTGCCGCTTCAGGTTTACACTGACGAACTCGTGCTAGTAAGGTATCGGTGTAAAGCGCCATGTCAATCACGTGTAGCGCAGCACTATGACACCATCTACTACGCATTTCGTGAATGATAACGGCTGCCTCCGAGATCATGGCGCATATCCTTGCATCTTTACCGCCCGTTCCTGTTTCTTTTTCTTTTTGTCCGTGATTAGGCATATGACTCGCAAGCGGCTTCAAACAAGAAGACATGAATCTTTGTAAACACCGTGTACAATTTCATAGATCGCAAGAAAAATTTTGCGTGGTCGCGAGTTAAAACAGTAAGTGTAAGTTGTCATTGAAGACGTGAACTCCTTTCACAAAGTTCACGTTTATGTTATTTTTTTTCTGGTTCCAGCAAAACATGTTCGGCGCGGTATAATTCCTGTTCTCTTGTCATCTCCATTGCGAAATCATTTTTCCAGCTTTCATATCGGCACGTGCGAACAATTCGGGAGAAGTTTTTCATGCAGAAGCTCTTCTTCCGTGGCGCGATGTCATTTTTATATCCGAAACATATTCTGGAAATATGTAAACGCGTTATCTTCCCTACTCTCTAGACGCGGATGTCGTGCTTGCATTCCTACAACAGTCCGAGAAAGCCCCTGACAGATGTTTTCGGCGTTAAAGAGCGATAAAAACGATGTAGGCGCAGGTTAAAATGAACACACAACAAAACTTCCTCAGGTTTGCGTGTGTTCTATGTCTTCCGGTCAAGTACGCGAAAAAAAAAAGCTTTGCATGTTTAAATTTCTCAGTTTATCGAACGCACGCCTTCTACTTTAAGGCTCGCGACACCTTTCGTGTTGTAGGAAAATAGACGAGGGGGGGGGGGTAAAAAGGAGAATAGAACAGCGAACCCATACAGGTATCCAGGTTCTGTCTTCGTAATTCCGTGCAGTAGGTGGCGGGTGGAGATGGCAGCGATCCACTACACGGTCCTGTTCATCTCTAAGCGATTGTTACGTTGTAACACACAGCTAGTCGCAAAGCGCGTAAGCAATGCTATGCCGCATGATATTACACTATGATATATTTGGTCCGCACGCCGTCAATCTAGGAAAATTACACAATCTTTATTGGTATTCATTGGATGCGTTTCAAGTGAACTCTTATAGTATTTCGCAAGTTCACTATCTATATTTGCCCATCTCCTGAATAAATTTCTGCCCTTAACGCCTGGAAAGCCCAAAAGAAGGCAACAGTTATAAACATTGTTTAAATAGCACTTACTTCGGCCAAGCTCCGAGTCAGGATTTGGTAATGCTTGCTGTGTGCGCTCTGTCGTATGCAATGCCATTGAAAACAAAAGTGCATGATCATTGCATTCTACCGCTGCTGACATATGGGGCACAATCTCGAAGGTTAACAAAGAAGCTCGAGAACAAGGACCGAGCAAAGAGGGATTGAACGAAAAATATTAGGCGTAACTTTAAGAGACAAGAAGAGAGCGGAGTGGACCAGAAAGCAAGCGGGGATAGCCGATATTCTAGTTGACGTTAAAAGAAAAGAATGTAACAGGGCAGGCCATTAAATGCGTAGGGTAGCTAGCCGGTGGACCATTATAGTTACAAAGTGGGTACCAAGGGAAGGGAGGCGCAGTCAACGACGTCAGTAAAGTAGGTAGGGTGATGAAATCAGGAAATTCGCAGGCGCAAGTTGAAATCGGCTAGCGCAAGACATTGGAGGATCGCTGGGAGAGGCCTCCGTGCTGCATTTGACAGCAAAGATAGTCTTCGGCCAATTGAATTTAGTCACGAACATTACAGTCGTTTCTCGATGCGCAGGTATAACCCGCTTCTCGTCCGCTTTCGCTGCACCCCTTGCTGTACCTTATTATTCTCGCTTCCTCGCACGGTCTCCGCCCCAGACTTGTACCGTTTCAATTTCCCCTCGACTATTCGACGGTTCTCCTGCGAACTCTTTGCATTACAAATCTTTCGCCACGTGGAACTGCTTCACCGAGCGCGTAGCAGACGGCGGCGCACGCGCGTTCACACTGCGGCGATCTGCGCCCGCTGCAGCGAATACGCGAAGCGGAACCGCGGAATGGGGGAGGAGGGTGGGACTTCCGCGACTCAAAACGTCTTCGCAGACGATCGCGCCGGTGTCTGCAATAGAGTTGGCGCGCTCTATCACTTTTTTTTCGAAGGCGTGCCTTGTACTACCTTGCCGAGGCGGCATTGTGCGCGCGCCTTGGGCGTTCTATATGCAGCTGTTTATTCTTTTGCCTTGTCCTTTTCTCGCTCTATGTTTTTTTTATTGCCTTGCACTCTTACTACCTCTGTTTTCTTTTATTTTCATGTCGTCTAAAAAATCAATCGTCTACAGGCTTCTTGGCAGGAGAATGCCGAACACGCCGGGGCTTTAGCTCGGATTCGTGTTTTCCTTCCGTATGGTCGCGCAAATAATATAAAGTAAAATAGAGTATACTCTGAGATAGCACCGGCTAGGCCGATCATATAGTTCGAATATGCGCGCGCGGAACTGTCCGGATTGGCTGGTCACATGCGTTTCTCGGCGATGCTATAGCCGACTGCGAAATGGAATTTTTTTTTTTTTTGGCTTTGTAGCGGCCGGCGGTTGAGGGATTGGCGGGAGACGATTTCTTAGCAAAGGTACAACATAGTCGCTCGATGTGTTTGCGAGTGAAACGATGAAAATTGAGAAAAGGGCTCGATGGAAAGAAAGTGACGACTAGAATAAAAAAAAGAAAGAGGAAATCGAACTGAGGAATGTTCGACCTTGTGGTTCTTGTTGCTTTCGATTGGGGTCCGGGGGCTCCTTAGAAGATGAACAAAAAAATTCTAAACGAAGAAAAGAAAGTTTCGCAGGTCTTGAATGATGGGACTGAATCATCAGTGAAACGGATGCGGAGAATGGGGGAGACAAAAGTAGTCGCTCATCTCGCATCTGTCGCGTCCATCGGAAATGCGCCAGTGTAATCTACGTTAATGTGTGAGGCTTTACCGCGATAGCACTAAACACGGACTTCCGCACTACGAATACGATTTGTATGCTGTATACCGCCCGCAATACAAAAGCAACCGTCCCAAGTAAGCATTTGTCGTTCATGAACGGTTCCATGCATTATAGCTTAAATGAAATCGAGTAATTTAAATTGCTATCGGAGGTGAGTTTTTAAAAAAAGAGGTGACTATAATAAGCGACGAGGTTGGCTATAAATGTAAGAAATTTTTGCTACGAGGAGAATTATACAAATTAACGCGCTAAAAAGCTTTCGGCTGTAAAGGGTCAAGAAGGGAAAGTGAAAGTGTCGATACTGTTTTTTTTGTAACATCTAATTAATGACGCTTGCACTCTTCTTGTAATATATGCATGTAACTAGCATCAATGAAAGTTGGAAGAGCTATTTCTTTGTGTACTAACTCACAGCATTGTTGAGCGCTAGAAAGCCAAGAACATTGTTCTCGGTTCGAAAGTAAGCGGCGAAGTGCGCACACTCAATTGAGGGGTGAACGTGCGGCCAACCACTGGAGTGTTGACAGAATGACGAAGCAGTAATAACTGAAGAAACTGCAAGGGCGTCTTGCCAAATAAAAAAAAAAGGATTTCGTTAGGGCCAATCGTTAACAAGAAGTGAAAAAAAGTGGAATATATCAAACGCGCAAACGAAGCCGTAAACTCTGATATCTGATGGAACTATCACACCGAAAGGTTTGTGCCGCCGCATCTCGGAACCAGAGGAGACGACCGAAATGGCTGAATAGAAAAGAGGAAAAGAGGCATCGACAGCGCAGAAAGAATAGTTGAGTCGCATCAATTGCCTCTTATCGTCTCAGCCAATCTTCATTCAAGAGCTCGTTTTCGAAGATACCGGGGACAAAAGCTCTCCCGTATAGTATTTAGCTTACGCCGAGGAGCTGAATGCTTGGTGTAAAAGTGCTTGAGAATCAAGTTCGCCAAGCTCGTGTCATTTAGCGTTGAATCTTGCCTTGGGTGACATTTGTTAACTCACTACTTCAGCGCCGCGTCATTCTAAAGGCGGACGGGTTTATCCTATGTTTCAGCTATCCCGATGGGTCGCTGTTTGTTGGGCCACGCTGTTCTCTCGACGGCTGAGGTAACGCTGCCCATTCGCGCCTGCCGCGTTGTGTGCGAGCTGCATGCCAGAAACCGGCAACAACGTGCGAAGTTCAGAAGTATGCACCAACTATCACCCCATGCAACATAACACCCGCGTCAAATTTTCTCACAACAAATGAGGTCGCATTACAACGGATGCGATGCTATCAGAAAGCTTGAGAGGAGACGTATGAGGCCAGGGATTTTCTCGCGGGCACGTGCTATTCAAATGTAGTTCATAGCGGGTTATTATTCAACGTTATACATATATTGCCCTCTTGAACTGCGTGTGCAACTTTGTGCGCTGCGCACGCTGTCGGTAGTTCTCGGCAAGAGCAGGTATAAACAGCACGTGCAGCCACGGGCTGCGAACGCTCGCCGATGCGCGGTATGTTGCAAATGTATGATGATACAGGCCATGTAACTGAAGTTGCGGGAGGGGTAAAGGATGCTCACCTAACCGCACATAACTCGTGTGGATATTTATTGCCTGCGAAATATTTTACCCAGATGCATGCGATATTTCAATTTTGAGGTGTTTGAAAGATCATCGGCGTTTTTACCCGAAATGGCTTGCGAAAATGTTGCATCAACTTCAACTTGGCAGTGACTTTTTGGACCATCTAAACGACGCGAGGCTAAGCAAGCATAATTAGCTTGGAACATGTGTGAAAGCTTGTCGCGCATTATAACCGTCCTGCTACATGCGTGTATCAGACGTGTATTAGGACGTGGTTAGACGTCAACATTTACTGGTTCAGAACGGGCCTGTACTTTGGTCTCTCTCCCACACTGCGCCTGCAGAGGGTGAGCATGTTACGAGGGTGAATTGTTTGAAACGGGTCACTCTCTCGCCAGGAACAGCCTCGGCGGAAAGCAGGCTTTCATTCGGACGCACCATTGGCCTGAAGTTGTCACAGATTCGTATTCGAAAAAAAAAAGCATGCTTCAAAACCGAAAGCTATATAGACAAATGACGTCTTTACCCGTAGGTTCTCGATATCTTCCACTTCGGTAAGTGGAAAATATCTGCAGATGAATTCTACTTACGACTGAGACTTACGTGCAGCACGATTGAAAGTATATAGGGCTGCCATCGCCACGCGCTTACGTGTCATCGCAATCTCGCGTCCAGTAAGTTGGCCGACGGTTGTTTTCTTACAAAACATGGCCTCAGCCTCAGTTTTCGTATGGAAAGGAGATTAGAGGCCTCTCACCGGGTCTAGGAAATGTCCGGCGCGTTCCCTTTATAGCTTTATATGCTCCCCCGAGTCTGTGCGATTGCGTTAAGGTCAGAGGTTAGGATTAACGCGGCGGCTCGCGGAGAAGGGATAATCTCTCGTGAGCCGGCTTTTCCATCGTCTGCAAGTTCCGGGCCCAGGGCCCGCCTCGGCGTAGTGGTGACGCAGAGTATGACGTCTTTTTCGGCACGTTTTCGTCGCTGCTGCCAAACCCCGGGCGTGACTTCTATCGGCATGTGCCCATATTTACCCTGTTGCAGGGGCTGGAAAACTAAACAAAAGAACAGTGGGATGGAATTTTATTTACTGTTGTTCAACCCGGTAATAGGTATTGCATCCAACGACATAGCGATTTGTCTAGGAGGGGCTACAAAACGTTTTCCCGAAGAAAAACATAAAGGGTATACAAAGAACCTTGTTTACTCGAAAAACAACAAAAGTCCTATGTAAGATCAATGCCCTAGGGGAGCGCCCACGTAAGTTCCTTTTGAGCGCCACTCATGCTTTAAGTAATAAATTTACGGTTTATTTAAACGAACACTGTATTTAAATCGTGGCCTGGGCCTTTATCGCGTCAAACGTAACTTAATAATGCGTGTTGATTTACTGATTTATTTGGATGAATTTAAGAAAAATATATCACGTGTTGCTGGGCTACCTTTCAAATTAGTGAAAGAATTGACTGCTCAAGCACGTAAGAAAATCAAATGAACACCGATGCAATAAATGCGCGTCGAATTGTTTCATTACGTTTCCTTGTCATCGAGATCGCCATCATTTAGACTATATTTTTGAATGAAGTGCGACAGTGAGCGAGCCTTGCTACATCAAGGTTGCAAGAAAGTTAACTTAGCATTACTCTTTACAAATGCTTTTTGTAGCATTTTGTAGCATTTGATAGCGTGTGCATTAGCTCTACATGATAATGCCGTCATTAGAAGAATAATTTCCGATAAGATTTCATTATAAGTGATGCGCAAAAGGAATGAACACTCCGCACCCTTTATGCGAGGATAATGGAGTAAAGTTCAGACTTCTTCGACATGAGAACTTGAGACTCGTTAAGGTTTGGGAACGTTTCCGTGAAATCGTCCCTTATATTCGCAGCATAATAAGTTATATATAGGGATGACGAAGTGCAGGCCGCTGACCTAGCTAAGGTGTAAAAAAACTTTGAGTGATTTTAGAATAAGAAGTAAGCCTGTATAATTCGAGCGTTATTCGTTGCATAGACAACAGGGTTAACCAAAGTAACATAATTGCAGATACAGACATCTAAGTACTTATGCTGACTTGCTTCAGCGAGGAACATACTGTTAGCATAGTAGTAAAAGTTGAAGGCATCTTTTGTTTACTTATTCTCCTGAGAATGCTCGGTTAAAGTTCGATGTCATTTTTCAAAGCTGAAACCATGCACAGATAAGCTAAAGCTCGTAACTTTACCTGAACAGAGCAGAGATATAAGTACAGAACACTGAAAGACATCAGAGTCAACAGCAAATCTACTTGAGTGTTTACTGAAGAGTACATATTGCTGCCTAAATCGTGGCGATTACACCGAAAAACAATTGGCAGAGCTGTACGGCGCATTCTCTGCCCCAGCCTCCATTTTAGTAAATAAATAAACATAATTCAGCTGTTCTTGCACGATTGCAAACGCTCTTTCCGAATTCTCAGGATATCTTACTGTGCATTACAACATCTGCTCACTTTTCCTCTTTCTGATATACGAATATACTGCATACTCGTATGCTGAAGCCTTGAGAGGGGGGGGGGGGGCTGCCCACTAGTGGCCCCGTAGAAATATTCCAGGTTACTTCAGTATTTCCTGCATACAAGAAATCTCTCTGTCGGCAGTCGCGAATTACAACACACTGACCATAATTCGAAACTCGTTCCTGTATTTAGACACTTGCGCATAATTGCCGCTCTCGTGACTATACCCGCAGAGACCAAAAGCGCTTAACAGTGGCACTTTTTCATTCCTCGGCGAAAGCAGCCAGCAGATACAGCGCGCTGCATTCTATATACAATCGTCACCCTGATCTTAAGGCTAGTATATTGCCGTCTTCCGCGAGATTTCCAATTCACAGGAATCTGCCTCCTCTTTCGCCACGTCTTCATCTCGAAGAACTGGGCTCGAAAGGGTGGCCGGATATCTCTGGCCGCGCTAATCCCGTCGTTTAATCCCAACGCCAAACACGAGCGCAGCCGCAAAACGCGCGGATTCGCGCGCCCATGCTTTGCCGCGCTTTTTTTTTGGCGGCAGAAAGCGAAGGATGGGGAGGAGGAAAAGAGAGCGCCAGGCACCCTCCCTCCCCATTCTTTCCCCATAGTCCACATTTTTTCCCCGCAGCACATCCCTCCGAGGACAGACTCCCGAGAGATGGGTAGAGAGCGAGGAGAAAAGCGCGGGTCGCGTCACGTGACCTCCGCGCGAGCCACTAGTGGGCCGCGCGTCTCCTCTCTCGCCTTCCTCTGCCGGGGCGCTGTTGCGCCCGGCGAGAAGCGCTCGGGCGACAGCGGGGCCGACCGCTCAGTCGCTGCTGCTCGGTGCAGACAGGAGCGTTTTTTTTCGCGCGGAGGACGACATGCCGGACGCGACGACGACGAGTCCGCTGCGATACTGCTGCTGCCGCGACGTGTGACGCACACGCGCCGACCCGACGGAGAAGCAACCCCGTTCGTGCCGCGTCACATCCGACCCGACCCGTGACGTGGTGACGTCACTTCCCGCCCGTACGCCTTGTCCAGGAGCGACGTCACAGACGCGCCCGGACAGGAGTCTGTGCGTGAGTTTTTTTTGTACGAGCTATTACTTTCACTGGCTCCTGGTGTCCCACTTATGACGGGTGCCCTGCTTTCTTCGCGTTTGATTTTGCTTGTGTGTTTGCTCTATTACGGTCTCTTGCTCGCACTTCTAGGGTAAAAAGTGCAAATGAAATAATAAGCAGCTTTTTCTTTATGGTCACCTCAGGATCACTTGGTTTAGTGTGCTTATTCTATAAGTGGTACCATTCCAACAGTGCGGCTTCTGTTGGCGTAGTAATATGTGCGGCGTGTTTACTGTTGTCGACCACCTGTCTGCATGCTAGGCGGTCAATCACAAACTAGGTTTATTGTTTGCGCATTCAGTACTCATATAGCCTGTTTGCGCAGTAGCACATAAAATGTTTTAGCGTGAAATCATGACGATATTCTGTTTAAAAGTCACGTTTTTTTTTCATTCCCGATTACGCTTATTAGTTATTATTTTGGGCACCGATCTAAGCGTGCGAAGAGTTGGCCGTATTTGAAAGTTCTACGTTGCACCAAGGTACAGGTTGCGTGAGGCAAAATCAGAGAGCGAGGCTCTTTCGAGAATGATTGCACTGATAGACTATCATCTGACATGCGAGTCTCTGTAGTGCAGGCAGTGTTATTAAGAACTAAACTACCCGGGCTGTTAATGTGTTTACTAACAATATAGGTTCAATCTAGCTGTCTGCAATTTGGCAAACTTCTTTATTGGTGACTACAATTTCGAATGCAGCAACTCTGCTCACTCATCGTTCGACCGCATTCACAATAAGCATGCTGATTTTCCTCGTCGTGCTTTGCGAAACAACACACAGCGAGGGCGAAAAACAAAAAGAGAGAGCAAATAGAGCAGAATTGTTTAGGTTGTCACGTTCAAACGTTCGATGCGTGGTTTACATTTATCACTTCGCATACTGTTTTGGGGTGTCTACGAAGAGGTGTCGATGCCCGTAACTGCTGTCGGCCGCTCCACTAGTCTGACGTGTGGAGGAAGAAAAGGAAACGAATCTTAGAACCTAAGGGTTACAGAGAGATAATTTGAGGAACATTTCGTATGAAAAAAAAATAGCAGTGGCTTAGCTCGGCTATGCCAGTATATACGTAGCGAAAGCTAAGGCATATCATGGTTAGCCTTGATTAATCTTGATTGCAACGCCAGGTTAGTCTGGTTGTCTAGCTATGTTGCGGCGTTTAGCCAGTGGTTCGGCGCGCTGTTCGTCTGTTTCCTAGGCGATTCCTTTCCTCTTCATTTAGTTCCGATGTCGATTCAAGGCCTCCTCCTGCTTATCAGAATTGTCACCGTCCATACTGCCGCCTCAACTGTGGTTGCGGCGCACGCGAGCTCTCCTTTTCAATTCTGCGACATGTTATCAGGCATGCGACGCAGCTGACGAAGCGAGCGGAGGCGAGCGCAACGACGAGGAACGCGCTGTGACGTCATACCAAACGGCGGCGACGGAAAGGCGCGGCGCTGTGTAGCGGCGGAACACCTGTTGCTCGGTGCTACTAGTTCCGCATGTGCAGTAGAGACTAGGGAGCGAGAGAGAGAGAAATATCCGTGGCGAGGGGCGCGTTATGACGTCATGTGCCTCCTCGGAGCACCGCCGCGGCGAAATCGCAAGTTCGTGGCCAGTAATACTTTCGCCTTAAAATTAATATCCTTTGCATTATTGTGGTTGCCAGATGAAAAAATTATGCAAATGCCGGAATCTTTCGGAATACATGTCGGAATCTACGTGAGGCGGACCTTTCGGAAGGTATTGAAAGAAATGCGATAGATTTGTAAATTTTATTGAAGTGACGTTGCCGTGATCAAAGAGGCGTGCCTATGTGCTCTAGCATAATCGTGCTGCGCAATATGACGAATTTCATACAGGCGTGAATTTGTTGATTTATTCTTACTGATTTTACGTGTGCCGACCTCTTATTGAAAAGTCCCGATTGGGGGCACGTTCTATAGTTTGAAAATCAGAATCAACAGTCGACAATAGTCTCAAGAAGCTATAGTTGGCGTTTGCACGATATGTACCTCCCGCTTCTTGGCCAATCCCCCGTTGCTGGTGTGTGCCATAGAATGGAAATAATCGTCATAACGAACGAACACACATGCTTCTTCGTCGAGTCCTCGTAGTGTGTAGGTGCCGCAGTATGGACTTCACGATCAGCGCCAACACGCGGCGTTCGTCTTAAAAGAGCTATAGCTGGCGTTGGCGCAATGTGTACAGCCCGCTTCTTGACCGATGTGGGCCGAATGTACAGTATTTACCGCTGTATGGAAATCATCACAATCATAATTAACACATTGCGACCACCTTAAAGTGCCAGTAGGCGTTGGCGTCAAGGAAGTGCGCGTGCGGAAGTCGCCGCGCTTATCGTCGAAAGCTGTCATTAGCTTTCGCCGACAGGTTTCTCTCGCCTTTGGAGACTGCTAGCCGGAGGACATTGACGTCACACTGTCTCGTCATCGCGGTGATGCTCTGTTGTTCGTGCCAATCTGCAGTTCGAGTTTTGACATTCCTGTTTCTCTAGCTTCGCACGCTTCGGCACGTTCGGCCTCGCGTTCATTTTGGGTGGCTCCTCTCTGTTGTTCTACAAATTTCAGGGCTTCGTCTTACGAAGAAAAAAAAATTTAACTCCTTCAATGAAGCTATAGAGTCCTGCTCCAACCCATTTGCGGATTACGAAAATTGGTGACCGGGCAGGAAAAATCCTGGCAGGCTGGAAAATTGTCACGAATTTCAGCGCTCCAGGAATAGACAGAGCTGAAATGCAAACATATTAAAAAAATTATCTAACGAAAATATTCTAATGAAGAATAACGAACACCAAAGTACCCTGACAAACCATAAACTCTACACAGACACACACGAGGCACTCTCAAAACTAGCTATATACCTAAAAACGAAACTAGGTAATGGTTACATAGTGTTCCCTGTTCAACTAGCCAACAAGTGGTCCTTAGGAATAGAAAGTTATATGCATCGCCTGAAGCGGTGGACGTCGAGACGGCGTTGCGTAATACGTCGGCCCGCGTGGTTCCGACGCAGCGTAGGGGTCGACCTCAGTTAACAGTGACGGGGTTGTTGTCCTCCACGAAGACCAGCGCGAGACAGGACGCGGTCTGGGCCAGTCGGGCGACGGGCCGCTGACGTGGCCAGGCAATTGCGTCCGTGGCACTAGGTAGCGGCCGGTTACTACGGCAGCGTGGTGCTGGACCGGAGCCGCAGAGCCCAGCCACGGCGACCTAATCGGGGCTCAGGAGCTGGAGCTGTCGCCGACGAACTCTCGGCCGTCCCCTCTCCGTTCCACGGTCCGCGAACGTGCCGGTTCCAGTCTCCAGAGCACACAGCTGGAGATGCTTCGGCCCTGCTCTTCGTCCGCGTCAACGATGCCAGCTCCTCCGCCATCGTCTCTTTTTACAGCGAAGCTGTATATGGCTGTCCGATTCGTCCGTCCGTCTGTCTCCTGTACGCCGAAGACTCCTCTGGCGCAACCACATGCGCATGCGTGAAAAAAAGGAGAAAGAGAGGCGCGCGATTGGCGGCGCCAGTAGGGACGCCGTTTCTCTCCGTCGCAGTCGAGCGCAAACGCAGCAGTTTCTCTCCGGCCCCGAAATGAGTAGGCCACGCGTCATTCGTACTCCTGAGGAGCAGGCAGCTTTTGATCAACAACGCCGCCAGCAGAACCAGAGACGAGCTCGTCTACGCCGTGCCGATGCTGCAGCCGGGGCACAAGAACAGGCTTATGCAACCGAGCGCAAGCAGCAACTTCGTATCGGGCATCCGGCAGTCTACCAAGCCGTCGTTTAATGAACCGCCGAGGTTGACCCAGTTATGAAAACCGGGGCCGCACATTTCTGCTTCGCTTATTAACCATCTGTACGAAGTGCTTTGGCAGTGATTTCTTATTTCTCAATTTTCTTCTCCGCTAGCGTTTTGCGCCCTTCACGTGCTTCTCGCATCACGTGTCCACGCTCCTAATCGCCGACGCGGCGTCATCGCCTTCTTCACATATGCGAACGTGTTTGGCGGGAACTCGTGACAGCGGACAACACAGGTTATTAGTACCCACCTGATTCGAAGTGCCGGTTACAAAAAAAGGCGTGGAAGTCCACTTACTAGGTTGTGGCCTCCCCACGCATATATACACAACAGGTGTAACCGAGCGCGAGCCTGGAATGGTGCAAGTTATCTGTCACTAACCCGCGCATTCAGAAGTGCATCTTTGTTTGAAACCCCATACTTGATTTAATTCGTGCAGGGCGTGATCGTGCCGAAAAGGCTCGTTGCGCTTTCTTCGGCTCGTTCACGACAGGCGTCATTTGGATCAAGCCAAGCATGGGGACTTCAAGTTTAAGATGCACTACTGAAAACGCGGGTAAGTCGCTAGGCAGAAGGTCGCGTTCGCGTCTGCTTTTACAATCCGTACTTCTGGGCAGGAAGCACATTAAGCTGAGTTCACGAAGGACACATAGTAAAAAAAAAAGAATAATTCAAATTGAGTCCTGCGGTTTTACCCGTTAAATTACGATTTTATTGTGAGGTATACGCCGTTGTTGAGGACTGCTGGTGAATTTTGACTACCCGAGATTCCTTAACGTGCTGCTAAACCTATGTAAACGAGCACAACTCCCCACTTCCGAGTTCAGCAGCGCATTTCCTCTTTCTCTCTTTCGTAACTTACTTCTTTCTCTGTGGATTTGATTATTTGTTTGCTCATTTATTTATTTATTTATTTGTGACTGCTTACCAAACCATTTCCCACGGAAGGAATAGCTATTGCCCGCATGTCTTACTGATATGGCATTCCAATTTATTATTTCTTCAAAAGTTGAAATATACTTGCACGAACGACAGCGCGGTAAGTTTGACCGGTTGGTACATGCACGGGTGACGAAACGGTGCATTTGAACAGGACCAGAGGAGACTTACAGACGCGTCACGTGGTTTTGTACACATGGTAGAAAAAAAAAGAAAGAAAATCCCGTTCTGTAGCATAGTGTTCCTTCGTCCAAGTCGTACAAGAAAGCCTGGTCTTTCCAGTTAAGATGCACGTGTGCTCACTACGCCCCTGTCTTTCTTTTTTTTTTCTACTGCAACATGTTTCACTGACCGCAATCCCCTACAGCTCCACCGAAATAGTTTGCGCGTGCCTCCGCGTGCTGTTGCTGCGGAATTAACGTAGGAGACTTTGCGGGTTCAGATGTATGTTTACAATACTCGTATATACAGGCCCCAACTAAAGCTTCCTCGGTATCACAGTTTGCCAGCAGCTAGCGTCCGCTGCTGCGAAATGGCGAGGCATTCGTGCCAAAAGAGGTGTACCCGTTCTTGCTATCGGAGCAACGAAACGTGGCACATTATATACGAAGACCCGCGCACCGGTCACTGTTTCGCAACTCTTGACCCGTGTCACGTTTTGTCTCGCTGATAGTGCGAATCCAGCGCGATTTTCCCGGCTATCCATCGTTTTGCGCAACACATGTTTGGTGTAGGAGTTACCACGACAGCGGATCCCGCAGACCGCGAAGCATGTACGCGCGAGCAGCGACATATTTCGGATGTGTCTTCAGTTTTCATTAAAGGGCGTCTCTCTCTCTCTCTCGCCTTACCTAACGGTTCGTGCCGCGACGCCATCTTCAAAACGTTTAAACGTTTATAATTCCTTACTATTATCCTCATTATTCGTTAACTTGTTTGCGCACGCCGTGAAGCACGAGCCATAGCAGGGAGCGTACGACCACACATAACCGGCGCCACGAAACAAAGGCTCTACGCAAAACTGCATAGATCGAAAGTTTAGCAAAAGGAAAGAAAGGAAAATGATATGCAGTGCTGTTTGTGATTTGTAATCCGTGGCTGCGAGAGCGTGACCACCACGAGGCACTTTCGTTTTCCTTGTGGTGTTACAGTGTCGCATTTTTTTTATTACCCGCCATGGTTGGTCAGTGGCTATGGTGTTAGGCTGCTGAGCACGAGGTCGCGGAGTCGAGTCTCGGCCACGGCGGCCGCATTTCGAGGGGGTCGAAATGCGAAAACACAGGTGTACTTAGATTTAGGTGCACGTTAAAGGACCCCAGGGAGTCGAAATTCCGGAGTCCTCTGTATACTACGGCGTGCCTCATAATCAGGAAGTGGTTTTGGCACGTAACCCTCCCCCCCCCCCCCAAAAAAAAATGCAATTTGCGCCACAATGAGTTCGTAAACAAAGTCACAAACACACACAAACGGCCGTGATGTAGACTTCGATGAGCATATAGACAGGTGAGGAATTACACAGTGTTAAAATAATTCACGCACAAAAAGTGTGTAACACGTAATATACAAGCATTAATAATTACAAATAATAGAAGAACGTTATAGTGACATCGTGTAATTATTCAGTGCAATCCCTAGTATTTGTTAATGATGCCCGTGTCTTCATAAAAATGTTCAAGTGCGTTAAACTCCTTGCGCTGTGCTATTTTCGATGAACATGGGCCCAGCAATTTTGCGAGTGAGAGAGGCCGGTGAGGATCAATGGAGTGTAGCTCTTGTTCTAGCTGCCGTCTTTGCCTCTCGAATATGGGGCATTTGAGGAGTAGAGGGCGAACATCCTCATCGTCGTGGCCACAGGAGCAAGCCGGGGAAGTGGCCCGTTTGATGCGATGTAGGAAATGTTTAGTGTATGCTTTCCCAAGGCGCGGTCGATGAAATACTGTCTCGGTATACTTTTAGAAAGTTGTACATCCAGCTGGTATTTTAGTTGGGGGTCTACTTTGTAAAGGATTGATTCCTTAGTGTTTTCATTAAACAATGTTGACATACACAAGTCTTTGCTTAGTACTCTCAATATCCGTTTTGTGTCCATTGGTGATAAAGGGATAAGTTGAATTTCTGCATCTTTATGGGCCGATTTTGCCAATGAGCCCGCTAGTTCGTCGCCTGCTATACCAGCATGGCCCAGGACCCACTGTAATATCCCTTCATCTTTCCTTTCATTAGCCTGAATTAAACTGTCCAGTACTACGTATGTTATTCGTGCGTGTGGTTGGCTGTCGCCAATATTTTCAAGACATGCTAAAATGCTAAAGCCGATAAGGAGTCCGTACAAATTACCCACTTTGTTGGTGTCTCGTATCTTTTGATAAAATGAGTGGCTTGGTGAATCGCCCCTAATTCCGCTATTGTTGGTGACGACGTGTGTCCTAGTCGACAAGCGTACTCTACCTCCAAGGATGGTATAACATAAGCTGCAGTCGCACTTTCTTTGATTACAGAACCGTCCGTGTAGACGTGGATACATTCCTGGTACTTGTCAAATAAGTGATGTAACGCTAATTCTTTTGCTGCTAATGTGGGAACGTCGCTTTTATTTTTAAGCCCTTCGATTGATGTTTCTATTTTCGGCGCTCGTAGAAGCCTTGGCGCGTAGCAGAGGTCTGCAGTGCCGAAAAAGTGATCGTGGGAGTCGTGATTTATGCTCTTGAAGCTAGGCGTGTATCTGTGCACCCGGCCGGTCCTCTGTCAGAGAGAGAAGGGGGCGTGCAGAATGCTGAGTAGAAATTCTGAAGAGATGTCGACATGTTTCCAGGCTGCGAATCACCGTGAAATGCGGTTCCCGCTCTTCTGCAATAGTGAGGTGACTGGACGTAGCTTGCGGGACTCCTAGGCACACTCGTGAACTACGAGCCTGCAATTGCTGTAACTTATCGAGAGGACATCGCAGATAAATTGTGCAATATAGGGGCGGAGTAAGGAATTCTCTGACACACGAGTGCTGAGTGGACGTGAAAGAGGAATGTAGTTGTTCCACCCCACTTCGTGGCTGCGATTCTGCGGATAACATTTATAACATAACTAATTTGGTCCTCCAGGGCGGTCAAATGTTGAGTCCATCGAAGCTGGTAGTCTAAAATCAGGCAGAGAAAACGATGTTTCCGAACCAGCTCGATCTCATGGCCATCTGTTGAAAGACCAAAATTTCTAACCTTTTTTCATGTGAGAGGCCGAACCGCTGATTTGGCATAAGATATCTTCATGCCCCGTTCTCTTAAATAATCACCTATTGCGTTCAAAGCTTCCTGCAGCCTATGCTTGACAACTTCTAGAGACTTGTTTGGTGTCCATATGCAAATGTCATAAGCATATATAGATATGTTTATGTCTGCTGGAAGTACTGCTGATAAAGCTGCTATTGCTGCATTGAAGAGAAGAGGATCTAATACACTTCCTTGCGGAAGTCCTTCGTTTATGATGTATACGTCGCTTTGGCCGTCATTTGTATTTTAAGGGCGTCTATGCCTCTCTCTCTCCTTACCTAACGGTTCGTGCCGCGACGCCATCTTCAAAACGTTTTCTCTTTTTTTTTTCGACAAGAGTAGTCGTGCAACTCAGGTGCGTTTCACACCATTCAGGTTGAGCACGTGACGCAAGAAAAAAAAGCATGTGTTGTTGGGTATCCCAAGCTGTAAGTGTACATCGTGATCCCTACGATTAGAATCTATTTGATGGAAGCCTTCGCATTCAGAAAACTGAATGCACCAGAACTGTCATTATCTGGCGCTTGCTAAGAAGCTTTATGCTGCCTTTATGTTCCTATTCCTTCACGGTTCAGCTGTGTTTTCCATGTAATTTTATTACTGCAGTATATTTTTATTTAGATCTTTAAGAAAAGGAAAGTATCCTAAGTGCGGTGAAAGGAAATAAGAAATTTTAACATTAGGACACCACACCAAGAAATAAAGTTACAACCTACGAAAGAAACTAATTGCGGCGCGGCGTTTCGTGCGCAGGAATGCCCGGAATTCGTCGAGTGTTTTATCCGTATATTAACGTCTCGTGCACTAAGTACATTTACTATAAGCACACTTAACGACCCATTGTACGAGGGTCAGTCAGACGAAAACTATAAATTAATATTCTTAAATAATGTATTGAACGAATGAGAAAAACGTACTGAAGCATCATTTTTTTTTATATCTAATGTGATTCGCACTCAGTATGGGTTGCCAACGCTTGCAAGATGTCTGAGTTCTGCTGAAAGAAAAGAAAGCATTTTGTTTGGCGGCCCAGCCTGTCATGCACAGCTCGGTGTAACCACTTCCTCTGATGAAACGTCTTTCCTCCGTTGCCTCTTGAGTGGTTGAAAGATGTTACAGCCACTCAGTGACACATCTAGTGAGTAAGGAGACTTTGTCAGGCATTCGAAGTGAAGGTCTCGAATGGTTGCACCTGTTGCTCGGGCAGTATAAGTACAATCATTGCTACTGCTCTGGCGTCCAAAATCGAGGTCCTTGGCCAGGTCGACGAGCTTCTTTCAAAGATGTCAAACGAGTTGGGAATGTTTCTACTTCATTCGTGCAGATATTGCTGCGGCAGGCTTGAAATAATATACTTGACTTGCATTCTTCGATGAGCGTTCATTATTCCTTGCTTTTTTTTTCACTTGCCAAATATATGATAATAGAAGCTGTTGTTATTTAGTGTATGTCTCAAACGAGGCGACCATCTTTTCACTGAGACCGGGACGACTTTTTGTTCAGGTTCACGCTGCTGTCACCTACCAAGTATTTATTTTTACAGTCCTGGCAACAATGTTGCCGATTTACAAGCTAGTGGTACAAGATGTGAAGATTATATGCAAATTTAATCTATCTTTCTTTATTTGTCGAGACCAATAGACTGGAGCGCTCAGTAACAAAGTTCTACTAAAGTAAGTGCTTAAACTTTGCTTTCACAAAATGCAGTTTTCTTAGGAGGCCAAGAATGCCCAGCGTATCAGTGTTAGCACGCAGAGCTCCATGCCAGAACATTCAGATTTAAACGCCAAAGATTGATCGCACAGCTTCGTTCTTGATAGACTGGAGCGACTTGTGAGTTGTGTATGATTCCGGAAACTAACTACAAATAAATTAATTACAATACCAATTACGGTTCCACTCAAACAACATATATAATTGCATTTTTTTCTACAAATGGCGTTTTCCCTGATGTGGAACTGTGTCACAACATTACAAGGGTAACGCGTGCGGTATAGCGAATCTGCCATCAGTGAAGGAAACGGCCACATACAAGAACGCTTAAGCCTGCTGTTGACATATTTTCACAAAAAGAAATATTGGGTGTAGGTTGAAAGAGAGGGAGGGCGGGGAAAGGGGGGGGTCAACATGTTGACCGAGTGATTGCTAGCGTACTGTGCATACGTCCTGTACAGCGGACAGGCCAGCAAGAGGAGGGCGTTGCCTTGTTGCACGTATAGCAGGGGAGTAACCGGCGAATAAGAGGACAAGGCAGCGGCCAGGCTTTCAGCTCGTCTCATGAATCACAGGGCCCGCCGCGTGGTTTTAGGCTTAGACATGACACGTCACGTGTGGTTCCTGCGCGAAAGGCACGACAAAAGCACACGAAAAAAGAAACAACTGACGAAGCTGGCTCGCTATTTGCATATTGCCGACGCGGCCACGGGCTTAACGATGACCGCACGCCGCCCCACCTTTTCTGCGTTGTTTATTTTTTCCTCGATGGTGGAAACCGTGCCAACGATGTGGCCTGCCGGGCGGCTCGTCGGGGGTCGTTTTGAATGTCGTGTCGTATTGATTTCAGCTGGGCCGACCGGTTTGGGAACCGCGGCGCCTTTCACCCCCACCTCTTCCGCTTTCTTTTATTAGCGCTGCTCGCGCTTAACGATGTTCACTTCGCTTCCATAGCGAGATCGAATTGGCTTTCTCGGAAGCATGATTGAAATATAACGCTCGCGCGCTGGTTTTGGGGCTCCGGAGATGAGGGCCGCGGGATAATACGGCGATTCTATTTTAATTCTATTTCCTTTTCGGGCTTCGTCCTTCAGTCTCAGCGGCGATTCACCTAATATGTCCCCTCGATTGCGCGATGTGGAATGCAAATTGTAGGAAAGAAATACAGCCGGATGAAAGGATCGAATGGCTGCTATATGGGGCGATCAGTTTTCATATTTTACATTTCTGAAAAATCCCCATAGGCACATAGCATAATTCTTGTCTTCGAGCCGGGTTATTCGAAGAAGCGGACATTACCAACACGAGAACTCGAAACAGATATTCAGTTACTTACTGAAAAGTCACTAACTTCTTAATTAAGTTATCGATTGCACATATTGCAAATTACAAGTTGCAGCCAGTAAGTTTCCAAGACGTGTCTACTTGAAATGATTTCCCGGCATGACACCCGTCTCGGTCCACATTTCCCAAAGTTTGGGACGAAATACGTGGGCGTTTCAATTACTTTGGCGCTTCATCGCATAAAAGAGCATTTTGTTAAACAAAAGTAAGTGGAAGAACAGTACATTTTTACGGCCAGTTTGATGGCGCATATCTCCCAATTGGCGTCATTCTGGAAATCCATTCCAAGTGGATACGCCTTGCAAGCCCATCGGCTACAATTCATAAATTGCAATATGCGACGAAAAATTAATTCATTATTAAGTTATTTATGGAATCTTTTTGTTGGTTCGTTTAATACGTGTTTCGATTTCGTGTACAAGTAATGCCGGCCTCCCTGAATAATCCAGCTCAATGATTATGTTGTGTTATCTGCAACATGAGAGTTTTGAAAAATCTGTAAAACTGAAAAATAATGGTCCTGTAGATGGGCGAAGACAAGGATCGCGCGCACATTCAAGAATTGCTTGGAGGTTGTGCGACGACGTCTCTAGAATTAAGTTCCGCTGATGTCAGCACACTACCCATTGGTCATTCTATTGTTTGTGAAAGGACAGATTGATATAACACGTGAAAAAAAAACTAATTCTTCAGCAGCTGTATAAAAACTTACTACTTAGAATTCAGTGCAAAGGAAGTAAAAGAAAAATTACATTGAACATGTTTGCGTGTGGTAGAAAGATTTTCCTAGAGTCAATTCATACTTTTTGTAGAGGCTCAGCGCAGTCGACACCAGTGATTCGACATTCTGTAGAGTTATTTAGCATCGATATGAACTCAATAAGTGTTCCACAGGAACCCAAATTGATTTAAGTGTGTAGTTCGAGGAACGAGCCGGAAGAATAGAGATATCCGAAGGGCTCGATTTTTTGTTAGTAACAATCATACGAGCTGAGGGACAATGGAACTAGACAAAGCACAGAAGAAAGATAATTGGTTTGTTTAATAAGAGAGCATGTAAATAATGAGCTAAAGGTAAATTAAGGTCTACGAAAAGATAATTTCAAGGTACTGCTGACATCAAGGGACAGATAACATCAAGGGACAATTCGAGGAATAGCTGGCTTTGAGATGTTGTTGCTCACAGAAAAAAAAAAAGAAAAAGACAATCTGTAGGTAATCCAAAAGGACAGACTGGCGGGCTAGTTGGTATGGCGTCATTTACCGAGTCGCGCAGAAACTCATGGACGCGACAAAAGCGCTGTGACGATAGTGCTGTGTCCCGTCTTTTTCTTTCGTCGTCCATCTGCTTCTCCGCGATGGTGCAAATGTAGGCGATCCACACGGACCGCAAGGCCACCAATCAGATAAAAACGAAGTGAAGTTTAGCCTCCACCTCCCAGCTTCTTGACGTGAGCGACCGAGTCTCGACACTTATGCGAGGAACATGCGGGAGGTAAAACGACAAGATCACTGATGCGACGAGTCTCATCAACGAGTTCCTCAGCCATTCCGACAGTAATCCAGCAAATCCTTAAACAAGAGCTTCCACCAGGTTACATAGCGCGAGCAGCCGTCTCCCTATTCCCCTCCCCACGTGTAGGCTTGCAAACTGGACTCAGTCTGGTTAGCCTCCCTACCGTTCCTTCGTCCCTTCTCTCTCTCTCTCTCTCTCTCTCTCTCTCTCTTAGAGGACTACGCACACACCTCCACCCACCCGCGTCGGGGAACTCGAGTTTGACATTTAGCGAACGTAACGCGTTAAACATGTCTCAACATTCTTTTTTTTTTCTTTCCACTAGCAAAGAAGCCAGACCTTCGATTCGCGTGAACTTGGATTCCCTTCGGTTTGTTCCCGAGCGACCCTCTTTTCGTGTGTACCCTCTTTAATCGGTTGCTCCATGGAAACGGAAAAGTGTGAATTTGGTCCCGTTGGCCAATGGCAGCTCGTTCGAGCGTTGTCATGGGAGACGCGTCGTTCGTTTTAAATGTCACCATGTCCGAAGTCGACGCATCGGCTCTCTTCTCGTTAGTTCTCGGACTCGTGTGACAGACCGCGTGCGAAACTTTCTCAATCAAATCCGTTTCTCAGCTTTCCTTGTGTTTGTATCGTTTTTTGTTTTTTTGTAGCGAAAGTTTCGTCGCAGGACTTTATTGCAGATGCCTACGCACTGCAGCACTTACACGTTCCATTCCTGTCGCAAGTAATGGCGCTGGTTCAGCTTCATCTCCTGTGATTGGGTTTTGCATCATGCTTATGAATTGACAAAGCAACGTGCTTAAAATTAGGAAGTCGAAGTTTCGTCATATTCCACAGAGTGTCGCAAGAAGTTTCTTCGTGTATGCGAAGATTACACGTCGCGTACTAGCGCCTGCAATGAATGTGTCATATTCTCTTTTTCTGTATTATTTTTTTTGAAAGCTGAACTTTGTCTCGTCATGGCCCCCTTTCCCTGCGTGTGGAAATTTCGTTTAGCAAGGACGATTGCTTCCCGCAGAGAACGTGACAAATCTACACGATCAAAGTAGGTTAGGTTAGTATCGAATCCGCTTCGCTGATTAGTTCTGCAAGTTCAATAACGCGCTTTGATGAGCTGGTTAGAAATCGACCTGTACTAAAAACGGGACTAAATAGAAGGACGCAAGACGGAGCTCCACAACTCATTTCATTCAATGGTAAACAGAGTGTGACAGAATCGATTTGCCGATGCAAAGTAAAGAGTAATGAGGACGCGAAACTACCACATGTGCCTCACATCAGACGAAGCAACTACACGAACGTAATTATTCAGGGTACATAGACAGATGTGATAGTTTAGGTGAAGGCGAAACGGTCGAGTTTGTTTGGAAGGCACGAACACGCGATACAAGAAGCGGCACTTATCAAGACGCAGCGTGAATATTAGCACAGGACACGGAGCAATGACAAAACCAGAACAGCTCATTAAGTAGCGACAGTTGTTGACATTGTACCACCCGCAGACGTTCTGTGGGTGTACGGACGTTATTTATCGATTTTCTTTTCTGGATAGGCTTACCTGCAACGCTTCCACCTGTCCCAGCGGAACTTCACAGTGATAACACAGATATTACTATGCGTATTTCAGTTTATTATTCCTATACAAACTTGCATAAGCGTGATTGATACGACTGATACAAACTTTTATTTTACGGACAATGTAATTAGGGCGTAAAAGTATAGTGACTTTCGAACAAAAATATAACGCCTGAACATGCCGAGCAGTTCACGGGGTAATTGTTAATTTGCAAGCAGCGTTGCTATACTTTTTTGAGGTGGGTCGCTAAAGTACTACGAAAATATCATTAAATTTTCGCTAAATTTTGTTGCGATGTCGCTAAAATTGTCCCTGTTGCGTTTAAGTAAACGTTATATAACTAAGCGATTTGGAGTACTATAACGCGCGCTACCGTTCATTTACCGAAATCACCTAGACAAACGTCTCAGGTTTGTCTACGGCTCGCGCAACTGAGGAGAAAACAGTGAATTTGGAAGCAGTGCATAGTGACCTTTTACTTCAGTATTATACTCAAATAGTAACGGGCGATGATAGCTGAAAGTCATGGCTTACCTTGATATAGCGACGTTCCCAATGCAGCACAATTGAAAAGAACACAAGCAGTCTCATTTTCCTAGCACGCAAAGGCACTTGGCCAACATTATCCCGGAAAACATTGCAGTTCTCGGTGCTCCTGAAAAATCTAGCAAAATTCTGCACACGGTCGCACGTTAACATGGCGATGACGATTACGTGACCTTCCTGCAGGTAAAAAACTAGGCTCCCGCCTCTTGGTAAGTACTGATTTCTCTAAAAGCCCTTGCAACAAGGAAGCAGCGTGTTCAGGTTCACGTTAACGACCGCAAGCGGTCTTATGTGTGCGGCTTTCTACAGTCGATCTCCCTTTTACGCGCTTCCTGCGTTTTAAGCCTTACAGCAAAACTTGTAAATGTCCACCAATCGAACGTATCTAGTAAAAGTGCACAACCCGGAGATTTAAGACCAATTAAACTCAGTTTAATAAAACAAGAAGAGATCGAAAAAAACCCGAATTTTGCGAGCACACTGAATCCTTTGAAGGTACCCATCCTTTATAATGGTCACAGATCCTACGCGTCACAGAGCCAATTTATGGCATGTAGATTTTGAATAAGGAAGCGCATTCTACAAGGCTGTTCAGAAGCTACTTTGGTAACTTCGCTAACCGCTTTAAATGTCGCTAAAGTGTCGCCACTTCATCTGTCACATCGTTAAAAAAAGGTCGCCAATCGCTAAATTAAGTTACTTTGTCGCTAAGCAATAAAGAAATCACTAAATCTAGCGACAAGATCGCTACAATGGTAACACTGCTTGCAACCTGCCGTGCAAGCTACATAACCTGATGCTTCTTTAGCGCAAAAACTCGAAAGAGAACAGAGAGAGGCAAAAGGCAAGGAAAGACGTGGTTTTTCCGAGTTATTGCGCTAAAAGCATCATGTTAAGTGAACCCGAACTCGCCCAAGAAGAAGTCATCCTGCAACATACAGTTTTACTTTGTGGTATTGCTCTTCCAAATCGACGTCGACACCTATGCTACTGCTTGCAGGGGTCAAAACATTGCTTGTAATTTATCCACTGAAGGAAGCCATAAGTAAGGAACTTTATTTAAAATGAACTACATAAGGAAATCGTAGATGAGACATGCGCAGCGATGAACGCGGTATGAAAAATGTTAGCTATCTGCAGACACATGCCCGTATGAACACGTCAGCCAACTATTATTTCAAAAGCCCAGCAGCTGTGGCTTAATTTGCACTGCTGAGCTCGAGGTCACAAGTTCGATCCCGGCCGCATTTTGATGCCGCCGAAATGCAAACGCGCTCGTGTACTTAGACTCATATAAGTGTGTGTTAAGGAACCCGGGTCGTCAAAATTATTTTTTAGTCCTCAACTTATACGGCGGGCCTCATAATGTAATCGCGGTTTTGGCACGTAAAACCTTATCATATATTTGTTTTTAAATACTTTACTCGATACACTAGGGAGCACACAGTATTCTATTCACTAGGGAGCACACAGTATCTGCACACGTGGGTGCAGATATGAACGATCATTCACTATCTCCCGTGCTTTTTGAGGCCACCACCGTCATGCACCGCCTATGACATCATAGACCCACGCTGCGGCCGACAGGCGCCTGCCGTTACGTTGACGCAAGCCATTAGGCTAAGAATAGGCGGCAGCCAATTTCTGCGCTGGGCTTATCAGTGGAGGTAGCCGGCCAAGGGTACACAGCACTTGAAAAGGAAAAAAAGCCTTCGCGATTTGTTCCCCGACTACCAGTGAACCGGGAAAGGGTTTAAGGGACGCATTGCAACCTGCGCTTCGCCACAGCAGTCGCCGCCGTCGTATCACCGGTGTCACTCTCTTCCCCATATATAGGGAAGCGCGCTCCGCGAGGGCGACCAAGTGCCCTTCCATTAGGCACGTGCCCCGCCACACCGGCACTGAAGCCGGGCCCACTCGGTGACGGAAACCCACGCGCTCACGGTCACGTCTCGGCGGGCCGATGAAAAAGTTCCCGATGTCACGTTTCCGCCGTCCCATTGTGCAAAAAGCGGTCGTCGTCGGCAAGCGGTGCAGCGCTTGGTGCTGAATGGAGTGCTCGCGGAGTGCTTCCTCTACAGGCTTTTTGACTTTGTTTTTTTGTGCGCGTTCTCGCTTAGGCTTGATTATGGCGCCGTTTATGCGTGATCGTTTCGCTCCTCCCCTCGTTCCGCGTTCGCTTTCTTTCTTTTTATTTTTTCGCTCGCTGAGGATTTGTAACTTTTGGCGTTGGTGCCTAACCGGGAGTGAGTACGGACGTGCCTGTAGCGCGAAGTTTCCGTTCAAGGTTGGCATGTCCGAGAGGTGAGTGCGGTGGACAAAAGAGAAAGCGCATACTCCTCCTTAAATGCGTGCAGTGTTCTCAAAGTGTTGGAAGGCGCCGTAGACTTGCTTCGCTTGTGATTCACAACGCGATAAGGCTTTCTTGCGCGGTGACACGGTTGCGCCACTTACTCCCCCCCCCTTCTTTTTTTTTCGGGTGTGCTCAGTAATAACCCTTAAAGTTAGAGACAAAGCTGTCAGAGCTAAGTAGCTGTGTTAGGAAATAAGATTAATGTTGTCAGAATAGCCCAACCCATTAGATTTCACCGTAACACGAAATTGTGACGCGCTGAGTCGCGTAGGCAGACTCGATGCGTAGTCTGCTATTACTGCGGTGCATGTATTTGGTACTACGGAAAAGAAGCCCAGGTTGGGGTCTGGGGACACCGAGAAGTGCGCACGCCGGAATTTCCAGCTGTGGTTACTTCGATGCAAGAAACTTATCATTAGGGCGTTGCCACAGTGAAGCCCTTCGTGTTCAATGCAAGTGCACCTCTACACGACAGTCGATCTCCTGGCTTCCCAAAACGAATGTTGTGCGCGTTGGCTTTACTCAGGTTTATAAAGAAAGTGAAAAAAATAAGTATGTGCTGCAAGCGGCAAGAGAGAGAGAGAGAGAGAATGAATGAATGAAACCACGTTTATTCCACATTAAAATGCGCCGAAGACGCTGCGGTGGAAAGAGGAGGGGTGTTATTGCAAAAGGGGAAGGGTAAGGCTGCCTCCATTTTATTAATGAACGTCCTGGAGGCAGCTAAGTGGGGGCCGCATGACGCTTGTGGCTGTCGCAGAGCCGATCGCGGACGGGTGGTGCTGCAGGGTCCTGGAGGAACAGTAGCAGTGCTCGCCAGAGCCCGATGGCATGGTCCGGAGACGTGGTACCCGGGCAAGCCCAAGTCCGCAGAGAAGAAGGCCAGGGTCCCCGCTGTATGGTGGCCAGGGCACGAAGCCTTGGTGGGATGTAGAGGGGACACTCCCAACAAAGGTGGTTTAGATCAGCACGACATGTGCACATGGAACAGAACCCACTTACGGGTGGTGGTGTGCCACCCTTGTGGAAATGGCTCAACAAATGAGGAGTAAGGAGGCTGCTTGTCTAGATTCTCCGAAGCAAGATTGACTCTCGCCGTGTGAATACCTTCGGTGGAAGTGACGGTATATAGAGTGGATTGCCCACTGCTGCGAGGTAGGCGGCACGTCGTTGTTTGGTCGCATGCTTGTCTGCCATTGAATTTGCTACCTCAGGTGTGGTAGCTAGGGGAGGGTAAGGATTATCGGAGGCTCTGGCTAGTGCGATAGAGAGATGAGCGCGCGCCAGTCTATGAGCCTTCTCGTTTCCGGGGATACCGCAGTGCGCAGGGACCCAGTGAATGGGAACATCGTGACCGCATTCGCGGAGCAGGCGTGCCTGGTGCCGGATCTTCTGCAGTACGGGATCTGTGTAAATAACATTAGAACATGCCCGATGGGCAGCCTGGGGAATCTGTGTACACATGATGGTAAACAGGGTCAGCTTGAGACGAAGTTGCGAAGGCCCACTCCAAATAATCTAGGATGGCCATTAGCTCAGCGCGGGTGCTGGACATTGCTTCTGCTGATATATGATGGCGGCGGTTCTGATTTTCATTTGTCTGGTCGTACCACGCAGTCGCATAACAGGTGCTACTAGCGTCGTCTGCAGGCAGTGCAGCGTCCGTGTATACGATGTGTTCAGTCAAGGAGAGTGAACTCGTAGCCTTGGCGTGCCACTTGGCATATGCAAGGCGCCGCATTCGCTGAGTAGGGTCCATATTGAGAGGAAGTGGCCTGCCATCGGTGAGAGCCGTGATTTCCCACGGCGGCGTGTTGTTGGACAAAATGGGCAGATTGTGGACGTCATACCCGAGGAGCATGAGTGTGTGTCGCCCGGCTTTTGTGGCGCGAAGTCTCGTCTCTTGTGTATAGATGCGCATATCTACGAGCTCGGACAGGTTGTTGAGTTTTCCAGAACTTTTAAGCACTTCGAGGCTTGTGTACCTTGGGAGTTCAGTTACAATGCGTTTGGCTTCGTTAAGTAACCGGTCGAGCGCGTGCATCTGTGTGCGGTTGACTGGATGATACGGCAGGCCGTACATGATACGGGAGACAAGAAAAGCTTGAGCGAACTGCCGCATTTCACGTTCGTTTACTCCACGGGTGCGGGTAGAGATTCTGCGTAAAGCGTGCAGCATTTGTTTGCTGGTCTTTGTAACGCATTGGAACCAAGTGTTGGCTGTGAAGTTCTCGTCTAGGTGCATACCGAGTATTCGGATAGTAGATTTCCGTGTGAGGGGTTGGTCACCGATGTACAGTTTAAAAGACTGCTTTTCTTCCTGCTTTCCAAAGGTAGACCTGCCACCATGAATGTCGACAAACTCTGTTTTGTCTGGGGCAGTGCGTAAACCCGTTTCCGTGGCATAGGCGTGAATAATGTCGAGAGCTGGTTGTAAGGCGTCCTCCTGCTTCCCGATGCACCCTTGATGCGTCCACACGGTGACGTCATCGGCGTACACTGCGTGTTTCAGGCCCGATACGTCGGCAAGGCGCTTAGGTAGCTGGTGCATAGCTATATTAAACAGCGTCGGTGAAATAACCGAGCCCTGGGGGACGCCTACGTGGTTGGTTCGTATGGCACTGGCGTCGTGACCAACTTCGACTTGGTAGCTTCGCTCTTCAAGGAAACCCCCTATGAAGTTGTACATCTTCCCTCTGATGCCAAGGGCACGTGCTTTGATCATGATAGTGTTATGTTGGACGGAATCAAATGCCTTGCGTATATCGACTGCGACAACGGCTCGTGGGTGCACCGAATTAGAGTCGAGGACGTCCTGTTTTAGGCGGGCTAGCACATCCTGTGTTGATAGCCCATGGCGAAATCCATACAGTGTAGGAGCCAAAAGGTCGCGATCTTCAAGGTACCACGTCAAGCGTGTGTTGACCATCCTCTCCATTACCTTACAGACACACGAGATCAAAGAGATCGGACGGAGGTTGGATAAGGTATGTGGTGGTTTACGAGGCTTCGGGATGGGCTTGACTACCGAAAACCTCCAAGTGGAGGGCAGTATCCCGGTATCCCAGACTCGATTAAATTCTTCGAAAAGAGCGTCCTTGTGCTCAAGGGCCAGATTGCGTAGATGAGCCACGCCCACCTCATCGACCCCTGGAGCACTACGTACGTTAGCACGCTGCAAGGCGTGCTCCAGCTCGATCATGGTGAAGGGGCTGTTAAGTGGTTCATTATGTTCAGAATGTACATCCTTCTGGTATGTGGTGTCTGTGAGGCGAGACGTCTGCGGGAAAAACAGTTCAGCAGCCTGCTCGGCAAGTTCCTGAGCGCTGATGCCTTCGCGGAGGGCCACACAAGCCGCGACATTGTTGGTCTTGCGCTGGCCGAGAAGGGAGCGCAGGATGGCCCAAACCTTGGACGTATGAGTCTGTCTATTGATGGATTCGCAAATTCCCATCCAGCGGTCTGACGCGAGCATAGTCGCATATTCTTCGATCATACGCTGTATTTTGCGCCACCGTGCTTTTTTGGTGAGCTGTGCGACCAGACCGCCTGTACTGAGCGAGTATCCGGTGACTTCTATTCCATAAGGTGAGCAGACGTCTATCAGGCTCTGGGTGGTCAGAGGGAACCCGTAGGTGTTTGGTGGCTCTTCGCTTCGCTACGCACAGCTGTGATACCAGATGGTCAATGTTCTTGGCTGGAGACTGCTGCTGCAGTAACTCGCGGTATTTGTCCCAGTGTGTTATGTGACTTAGCCGTGTAGTGGCGTGTGACTTCATCTTCGGATTGGCATGGCCTGTGCGAAAGCGTATGAGGATCGGAAAGTGGTCGCTCCCCATGCAATTGTCCAGCACCTCCCATCGAAAAAGCTGCGGACGAGTACTCCAGGTAAGATCTGGTGATGTGTCTGCTTGGTGAACTGTCTGTCCCAGCCTCGTGTGTGCTTGAGGCATGTTGAGGAGTGTCAGCCCGTACTCCGAGGTATCTTGCATGATGCGCCGACCGCGCGGGCTGCATTTGTTGTATCCCCAGGCGATGTGCTGAGCGTTAAAGTCCCCGCACAACAATATGGTGTCTTGCGGATAAATCTTCTTAAAGTGGGAGATGTAGGTGAGATCAACGAGTGCCCTAGTTGCCTTATTCCTTGTGTTCTCGGGAAGCACGTAGACGCAAAAGATGAGCATTGTACGCTGTGATGAGACTTCTAACCGGCATCCGACAACGCTAAGAGCAGCGCTGCACCACGGTTGCGTGTCTAATTGCACGTGTGTAGTTCCCCGTCGCACGTACAATGCTGTCTTCGTGGGGTCAGCGACTTTTACAGGCAGGGCGTAGCCGTCATAGCCGATTATGCTCAGCACAGGGCCGTTGACTTCTTGAAGCGCAATGACCAAGGGACTGGTGTTGTCTCGCTTGTTGGAGAAACGAGTGATCATGTCAGCCCTCTTGTTACGAAGAGAACAACAATTCTATTGCAGGACAGTTGCCCATGGTGATGAATTTGAAGATCTAGACATGGTGAGGCTGTGTTCTTTCAGCAGCAATGAAGCTTGGTGGTACCCAAGGCGTACGCATTGCTGGTGCTCCTGCGGGTGTCGGAGAGGTTGTGCCAAAAGGGAGAGTGCCGGAAAGCATGATACGCTCCATGATGGTGTGGACGCATGTTTCTATGGCCCTGTTAATAAGCTGTTGGACGCTTTGATGGATGGACTTCTCTATTTGCGCCATACGATTTTCAAGACGCCGCTCGATATCGTGAAGTGTCGTTGGGGGGGGGGGGGGTGAAGATCTGGATTATCGCTGGGAGGTGTAAGCACCGTTAACTGAGCTGGGTCCCTGCGAGTATGCTGCGCCACTCCATCTGATGGTGGTTGCAGCGCAGAGGACGAGAGTATTGAGGTTGAGGGAAGCGCTGTACTATTGCTGGAAGTGATTGTTAGGTGCGCGTTCGCTTGTCTACCTACATCCGCGAAGGTTGCTTTTCCGCTGGCTTCTGACTGTGCAGCTGGGGATACCGGTGGCCCGGTGTAGAAATTCTGGCGCGTTGCCTTTAGCATTGGTCTAGATAAATTTTGTTCAGTTCCGCTCTCGGGACAGCGGTGCTGACGCCCCTCTGTCGGCCATTTCCTACGTGGCCTTTGGGCAGCTGGCTTGCGTTTTTGTTCAATTTTCTTGTTGACTTCTCGTCTTTTTGGACAGTTTGTGGCTGTGGCCAAGTGAAAACCCCCACAGCTACGGCACTTCGGTTCTGCGTTCGGGCACTGTGTTCCCTCTTCGTATTGCCGCAGACCGCATGTAGAGCATCTCGCTGCCAGAGTGTTGGGGCATTGCTCCTTGTGGTGCCCGATCTTGTGACATATGTCACAAACTGCCACTCGTGCACGGTACGGAAACACACGGATAGTAAATGACCGCAGGCCGACCTTGTAGGGTAGGCTGTTACCTTCAATTGTGACCATGGCAGTACTTTTGTCACCAAGTGGGCGTGCTTGCAGGATTTTGCACTTGCGGCAATGCAAGGAGTTCATTAGTTCCTGAGAAGTCATGTCTCCAGCATTTCTAATAATGCCTCTGATTTGGTTAGGACCAATGGCTTCGTATGCTTGAAAGGGCACATCCTGTCCACGGATTGGCAGGGACGCTATTGCGAGAAGTGCGTTGCGCACCTCGGGTGCGGACGCGTCGACAGCGAGCTGATTGCTCTGACTTACGTAGCGAACCGAGAACTCCGGTATTTGGTCTTCTTTAGAGAGACCGAGATGAGCCGAAATGTGGCGCGTTATGACTTTGTCTAATCGTATGAACTGCTCATCCATATTGCGGCACGGCTGCTTAGGCCGAAGGATGACGGTGTGTTTATGTTTACGCGGGGCACCTCAGCTCGGCTTCGCCGCGTCCGTCGTACGGTTCTGCTTTGTCCGTCGAGAACGAACAAGTACCCAGTTGTCCTCTTCTTCCTGGAGGCTAACGGGAGCAGGAGGCATGCGACGTGCGCCTCTCGCACAGGGGTAATCCGTGGGTATACTCGTGTACTGTCGCTCGGGCGTCAGCATGAGCGAGCCTCGCGCACGTTTTTCTCCATTCGGTGCGGTGGAAATGACGCAAGCTTGGTAAAAAGTATTCGCAGACTTGCCTTCAATGCCATACTGTTCCTCTAGGTCCATGAGTGGGGCGAATGTGTTGGTGTCCGGCAGCAGCAGCATCCTTGAAGGTATAACAGCGGCGGCCGAGTTCTTCGTTAAAGTCAGCGGCGCAAACGAGGCAGCCTGGTTGTCCGGAGCCTGTGGGTCCATGTCATCGAGCAGGGTACATCGTTAGGGAGCACGGGCTGCTCCGGCGAAGCCATCAAAGCCCAAAACTTGGACGAGCAGCGATGGCCGCCGGCAGCAGGCCGGGCGGCGGTATCGCTGGCGGGTTCAGATAACAGCGAGCCAGACAGCTGTTACTGCGAGCGGGAGATAATATGCCTGGTGTCGCCGTGATCCTCTGGTTGTGAAGCGTCGTTTGATGTAATCCAGCCAAGGGTACATTCTGATTAACGGGTCAAAACCGATGTTAAAAGCGGGAGCCGATCTTACTACATGTTCTTCGATGCTTCTTCTTCCTCGCTCCTCAGAGAGAGAGAGAGAGAGAAGTCACTTTATTCTGCGATAAAAAAATGCATCTACGTCCTCAGTCCAGTTCGTCGCTTGCGGCATGCTTCAGCGCTAGGTCGATCGAGTCCCCAAGGAATTGTTGGCCGTGAAGACTGGCTGCGGTGGTCAGCCTGTCGGCGGAAGGGATAGGTGGGAGAGATGAGGGTTTAGGTAAGAGGAGTAGCGTTGGATGGCATTGCCATAGGATGTGCGATACGTTGGGAGGTTAAACGCCACAGTGGCTACAGTGAGGGTGGTCTTCAGCAAGAAGGCCTTCGAAGAGGTGCTTGCGTGCTGCAGCGAGCGGGGTGTTCGTCTGAGCTTGTCGGACGAGTGTGCCCCGTTGCCTTGCAAAGTCTTGGCGTAGCTATAGTGTACACCCTGCGCTCGTCCATAAGTGGGTCCAAGTGTGGTGGAGGCGTTGGCAAGACGGATAGATTTGGTCGGGGGTTGTCGGGAGCCTGGAGCATCATACAGCAGGCAAGCTGATCAGCTCGCTCGTGTCCCAACATCTCCTCACGACCTGGAATCCAAACACTTTCTTCTTGTCGATGAAGGCATTCTTGTAACTGTTTTGGGACATGTTTAGGTAAGTCGTCATGAACTACTTTTCTACATGCTGACATTTAATCAATAAGTGTGGTGAGTGTAGTGATAAGTGTCACTGCGAGATATATTGCTGCTGCTACCGCTCGTATGGTTCTGCGGTGGTCGTATCAATATTTGAAATTAGTTCACTGTCTATCGTACGAAGGGTGTGATCCACTACCGCTACAACAATGCCTTCGTCTTGGACGCTAGCATCTGTATCGTAATATGTACGACGTGGGTTCCGCCCTGTGTGTCTTGGGAAGTATGTTATATTCTCCGTGTCCGCCTAGCCTTATTTATCACAGTTGCTCGTGCCATGAGGAGTGGGTAGGTTTCGAGGAGTGACGATGTGGCTGGCACCCGCAAAAGGGGGGCAAAGCTTTCTTCGTTGCTGGTGCTTGGCTGAGCCCAGGTGTTCATCGTGTGATCGCCTCACCTATCGCGGCATTTCGATGTTGCGACGCGACTGTACTTTCCATGCCGCGCGACTCCAGTGCAACCTGCTGAAATACGAGTGGCGAGACTAATTGGTATCCATTGATTCATTCAATTGGTTTATCGGTTGCGTAATGACAGAATGTGAAGCTTTTGCACGTACTTTAAGCACAAAAAAGATACATAAAGTCGTTCTTGGTGTTCCAATTAGAGCATCCACTCAAAGGGTGATTGCCACGGCCACAATAAATACCCTGCAAGAATTAAACAAAACACATCTATCATCGCAACACCACAGACTCGCCACCACTGAAGCTGGGCGTGAGATCCTGAGACAACTTAATCATGCTTCACCATTCAATGAGAGCAAGCGACATCAACTTGCTCCGAACATACACGACCGATACCACATCCAGCCCCTACCCAGAAACATGCACCCCGAATTTCACGTCAAACGTCGCAAACTTCGAGCCAATGCGCTACAACGCAGCTATGGACAGGCTGAAGGAGTCTATTATGTGGACGCTGCAGCCTACACCACTAAACATCGTTATGCTCGAGCGGTCGTAGATAACCAGGGCAACATTGTTTGTTCAGCATCAGTCAAGACCACCTCGGCGGGGGACGCGGAAGATGCCGCCATTGCACTCGCATCGGGGCTACCCGATTGCGACGTCATCATTAGGGACTCTAAGACTGCTATCCGTAACTTCAGCAACGCCTACATTAACAACCTCGCGCACTCTCTACTTGTCGCTCACCCACCAGAAAACGACATCGCTCTCGTCTGTACTCCAGCACATCAAGGAGTCCACGGCAACGAAATGGCTCATGCCGCTGCTCGAGGATTCACTGACCGAGTGGCCGCAAATACGGGCCTAACTCTTGAACCCAATGAGTCTCAACATCACATCGATTAAGACAGACTCGTCACATTTCATGAAATTTGCACACATTACAGACACCAGCGCCTAATGTATCCACCTCTCTCTGTGCCTAGAACGCGACAGAGAGAAATACTGTGGCGTCAACTACAAACTCGCACTTTTCTTACCCCGCGAACTTTGCACTTATTCTGTCCCGCCACATACCCGACACCCAAGTGTCGTTTTTGCCCTGTCCCAATAGCACATCTCTCCCACATCATATGGAAATGCCCCAACGAAACCCCCCCCCCCGCATGCTCAAACCATTAATTAGTAGCGAGGAGCTATGGGAGACTGCCCTGCGCAGCTCCAATCTCACCCTACAGGACCGAGTCCTGAGGTGGGCTGAGGAGGTAACGGAGGCCTATCACGACTGGTAGAGGGTCTTCTAGCCACATAATGTGGTGACGGACGCCTGCTGGGACTGGAGTACTTAGACCACCCTCTCTCCCCCCGGCCCTTCCCCTCTCTTAAAAGGGGAATAAAGTTCATTCATTCATTCAAACGACGCTCAACCCCTCTACGCCAAGAGGTGGATGCAATCCTACTCCCCTCATTACGCTCAAGCCTTCTACGCCAAGAGGTGGATGCAATCCTACTCTCCTCTTTATGACGCTCAACCCCTCTAGGCAAAGAAGGGGATTCAATCCTGCTCCCCTCTTTACGACGCTCAACCCCTCTACGCCAAGAAGTGGATTCCCTCCCGTGCCCCTTTGTGTGAGTTGGCCCGACGTGTCCTGACGCGTCCTACCTGGGGACAGCAGAGAATGAGGATGCCTAAGGCGCCTCGAGGCGCGTGCCCCCTCTAAGGATGCCCGGATGGTGGGGGGTATCAGAAAGCCAGCGAGCCACCACGTGTGGTCGCTTCTTCTCTGTCCTTGCGTGCAGGTGCACGGATGGTGAACGTTTTTATGTGTTTTTTTCCTCGGAGCGCGCCGCTCACCCGTAACGGTGTTTTAAACTTCTGTTATTTGTTTTTACATCAGCTTGTCTTCTCTGCCGAACCCTTTCCTATAGTCAAACTGGTTCGAGCTCCAAGCAGACGCTGTTGGAGGTTCACAAAACCCCGTCACCTTAACAAGAGCTTGAACTGCCTTGAACACCACACAGCAAATACCCGACGGAGGTGCGTTTCTCGTTATGGCCGCTTAAAGGCGCTTCATGACGGCACCACCAAAGCTGATGAAACCGAAGCTGATCGGAGCGTTAATTGGTCAACGGTCGACATAGGCAAGAGACGTTTAGAGTATCGGTCGCAAAAATTCATAAAAATGGAGCTGGGTGTGTTACAGCCGTAGGTACCTCTGGAATATAGACACGGAGGGTTTAATAAAACAGTAGAGATTGGAAGAATGCTAGAGTGCACTAGATGTAGTATACCTTGACTAGAGTAGGTGAATATTCATCGTTGCCCTGTTTCAAAGGAAACGTCCTTAGAAAACGTCACCTTCACCATCGAATTCATCCAGAGGGCAGCGGAGTGAGACCGCAAAATCTAGATATTTAATTCATTTTTAACCATCACCATCATCCTTAACATCAGCAGCAGCAGCACCACCTCTGCGAGATGATCAATCGTGGCAGAGACTGTGCGAGGTGTCCCAGCTTTCAACGAATTAACCGAAGACCCAGTCCAGAACCTCGACTGCCCGAGTCCACGGCAGCCTCCGCGGTGCTGCACGGATCTATCCTCAAATGGAGTATAGGTCACGGAGATCGTTATAATTAGAGACTTTGACGAGCGCCAGTGGAAACTCGTCAGCGGGGAGAAAGAAGCCAGGACAGAGGAAAACAAAGAGAGGAAATAAAAGTGGTCCAGCCCAGCGCTACGAAGGCGGTTCCTCGTTGTGCGACGGCGTGTGGACGTCAGCTATTTCTCTTTACAATTTCTCGCTTTCTTTCTTTCTTTCTCCTTTCATTTTTTTTTTCAGTCCTGCTCTCCAGCTCACGCTGTCTTGTTGTGCCCCTACCTGTATCGATCGATGCTGCCGTCGTTAGCTGTTTCCTTTCTCCACTCCGGCTTTCAATCTCTTTTCTGTGCTTTTGTACCGCTTGCCTTTCATAACCTGTAACGGCCGTCGATGGGCGTTTTCAGCTTCTCCTGCAGGTATAAAAGGGGGGGCAGGGGGGGCGAGGCGTACGGCTTGTTGCTGTTTCCTTCCGCGTCTGCCGTTTCATTTCGATCATCGTCGGGCTGTTGCTAGACGCGCTTGACGCTAGCTCTTGCGAGCTGCTTTTTCTTTCTTTCTTTGTTTTACGTTTATCTTTTGTTCGCGGAGTGTCCGAGAGATTGAGGCAGTAGCCGAGTGTGCTTTTGCTGTTGGCGGCGCATCCAGGCGTTTTATTACCTTCAGAAGATCATAATATCATTTGGGAGTGCGTTGAAAACGGTACCTGACCAAAAAACATAAATGATTCAGAACACGAGCTCGAGCGCTGCATTTGAAGGCGATGGTTTAAGGCATGTTTCAGACACATTAACTGAGTGCGAAAATCGAATGGCGCTCTGCCCGAGGTTCCTGGCGAGGCGAAGCGCGGCTTCCTGGCGAGGCGCGGTTGAGCGCGTCATTTGCTTCGAAGCACAAAGCCCTTTGATGCGAATGGGGCGTAAATTTTCAGAACTTTAGAATTTATTTATTGGTAAAAATGCAGAAATATTCCATCTGTGCAGTATACATACGGAGGTCCCATTGTCGAACACTGTGTCGGGGCCTCCTGTTCAAGGCACTTATAATGGTATGCAATGTCGAAAGCAACAGTAGCACAGATGAGAGCTAAGAGTAATATCGAAACATGCTTATAGCATATGAGTAATAACAACACTTGTTATCAACATGAGAATATAAAAAGAAGAATGAAATGGGAAAAAACGGGCACTATCAGTAAGTATGTATTATGAATGCTTTTAGTGCTCTTTTAAATTGGTATAACTATTTCGCATTTGTGATCATGGGTGGTAGAGTATTCCATTATATTTGGCGAGCTCTGAAATGGTTAGGATGTTGTTTTCGTGTAGTAGGGATTTTCTATTTGTAAAGCGTGAACGGCTTGTAATAATTCTTATTGATTGGTTCTGTATTACGTGTAGAGATGCCAAGGGAGTGTTATAAGTGTTACCCCAGCATATTATACCGTAGTTAATATGAGAGTGAATTAATGAGTGGTATAGCGAGATTAATTTATTATGTGTGAAGTAGGGGCAAGTTTTAATTAGAACGTGAATACCGTATGCTATTTTCTTTTTGATGTGAGAAATGTGATGTTTAAATTTCAAGCTGCAGTCAAGAGAAATCCCAAGAAAAGATGAGAGATCTAGAGAGACAGACTGGGAGAGATAGAGTGTGAGCCTAAAGTTAAAGAAGGGGAGGATGCCGAATGTTGTTGATGGGAGGAAAATACAACAAATTTAGTCTTGGTATCATTAATAGATAACAAGTTAGCATTACATCAACATATAACATTTTATAGACCAGTATTTAGTTTGTTAATAAGAAGTGACATGTCTTTATCAGATGCAGATATGATAGTATCTTCAGCGTACAGAATGAATTAGTAGACGACGAACAGTTAGGTAGATCATTAATATAAATAAAAAACAGTTGCGGTCTTAAGATGGATCCTCGAGGGGCAACAGTGTTAGTGGTTTGTTGTCTGCAATAGACATTAGACACAGACACAACCTGAACTCTGTTAAACAAGTAACTTTTCAGTAGTAAGAGGGCAGGATCACGTACGCCGATAGCCTCAAGGTTAGAAAAAAGGATACTATGGTTTAAGCAGTCAAATGCATTTGTTAGATTGATGAAGACTGAACCTGCAAATAAATTTTCGTCCATTACTTTTTTTAATTGGTCAGTTAGACCTATGTGTGCCAGATGGGCTTAGTACCCATTACGAAAGCCAAATTGGCCTGAAGAGAGAATATTAAATTTAGTGAGATATTTCGTTAGACGCAGTTCGAATAATTTCTCGAGAACTATAAAGAAAAAGAGGGAAATACAAATACGGTGATATGTATTAGTGTGCTGTCACCGTTTTGTTAGAACTGAAATGACTTTACCGCGCTTGCGCTCGTTAGGAACCATACGAGCCTTGAATATCAAATTACTAATATAAGTCAAAATATAAGAAATTAGGGGCCCAATCATTTTAATGGTAGCAGGCAGAACTTCATCAATTCCCGCACTGGTGGGTTTTAGGTGGCATATAACCTTATGTATTTCTTCAGGTGTTGTGGGAAAGAGAAAAAATTAGTGAGGGAGGCGATTGAATTGAGTGACTTGTGAAGGACGACAGAACATGATAAGAAAAGAAAAAAAAACCTATAATATCTCTACAACTGTCATTAAAGATGAAAGGGTAAAATTGTCATCGATACGAACTGTAGCACGAAGATACAAAAGGAAATCATGCGGGTTTTCAGAAAGCCTCACAGTTAAAGGAAAATGTACGATAGGGTAGCTTACGTTTACATCTGATCTACGTGGCACGCAGAAAGGCAATGACGAACGTGTGCTGAGGTGTACATACCTATCCGATTTCACGTAGCACGCCTTCACATACCACGCTTTGTCTCGCCACCGAAGCGCCCCCAAGCGCCAGCATGCCTGTGGTTCTGTTCGCTTCTCATGGCGTCCGTTATTGTGTGGTAGCCATGGTTCTGAGAGACCATGTGCTTCCCCTAGGTGCGCCGTCAGCTCCGACCGGAACTTATTTGCATGGAAAGGCTCCAATTAGGTACTACATTTCTCTTCTATATAGCTCATAAAATTTACCGTAATGGCATTTGTGATATCTTAAATTGGCTATGGGAATCTCGAAAGATCTGCCCCCTCTTCTTGAATAGTGTCGTGCTCCTAGTTGTTGTGGTTTTTCTACAGTGATCGTTGAAGCTTTCTAAGGCTCTCTGATCGTGACTTTCATTTTTTGAACTTTTCTCAGTCACTTATGGACCTTAGAACTCGAGCCACAAACATTTATGACTGCCAAAAGTACCTGCAGCAAACTTTCTCGAATTCGCGACATTGTAATCGATGATCTTTCTTGGTTCTCATAGTAATGCAACCTTAAGTCAGCATTTTCTTGACACTTGACAGATTCATTGCATGGCGTGCGATGACTTGCTAAAAGATGACTGACGACCAGGCACTGTGGTACCACGTGATGCGTTGCCCGAACGGGGCACGCAAGACGTGAGAGAAGACGAAGACACGAATATCGATGCTACGCGAAGGATTTTGTAGGTAGCTGGCTGTACACCACTGCTTGGGGCACTGCAAAGCGTTGCGAAATGGTCAAGTCTGTATGTATAAGGAGATCATGTGCATGTGTGAGGTGATGATGTCGGAATGGTGATGTGATGGTACGACTCATTTATTGTACTCCGAACGAAGAGACGTCGCAACCTGCTCCGTTACGACTTGTCCCTGTACCATATATATATATATATATATATATATATATATATATATATATATATATATATATATATATATATATATATATATATATATATATATGTGTATATATATATGTATATATATACACAGACACGTGTGTGTGTGTGTGTACGTTAGCGGCCGCAGCGGGCGGAATGGGACCCCGGACCTGGGGCTCAGTAGCGCAACGGCATAGATATCAAGCTTTCTATACCACGGCTTACTAACTCAGGGGGACCAATTGCAATGCATGCTCACTGACCTGGAGAGGTAAAGCAGAAGGGTGGTTCTAAAAATTAATCTGCAGAAAACTAAAGTAATGTTTAACAGTCTCGGAAGAGAACTGCAGTTTACAATAGGTAGCAAGGCACTGGAAGTGGTAAGGGAATACATCTACTTAGCACAGGTAGTGACCGCGAATCCGGATCATGAGACTGAAATAATCAGAAGAATAAGAATGGGCTGGGATGCGTTTGGCAGGCAATCTGAGATCATGAACAGCAGGTTGCCATTATCGCCCAAGAGAAAAGTGTATAACCAGCTGTGTCTTACCAGTGCTCACGTACGGGGCGGAAACCTGGAGGCTTACGAGAAAGGTTCTACTTAAATAGAGGACGACGCAACGAGCTATGGAAAGAAGAATGATAGGTGTAACGTTAAGGGATAAGAAAAGAGCAGATTGGGTTAGGGAACAAACGCGAGTTAATGATATCTTGTTGAAATCAAGATAAAGAAATGGGCATGGGCAGGACTTGTAATGAGGAGGTTAGATAACTGATGGTCATTAAGGGTTACAGACTGGATTCCAAGGGAAGAGAAGCGTAGCAGGGGACGGCAGAAAGTTAATAATAATAATATTTGGGGTTTTACGTGCCAAAACCACTTTCTGATTATGAGACACGCCGTAGTGGAGGACTCCGGTAATTTTGACCACCTGGGGTTCTTTAACGTGCACCTAAATCTAAGCACACGGGTGCTTTCGCATTTCGCCCCCATCGAAATGCGGCCGCCGTGGCCGGGCAGAAAGTTAGGTGGGTGGATGAGGTTAAGAAGTTTGCTGGAACATGGCCACAATTAGTACATGACTAAGGTAGTTGGAGAAGTATGGGAAAGGCCTATGCCCTGCAGTGGGCGTAACCAGGATGATGATGAAGATGTAGATGACTATGATTATGATGATGATGATACCACGCCGGATCATTTTACTAGGAGGTTTAAAAAATTAAGGTCTAGTGGCAGCCAATGTCGTTTCTTACCAGCACAAGTGAAGCAGAGTTTGTCTACAATTCTGCTTTGAAATAGGATCGCGACAGCTGAATCTTCTCACAGCTCACCTCCTTTCGGTCATTTATTGCAAATGCTGGGTGTATTTGCAGATTAAAAGCTCTACGTTATTGCCTAAAGTTTTATCTTTGACATCGTATTGATGTTATAATGCGCCATGAAACTTGAAAAATACATCTATGCTTCCTTATGAAAACCAGGGACAGAAAGAAAGACGTCCAATGATATCTGTACGGCTAACTTGAGCGTCTTAAGTAGCCCGGAGTGGGAAGAAAGCGCTTTGCTAACTGTTAACCGTCTACCGGGGCAAGATATTTCTACACGCAGAATAATGCTCAATTCTGTTTGCCTGACTTGGGACTCTGTATGTGCTCCGGGTATCTTTCATATATTCGAGGCTGACAATAATGCTTTTGCGTGGACGCTGTGATGATGTTTTGTTGTTGTTGTTGCGTGTGGCAAAGCGAATGTCAAGCGGACAACATTTATTATTTCATTGGCTGATCTCTTTTGTTTACATCAAGTATGATGTATTACATGTGCTATACCTTACATTGTACTTTACGTTCATACCACAGTTGTAAGCGTGCCTACGGGTGAATAAATTTCCCTGTCAACTTCTTTCCTGTGGTAAGATGGCGGCGGTTCGGCTTCACTTTTGAGAGGCATGGGTGTGTGACCCCACGCTCGCGTCCGAGAGTGGTAGCACAGACAGTTGATCGCGTGTTTCAGTGCAGCGTCCATGGCTAACGGAAACTGGGTGCGCGCGCAGAGGCTGTTGCTTTCTCTTTTTTTATTTATTTAAAGCAAATTGTCGTGACGCAATTTAGCGCACGCCACCAACCGTCTTAAAGTGCCATGGTCAGCATTGGCAAGAAAAAAATTTCTACATGCGTATGTGGCCTAATGGGTAAAGCATCGGGCTTTCTTGCAGGGGGTATCATTGTTGGATCCGCACCGCCGGAAGCGTCGTTTTCTTTCTTTTTTTCCCCTGAAGGGCACCAGAACGAGTCAAGACTGGAACCTTTCCTTCTTTCTTTCTTTCTTTCTTTCTTTCTTTCTTTCTTTCTTTATCAGACAGAGTCCAAGAGGGGGCCGAGGCTAAAGGCGACAGAGCACCTGACAAGGGCCCCGGCCCCCTTGCACAATATACACAGACAAAACACATCAACAAAGTTCAGTCAGACACACATCGTAGGTTCAGACAGTGGGCAATATTAAAAAGGGGGACTTGTCGCTGCTCCAATATAAAGTAAGCAAATAATTGGTACAAAATATTGGCATACGCAACATAATGTCTGCAACATAAATACAGAACACAGCAATTCAGTTTACCAGTCGGCACGTTCAACAACAACATTCATAGCCATGGCACTCATCACAAAAACCAAGACAGAAACCAAGCACAATTTCACAGCCATGTATCGAAATTGCAGTAGCTTAGAGGAGCATGAAAAGGGAGAACAAAGCGCACTTTTTGATGTAATTTATAGTAATGAAAACATAATGTCACTGTTCACAAGAAGCTTTCTACAGTATTTCTTAAATGTATGTACACCTTTATTAAAGTCTACTTGCATATCTTTTATGTTTAGAAAAGAAATGAAATAGAAAAGATAATGCTTGTCTTCCATAGTTGGTTCTAACTTGCGGCATTTTTCGTTTTGGGCTTCGGGTACTGTATGAACTTGAGCTGGGGCACTGCGGAAATATGTAACTTGTATTTATTGATCCATTGTAATAGCTTAAAGTAGTACACCTGGTCAGCCTTCAGCATGTTATATTTGGTAAACAACGGCTGGGTTCTCGATAACTGCTTGTTGCCTTTAAAATTTTCCAGTATGCGCAAAATTTGCTTTTGTAACACATGAAGTTTGTAGCAGTTAGTAGCTGTTGCTGTTCCCCAAGTCAAGATTCCATAGCTAATTCTAGAGTAAACCAGTGAATAGTGTAGTGCCTGCTTTAAACGTGTGGGTATTAGATGTTGTACTTTGTAAATGCACCCAATAGTGCGAGACAGGCTTGATTTTTGTTGAATAACGTGAGTGCTCCATGAGAGGTTGTCGTTAAACCAGACACCTAAAAACTTTTGTTCAGTAACCTGTTCTAGCAAGCGTCCTTCAAATCTAATTATAACCGGGTAGCAGTCATGTTTATTAATTGGCTTAAAAATGGCGTACTTTGTTTTATTTATATTTAGACTCAAGCGATTCCTTTGAAGCCACGCAGATAACTGTAATAAGTAGACATCAACAGACGTCTCTAAGCATTGCATGGTTTCTCCGGTGAAAAAAACATTAGTATCGTCTGCATACATTATTAATTGCGGGGATCCATGTGTTCCTATAATATCATTTATATAGATAAGAAAGAGTAGGGGTCCCAGAATAGAGCCCTGGGGAACGCCCTGTTGTACTTCGAGTTTGCTGGAGGACCAATTGTTAACACGTAGATATTGATAACGTTTCTCTAGATAACTACGGATTAGTTTTAGTGCCACTCCTCTAATACCATATTTTTCTAATTTTCTTAACATAATATTATGTTGAACAGTGTCGAAAGCTTTGCTGAAATCTATAAATACGCCACGAGTGAGCAATTTTTTTCTATATTTTCAATTACCTTATTCTTTATGTCAACGAGAGCAATCTCTGCTAATTTGTTTGCTTGAAAGCTGTACTCAGCTTCTGTTATTACTCATTGCATATTAAAGAAACCACTTAGCCTGTGATTGATGATGTATTCAAATACCTTTGAAAACACTGTCAGAACTGAAATGGGCCTGTAATTATTAATGTTGGTCTCACCACCACCTTTGTAGACAGGTGTAACTTTTGCGATCTTCAATTCATGTGGAAAATCTCCGCTAAGAAGCATCTGATTTATTATATGCGATAATATGGGGCTCATCAAGCATACCACATGCTTAATAAGCAAAACTTTTAACCCGTCGGCACCACAAGCTACTTGGTTGTTTAGATTTCCTATTATTGTTTCAATTTCATGAGACGTTGTAGGGGCAAGCATGATTGCCTCCCTCAAGCTATTTATACGTACGCAGTCACTGGAAGTGCCACGCCGTCCCGAATAAACACCTACTTCGACGAAATGCCGATTCATAGCTTCTACGAAAGCGTTCCCAGTTAGAAGCACATTGTCAATTCAGATTCCCTTCACACCACAGTCAGCTTGGTTTCTTGCTAATATGTTGCTTAGTAGCTCCCATGTCTTTTTGCTGTCATATTGAACGTCCTGGAATTGGAAATAACTGGACTTTGCGTATTTTAGACCCGAGTCCAATTTGTTTCTCAGTTGTTTGGATTCATTCAGTACGCATGGGTCTCGGGTTTTAAGGAACTGTTGAAATTTTCGGTTTGCTCTTCTACTCTTCTGTACAGCTCACTAGTAACCCAGGGTTTTCTAATCCGTTTACTTTTCGGGGCACTTTCTCGCAGTGGAGGGGCCAAATCATAGCAATGCTGAAATTTCATCAAAAACACCTGGAAAGCCAGTGCGGCGTTGCGTTGCTTGAAAACATCATCCCAGTTCTCTTCTGCTATATAGTTGTGAAACGTCATCAAGGTTTCATCAGTTATTGCTCGATACAAACTTTTTTCTTGAGGAAAAACATATTTTTTCTCGGAAGGAAAGCCCAAGCAGAACACTGGCAAATGATCGCTGATGTCATATCTGAGAACAGCAGCCGTAACATTTGCATCATTTATGTTGGTGACACACACATCAAGACACATGGCAGTATCTACTGTGACCCTGGTTGGCAGTGATATCAGATTAGAACAGGCATAGAAATTTAGTATGTTATGAAAGTCTCTTGCACATGGACTATCTGATATGGTGTCTATATTGACGTCTCCAAGAAGGATAAACGGTTTTGTTACAGTCTCTAAAGTGCGAAGAGCATTGTCGATGAAGTCGACAAATTCTATCGAGTTGCTTGCGGGCGGTCTGAAGATCGCGCCAACAGTTACGTTCGACAATTTGACAAACAGGCTCTCAATAACTTGATCGCATCTAGTCAGGTCGCTCAGCACTTCATACTGTACACTCTCCTTTATAAAAAATTGCTATAACACCACCCCTTTTTGTATCCCTACTAAGGCTCACGCACTTGTAACCAGGAAGGTGAAGTACCGTGTCTGTGTGTGTTAGCCAAGTTTCTGTTGATGCTATTGAAGAAAACCTAATGGTATTAAGAAGTATTCCAAGACTGACCTAAAACTACACGGAAACTTACGATCGCGGCATATCGCCATTTTGAGAAAAACGCAGAATGCAAATAGCGGCGTGGATCCATAGCGCTCTTTTATCGATAACCTCCGTACACGCAAAGAATGCAACGAATGCTTTGCATTACTAAATAAACGTAATTCGCTTCTCGCTACTCGAAGCTTGCGCGTCGCGTCATGAGGAGAGGCCGTGGGCACGTTTCAGAGCCGTGGGTTTGGTATATAATGGGCTGAGCACCTCTTGCCGACCTGTCATAGAGGGACGCTACACGTAAAAGGCGTGCCACTGCCGACCGAAAATTTAAATCCTACGAAATTATTCCTAATAGTCCGGTTGAGCATGATCACTAAACTGCGCAGCAGGTAATGAGAGACACTGTATAGTGTAAGGCTGCGCAGGTATTTTGACCACCTGAGGTTGTTTCAACGTGAACCGTATCTAAGTGCATGAGCGTTTTGCATTTCTTGCCTCCCGTCGAAGTACGGCCGCCGAGGCCGAGCACTGTGCACGTGACCTCGTGCGCGGCAACAGAACGCCACGCACTGTAAACTAATTTGCTCCCTTAAGGCTGCATAAGGGTGTACAGAGGAAGAGAGAAAATGATAAATGAAAGATAAGGAAGCTTAACCAGAACTGAGCCAGGGTTGGCTATCCTAAGGGCAGGGGGACTATTCTGTAAGAGTCCACCTAGTGGACTGTCCATTTCGGCCACTGCTGATTGGATGCAGCTGTACGGTAGAGGAGGAGACGGGCGGCCCTAGCCAATCAGCAGCGGCCGCAATGGACAGTCCACTAGGTGGACTCTTACAGAATAGCCCCCCAGTTTGCAGTGTGGGCAACTAAGCCACCACGGCGGGTAGCATCATCATAATTATTGAGCCTCAGCAAACGGAAATTTCTGTCAAAAGTTCTAGCTTCATGGTTTAGAGGACTGGAACAAGAATACGCTTAAAAAATAACTCGTTACATTCGCAAAATGTCAATCCCTCCGCAAAGGGACGGTAGGAAAGGCAAAAAAGAACTGGGTGGTTAGGGGATAGCAAAAACGAGGAACGCCTGGCGACTTCAGCTTGAAGTTTCAGCGCTATATAAAGCTTCTAGTTCTGTCATGCATTTCAGCGCCTCCTGCTGAGCACTAATTATTTGCCTAAAATTAAAACAAGAGATATTAAACCCCTCGAACTCGGAGAATATTCCCTGCATGTCAATGACGCAAACATGCCAAAAATGCTTTGGCCTTACTAACGCCGCACTGATTCATCGGCACTGAGGTTTGGGCTTGAAATTTGAAACGGCATTCTATTTCTATAAAATAAATTTTTCACCTTTGTGTGTGTGTGGGTAAACCATCTGAAAACAAAAATTTATTTCATTGCATCAATCTGAACGTTGCGTAGGATGAAGGTAAACACAATTGTACGCATCGCAGTTATTCTTACGGCATTTAATTAGCCGCTTGGCTATAACGTCGCTTTAAATAAATTACAGCATATGTGTTGGGCCTGCATAATGATGATAGCAAAAATAACCTACAGTAACAACGCTTCACAACAAGTAAAGGCAAGCGCACGCTGTCCAAACCCAGGGAAACAGAGTTCAAGCGTCCAAATAATGATATCCAATAAAGCTTAAGAGGAAGCTTTAGCTCGGGTGCTCCAATATAAATACATGTAAAAGGAGAATTTGTCTTTCTCGGCACCCACTACACCAAATTAGACGAGGTTTGTTGAATTTAAAAGAAAACTTAAAGTCTAGTGACTGTTGGTTTCTAATTTTTGAGTTAGGTCGTAAATTTTCTATTAAAAATTAGCAAAAATCAAAATTTTCAGAAAGAAAGACTACCAAGTTCACGACTCTGTAACTCAACAACGAAAAATTATACAATTCTGTGAATTGCATCTAATAGCACATCTAAAGCGGACAAAATTGATATGTTACACATGAATATAGAAAAATTTAATAATATGGGAATACAGCTTTTGCAGAACCCTTGTAACCAACGTAACAAATTCACGTAAGATCTAAAATGACGTATTCAATTTGTCGCCTTGAATAATCTAATGGCTGCCGTTTACAGAACTGCGACAGCTATTCTTGATGCAGAGCTATGAATTTGTAAACTTCGTGCTTCTATTTTTTCCAGCGGTCGAATATTTGAAGATCTTAACGAAATTCAAGCTCGAAATCAAATTCCGCTTCCAACAGTCACTAAAACTTAAATTGCTCTCTCAAATGCAACAAATTTCATTAAAATTGGTCCAGGCGTTATCTCAGAAAAACGTTTTTGCGTTTTACATCCATTTGAATAGGCCACGTCGGAGTTGGGTTCGATCCGTGATGCATTACTTGCAAAAGAAAGCATCCTTCTAACCTTGTACTCTCCTAGCGCACAAAATCTTTTAACGGGTCACAATAAAACTAGCGTCGTAAAATATGAAGCCCTTTCTTTCGTTAATAAAATTAAATTTGAAAAGTACGTGACGGCAGACTGAGAAGGCAACACTGTGCACCGTCTTCTTTGCCTATCCGGTCAACGTGGGCTCAAGATCGCGTGACTGCTAAGCCATCAAGGCAAATGAAGGCGTATGAAGGCGTACCACTCATGCAAGTCAATGGGGCGCCAGCGAGTCAAGGCCAACGTTTATCGCAGTCATTGTTACGTCACTGCGTTCACTGCAGCATAAAGCCGCCTCGTGCAGACCGTGCGTTGAAGCCTAATTCTTCCAAACACGCACAGCCTTTGCCAAAAAAATGCGCAAGCGCGCTGAAACCCCTCGGCAAGTAAAAAAGAAGGAGAAAGAAAAAAGAAAGGCAAAATTAGATGTTCCTAATTGACGGATATGACGCACAAAAAATAACTGAATTTAGCCATATCAGTGACAGCACTGACTACCACTTTGTGGACGAATGCGCAGTCGTAGAAAGCGACAACAGTTACCGAGCACTGCGCGCTAACGTTCTAGGGAACATTTGTTCCGTTTTCATCATTGGGGCTTGGTAGGCCATGCGAAGGGCTGCATGTCATTACAGTGGCTTATTCATTCCTGACTGAAATGGCCAACAGCGCCGCATGCAGTTTTCACGGCTGTCTCGAGACAATAGCGCACCTTCTGTGCAGATTCTTCGACGCTCAGCGAGGTATATTCCATGTAGACAACCCAGCGTCAGTTCCTTGGATAACAGACCGCTCTCCGAAGGAAACACCCTGAGACCTCGGCCTAAGCACTCTTGTATGCACACGGCCACAGAAACCGTGCCGAGCTCTTGGAAGGCAACTGCACTGTGCGACCTCTAGTGAGTGTCAGTGAACGTTCCCCTGTGTATGTGTTCCCACTTACTACCTACTTATTTCTTATCTTTACTTTTCTTATCTTTCCCGTTTCCCATTTTTACCGCGTTCTCACATTCAGGACAGTGTTAGTTAATTATAACGCAGCTCTCAGGCGCCAGTTCCAGCAGCGAGCGTGGGCATCGGCGTCCTACCTTGTGACCGAGCGAACGAGCACAGCGAAAGACGAGAGCGAACGCGGAGCTCAGCGGGGGACGAAAAAAAGCGGAGAGTACGAAGAGAGCGCGAGGAGGAAAGCGGAGGAGGAGGGTATGGCCAAAGCGTGAGAAGAAAAGCGTAGTACCGCGCCAGACGGGCTTTGCGGCGACGATGGCTACGAGATGGCGCCAGAGTAGCACACGTCGTCTGTATGGGTACAAAGCGCTGCGTGAGCGGAGGTTGTCTGCGGCGGCTTCTGTGAATCGCGCACACGTGAACCACGCGCTTCCTCTCGCGATCGCCCGATTAGCGAAGCAGTCGTGCCACAGTTTGCCCCCTTTGCAACTGTGCCACACGAGACAGACTGTTCGCGCCAGCCAATATATCGCGAAATGAAAACACGTATACGGCTGCGCTCAAATTTCGCATTAGGAAGTTTCGTAATCGTCGGTGAGTTTATTTTATCCGATTGTACAGTCACTGCGTTCTTAAACCGGCACTCTCGTTGAATCGCATATGGAAGCAAGCACACTTCTTAATCTCGCTGTGCAAGTCAGATAACGTACTTAATTCCCATTTTTATTACCAATGTTACAGAGGCCGGTGTGGCGTTTCTAACATTCGAGGAGACGAAGACGCCTGTATGCCATCAGTTTTCACTGAAGAGGCCATTAAAAACGGCTTTTAATTTTCCACAACGTGCGGCGACAAACCCTCCTTGTTTTATGGGGTCGTCGTCATCACCTTTTCCATTATTTCGTTTCCTTCGCTCAACCGAGGGTGTGGTGCCCATTTTCTCCGACAGGCGACAGACGATCGACACTCCACCCCTTTTTTTCAGGTCATCCCCCATTTTTACACCGCCTCTTGGTGGGCACGTGATTTTATGCTGCAGGTTACTTTTGCTTCGCACACCTTTGTTTCAGTTTTAGAGCTTAGCTTTTAGCTTTCCTCGCCATGGCCTCGACTACCGACCTTATTCACGTTCGTCAATGTTGCTATGACCTGGTGGAGCGCCCTAACCGGGTTCCGAGATAAGCCCGGCGTCACGCGTTCTTTTATGCTGCATTGCTCAACGCGCTCATGGGGAAGACGTGCAAGATGGATTGGTGGCAGTGAAGAAAGCAGCTGACGGATAACAACAGAAATAGAGAGGAAAATTGTCTGCATAAAACTGGGACTAAAAGAACTTGCGATAGGAAGTCTCTCCTGCATACGGCACCGTTTACGTAAGTGCACCTGCTGATCAATAACAACTTCAGACGCACACTGATGAGCTTGCGCTAGCGAGGGGCAGATACTGCATGGCTCATTGAACCGTCGGTGTTGTTGCGGCGCAATCTGTACTCGCGGAGAACTTTCTGTGGCAACATAACCATTGTGTACGCTATATATATAGGACTCGGAGACTACTTTGAGAACGTGCCATGTATACAATCCTTCGTTTCTTGTATGTGCTATCGTCCTGGTGGAATTGTGCCGTGGTTGTGACTCAGTGTTCGTATCGTCCCTTGTTTAAATAAACTTTTTTCTAAACACACGTGCCATGTACTGCGTAGATGTTATCGTCCTGGTGGAATTGTCCCGCCATTGTGACGCAGTCTTCGTACCGTGTTTTCTTGGAATAAACTTTTTCTAAACACATGAAGGAAAAGCTACAGGCGCGTGGCTGCTGCACATGTGTTACAACACTGCTTTTAGTTTCTCAGAACAAACGCTGAATTGACGCAGCTTCCACGTGCGACGGTTTCGCGTTTCCCCAGGCGTGGAAGGGAAAAGCCGCAAAATAAGTGAACTTTTACACTCAGCGGTGCGTTCTGTCTTATTCAACTGTTGCTACCAACGTGTTCATGTCCACTCTTTCCCAGTTTAAGCTAACGTGGATTAAAACGCGGGACTCTGTTCAGAAGCGCTCTCACTTGTGCGCGCTTAGCCTCCGCAATTCTCCCTTCATTGCCACAAAAATTGTCCGTGAGTATAGTGGTGAATACTTGGCACGTGCCTGGTGAATTATGGCTTTTGCGCCCGAGATTCAGGGTCACACATTTCGCATGTTTCCGCGCATTGTATTATTTCCTGAGTGACCTTACACGTGACAAACAAGGGGATTCAGACAAGAGTATGCACTAGCTATCGCAAACGTTTGATCGCTGCCGCAAACGATTACGATATGTAGGGTTTGCTTGCGCCATGTACACGTTTTGCGAAATAGCGCTATGTGTCTTTGATTTGTGAAGTTATTGCGATCTTAAGGGGTTATTTCGATGTCGATGATTGTTCAGAATGTTTAAGTAAAGGCGTCGGTGTGCAGAACCGTGCTAAATGAAATATACGAGTCACAACAAAGGCATGGGTATGATCAGTACTTTGGGAGAGAGAGAGAGAGAAAACGAAAGGTAGAAAGGTTAACTAAGTTGTACCAGGTTTGCTATCCTACACTGAGGGAGGGGAAGAATATGTAGTGAAGAAAGGCGCACACGCTCGTTACAGCGTTCGCTGCACATTCTAGGGAGGTAACTGAGCCTTAACACACGACTCCTGCTTCAAAAGGGGCCAGAGCCTGGCTGTGTTCTAGGCCTCCGATTCCCAGAGTCAGGTGTACTGTAACTACGAGGCAGTGAGAACGTTACAGCTCGTACGATTCCGAAGAAGCGCCGCAGTGCAGCGTGTGTTGCTATAAGAAATGCGATGTCATTCTCAGCCTTGCTTTGTTGTTCTGTAGGGACCGCAGGCTTTAGGTATATCTCTACATTTTGCAACGCTTTTTAGCTGCGTGCAAATTTGGCCCACTCCAAATAGGAGCAATGGGACATAATGCGCCTTATGTTTATTGATTTTGAATACCTCCAGTGTAGAGGCAGTGAGGGCGGGTCATATGGTACGTTCGTCAGGTTGACTTCCCTGCCTTTCCTCTCTTTGTGTCTCTCTATGTCTCTCTTCAATAGTACAACAATTGAGCGTCTGTTCATCTGTATGTATTTTACCGTATGAGTTTTACCGTATTTTACCAGTTCATGCAGGGAATACGTAATCAAACGCTAATAACCAGTTCAAGTCTCCCTCCATGATCCGTTTGCCATTCTTTCTTTCTCGTTTCTTTCCTTTCAGTTGGCGCATCAACGATGTTTCGTCTTTATTGTTTATTCTTTCCCTCTCTATTGCCAATATTCTAAATATTGAATACAAATTCAATAGCCCTAGTTATTCGATTCTAGAATCCAGCATTCGAAATTGCCGAATATTTGTTTCCCTACGAAGATAATGGATAAGTACATGATAGACCTGATGCTCGCGCATACTACAGTCTAACGCCTTTATAACGAAGTGCTTTGGGCCTTCTGAATCATTCGTTATACAGATGACTTCGTTGTACTGGCGTTCGTTGGAGAGATGCTCGACTGAATTCCGTATCACCGTGTCAGACTACAGCTGCAATTGATGCCTAGGCGCAACATTTCCTGAGCGAACGCAAGCGGATAACTCCTACTGGGCAATCTCAACTGTTCGCATAAGAATATCTGGATTTTACGCAGCACGGCAGATTCTTGTCTCTATTTAGGCAGAACAAATTTTTTTGTAGTTTCACCATTGCTTAGCATTCATTTAAGACAATGAATGAAGTGCTGTGTTATCCCACTGACGTTAAACGATCACAACCTTCTACTTACACCTGGCGAGGCATTGTACCCATTGTTTGATTAGTGTAATGCGTTGGTGCGCAGCGTAAGTTAAATCAGTTGTTTGTAGTTTACAGACTCTATCAGTTGACCGGACGCTATTACATTTGTCAATCAAATGATATAAATCCGCCCTGGTGGTGTAGTGGTCATGGCGTTACGCTACTAAGCCCGAGGGCACGGGCTCGAATTACGACCGCGGTGGCCGCATTTCGATGCGGGTGAAATGCAAAAATCTAAAAAGCCTGCGTACCGGGCGTTGGGTGCACGGTAAAAAACTCAGGTGGTCAAAATCAGTCCATTGTCCCTGCCTACGGCGTGCCTCATGATCAAATCGTGGTTCTTGGCACGTAATGCCCCTAGAATTTAAGAAAAATAAATAAATCGAGTGATCTAAATAAGCCGCTCTTTTACCAAACAGACCCTTGACAGATTTTATAAATCTTATTTAGAAATTAGGAAATATTCCGTTTTCAATTGGATATCGTGAACTCGTTTTTCAGGAAATTTAGATACGATTCGATCATATTCGGTAACTTCGCTGCTAAAGCACCTTTACTCAATAGTCTTGAGAGTTTAGGGCAACAAAGCAAGCTGGGGGTCTCGCTGAACCTCCCTACCTTTCTGTTGCGGCTTCACTATCTCAGTTGTATTGGGTATACATATTCTATGGGCCCATGATCGAGAGCAACAGATCTAACGACTGGACGTTTCAATTTTTGTGCTTCGGCTGCATATTAGCACAAACAAATTTTAGGATTAGTTGAGTTCTGAACCAGTGTGGGTTACTGCAGAAGCTGCGAGCTCCGTTGAATTATCTGCCATCGACTCAGCAATTGCTCCTTACGAAGAAATTCAGGGTCATTACGCACGTTGTGAAGCATAAACTGAAGTTTAGCGATGAAAAACTCGCGCAATTGGGATGCGTTAAGGAGTCATGAAATATATATAAAACCATTCTAATGCGTCCAGGCGCTGTTGCATGAGAAAGGAAGTGTATATATATATATATATATATATATATATATATATATATATATATATATATATATATATATACATGGCGCATGCTGCCTCAAGCAACGTCAATGCAGGACGATGGTACCTATGTGTGGTGTTCGTCCGCATGGTTCAAAAGATGCCGATTTCTCTGCAACGAAGCGGTGGCGCCTTCTGTCAGCCCGCGTCGTATTCTACGCTATTTTGCGGTACTGGTCGCAGTTGTCAAAACCGTTGTATTAAAGGGACATTACGAGCTGCCTGTGTGTTACCATAAATGAAGCCCTTCGTCAATAATTATGGAGAACCAATCTCAAGAGTACCCGTCGAGATAACGCCCGAAATTTGCTGTCCAGGTAAGATAAAGCGAACTTCTACGACACCATTTACGTACCGTGAAAGGGACAACGATGTTAGAAACGGCTACCCGTTCAGCCTGAATCGGACAGGCTTGGCACGTCATATGCCGCCGTGACAGGTGATGGCGTGATTTCTTTTACATCCGCGCAACGAATATCTGTGGGAGATCTCGTTCAAAAACCACTTCTTCGTAAAAAAAAATATTACGCAGATCCAATGCAATGTGGGAACCCATATTATGCGAAGCATTTGACAGGTTTCTAGCACCGCTTAGGGCTGTACAGAGCCTGAAGAAACTGTATCTACACAAAGTTCCCACTTTGTGAAAAGGAGGGCAGGTTAAGGTTGGTCTGCGGGGAAAGTTAGTAGTTTCGGAGTTACTTGCAGGCTTCCCAGATAATCATAAGGGGCTCATTCTCTCTCTAGTTTCATGCATCAATACGAAATGCGCTGTTTTCCCAATCTCCTCAGTTAACTGAAGGTGGCACTCAAACTACATTTGGTGGAAATCGGTGGCATATTAGGGGTGAAGCACACGAAAAATTTATTCTACGTGGGTTATTGAATCCTTTACAATAAGTTACTTGTGCAAGCGCCCCGAAGTGTTATGCCTTTTTTGACCCGCGCGTATTTGCCTGCTATCCTGGGATATAACGTCCCTATCAGGAACTTCAATTTTGGTGAACCACATGGCTCATGGGGGTGCAGGTTAGGCATGAGACCACTATACGCGTGCATCCGAACAGAACGCTCCCCGGCAGGCCTAATTAATTCGGCCCATAGTAACTGCCCATCGTGATCCATACTATCCATAAAAAAGAAAAGAAAACGAAACCCGTGTACCACACAACGCTCATATCCGATAACCTCGTATCACGTGAGAACACATCAGCACGCGAAATTCGATATCTCTATGTGTTCCCCTTTACGTTGTGTATAGGCCAATTAACGCAAGAGCATGCGTCATTCGTTTCAAGCGACCGGTTCTGCGGGCGGCGCTGCAACCCATACCGCCATTGTCTCGGGCTCCTTTCAGAACGCGCGGTGCCCTTGCCTGCAATAGCGGTCACGGCCGAGCTGTGTTTCCTCACGGTCACCGCCTCCTCCTTCTCGCGCTTCTTCCCCAAAAGCTCCGGCTCTTCTCCGCAGAATCTCCCCAAATCCTTTGTTGTCCTTCCCTCGTGGGCTTCCGGTACTCTCGGGTAGGGAGCTTTTACCTCAAATCTTCTAAAACCAGGTCGCAGTGTTCTTCCAACTCGACACAATACGTTGCACCGTAACGAAATGCAGAAGGATTTCATCTCGAAGAGGCTTACAGGCCGAAGGCACATACACACACACACACACACACACACACAAATATATATATATATATATATATATATATATATATATATATATATATATATATATATATATATATATATATATATATATATATATTTTTCGGTGACATACCTTTTTCAATCGTAAGTTCCTGCCTTTGGTGTTGTGAACGAAAGGTCAGTATACAGAGCTACTAGACATCTTTTTTTTGCGCAGCGGAGTTTTTCTTTCTTTGTGGCTGCGAGAGCCTACAGCTCTGTAGAGGCGACGGCAGATGCAAACCGGGTATTAAACCGGGTATTAAAACTGACAGAGCCTCAGTGCAGCTCCTTTCAACGAATAAATCGAATAATGAATTTAGATGGATTGATTTTGTGGGTTCCCACTTTTTTACGGGAGAAGTGGCTAATCCCTCCTAGTCTGTCATCTCTAGCTTTCTGCTGCGCTCATTGCGGCTCTTAAATTTAACAGTTAGATTGATGGGGTTCTACGAGCCAACTCCACCATATGCGTATGAGGAAGACCGTAGTGCGGAACTCCGGATCAGTATTGACCACGTGGGGCTCTTTAATGTGCACAGAATTCACGGTGCACGGGCGTTCTTGCGTCTCGCCCCCATCGGAGCGCGGCCGGCGCTGCCGGAATTCTATCTCGCGCCTTCGGGCTTAGCTCCGCAATGCCAAAGCCTCTACGCCACCACGGCTGGTGCCGTAAGATCCATGGTTCGTGCTAACAAGCCGTGGAATGTAAACGAAATGTATTGAACCCCTAAAGATCATGCTGCTCCAACGTACATGTTGAATCTCTGTGAAGCGAGGCTTTTGCGTTAGATGGGCAATTCTAGGCCAAAAAGAGTTGTCCTATTCTGCAGCGCGAGCTGCCGCTTAGCGATGACGCGACGTGTTAGTCCGGCAAGAAGTGGAGATCTCCCACCCCACGATCCACGCCACCGGTAATTGCGCAGTCTGCAGGACGTGCCCGTTTCATCACGATAGCGATTGTATGGGCACTCCAGGCGCATTTACTGCTGTCGGCGTCGGCGTCGCCGTGATGTTCTGCACAAACTCAACATCGTCGCCGCACGCCGTATGTTGTATGCGCAAGTCAAAGCGTGCGAGGGTGAGCCGACTGTGGTGGCTAAAATCTCGCTAGCGCAAGGGGGAAAGCGGAGCGGAAGCCCGCCGTCTTCCTTCGCGCGCAAGGCACCAAGGCGAAGGGAGGGAGGGAGCGAGGGAGGGAGGGAGGGGGTGCTCTACTCCGGCGCCGGCCGCGTGGTCCCTATCTTGAAGAGATCTGCGACGGGGACAGAGATTCCGAGTGCTGATAGCTTCGAGTGCACTGTGTTATCGCCGCTTAGTTCGCGTCGAAGCGAGAGGCAAGACAAACGTTAATTCGGGCGATGCTCCTATAGCACTTTCTGACTCCAGCATTTTGACAGCGAGCGTGCGCTGTTATCGAGTGAGATGTGTTCATGATTGCTTGTGCGTGCGTGTCAACATGTTTGTTAATTTAGTTGGTAAGCTTGTGTATACGAGATTGTACGGCCGATAAAACTACTGTCCTTCGTATAACAGCCCACAAATTTGCTATCGCAATCGATGGTTCGCCTTTCGGGCGAAACTGACTTTTTTTGTTACTCCGTATCCGGGATCGGCAAACCTTGCGGTTGCGCCGTCTCCAGGGTCGGCTTACTTTATTCGGCGAGAAACCGATCGAAGTAGACCCGTATGATTCTGGCGATGAAGGCGTACAAAGCTTTGCTTAAGTAAAGGAATCATACGCTCGAAGGAGTATCTTTGTTTCAGTGAGGTTATGTAGATACCGTTTGCTCTTTTGCTGCGTAATTACGTAAAGAACATAACGAGTCACCGGTACATCTGTAAAAGTAGTACAGGTGGCTATATATAAGCCGATTCGTTATGTTCGGGCTGTCCCGTGCATGAGCTATTCGGCAAAAAGTGTATAGTGAATTTCCCAACATGGTGCAAACATCTTCAGCCCTATGTATGTATAGCTTTGTCATGATTCCTATCGTAAATAGATCTCGCTACGATGGCATCTGTGTTGTTTTGTGTCTGTATTAATGTTTTTTTTGTTTGTGCGTGTGTTGACGACTGGACAGATCGTATAGCAGTAATTATTGTCATGACTACTTTTACACGTCGAAAATTACAGCAGATTTTTTTTTTTGTTGTGAACCTGTGGTCTCCTCTCGCGTCGTATAGAGATATTATACTTGAGACAGGAACTGCTGTCCCGCCGCAGTTTTCGAGTTTTTTTTTCTTTCTCTCGCTTCATTTCTGTTTCGCGTGACGACGAAACTTCGTAGATGACGATAGAACTTACTATCAACTTTAGTTTGCAACTATCTCTGTACGTATGGTACATCATGAGTTTTTGCAAAGTGCGAAATGCAGCATTACAATAAAATACTGCGGAGAGAAAGTGACAGAAGAAACCTGCTCGGGATAGATTTGTTCAAACAACTATGTCAGTTCTTAAAGTTTTTTTCTTCCTGGTTTTTTTAATGGGTGTTTTGCGGGGTTTCTCCTTGGGTTTATTTTTGCAATAAAATGTTAAAATACATTATCCTATTTTCCATAGAAATCAAAATGGTGGGTGCTCAAAGCCAGCTCATTTCTTGCAAATTCTATAGATTCCGAGAATACAACCAGTTTTTGTATTAATCTTTTCCAAATATGGCGACAGTACATTGACGTCTCCCATTATTTTCCCGAACAGTGGTGCATGCGCACTTCACTCTTATGACTAGATGGAAAACGATTGTATCTTCCGTCAGATTTTGTGGATGTATTTAGAAACTGCCTAATGTGAGACTTATAGGATTAAGATTCGTTATAGGCTCAGGAGTAAAGGAATGCTCCTTTGTACTTACTGGGATAAATTAAAAACTGTCACAAAATGCATGATGTCCAGTTACACGAATATATATATATATATATATATATATATATATATATATATATATAGCATGTATAAGGAGCCAGCAAACAATGACATCAATGACAGCATAGGGGAAATTCACTGATAATTTCGTAAAGCAGATAATTAAACTCTTTACAACTAACGGCGATGCATACAATTGTGTTTGCTTTCATCTTGTGAAACATGTAATTTCATCCAATCTAATCCACCACAAAGGTTACAGCTTTATCTTCATGCAAATTTTATATCTGTGCACACCGCTCAAAAGCTACGCCAAAATTCAAATACCAATGCAAGCGGATGCAGGGCGATTTGATGAGTTGACAGCTGCGCCGGCGGCGGTGAGTCATTAGCAACGATTCCAGCTGCATAGGCGTGCGCTCACGCCACATGCGCAACCAATGAGAGCCGTTTCGCTTCCGCCCGGGAGGGAAAGGGCAGGAAAGGGTATCGCACTCGCTGCGTCGGCTTAGTTGCCGTTCATTCCAGTCTCGGAAAACGGATGGGACGGCCATGCGTCTTGCGTTCCCTCGCGGAACAGCGAGCGTTCGTCGAGCGGCGGCGAGAACTCGTCCATGAAAGTGCTCGCCGTCGGCGCACCGCTCCAGCCGTTAGAGCCGCCCGAGCCCATCAATCCGACAGCAGCGATAAGGAGATCCCGAACTGAGGGAGCGGGATGCCGAAGCAATCCGGCACCGTTACTGGTGGGTTACTTAACCATGGAGAAGGTCAGGTGCACGCAGGACAAGTTTCGCTTACTCTCATCTTCAGGTAGGGGAAGGGCTAGTCTTTTTTTTTAAGGTCGAGGTGGGCCCGTTAAGCTGCATTAAAAGGTAGACAATTTTCAATGAATGTAACCCTTAAATGTGCATACATTAATATAAGGATTCTGTGCTCCCTTTGTGGAAGTCGCACGTACTCGTTTTGGAGGATCGGTCGAGCTTGAACATGCATTCATAAGTTTATGTGCAGCTCTTGTTCTTTTTGCCCCTGTTTCCACGACCATTTTTTTTTATTTGAGGCCTTCTGAATCATGTGTCCCTTTTTCTATGTAGGCCTCGATAGACCTGTAGTATTTGTAAATAAATAAATAAATAAATATCTGTTGGCCCACTCAAGTCGAGTGCGCAAAATCCCACAAGGAGAGAGCACAGAACCTGAATATGAGTGCTCAGATTTCACACTCCAAAGGCATACATCAGCGCACCTCATCAAGCATGAGAATCCTGGTACATATCGCAAAAACAAAGGAAGAAGTAAGAAAGCAATATAAAACTAATCCTTCGGAGAAAAAAAAACGCGCGCATTTAAGATCGCCCTTACTGTAGGAGCAATCGTTGCCTGCGCGAATAGCCCGACATTTTCCTTTAAATCCCTGTTTCACGTCGAGAAAACATGCCTCCACCACTTCAACGAGAAGCTTTGCTCCGGAGTTTTTTTTTTTTATTCTCCGCGTTGCACACCCCGGAGCGACGAAGCGATGAAAACCTCCACAGTGCTCTCGGGAGGGGGTCGCGAGACACGTCTTATTCTCGAAGCCTCGTACAGCATTCCAGCAGGCCCCGGGTTCGTTTGAGAGAACTCGGGGGTACGACACGAACTGCCACGGAAAGAAGCCGTCGCGGTGCTGCTCCCATACGCGTAGCTGGGTCGCCAGCAACGAGAATCTCAAAACAGAGCTAGCAAAAAAAAAAGCACTTAAACCCTCTGCCAGTCTTGCTCACGACTGCTCTCGCTGTATATTTGTTATCGCTGCCCTCGCTATTGGGGGCGTGTGGCTGCGCTATACAGGAGTTCGCACACTCAAACTTTTCGGGGCTTCTCCTTCCCTCTTTTGTTTTGACTTGTTTTCGATGTCATCACGTTTCTCTCTCTTTCTCTTTACGTAGCCGTTTCATAGTCGCCTAGTTTGCGACGGTACAGGTGAGAGAAAAAAAGAAAGAGGAAAAAGCTCTTAGCGATTACTGCCTAGTCGACTCAGCAGACGACGCTCGCCCGCCCGGCGAGATTCAATTGGGCGTCGGGAATCCCTCTTTCTCCCCCCTGCCTCAATGCGGGGCGTGTGCACACCACCGTGCTTTTCCTTTTTCTCCCCATGTCGGTGCCGGTTCCCGGATCCGCGCCGCTAAGACTCGGGATCTGGCGAGAACGCTGGGGTAACGTATACGCGTGCGTAAGCGAAGGTGACGACTGTCGGTGAAGGCGGCTTCTCTGCCCATGTGCCCGCTCAAAGACTGGTAAGAAGTGGTGAGCGGATACAACCTGCTTTGTTGTTGTTGTTGTTGTTGTTGTTGTTGTTTTTGTTGTTGTTGTTGTCGTCGTCGTCGTCGTCGTCTTCGTGATCTCAAAAGCGTTAGGGAGGAGAAGAGGGGGAAGGAAACCAAGTGGGGCTGAATTTCTTTTTGTTAGTGGCAGTTGTGTGAAGCTAACTGACGATGAAGCCGAGGAAAGCATAAGGGGAAATAACTGTGGTTTTAATGGCAATGTAGGAATAATAAATACCAAACAGCACGCACATATGCAAATCCAACGCAATGTTGAAATCTAAGTGACCTGAATGAAGCTTTTTTTAGTTAGTGAGGTACCAGCCAGCCGGATGACTAGAGTACAGCCTCGACGCCGGAATAACTGTAAGCCTGTCGACGTCAGCGAGGACAACTGCTCGCAGACATCCGTTGTTATAAACAAACAGACCAGAAACTTCTAATTAACACTTTTGGTAACGAGGGGAAGCGGTACGGAATGTTGAAAAAAAAAAGGGTTGTGCCACCGCAAGGGAAGAAAGGAAAAAGAACCGTAAACCTAATCTAAAAAACGAAGTGGAGAGTGAAGAGAGCAGAGTGAATCGGCGGTTATGAAAGGGCTTAAAACGAAGAAAAAGTTATGACCACCCCGCGCATTTACAGGGGATTGGAAAGGCCTGCTCCAAAATTCATGCAACGCATCACACTTGCTGCTAAAGGGACGTTCCGCATCCGCCTCCATTGCCCTGCATTCTTAAATAATTTACACCCTTAAACTGCATAAGGGTGAAAATCGATCTCTAACACCCACAGTCACACCTCTTTTGGGCATAGGGTTGGGATGTATAGGCTGATGTTCTTTTAAGGGTGCAAATTATTTAGCAGTTTGAGTGGCGCTGGCTTACGTTTCCAGGGCTGGATATCAGCATATAGGTTTCCTAAGACGTGCAGCAGAGGGAAGCGGAGGTGTTGCTGCAATTCCCAAGAACAATGAACTTGCAGATAAGGGTTTTATCCTGAATTTGCGTTCATTTTGATTCTAACCGGCTGTGGTCGTGTGTCGGCTTTCCCGCTATCTCTACTTAGTTCTTATCTATCAACTCTCTTCTCCCCGTTTCCCAGTGTTGAATACCTAATCGGATTTTACGTTCTGGTTAAACTCCCTTCTTACTCCTTTCTTTTGTGCGCCGTTTTGTGCCTTGTTCTTTAGCATTGTGTCCTGTTTGCATCTCTTTCTCGCCCACCTCCTCTTAGCCCTAGTTAACAATGTCTCAACTCTCTCTCTCTCTCTCTCTCTCTTTCTCTCGCGGTGGCTACATCCGGGGATTCTGTTGGTAGTTGTTTCAGTTTAGAAAAACTATCATGGGAGTCCATAACTACTCTCCCTGTGCCGGCAGCCACAAAATCCTACGGACCTCAAGATCTCAGAAAAAAACATTCAATTTTAGAGCAGCCTGTGACAGTATTCAGTAAAACGGAACATCATAGGATGTAAATGCGAATGCTAGGCTGCGTTGTGAGGCTACGCAGATATCCAGCTTTTCTTTTAAGATTACGTGTTCCGTAAGATGTTGTAATTGACTGCACATGAGAGGCAAGGGGATAGATATTGTTGGTTTGATTTTACTTAAAGCTTCGCATTGATTACAATTTGCAATTAAAGGACTCATTTTAAATGTGAAGCTACAGAAAGCTTTTGTCCCGTTTTTAAAGCTTTTGTCTGAGAGCTGCCGACCCAGTAGTTACACTAGAGAGCCCCCCCCCCCCATTTTTTTTTTTTTTTGTGGGCGCGACAAATAATTATTTACGTTATCCCGTTCTGGCACGCAAAACACCAAACTTTATTTTTTAAGTGCAACACTGCTTAGGACGTGAAAAAAATTATAGTATTCCCGTAAGCGAAGGCCCTGTTGTGCTGGTCTCATTTTTCAAAACATCGCTAACGCGTTAAAAATCGCACCATGGCCCTGCCGCCAAAAGCCGAGTGCATTCAGCACTCCGCGGGAGTATACAGGAGAAAGCGGGCATTCTCCTGTGTTTCCAAGCAAAGCAAGCGTACAACTGGAAACGTCTTTACGTGACACGGCCATTGCGTTGCCTTCAAACACCGCATCGGGCTAAAGGCGCGCTGCTGAGTCGCACGCGATGCCGTGAAAACCACCACCTGTGCTTTCGGTGACGCGAGTAGTTTCCTTTTTTTTTTTCCTTTTCCGAATCCGCGCCGCACTTAACGCGCGTTTTGAACGGGTCGCATCAAAGGTGCCGTAATTAATTATTGCTGACACTCTAGGAGCGTTCAGAGTTCGTGCCGTACAATTACAGAGTCGGCAGCAACCTCAAAAAGAAAAGCGATAAAAAAAAGTTGAGACACGACGTGTTTTTTTTTGTGTCTCCTTCTATAAACCAGAACGCACAAAGAGAGAAGTTCGGTTCACCTGTTCAAGAAAACTCTCACCTTTGCAGGCTTTGTGTGCCGTCTTATGGCGAGGAATCAGCGCCGGTACGTAAAGACGAGGAAGACAAAAACGGGGAGTTGGTGTGGGGGAGGAGGGGGAGAAAAGAAACGCCCGCAGACTAAAGGAAGTAGCGTGAACTCTAGACACCAGGCCCCGGTTCGAGTTTCTCGGCTTTTATGCTAATTACACAGTCTGCCGAGCAGCCGGCAAGAAACCGAGCTTCCATCAAGCGGGAACGACGCGAAAAGCTGCAGGGATGCAAACGAAGTAACAACGAAAGAACGAAAAAGAAGTCGTACGACGGCTTTCTTCCTTACTTAGAGAGCCGGCGAAAGCGTTCTTAACAAGGTTACACATCAGCTTACCTGGGGGCGAACAGAGATTAGCGCTTATAATGAGTGGTGCGCGCGTGGTCTGAATCCCGGCGCCCTCGGCTGTGCTTGGCGCGCCAGTCGGGAGCCTTCAAACGTTAGCTGTTTATTCGCGCGAGACTCTGACGCGCTGGCACGTATTGTAGAAGCGCTTTTTTTTCTTGTTCTTGTTGTTTTTTACTCATTATGTCTTGCACGTCTCAAAAAGCACTGCAGGTCGACTTCGCTATCCAATACGGCAGGTAACGTCCTCCTTTGAGTTTCATTTTCTTTTTTCTTTTTCGCATCGGTAATCTCGTTTCTCTGCCTCTCGACGCAATAATTTGACTACCCGTCGTATAGCAAGGCAGGAAGGTAATGTGGGCCAAGTTTCGCGCGTTTTATATTATCGAGCGCGATATCTTGAAAATCCAAATGAAAATAAAAGAAAGAGATTTATTGACCTCTACTGGTGAACATTACTCCTGTTCCCGTATAAGAGTTATAACACTCATAGGCGAGGGAAATGGGCACAGTTGAAAGTGTTGCAGGTAAGTTTTAAAACGAAGAAAAACAAACCTAGAGATCCGTAGCAACATAAATGTGCTAAGAGGTACACGCAAGCAAGTCGACAGATAAACAGTTCAATTTAAAAGATAAGATAAATAAATAAGATAAACAGTTAACGGTTAAAAGGAAACTCATCAACAGCAAAAAAAAAGGGGGCAAGAGGGCGATGGGGAGGGAAATGCTTCCGCAATACAGGAAAAGTCAATACATCTACACACACGCAAACACAGCAGGAAAGGCGGATGTACTAAACACTGTTTGTTGTCAGAAATGTTAATAGTTTGAAAAACGAATGAATATGTTACCGCTAAGATTCCGGGAGGTAGTAACTTCCGTTTTTCTTTCTTTTTTTTTTTTGTACTGGTATAAGAAGCCATTAGTTGCATACTTGTCTGTTCGAGCGAAAATCTCTTGATTCTCAATCTGATAAATTCTTTCAAAAATCGTTTTTTGTTCGGAATATTTCGAAGTACCGCTTGTACCTATTGCATGTAAGTCATCGTGCTTTTTTTAACTCCTTTGCCTTGGCAGCTATTACCTTTGCTATTCGTACTTCGATAGTTACAAAGGTTCAAGGTTAAGCAATGAGAGAGTGTAATATAATTACCCACACTAATGGCTACGTCAAACTTCGCCGATGATTTATAATCCTGTAGCTAGCAAAATATGTGGCTGACAAAAGTAATAAACCATTAGCCCGAGCAAAAGGCGAGAGTGAAAAAAATCAGCAGGAGCCCCATTCACTTCGAATTGGCTTATTTTTTCAACTAGGTCTACTTCTAAGAAGCTAGCTGTTTCTGTTTTAATAATATCATTACACAGGGAAACCATACCACTCAGGTAATGTATCATATTTCGGTTTCGATTATTGTGTGTTTTGTTATTTAATATTCTTGTATCTGTTATATATTTGTATATCGTTTTCTCTTTTGTATATATGTCGCAATGAGATTATACTATTTGCTTTTTTTTAGTATCAACTAATTTTTACAATCGCAGCTCAGTACAAAATCATGGCTTTGCCCGACTTATTCGTTTGCTAAAGTAGCTTCTGTCTAATAACATTTAGCGACGCCTCGCCGAAGCGATATAATGACATTAGCTAAAGGCGTCATTCGATACAAACTACATTGAAGTCACTATATATACAATGAGCGACGGTACATGAATTTACAGTTCTGAAATATTCTTCCTCAACTATATCTTGAGTCACATGGAGGGAAATGACTCACTATTACAGCAGAAAATAAAGACCGAAATTTCGTGGATTTCGCGCCAGCGACTGTGCTCCGGGGAACGTCATTGAGACTTCACAAATTTCGATAAGTTGTCACATGTTTCATCCCATTTGTGCGCCGAAAAGGTTCTCGAAAATTTTTTTATTAAGTCTTTGGTTTCTCTGGAACCCAACGCAGTCCCCCTTTTCTTCTTTTACAACTTATCCTTATACCGCATATTCTCCTTTACCAGTTATCTAGGCCTGCGGATACGGTATCAGAATTTGTGTCGTCACGGTGCGGGAACGGTGCGGGAAACGTCAAGGCATCTTCTCCGTCGGTGTTTAGCCTTTGCGGCTCCGTGAGTCTTCCCTCAGGCCAACAGTGACAGTTGCGCTGTTGCCGAAGCGTGCCTAAGTTTACTATAATGCAGTTTCACCGAACATGCCTCGCAGTATTCCTTCAAACCTCATTTACCTCAAGTGGGCAGGTCTCTGCGATTGCTTGTAGACTTATCGCACGTCACTACGGGTCTTCCCTTCTATCTCCCTATATCATTCCCTATTGGCGGCGAGATCGACAGAGTGGCCGTCTGGCGGACACTGGCTGAACCACGGCCAGGTGTGGATTGCGTCACGCGTCGTCTGCTACCCGCTACGTGTTTACAATTGCGCGTATACGGCGTTAATATTTTTAAATACCATTTCTTTAAAGACCAGCGCAGTCGTGAACGCTGGTTCGCATTTCTGCTTTGACGTTGTACAAGAGCATCTAGTCTTGCGCTGTCGTCTCCGCGCTGTCGTAAGATCAGCAACTCCTCCTGTTTGAGTGCGCGATGTGACTGTCGCGCCGTCGGCTCGCCACAATTATATCAATTTCATTACCACTCCGTGTTTCCACTACATCACAAAAATAGCATTTTACGTCGTTTTAAGCAAATTGAGTGGTAACAGTAAGGCGTAAATGCCTACGCTTTAGTGACTTGTCACGATGTGTCGGTCACCCCTCAATGTCGATGATGCCACGAAGCATGAACAAGGTGGCGTCAACGTCACTCAGCTGTAGCAAAAAAGGCATCGTAAGCCTGCACTCATATCATGCGCATCGTACACTTTCTATTGCGATAAATGAAGTGCAATAATTGCGACAACCGTGCGACTCTCGCCTAGTTGGTGCGTGGCCAGAGCTGGTTTAATATGTGGTTGTGATGCCATTACTGTTAAATGCCACACCTGTGCTATTGGCCCTAACTTTTTTTCTGTTCCATTAACATCTGGTGTCCACCAGGGCTGCGTACTTGGTCCCCTACTTCCTTTAATTTTCGTTAATGATCTACTTTAATGATCTACCCAAATTTGTCTCATCTCTAATGAGCTTATTCGCAGGTGATTGTGTTATATATCGTAATCTTACTAATGACGCTGACCGCCTTTCCCTACAAACTGATCTTGATGAGGTGACTGCTTGGTGTTCCTCATGACCAATGCCTCTAAGTGAGTCTAAAACAAAGCTCATGTCATTTGCAAATCATTTAGTTCGTCTTCCTACATCCGACTTTCTAAATAATGCTAGCGCCTAGCATACAAGTTACAAGTGTCTTGGCCTTCATCTTCAGCCTGATTTAACTTGGCATTACCATGTTAACACCGTCTTCAGCTAACCGTTGCCTCCACCGTCAGACCGTCGTCGTAATGCCATCGTGGTCGTGCCGTCATTGTCCCTCCAGTTTTGTCATCCAATTCTCGTCGTGCGTCATTGTCGTCATACATTGCGATTGTCGTCATACAGGTTTCGTGATACAGTGATCGCAACGCCATTGTCACCACGCACTCGTCGTCATACCATTCTTCTCATGCCGTAGTCATGCCATCCTCGTCACTTCGTCGTCGTCATACAGCCGTCATCAGGCAATCGTTGTCGTGCCGTCGTCGGGCTGCCATGGCATTAGAGCAATGGTATGACGACGAGTGTATGACGGTAACAGAGGGACGATGACTGTATCACGAAACCTGTATGACGGCGACGGCATGACGAGAGTCGGACGATGAAGCTGCAGTGACGATGATGGCACGATCACGATTTCATTGAGACATGGAGGCATGATAGGGAGCGTTTCACGATAACGACGCTGCAACACTGGTATGATCACGATTGAACGACGAGAGTTTTTACAATACAAGGCTGATGATTGACGTCGATGAAAAAAGAAGGCTGTATGAATACGATAGTATGACGACAACGGGATGACGTCACTGAAGTGATGGCAATGATAAAACGGCAGCGTGGTCGACGACGGCATAATGACGACCGCGATGGCGTGATGACGCCAGCATGACGAGAGTCGGCTGACAACGCTGGTATGACGATGATGCATTGACCACAACGGCATCACGTCCCAACCACATACCTAGTGGCCGAAGCTATTAGACAATTTGGACGACTGGTCCAAGTCAGCTACATACGTGTCCGGGCCGTGATGCCATCGTGGTCGTTGTTCGTCGTCGTTCCACCTTTTCTTTCCGACTAACGTCATGCCGTCGTGATCACGCCATCGTCGTTACACAGTCGTCGTCATACTGTCATCGACACGCCATCGTCTATGCGCAGCCGTCATCAAAAATTCGCCATACTGTCGTCGGGATGCCGCCGCAGTCGTTCTATCGTCATCATTGTAACATCGACATCCGATTCTCGTCATGCCACCGTCTTCATACCATTATCGTCATGCCATCGTCACCACGCTGTTGTTTAACCATCGTCACCACTTCAGTATTGTCATCCCATTGTCCTCATGTCGTCGTCGTCATAGCACTTTCGTCGATCCGTCGACGTGATTCCTTGTTCATCATTGTACCGTAATCATTCTGTCGTCATAAATCGCGATTTTGTTGCCGTTTTTATGACATCGTCACCATTGAGTCGTCGTCGCACAAACGCTATTATCCATATGTTTTCATATTATCGTCGTCGTGCCAACTTGGTCATGTCATCACCGTCATTCCCGTTTCTTCCTGCAGTTGCAGTCATAGCTTGGTCGTCACGCCATATTCGTCGTACAGTCATCGTCAACTCATTGTTCTCATGTCGTCACGTCGTCAAGTTGTCTTCGTTATACCGTCACCATAATTTAAGAATGAATATCCCATTGTCGCCCCTCCATCGTCGTTATACGCTTTTGTGGTTTCATTCATTTCATTCTGTCTTCTTCATTTCATCGTCACTGCGTCGGCGTCATACAGTCGTCGTCGTGCCTCATTGCACATGGGCGACCTTGGCACGCGAGTGCCATAGCAAAGTGGGGCGATATCGAAGAATGTGGCGTATAGCTGAAGCAACGCCAGTCTCAGAGTTGCCACTACACGTGCGAAACAAACATGGTTTCAGCAGTATGGACTGTCTCTATATTGCTCGATTGCGATTCGGATTACCATCGACAGCCATCGCGAGATGAGTTCTGACGTAATTTCTTTGAATTCTTTAGCATCTATGTTTTTTCCCTTCTCTCTGGGTGCTACCACAGCATTGAATGAACCCGATGCACTGACAGCAAGTTCTCATAAGAGCTAAATGTAATGGCGATTTTGTTACAAATTTGTTGGCTCATGCAATATATCTCGGAGCTTTTCGTGGCACTGTTATCTTCTAATACCTCAGCTGCTGCTTTAACCTAAAAATTTAACAGGGCCGTTACAAAACAGTAAAACATACAAGTTCTGGGTCATTGCCATCATTTTTTTTTGTCTAAACCTTTCTGCGGAGAAGAGAGAAAAAAAGAAACACCTATTAAGGTTTCACCGATAGGTCAATTCTTAGGAGCCCTCGAAATCTATCAGATCAAAGTAAAGGGACAAAAGCAAGTTTTGCTAAACTCCTGCTTTGAAGGATCTTGAAGGATCAGGGCCGCATAATCTCCTCTGCTGCACAATTTACGTCAGCACAAAGCTTAATCGCCTTATCGGCAAACCTTTCTGTGGGAATCCTTGAAACTTTGGACAACGAGATCGATGAAGAGCCGGAGGCGAGCTGTTACTGCGCAGCATACGAGATTTGGCACACGCTGTATTTGAGCGTGTGAGCCCTTTGTTTAGTTATGTCTTACTTCTACAAATATATTTTTTCCAGCCATGGAAACCTGCAAGTGAGATGATCGTGTGTCTGTTGCGCGTGAAACAAGCAGCATTAGTAGCTGTTAACGGCATGAAAATGATATCAAGAACGACCACTTAAATTTGTTCCAAGGTAATATTTCGACTTGCTGCGATGCCCGAAACAAGGGAAGAGCTTTGCGCACGTGTCTCTGACATGGGCGCTTGCGAACAAACTCCTGTCTAAATTATGTTCTTTTGGATCGTTTTGTCTTCTGCAGCGCTTACGTAATTGCATTTTTCTACCACGAGCAACGCCCGTAGCCCAGGCGAGGCGTATCCTCTCTGTGTCGAGCCGCCGCCAGCGATTCCCACCCACACTTAGTGCCTCATCCGCCAAACTTCCTGCGTCCGCGCCAAGCGCGTCGTTCCCAGTGACGTCACGCGACTATCCCCTCCACCTGCGCCCTCTTTCGGGCGGCCTGTCTCACGCTGTTTTTGCTCACTTTTCTTTCTTTCTTCTCTTTCTCTCTCTCTTTCATGGTTCTCTCCGGCGACCGCACGACGCAGGTCGTCGCTAGCCCTGGTCGGTCTGGTTTAGTCGCCGGCAACCCAAGCGCCGTCGAGGACCGGAAGAAAGGGGGAGGAAGAACCGTCCAGCTTTCGACCCTGGTTGCGGGCAGGTAAGAAGAGACCCTTTCCGGAAACGGAAGTACACAGCGTCGGGACGCGGATGCCTGGAATGCCCCGGACGATCCGTCGGCGTGTGGAGGTGTGATGTCCGGCCGTAGCCATTGTGCCCAGGAGGGGAACACCTAGGAACTGTCGAAGGAAACGAGTGAACGCGAGTGACTGGTGAAGGCGCTGCGCGGAGAGCCGTTTCTGGCTGCCTTCGTTCAGTGCTCGGAAAGTGTGGACGACTTGTGTGATACAGTTTTGAATTCTACTTTGAAGTTAGCGGAAGTGGTGGGCTGCTCGGTGACTACTCGCTTGGTGTTGCCTTGTGGCTGGAGCTTGTGTTCGAGTGGACTACCTGCTACGTCTGTCGGAGCTTGGGTGCGTTTTTTACCTCGCCCGTCAAGAACAATCTGGAGTCCTAGGGTAAGTTCGCGCTTTTCATCCTAAACCAAGTGTGAACGGATCCCTTTCCTTTATGCCTGCAGTTAGCGAAAAGTAAAAAAATTTTTGGTGCAGGTGTGGATGCACTGGATCCAACGTCATTTACCACAATACATTTTTATTGTTGTTACGCGAACGATGGATTGAATACTAAAGACTATATACAAAGCATATTTACAAGAACAACTGCAGCGCTGACCAGTTCAGCCGACAGCTCGAGACCCTGGAGCAGTTCGTCGTCTTCGAAGGGGCGCCCGCGCGCATTGTCCAAAAGAAACGCGCAGTATGCATGTAGCATTATCCCCTGCGGCAGAAACATCGTACCGGTGCGTCTAGGTATCGGTCTTGACAGGAGAGTAATAAGGCTTGAGGCGCGCGACATGGACAACGTCAGTGCAATGCGAGGCAGGCGAGGCACTGGCATTGACTGGGGCGATTCGACACGTAAGTGGAGTCACGGCACCCAGCACTCGAGATGGGCCTGTGTACAGAGACAATATATGAGAATTTTCAACAGGTGAATGAGGTCCCACATGGACCCTTGCGATGACGAATTGGAAAATGTTTGTTTTACTTTTCTAGACACTGCGTCCTTAGTCCTAATGCATCTGTAGAAGTATCCGCAATACGATCCCACCATAATTCTGTGGATCCGCGTATAACTTAACAGTAAACGGCATCAAATCATTGTGGTCGCAAATGAGAGAAATGAATGTCAAATTACATTTCATCTTAGAGCCGTTGTCTAGTCTCGAAATTGAAGTGCACTGCGTTGGCAAACACTTAGACGCCGATGAAGATCGATTAGCATGATTTCCTTGAACCGAAATAGGAACAATGTTAGTTGTGCTGTTCACACCTAATGCTTTTCGTTACGTAGGTTCGTTTTCAGTAATGCTAGAACCCAGTAAGTTTCCGAAGATAATCTGAAGCAAGCTAGCCCGTGCAAAGAGAATTTTGGTTTATATTCTCGAGCCCCGTATGCTGCTGTACACATTTTTACTTCAAATGTATTTTGCCAGACTCACAGCACTGGGAAAAGGTTAAGATTGTATTGACTACTATTTAATTCTGATGACAGAAATAAATGCACGTTATTTATATGTCGCTAAAACTCTTTGTAGAGCCGTTCAATAATCGGTTTCGAACACCGAATCACAAGGGCAACATTTCCGAGCTGCATTGACACTGCTCCCAGTTCATCGCTGAAGCATCGGAAAATTGTTTCAAGCAAAAGTGCAACGTGCCAAGGCCTTTCGCCAACTTTTGTTAAGCAAAGAACTTTTGTTCTCTGGACAAGAGTAGCTTTGTCAGTAACAATGTTGTAATGGTTTCGTGGCAAGTACTGGTTATAACTCTTAATAAATTCAGAATTCCACGCGAAAAGGCTCGGCGTATAGCACTAGCACACGACATCGCGTGTTTTACAAATGCGAAGCTCGACGACGCCTTCTTTCTGCACATGGCAGGCGCTGTCTATTGACTCTTGCTGATGGCTGCTAGGGATTTCCCCGCCTAACGCGTCGAAAGCGAAGCACATCGTTGCATGCGTCCGTACATATTGAGGTAACTTAGGCGCAAGTTACAAGTTACAAGTTAGCAAGTTACAATGAGGAAGAAGGACGTGACTACTTGGTTCATTCACACTCTTGTTGTTCGTCTTAATTTGAGCTCTGTCTTAACTACGAGTCTCCATCTACACTGTGCACTGAAACCAAGCCCGAATCCTTCATGTTGCTCCTACATGTTTCTCTTCCATGTGAGCCACGGGAATAGCTTGAGTTCTGCATCAAACTTTCAAACAACAAGTGTATTCTTCATAGCGTGGAGATGTTGAACGTAACGTGTCCAGCTCCCTCAAGCGAAATAAACTAAACGCGGTAGCTCCAAGACACCTACCAGTGGGCGTGGACGCTTTCGGGATACCTGCTTGATGTACACGTTGCACCACATAGATTATGCTAGGAGTCAAAGAACGGTTTCCCAGATGAAATAAATCTGGAACATGTGCTTGGTAGTTTGAGGATGTACGTACATGCATTGTAACACAGCTAATTAACTGATTAAGAACAATAAATTATGTTCATTTAGCCCTGCAAAGCCCGAGCCCATTTCCAGATCAAGGAAAATAAAGCAACTAAATCACTCTTATTTGCGGCCATCGAGAGTGCATTCGTATAAAAAATTCGTATGACACTTTCTTCGATTGAAATTTATTCAGCATAGCAGTTAGTATTTAGTAATGGGTTTGCTAACCTAGCCACCAACTGAACATACACCCTAAATAATCAAAAATGCTACCACGAGTTTCTCGTTACATTTCCCGTGCTTAACTCAGTATTTCTAGGCGTCAAACTCAGCATGACAAAAATGATACTTTGGGCCTTTTGTGCGGATAATAGATCATGTTGCTTCAATTGCACAAGCAATTCACACTTCTACACATTACAGAGCTTGGAGATCAATATAATGCATGACTTGAAGAAGTTATCTTAAAGCAGTTTCTTTTCTAGTGTTTTAAGGAAGCAGGGCACTGAAACACCTTTACAGTACCTGAACATGTCTACATGCGCTACTCGGTTGAAGACGTTTCTAGCGTGCCATGAGAGAAAAGCTCGCCTGAACAAAGCGACAAGCTTTACGGATACACTGTCGACCATTAAGTTAAATTCAGCCACGTTGTTTCACTGATGGAAGTCACCTGTGTACGCCGATTATAAATGGGAGGTTATGACATAATAAAGGAAATGTTTAACAATATGTTATAACCTTCTTTGTGTCACACCTTCTGGTGTCCGCTCGGGGATCTGATTGTTTCTTTTTTTCTTCACTCCTAAGTTTTCTTTGAGGGGATATACATAAAATGACCACATGGCAGTCTATAGAGGCTCTATATGAGAGCATTAAATGCTAGCTATAGATACTGCAAATGGGCACTAGAGTAGTTCACAACAATTACTTGGTACAAGCAGCTGATCATTCGTACGCCGCACTCACTGATAATATTTTCACTTTAAGAATTGTTTGACGAATAAGCCGGTGAACTGCTTTGTGAATATAGACCATAATTCGTTTAATACGTTTTACACCATTAGGCAATTGTCATCTCGTTTGTGTGATTTGGGGAATTTTTAGTTTTTATTAAAGCTTGACAAAAGGTAAGTGAAGCATCCGGCATGTGTGGCAAATGCTTCAGTGTTCCTTTTCGACGTCGTTGCACCACATACTCCATGTATGTTTGTGATCCCCTGGAAGCGCATTTTGCATCGAACGGGCTATTAAAGACTGCTGAATAACACTCACTTTCATATACCAAGTGGCCACACTGTTGCAGTTACGAGTGCACAAGTCTTAATCGTTTGCTTTCAGATCATGTGACATGTTTGCCTGTGGTAAAAACTGTCAGGCATTGCCAGTACTGTACACCTGTGCTATAATTCGCTACATGCCAATACGGTATGCGCTGAGCGATGAAAGCAAATTTTCAGTGCATTTCCTGTTTACGTGCATTTTTATTTTTCTTATATTCATGAGTAGGTAAGACTTTATGAATTTATCGCTTTTATTGTACACGACGCTGCTAACGCTTCCTATTCAACTAGTTAGATGGCTAGTAATTTCATTTACGCTTTGATGTTCCTTCCGGTAAAAAGCCATTTTGTTATACATGTTTTACTATAGAGGAAACACAGCACTTGTATACTTGTATACACACTTGTATACAGCATAACGTGCTTTTCCACAATATAATAGCGTGATTATATATATATATATATATATATATATATATATATATATATATATCTTTACTGCGAACAAACAAATAATTCATTAATGATGCCTTTTCGCTTGCTGTGGACGACTTTGACCCATGGTTTTCTTCGAAATGCCTTACCATCAACAGAACTACGGAGTTCTATCAATTTCTGTGGCACGTTTGAGGGTAAGTATGTGTGTGCTTCAGGCGCAACAACTTCGAAAGGGTATTCCGGAAAGTTACGCTACGCGAACCAGATAAAGGGTGCACAGAAACGCAGGGAGGTTAACAAGAGGTAGTTCCGGTTGGCTACTCTGCACGGGAGGAAGTAGGGGGATGAAAACATTGCACTTGGGGTGATGCTAATCTACGATGCATTATAACTGCGAATTTTTTCACTATGTTTACAGTACGTGAACACATTAGTGCGATGAACATAAATAACCTTGAGCAGCAAGGCGAGCAGAGAGAGAGAGAAGGAAAGGCAAGAAGAAAAAGAAAGAAGGGAGTGATATAAAGAACCTAACTATACAACGTTATGGCGCAAAAATGAGCTCCTCGGAAATACGCACTGTAAAGTTGGATTTCCAAAGGGGAATTCTGGCGCCAAATTGCTTATAGCATAAACACCATCATCATCACCCGATTTGATGTTCACTGCAGGATGAAGGCAATCCGCAATTACCCCGATTTTGCTTCGGATGACGCCAGCCTACGCTTGAAAATTTCCTAATTACATCATACCGCCTATTTCTCCGACGTCTTCGAATGCGTATCCGTTCATTTGGTGCCCATTGGGTAAATTGAATTGACCATCGGTCATCCGGCTTACGGAGGATATGATCTGTCCAAGTCCATTTCTTCCTCTTAATTCGACTAGAACATCAGCTGCCCCCGCCCCCTTGTTTTTTTGCAGCGCAGTGTCAGAAAGCAAACGCGTAATAGTTCCTCTCAGAAAAGCTCCACGCGTACAAAATTCTTGTTCCAGGAATTTTTGATGAGGTGACCACTGCTGACCACGTACGCTGTCGCTCGACACATGCACAGACAGACAGGACTGCACGTCCGCGTCTTTGGCCGAGCGGTCAGGAAAGCAGGGTCAACGTAGGCCTAATGTTATGGCACATTGGCCCTACATTGGACAAAGATGGGGACAGCATCAGTGCCATAATGGGCTACATGCGTAGCTGTAATATACAATCAGGTGAACTACGCCTTTTTCCCAGAGCATTTAACAGAAGAGATCAAACATTTTATTGGAGACTTTCTGTGAAGTGATGAATGCTTGACATGCTCAACGTAGCTCGCGGCTTACGCGAGAAGGCCACGGTGGTCTGCCGAAATTTTTCGTCCGTCTCGCTCGCCGTCTGGCCGTCCGATGCTGTCTGCTGCGAATGGACCGCGGCGGGAGGCGTGAACGAGGATGCGACCAATCGGAAAGGCCTTGGAGTGGTGCTTCCGCGGTTGGAGAGCTTTAATGGTTCTCGATGAGCTCTGATTGGCTCTCTGCCGCCCCCTGTCGGCTGGCGCGCTTTGCTCCCCTGAAGAGGGTCCCGAGTGCGACGCACGGTTGAGCACGTCGCGCTTTGCCGACAGTCTCTAAGGTTGTTCGAGGAGAAAAAACAAAATAAAGTGGCCCGGTTGCCACACGTGAATGAACTTGACTCGTAAGATGTTTATCGGATGGCTTTCAAAGACACACTAACGAGAAATAATGGGCGAAAACTATTTCAGTGAATTACTTGTGGTGAGGCAGAAAAGACGTAAGAACAAGAGACGGAGGCGAAGGCACCGTGTGATTCACGCACTAGGTCGCAGAGACAGATCACGACGTCACAGATCATGATAGTATGTGTCTGCTTACGCCAGGTTGCTACGTAGTTTCATGGGAAAAAAGGATTACGTTGTATTCTAAGGAATTGAACACTCAACCTACAAAGTTCTGATAACTTTTGCTTCACCAGTATAATCTGAACATACACACAAAATCGAAGCGAGCAAAAGGGTTACAAAGGCGGCGAACCAAGCATGCAAAAAAATGAAAGAAAGAACAATTTGACATTCATGAAGTGACACTGACATAATGGGACTGAGATGACGGCGCAAATTACACGTAAAGGGGAGATTCAATTGCTCCAGCAAGGGTCAAGGCATGGAACATTGAGGAAGACCGGAAATAAGATATGTCGATAAATGCGGGACATAAGGGGCAGAAGCGCTGTCTTTACCGAAATATAAATGCTATCTATGACTGAAAAAAAAGACTTTGACAAACAGACGACCATAAAACCATTACGAGTGGTCAGTGGAGATCTGGCAATTCACTTGCGAGAAGACCCATTTTTATTTGCCGGGAAAGAAGGCTCTGTGGTTACATCCCTGGCAATTATTGGAAGAAAAAACTTTGAAACTCGCGCTCAGTATAAGCTCAATATAGAAGCGCTGTCCCACGCCCGTACGTTGCCAGTGCATGAACATGCAAATATCCAAGAAACACGTGTTACGTTAATTAAGTTCTCGACGCGAACGCGCTCAGCCACGTTAATAAATCCTCTTCTTTTCGATCTATAGCTGCGACTGAAGCATCATCTCCCTTGCTTTTTCGGGAATAGCAGAAACCCGCTCCAGGGCACCTGTTCGCTTAGCACATTCCCTTTTCGACAGCTTCTTTCCCGCAATCGGATACCGTACATAAGGCATCGCGCTTCGGCTAATCTCCACCGGCTCTGAGCGGCACCCCTTTGACGTTCCGAGCCTCGTGGTGGAAGCGCAGATGCTAATTGCCGCGTGCAGACGAAAGAACGGACACATTCATTGAACTTTACATAGTTAATTAATTCGGTTCGCAGTAAAAAAAAACGCTAAATAGGCAGATTATGCCAAATGCAGCGGTTTCTGTTCTCGGTTCACGACCCCCGACGAACCTTGCGGATGGGAATGGTTCAAGGGCCCTCGGCGTTCTTCGTTATCGCAGGAAACAGATTGGACAGAGGGGGAGGCGCATGAAGTAGAAGAGCAAGAAAACAAGCCATGAAGTGAGGAAGAGGAGGAGGCAAGCTTAGGTGGTTACGTGTGCGTCACGTGACAATGTGGCATCATCCCCTTCGCTCGCTGCGTTGCCTCGGTCACTTTCATCGCCCTCGCAAAGGGATGGCCAAACGAGAACGGAAAGCGGCTGCCGCTGGGACGTAGATTATGGGCGTCGCCGGACCGACGTAGTGGCGGACGCGTCGCCTGTGGTCCATGTAGATAAGGAATTTATGGTAGCGCTATTTTTTCGCTTAGAGTGAGTGAGTGAGTGAGTGAGTGATTGAGTGAGTGAGTGAGTGAGTGAGTGAGTGAGTGAGTGAGTGAGTGAGTGAGTGAGTGAGTGAGTGAGTGAGTGAGTGAGTGAGTGAGTGAGTGAGTGAACGAGCCACTCTGATGACATTGGAAACGTTGACAACTGTTCTGTCGCCGCCTTCTCCACCAACAGTGGATTGTTGAGTGAGCAAAGGATGGTAATGTCATGTCGGCGTGGCCGCCAGGAACGCCACGCCGGGCACGTTGGGCACACCGGGACGACGGCCTGAAGACAGACGCAGACGAGGGTCCGAGGCCGAGAGCTATTTTATTGAAAGCGCGGCGCCTTAAACAGGCCCAGCGTCGCTATCACAGCGCCCCCTGAGGGCGTGTAAGTTTCAGTCTCGAAACCGAAATCCCGATGTAACAGTTAACCTAAGGTGATACAAAGAAAGAAGGGGTCGGACAATAAAGAACATTTAGTAACCATGCTCAAAGAACAACGTTCAATGTATAAAAGAAAAGCAGCACATAAATCAACCTGTAGCCAACACAAAACTCTGCGACATAAGAATAACACACAACGACATAGAAAGTGTCAATGCATTTCGACAAGGTCGCTTTCAATAAAGAAGGTTGTTGAAGATTTCAAGGCTGATCACTGTAATGATGCGTTATCCCATGGCCCAAGCAACTTATGTATGCTGCAGGGATGATTATCAAAAGTCATCAACGTTGCTTTCAAAGCACGTTTTTGCTGTTCATACATCATCATCAGCAGCAGCAGCAGCATCACCATCATGGCTATATGTCCGCTGCAGGATGAAGGTCTCTCCCAGCGATCTCCAATCACCCCTGTCGTACGCTAGCGCATACCGGCTTGGGCCTGCAAATTTCCTGATTTCATTACCCCACCAAATTTTATGCAGTCCTCAACTACGCTCCCCCTTCCCTTGGCATCCATTCTGTGACTTTAAAGGTCTACCGGTTATCTACCCAACGCATTACATGCCCTTGCCAGTCACATCTATTTATCATAATCTCAACTAGAATATAGGCTATCCCCTATTAGACTATCGGCATGATCATACACAGGACAGCTTAATAGAACGCATTCTGCGTTCTCCCTTAAATGGCTGCACGTGCAACAAGGAATAGCTGAACGACGTATTAGCTGCGTATAACGTGCATTAGCGTGCATTGGGTGCACATTAAAGGACCCAAGGTGGTCAAAATAAAACCGAAGTCCACCACCACGGCGTTCCTCATAATCGGATCGCGGTTCTGGCACGTCAAACCGCAGAATTTTTGGTGTTGTATAGTCCACTTCCAACCTGATCCGCCGTTCTCCTCACTCAGGCGTCCTTATGCCCTTGCCCGTGCGTGATTGGCTTAATGAGGCCACGTGGTGTTTCCACGTTCCAGCTATGACCACCAGCGCCCCCAAAAGGTTCCACAATTTTTTTTCGTGTGGGGTGGTTAACACCAATATGACATAAATAAGAATTTACTGCACCGAATAGCTTATAAACGAGTACTGCTAGCAAATACAGTACGACACCAACCAAAGGCTACCAATTTTTGTACGCCGGTTAAAAGGTTTGGATCCTTTTGGGAGCGCTGGTGGGGCTCCATGCAAAAGGAGCTTTAGAGCAGGAGAGGAGTGGGAAAGGGAGAATGGTGCTACTTAGGAAACTCATCTGGGGACCTTAACGTCGCCCTGGTATCTCAAGCAACGCGCAGGTCGCTTGGAAGTCGCTTGAGCATCAAAGATGCATCGTGTGGAAAAGAAGGCGATGGCAGAATCCAAGCCTTTCGTCGGGCTAAGACAGAAACTGAGAGGAACGGCATCGACTCGAGACCCTAGAGCAGCGCAAGTCCAGACTTTGGGTGTTACGGGGTGGTGCGAGGGGCCAGCAAAATCAAAGGACAAGCGATGGACATTCGTAAATCTACACTTCCTACTAAGGAATCTAATCATTGGTTCGGCGACGTCGTCTTCGGTTACCCGTCCAGCGCATGGCATAGAGCGTGGTTCTCGTAAAATTTACCGATCCCCATGAAAGTTCCTCTGAAGTACCACCCCCTGAGCGATACTGGCAGAAAAAAAATTATCCGCGTGAAATCTTCACGATATTCTTTCGAAATGTAATGCAGTGTATTTCGGGAAAAACTTGAGGTTCGTTTATTGCGTACAGGAAATCACCAGTTGAGAGAATCGTGGTGAATCCCACGTTATCGTGAATCCCACGTTATCACCTGAGAGATTACATCTCTCAGGTGATAACGTGAAAAGTATGTGTTCTTTGTTTTTTCTTGTAGTGTCAGTTGCTAATTTTTCACACTTCCCGTAATTTTTTTCTCTGTTCTTGTTTAATTCAGTTTAGATAGAAGCGGGGAGAAATTTATTTGCAATAAAAGAAAATGAAAATATTCTCTGCTTACCAGTGATCAGGCTGTAGTACCTGCTTCATGGCCGATCTTCTAGACTGAGTTGCGCCGTTTCTCTAAGGAAAAAGAACGAAGACAAGTATTTGCTTCGCGTATGTCACTAATGGGCAACACGCACTGTGCACTTCGTGTAGAAAGAAGCAGTTGCCTTTTCTAAATTCTTCTTCATTACATTGTAGCTGCAAATTACTCAGCCGCAACAAAAGCGACACTTCAACAAAACATCAGTGCTTGTGTTCTTGATAGGTGTCTAGCCATCAGGCTTTGCAATCAAAGTCCATGGCCGTTACTGCCCTGTGAGATTACATCCTACCTCTCGCGCTCTCCCGCGGTCCTCAGTTTCAAGCCTAAAGACAGTCTTTGTCCAACACATTCAGGAAACTAGATGATCCTCCTCTGTGTGAAGAGACTGTACTAGAACGCCGTCCCCACCGAATATCGGCTCAGAAGGCAGTGAGGGCACTTTCGTGCTTTCTGAGAACGCCTGGTTTGTAAGCGGCTTTTCCTGAAGTACTGGCCGTGCCCGTCTCTATAACCTCTGTCTCCTTTCTCTCTCTTCCCCTTCTCCATTCCCTCAACTTATGGTAGCCAACCGAACTCCTGACTGGTTAAAATCCCTACTTTCCTTATATCCCTCTCTTTCACGCTCTCTATCACTTCTCTCTCTCTCTTTACATCAAAAAGCATCAATAGGCCAAGCATCAAATGGCCCACTGAGCGAGAAAAGCGGCGGCGTCTGTAGCAGAGAAATGGAACCTAAAATCCCACTGGCTGCAACGCCACATCACGAGCGCGCCTCGACGGAGCCGAATGGGCGAAAGGGTACACCTGCTGCCGCCTTAGCGCGCCAGGTGTTGCGTGGGGGGAGAGGGCATCGCCGCAACGCCATGTCACCCTCTATCTCGCTCTCGGAAGCCAGTGCGCGGTTCGTATCTCTCTCTCTCTCTCTCTTTCTATCATCCCCGCTGTGCATAGGGGCTTTAGTGCATAGCCGCTGCGCGCGCCGGCCGGCCATGGTGGCGGCTGCTGCTACCTCGGGTCTCTCGTCGTGGCCTCCGCGATCAGCTCCCCGTTACCAACGACGCGCCGCTGGAGCTGATCGCGGAGGCCGTGCTCTCGTCGCGCAGGACGTCGGTGGTGTGCGGCGTTGGCACCGCAGGCTGCTGCTGCTTTCTGGCTCGGCAGCACGTACGCCTATGATACATTGCTCGCAGGGCAAAACTCGGAAGGCCGTTCAGCGGCGTTCAATTGCACGTTAATGCTTTCGCATTCACAGCTCACAAGAAGTGCTTAGGTGTCCTCGGATTTTTGTTAGCACTCTGTACTCGCTACTTTCCTGTTCCGACACGAAGCACAAAGAAATTGGCCATAACAAACATAACATTATGTTTTTTTTTTCTCTTCCTGTGCGTTTTGTTTGCGTTAGGCTTCGCAATTTCACATCCGTGATCAAGGCCAACCCTACGCGTAGCCGTTTGTCAGGCTGACACACTCATACCATTCGTGACTTGCAAGTACAGGGAACGCAGCGTTGTTGAAGGGAAACGCCCGCAGGGTAGATGGCCATTGCTGTTGGGGACAAGATAAGCCTTAAAGCTTGCAAATTTTTTGAGACCGCAGTGCTACCGGCGTCGTGGTTGGTAGGGGCGAGCGATTTGGTGTTAAATTCAATGGGTTCAAGGTTAGAGAAACTGGCGAAGTGTGTTCGTGTTCTAAAGGTGGGTTTCTACTCTACAGTTGCAAATATTTGTAGAGAACTGGGCACTTGGTGCATATTTTTCCGTTTGATTGTGATAGAAATTATACAGTTGCTCGAGGCGCATTGCCACCACTGGCGGCTCCGTAGTGCTGCCACGCTATCGAGTCCGCATGCGCTGCTCGCACGTGGTGTGTTGATGCTCTCCAGAGACTCGAAGTGCCTCCTGTTGTAAAAACTGACGAAGTGGACGTAACCTTTAACGCTACTCTTAATATCCTCGGTGTCTAAGCCATGGAACGTATTCTGTAAGTGTCCACCTAGGGGACACGTCCATTTTGTCTGCTGCAGAAGTGCTGATTGGCTGGGGCGCCGGTCTCCTTCTGACCGCTGCCCCAACCTATCCAATAAGAACTTCAGCTGCAGACGCCATAGACATGCCCACTAGGTGGTCACTCACTGAATACCGCCCCCCTTCCCCCAGTACAGCCTAATTGCCTCCTGCGGCTGGCATAAGAGTTGCGCGGACGCATACCATAAGCACACTATGGACGGTGACAGCCTAAGCCAGATGGTGACAGCCTAAGCCATAATACCGCCCGTCCTGTCATCTTTCCTGTCCGTGTGAGTCCTGCGCTATGACCTCAAATAATGCAACGAAACAACTATAGCCCAAAATTTGCACTCCAAGTAGGAATTACAAGGTTTATGTGCGCTGTCCATCTCGAACACATTGCGCGCTCAATGCTCTAGCCAATTAGCTTCACTTATTACCCTGACGTCAAGAGGTTTGCATTCCTAAAATAACTGTTTTCTTCCTGCGAAGCGGTCCATGTGTCACTGGTTTCATGATGAAGCCTGAACGTCAAGTGCGACCTTTATGGGCTATCTTTATGGGTGACTTCTCAGTCATAGCTCACATTTAACTTGAAACAATTAGCTTTTACTGTATAATTTGCCTAGCGTTTACCTTAGCAGAGCAAAATCATTAAGCTGTGAGCGGGGCCCAGCAGGCTTGGCTCCCTTTCAGCGGTGAAGGGCCGGTCCATTGCGCTTCTTCTGGAAGGAGTTTGTAATTCTTTCGTTGTCACCGACTTATAGATTTATTGCTGAGCATTTGTGGGTGTATGCACTTTTCTGAAGCGAAGAGAACATAAACATCCTGGTAGTAGCGCTGTCTAATACGTCACTGTGCGCAGGCTAAGGCCGGCGATTTCCCGTCCGCCTCATTCGATGCACCGCTCAGGTGGGGCGCCTGCAACGTCATTGGTGGCGCTCCTCTTCAAGCTAGCGTTATGGGACGCCTGGTAGCTGCCAGGGCGTTGTTCCTTCTGCGCAGCAGCGTTTGCCTCGCTCGCTGCGACATCCACCGTTCGAGGAATTGAAGCGCAGCTCTGAAACTTGCTATCATCGTCAGCGTCACGCCATTCGGGCGCAGCCGTCAGTTCTTTCCTTTTGTCTTTTTTTTTACTGCCATCAAGGTTTGGCGCATGTCTTTATCCTACACAGGCTGCTCCTCATTTCTAGTGCAATGCATTGTTCTTTCAGTGTTTATCGCTACAATGCTAGGAACAATGGCGTACGCTCGGTCGAGTGCTTGTAAACTATGCCACAGGGGGCGCTACAGGCGCCTGCTGAGAAGATGGGTATGCAGAAGTTGTGATGGATACGCCGGCGTTAGTCATGCGTAATTGCTTTCACCCGGCAAATTGTTTGCCTTATACTTGTAACGCTGAGCACTAATCGTACAACCATCTTCTCTAACTCTAAGCGAGCCTAGAAGTAAACCTCGATTGGTCTAATGGCTACTAATGCACCAGTGGTAGAGGAACTCATTACGATAATTCGGTTATTCTCTCCCACTCTTTCTGTCGCAGCTGTTTCCATTTCGACTTAGAGGTAAAGTAAGCAATCTAGATGCTCGATTGCGGTCACGTTTAGGCCGCCGTGTTGCAATACCGTTGCGCTCATTACTCCCACAGTGAAAGGAGCAGTGTTGCGCCCTTTTAAGCGTCTGGCTCCGCGCTGATCGCGACGCCCACATGGGATATCTTCTCGGTTGCAGCGTGCATACTAATCGCCTGCGCGGTGGTGACTTACAGTTGAGTGCAGTGGCATGCAATGCCACTGCTCGCCTTAATCTACTCTATCTTTTTTTCAAACGCATTGATATCGTGTTTTAGCTCAGCTTTTCTTGGCCAAGTTTATCTTTGCGCTGCGTGAAATGGATAATCGGCTAATCTATAGCTTAACCGAGTGGTTTTCCACTCACGTTTCTTCAGCACGTATTGTTTTTTTTTCCCAAGCACTCCAAGCATCGCCAAATATTGAACTGCCGATTTGATAAAGAGGAACTCAGTTCGCTCGATCTCACACGTTCGATTCAGAGTGAGATAAGAAGTCAGAGAGAGGTAAACTTTTATCAATAACAAGCAAGGGAAACTGCGAAGTTCCGTTCGTATTCTTTATAATTGTTATAGTCTGCCTGCTAGAAGACGACAACGTTGTCAGGTTGAAACAACTCAAACTTCTGAACTATGCTTCCATTGCCTTTTACACTTGGAATGATTCTTCGCAGGCGTAAAGGAGCCATTCCGAACGTGCTTGCACTGCATTGTCATCGAAACTGTAATATGAGCTGCTTTAACATGAACTGCTTTGCTGTCTGTGAAACTCATTTCTGTTTTCGACAACTGCTCGTTTAAGTGTTCGCGGTTTTCAAACCTATGTTAAAGGAGCATCGACAAGGTCACCTTCCTCACTTCCCTGAATTGCGACATTATCCTCCTCAGACTCGAAAACACCTCAGCGACATAGTCGTTTTTTTAATATTACCGACCGATATGTTAATAGCGTAACAGAAGGAACACGCTGGTTAATTAAGTACCTCAGTGAAGTGCAAAAATCATCATTACTATGTACGTGAAGAAAGTAACCGTCTCCCCGTGTTTCTTGTCGTAATAAAAAAACGCATTTGTTGGCGTAACGACGCATAGGTAGAAGTATAACGTCGCGTGGGAGGTTGGCATGTAGGTGCTGCATCCTGCGTTTTCATGTCAACTCGTGGTATGCAAAACGCGCTTCGCGGTTTTTTTTTCTCTCGTCTATGGCAACAGTGTGATGTAGACCAAGGTAATTTTGACGAAAGCTGACGTTAAGAACATGCCTAAACCGCTTCCGTGGAGTTCTGCATGCCTCCCACTTTACATCCGGGACGAATATCTTGACGTAATGGTTTCCGAGTTAACATCGAAAAGGGTGGAAGGCAATCTGCATTAATGTGTACAAGCCGTCCCGCGAGAATCCGGGAGGTTATAATCTTGGCCATTATTCGTACCTGGCACAAGAAAGGAGCTCGTATAGGTATACTGCTACAATTCCAGTCCACCAAACGAGGTCTATTCACAGCACACACAGGATGAGCTTCTTAGCGTGTGTGAGACACAGGAAGAGAGCAGGGAAAGGAAAGGCAGTCAGGCCAACCAGACGGGTGTTCGGTTTGCTAACCTACACTGGGGGTAAGAGAAAGGTGGCATAGATAGAGTGTGAAGTGTGTAGTGTGACGGGTAGGCATGTTGGCATCCCTTGGCGCTCTGCTCGAGTAGTTTAACTCTCGCCAGAGAGGACATCGGGCGTGGTATTAGCATCCGGCATGGCGCTCTTTGGTCATACCTGGCCCTTGCGCCGCTGAACACCCCACATTCATTCAGAGGACATCCGGCGTTCGCCAAGCAGCCGCTCATTGTTTGAGACCCACGTCTCTCGGCAGACACTGAAGACGAATGTTTGGCGCCCGTCTCCTTCGTACAACATCCGAGCCGTCATTGTGTGGCACGATACGCGGATGGCAGGAAAATAAATCATTCGTGCCCGAGAGCAGCTCTATGAGCGGTTTCTCTGGACGCGGGCGTGCGTTCCAGTGGGAAGCTTCTTCTACTGGCGGGATGTCCTCGCAATACCAATTCCGCCCTTTTCTGCCGCTTATCCCGAAAAGTAGTTAACGGCCTCTAAGTAATGGAGGATGCTACTCTACGAGGTCTGAGTGAAACTATAGCAAAAAAATGAAAGAAAGGAAGAATATCTCTGCAGGTAGATTTATCAAGTTCGACAGCACAGAAATCTGGAACTGGGCAACACGGCGGGAAAGCAAACGGCACGATGGTTCAGATAAGATGACGGGCAGATGAAGTTGCTAGTGCAAGCTTGCCTGTCAGTGCCCGACAAAGAGAGCAGAGCTCATTCTAATGGAGTTATTTGCCACTAGCTCACTGCGAGAGGACAAGATCACTGATTTAACAGCAAGCAGTACAGTGACTGAATATTCTTCGTAAGACGACAAAATGGAGTTGGAATTTATCTCTCAATCTTATGTAGGTTATAATTAATAATGAATACGTGTCAATAGTGTGCTATCATTACAAACTATCTTTGTTTATTTTTCCTTCAGTAAGCATTTTCTTTACGTTATTAGAATCTTAACTTTGAATTCGCTCTTCTCTTTCATTTTCGTTCCAACGATAGCTTATATTGGTTGCATTGGCCCGAAACCAGCCTGCTGCATTTCTAAGGGCCCAGTCGTTTTGGCAAAATATAGCTTATAACCTCTGGAAATATACTGGTCATTAATTCAGTCAATGAGCTACACAAAAAAAAGCACACTGTTACGATCCTTAGGTTTTCAGCACGCTTAAGAGACGGCCGAGGACCTCTCAAGAGGAACCCTCTATGCCTCTCGAAACAACCGTTGCTCTACCGAACCAGAAAATCATGCGATAATGACTATGACGATCGGCAAGGGCAGCGCGGTGGCACGGTGGTCAGGATGTCGCAGACCGAGTATCGAATCCAGGTTTCTCCCACATGCAGTTTTCTATTGTAAGTGACATTTCTCAACATGACGATGATGATGGCGTTAGGTGCGCCAAACTTCAATAAAGGTAAATTAATTACCCTTAATTGAACTTTCTTCAGGTACCTAAAGGTACTTAAAGGTGCGTCTATGTTGGGGCAGTTTCGTTGACCACCGGTGTTCCCCCGCTTGGCAGAGTGTCGCAACCTGAGATTTACTATGCAAATCTGTTGTGTACGTTATGAAATAGCTATTGGAAAGTGCGCAGCCATATGAGGTGCGGATGAAGTTTGCGGGATATTGAACACGATTATAACACCATTTGCAGGCTTTGCATTCCTTCCTTAGCTATACTGTGACAGTGCGACGGCTTTCTGTCCTCCCACTTCGATCAGAATTTTCCCTTACTACTTTCTCTTTATCGCAAAAGCAAGAGATCAGCGGCGAAATCAGCTTTTGTTTAGTCTCATCTCAATCTGTGGGCGAAGTTGTAGCGGCGTTTCTTTTTTCGTTACTTCTTTATTGAGCCGTCTATTTTGACGCGCCTAGGTGTAACAACAGACGCAACAACTGAGCCCATTCTGTCAGACATTTAGAGCATGCGTCCGGCGATAAATGTGAAAGCATCAGGCTTGACCAAGGTGTTAGGTATTGAGGACAGCACGGGAGACATAATAGACACTGCTGGTGGAGAATAGCAAGAGAATGTTGGCTGCGCAAAGCCTATGGGGTAACACGCAATGTAGTGAACGTTCTACGGTGGATAATGCTGCTCAGAGCATAAAATATATTGACTCGCGTATAAATTGCATGGTCCAAAATAGCGCGACGGCATTTCGGACCCTACGGGATCGTCCAGCCTATTGGCGCAGTGGGATATTACCCCTGTCACACGAGCAAGCATAAGTGCACTTTGAGCAAGCGCACGTCGCCGCTAGTTTTATTCGCAGGCCGCCACACGGGGATGCTTTGTGACATTTACTGCAGAGCGCCCTCGCCCAAAGAGTGCGTTCGTTGAACCCCTTTCGCGGCGAAGTGTGTAGCCTCGTTAGCAGTGAGTGAAAAACAAAAACCAATATTGAAGCCAGAGTCAGGAGTAATCTTTAATAACAGTTTTCTTGATTGTTAACGTTACAAGTTAATAAAGTGTGCCACACTGCAAAAAAGAAAAACAAACAAAGCAAAAAACTATTCTCGCTCTCGGGCTGTTAACGGCGTCGCCGAGCAATGGCCGCACAGTTGTTTGGAGGAAAGTGTCGTCTGGACTGGCACCGGTCAAGCCACCATCGCTGCCATCGCTTGTCTGTACAAAATGGGCACGAGTCCTCGAAAAAAGCAACGTGGTCGGAGGAAGAAACCCAGACGCTCGTACGACTCTGGGAAGAGTACCTTGGCTTCCTAAGCTGTTTTCGTGCTCGCATTTTTTAAGTTAACAAATTGATATTCTTTTCCTTCCGACTCCCGATCGCCATCGTCACCAATTTGAAAGAACACTTTTCTTTCTCGTGTACCAGCGCCACCAAGACACTCAGCGCGCTGATGTGTGCTTGCTCAAAGTGCACTTTAGTTTGGCCGTGCGACAGGGTTATATGTAAGGATAGGCCAGATGGCATTACGCAATCACAGCGTCGCCGCTCATGACCTAAAGAGTCCATGTGGCGCGCCTTGAGCCGTTCTGCCTGCGCTAACTTTTGAACTTTCGTATACATATTCTTTCGATTTCGATATCGTATTCTATTCGCAGTAGCGGAACGATGCTTGTTAAAGATGGTCATTGCCACGCGAAATTGTTTATGCTTTTGGCTGTAGTTACTCACGAGCGAATATTTGTTGCAATGTTGTCGCTCTGCACAAGATGCACCTTTCTGTATCGCAAGTTTCTCGAATCGGCTGGTGCTATCGCTTGTCTGTTGTCACCGCACTCTTCGTAATCAGATGGTATTTGTGACACGAATTGTGTAGTAATTTCTAAAGGCACGCGGGCACCAGCGATTACGCTGGAACGTTCGACGAGTCATGTATAAAAGCCGATGCGCTCGATCCTCAGATAAGATTTCGACGATCGCCGAATGTGCTCGCCGCTTTCGTTGTGCTTGTGCGTTACTTGTTTTGCTGGACACAAGTTCGCCCGATAAAGAGTTTCGTGACTCGCAGTTTTTGCTACCTTGTGCTTCACCGTCACTACAACGTGACAATATTTGAAGATTGAAGCGCGCCATAATGCTTTCAAGAACGAATGTGCCACCAGCTCATTCAAACGGAATGCTTGTATCATCATCATCATCATCATCATCATCATCACCATCATCATCACCATCATCATCATCACTGCCAACGCGTCGGCGATGCGGAATGCTCCTAAAGCTTCCTCGAAGGCGTTTATGTAGTACCTAGGGCTGTAGCCATTATACGTGCAAAAAACGCAAGCAGCCGAAACTCAATACCAAAGCTGTCTAATGTTCATTAGTGTGGAGATGCTTTGCTGCCACGTATGAGGACCGCAGCGCCACTTACATTTTCTCGCTTACCTTGTCTACAAGCGTGTCAGTTTCCACTCGAAAGCACATTTGACCCTCCGCCGCTGCACACCGTATCCTGCAATCTCTCCCTATCTTTGAGTGAGGAGTAATTGCCAAGCCCATTGACTTCACTGCCAATCGCAAGGAAGGAAGGAAAAAGTAGAGAAGGAAAGGCAGGGAGGTTAACCAGTTTAGCGTAACCGGCTTGCTACCCTACACATGGGAGAGGGATGGGTGCGATGAAAGATGGGGAAGGGGGAGAGAGAGAGAGAGCACATAGCACAGCACACAAACATCGTCCGGTAGAGTCTATCAATCTGGCATTGTACGTGATAACACTGTCAGAGCCGCTTGTCCAATCCCGTCTCTTTCAAAAACTGAAGTAGTCCCTTTGTCGCCTTCACCTGCGATGTCTTCTGTCGGCGTGTTACTCAATAGAGCTTAAACCATTGCGCCTATGTCGGGTCTTCCTTCAGCACAGAATAGCTCGCTATAGGTACATACCTCAGGCCGACCTTTGTGCATTTCGTATCAGTGATCTATCTATCTATCTATCTATCTATCTATCTATCTATCTATCTATCTATCTATCTATCTATCTATCTATCTATCTATCTATCTATCTATCTATCTATCTATCTATCTATCTATCTATCTATCTATCTCACGCTTTCGTTAAGAACGTACGACTTTAAAACGATTAATTGGACAGGTCCGTAAGTACATTTTGCCGAAACTTCGCTTGTCTTGCTGTGCTTAATCCATCCAGTACTTCCAATCAACTTTTGCTCGGCTTCGGATGTTTTTGTTGGTCTAAGTGAACCTCAGGTTTTGTATCGAAATGCCTCAAGTATCGGAAAACTTAGCACGAACCATCATATTGCCGCAGTTACGATATTATTAATATTCTCAATTTATTGCACTACTACCCCGCTCAGAACCATCACATATCAGCGCGAAGCGCTCCACCTGCATCTACAGTAAAGGAGTAATAAAGGTGTAATCACATGGGACGTATTTCAGACGTATTTTCGGCACATAATCGTACCACGTCAGCAAGCCCTTTGTACAATCAGCGCACCCACCACGGCAAAAATGTTTCAAACGGCTACACGCCTGGAACGAATTTCGGCCAAAAAAGAAAGTAGTACAGTCGTAGCGCGGTGTAAAATGTACGGTACCATGTCGGCTGACGCCATTTCCGAAAGTATGTCAAAATTTATTTCAATATGTCGTTGGCATAAAATCCGTTTGCAAAAACTCAATTACCATCGTTGAAAAGTGGGCTTCTCCTCAAAAAGCTTCTTACAAAGGAGAAGCGAGCTTTACAGGCTAATTCTAGTGAGCTACAGCCATGCGTGCCGGAATTCGGGCAGCTTCTCTGGGCTACTTCGGGAGGAGCACTGACATGAAATCTTCACCGTATCGTTTTATTTGATTTTTCTTTTTTACGTTATGTGAGTGCTTTAAACCTCGAAACCACATAAAGAAATTCTTTATTTTATTAGCTTTATTAGCGAACTGCGTGGTTTTGGTTTCGTCTCCCAAACGGTGCGTGTGTTGTGACGTCTGACGTAGAGTGTGGCCGCGCTTGTACGAAACATCGTGACGTCATAGCGCTCGATACGGCTCGGTTGGTCGTTTGCTATGCTGCGACACCAGCTGGTGCAGCCAGTGATAGTGTGTGCTGGAGTGACCACAAAAACGTCGCGACGTGATCCAGCGTGACCACTTTCTGTGTCGCTTGTTGCGCCATGACATTAATGATATCACCAAATAGGCCCATTTCAGGGTTTCCCGTTCCTAAAAGACGATTGCTATTTCTTCCTTGAGTTTTTGTGGGTTCGCGGAACAAATCTGACATATTTTAATTACATTTGCAATGTTGTTCGAGTGCGGCGAAAGAAATACGAATGTGTACAAATTCGTTTTTACACCTTCTGCACGAGGACAGAAAAAAAAACAATTATTTTTCACCGTCACCAACAAAAGCACTCACTTAAGCACATGTATATAGTAACTGAAAACATGAAACACAGTTCTTACTACTGACGCATCAGAGTCCTAATAACTGACAAAAATTTGATGGCTCAAAGTAAATACATAAAAAATCACCGATATGCTATTGGTTAAGTAAAGAAGACGTCTTCAGTGCACCTTTCCATTCAATGCAGTAAATAATCTCGTTGACCAGTCACGTACGGACGAAGAGCCTGGGGACGATGATGAAAGTCCTGGACACTGCAGCAACGCTTGGATGTAAATACCGACGAAAAAAAATGTAGTACAAATTCTTTTCTAACAACGACTGATTGTAAGGAGAGCACAGCTCCTGACCGAGTGAGCTGGAGGAAGCAGCAAAACGTTTCAACGGTCCTATCCAGCGTGACCACTTTCTGAGTCACTTACTGCGCCATGACATTTAAAAAAATGTCCAAAATAGGCCAATTTCAGGGTTTCCCGCTCATAAAAACGGTTACTATTTCTTTCTTGAGTTTCCTGGCGCAGTTTTTCCTTTAACTTCAAGACGACTGAGTTGCGTGAGGGTGAACCATCTCAAATAATTACTTCTTCTATGAACCAATTCCAAAGGGAAAGTTTATTGGGTCTTGTATAATATTTGCACCCCTACATGCTCCTAATTCTTTCCGACGCTTCATCAATGTACGAATTCTGCGCGTTAAGGTTCATCATGGAACAGTGTAAAAAAACGGGGGAATAGGGTTTAGCCACATGATCTTCTTGTCAATATAAGTGTGCACCTTCTCGCTGTCATTCTCTTCGGCAGTCACCATGCTAACTGTAGGCCTCTCTTCCTTCTCCCCACTTTCTATCTCCTTTCCCACACACCTCTTGGTTTTACATCACTCCGCACGCCGATCCAAAAGGACTCTTCCGTGATCCTCTCTAACGAGTTCCTTATTCCCTGATGACCTGCCATTACAATGTGACGCCCTATCTTTAGTACTGTGCCCTTCAGCTCTTCTGGGACCATCAATTGTTGTACTTCCCTACCTGAACTAAACACACACCTTCGGTACAAGAGGTTGTTCCTCTTTACAATTCCACTAATATCCGACTCTTTTTCCTTCTCAATTTCTCCTATCTTCAGTTCACATATTTGTATAGACTTTTCTTTAGCCTGCAATTCTTTAAATTCTGCTGCTGTTATATTTAATACCATAATCGCTGTAACCTGCAGTGCCGTCCAAGGATGGGGGCCCTTAATTATTGCTCGTGTTTGTACCACAGCCGCTACGTATGCTTCGAAGTCCCCCTCTTTCTCCGCTTCTGTATGTTCATTCTATTCCGCGTCCTTCCCTGCCCCCCTCCAACTTGTGACTGGGTGGTCTGCCTTCCTCACCCCAGGTGCAGTGCTCAGCGATTGAAACGTGATGCTCGGAGAGTATGGCGGCCGGTGATTCTTGCGCCACCGGCGCTGGGTGATCGCTGAGGGTGCCCAATTGCGTCGCGATGTATCAAAATGACTCTCGTTTTCATGTGACAAAAAAGATCATCAGCTCAATGTACCGAGAGTCCTAACGGTGGCGCGAAAAGTGCCGGCCGCCATGCTGTCTGAGTATCGCGTTTCAATCGCTGAGCGCTGTACATTTCCTACAATCAATTCATAAAGAGGGTCCTCCACACATCTTCTCATAACCAGCCCTGCATAAAAGGACGTCGATACTTGGATTCGAGCCTCTGGCAGATATTTAATGTTAGTTTTGTCCCATTAGTTTCCTGGGACAAACCTGTCTCAATCTAGGAGAGGGTTTGTCGGATGACACCGACGTTGGTGTACCAACGCCATCGCGGGGACACGCATTAATCTAAGCAAGCACTCAACTCAAGGATTTCATTTTCCCGTTTGTACTGTTCGCATGCACAGTCGTGCTTTTAGCGCGCTCGTTCATGCTGTTTATCCTGCTCCTGCTGAGCCTTCTTGAAAAACGCCACCATCTCCTTCTTTAATAAGTTTAGGTACTTAGCTACTGCCGCTAAATATTCCCACTTCATCTCTGCAACTCCTGATAATCGGTGACTGGGCTTATGAAATCCTGGCAGGCTCGCCAATGTTGTCGCCGATTTCGGGGGCGTGCATTCAGGCGATGGAAATGAGGGACGTAGGACGGCACCACCGACATGACTTAATCACGCGGAAAAATCCCCAGGAGAAAACAAAAACTAACTACACTGGATAAACATGAAAATATTTGAAAACCCTGCAACATGCTCTAAACAAACCGCAAACAAAGCTAACGATTAAGTGTGCCAATCTCTTTGCCGACCACCTTAATTCTGGTGCTCGGTTCTCACAGCAGTCTGACCACCCTAGTCTCCCAGGCTGCGTCGCTGCAGGAAGGGAATCTTGTGTTGCCTCAATGTCCGGGCTGGGTCGCATATCGTCCTTGGTCGGTACCGTCGGCGATCCTGTAGATGCCGTCACCTGTCTATCAGCTGGACAATCCGTCTGTCTCTGATGCCTGTGTCTCGGTTGTCGTTGATGGCGTGGTAGCGAGGCCTAGCAGGCTAGGCCTAGCGACGGGTTCGGCAGCCGCTTCCGTCCAGCTCCTTGCTCAAGTGACGACGAGGTGCCACAGGGACTATATTACGTGGCGTTGCTGGCTTGCTTCAGAAGGGGGATCGCTGCTGGAGTGCCCAGAACTACCGTAAAGGGGGGGGGGGGGGCTGCAGCAAGTCCGAGGTCCACGGTTACGGCTTGTAATACCAGCTTCACGGCCTCTGGAACCGTACACCCGCTGCTCCCATCGCCAGTACGGTGCTGGCGAGACAACCTTTTCCAGCCAAAGCCGCGCAGACAATGCCAGCTCAGCGCTGCTGTTCTACCGGTCACGGCTCGGGTAATTCTCCTCAAACCTCTGGAACTTTCTCCTCAGGCGCTCGTACCGTTTCAAATGCTTTCCTTTCGTCCTAGTCTTCGTCGTTTCGCGCCGCATGCCTCTTACAGATGACAATCATCAACATCATCGTATCGTGCCATGGGTCTATGGACGTGATATGTGCGCCGCGTAGTCTGGATACCTGTGGTTACTCTTTGGTACACGTTATGGCACCTCCTGGCAAGGTACGAACCACTGTTGAAGAAGCGGATCGTAGAACTACGCGCGCGGCTGCAACCAGGGAACATCGGACTCAGCAGACCGCTCTTTAGTTAGAGAGCAGGGCAAGCCGCAGCGCAAGCCACAGCTTGCCGTCGAAGCCGGGCGGACAGTTCAGATCCTTCTCGTGAAAGCGACGCGAAGGGACTTCGCCGCGAAGACCCTGTAGTGCGTGGTGCCGAAAATGGAGCTCCTATGGAGCTACTCCTCCAGCTTACGCTGTGACTATGCTGCGTGTACCACGCAGGCCTGTGACTTTTTTCACGCTTCTTTAGAATTAGAGAGAAATTCTATGCGTTGTCGAAGCTCTTTTGGAACCTTCCACTACTGCAGCCCCCACACCTCACTGTGCAAGCCCCACATTTCATAAGTTTTCTTCTAAGCTCAAAGGTCCTCATTTCAGTGCCGCTAGTTCAGACATGTAGTTATTCATAACAGAAAGGGCGAAGCGCAATACGATTTTCGTAGAATACGAAGGTCCATGGTTAACGACAAACTCCTCCGGCCAGTAGCGTGTTTCTTTCTTTCTTATTAGTGGAGATGAAATGATACCTATCAAACGTGGATGCGGAAAATTGACACCATTCGTTTTTTTTTGTTCGAGCATACATAATGCTTCCAGAGGAGTGTACTGATTAATATCGTATAGCATGTTAATCAGTCGTTCGTAAAGCAATCTTTGGATTTCAACCACTCTGTTTTCCGTTAACTCACCCACGTTCTTCTAGTTCCGCGGCGTACATGGGTTACCACGTCGTGTGGTCCTAGTCAAAAGTGAAAGGGTTCGCGAGATTGAATTGGCTGGCCTCCTCGTTTCAAAACACCCGCTTAAAATAGGCAAGATATAAGCAGCAGATCAATGCGACCGTCACCGTTGACACAGGAGACGTCAATAGGATCACGTGCGTCGTATCGAACGTTCTGCATGTGAACTTTACCGCACTTCAGTTGCTCCTGCAGTTGCCTAGGAACCGCTCAATTTTTTTCTCGAATGATGCTGATGAATTTCAATATCGTGCGAGCGTTAGGAGTATCTCAACAATGGATGGGGTGTGGACAAGCCTGTGGTGAGTAAAAAATCTATTTAAGTTATGCTGTGGGAGAGCTCGAACGTTTTGTGTGCGAAAATGTTGTTGCGCTCAAAAAAGCATTATTTTAATCTATAGATTGGTAGGTCGCGGAACAGTGAATACGAGGGTGAATCAGAAAGTCTTTGCCCCTATATATTATTAGCCGAAATAAGGTATATATATAGGTAATGACAAATGCACAAGATATTCTACGTACCTTACGCTATTTTTCCACATAGTCTCCACAGCGGTTCAGACATTTGTCCAACCGCAACACAAAAGTTGAGATGCCTCTGTGCCATGTCGCCAGTCAGTGACGCACGCGGCCTCCCCGAACGCTCATTGTCATGCAAGTCTTCACAGTCTTTTGCGAACTTGCAACACCACCACCTGACGCTTCTGAAAGCGAGACACCTTTCTCTCTGCGTGGGCTGCCTTTCCCTGTGGATTTCTATCAACGTTCGTCCCTTGCTCCATAGAAAACTGATCACACTTCGTTTATAGTACGCCGTGGACGTGTGAAGCACAACCGCCATCTTTAACAACTGACAGCAGCGCCGTGCCGGGGAGCTACCAGCAGATAAGACCGGGCCGGTCCAAGAAAGGTCCACCGGTAGGAGTGAATATGCTGCCTTTGCATATATAGTCATAATTTGGCTTTAAAAAACAAGGGCAACGACTTGTTGATTCGCCCTCGTGTGAACCTTCTCTACAGAGTACTGACAATACGGCGACGCCATGAAACGACGGAATTAAGGGAAGGGTGGCGTCGCAGCGACGCCGCATGGAAACAACCGCACTAACTCCTCGCGACGTCACTAATTTGACAACCTGTGGTGGAGTTTATTTCTTTGTTGACTTATTGGAAAAGATTGCACCGTACTCGTAGATCGAAGGAGTCGCTTGAGCTCAAAAGCCATTATATATATATATATACATATACATATACATATATATATATATATATATATATATATATATTTATTTATTTATTTATTTCACATACTGTCAATCCCTCATGGGATTATAACAGGAAGGGCAAGTACATATGGTAGTATTTGCGAACAAGTGTATATATAGATTATATAATCATAAGTGTGTTATTGCAAAGGTTTTAGTTTCACTAAACAAAAGAATGAAGCAGTTCATCACAAATGCAATATTTGGGTACAATATACTATAACAAGGAAGAATCTGAGGAAACAAGAAACCAAACACGAAAAAAGAAAAAGAAACACCTGAAATCACCTGTGATATACAATACCTAATGAACATGACAAACAGTATGCAGTCATGCGTATGATGCATCATACAAAAGGAACACTCATAGATTAAAGTGTTAGGCTATGAAGATCGGTAACAAACCTGACTATGTAAGTCAGAGCTGTAAGGCAAGAAGGTGTTCTTCCACTGAATTAGCAAATGTATCTAATGAGGAGCTGTTACTAATGGATTCACTCAGTTGATTCCATTCTCTTATCGCTAAAGGAAAGAATGAATTCTTAAAGCAATCGGTATGAAAAGAATGCTCATTGAGTGTTTGTGTGTTCTTATGCCGCGTTGGCCGTGTTTCATTTCTGGAGATGTATCTAGAGGTATCAATCTTAAGCTTGTTGTGTAACAGCTGGTACATAAGTTTAGAACGGGCTAGTACAGCTCGGTTTTGTACTGTTAGGATTCCGGCTTTGTTAAGTAGTTCGGTGGGCGAGTCTGTTAATTTATGTTTATTGTATATGTACCGTAGAGCTTTCCTTTGTACACCTTCTAGTTTTTTAATTAGTTGTTTAGTATGTGGAAACCAGATAACATTTGCGTACTCAAGGACTGACCTGACGAAAGTTTTGTAAGCAAGAAGTTTTGTATCGGGTGGTGCTAGTCGGAGGTGTCTTCCAAGAAAGAAAAGGCGTTTCATTGCAGTTGCTGTAACATTATTTATATGGGAGTTCCATCTGAAGTCATGTGTTAACGTTAATCCGAGGTACTTGTGTTCATGAACTCGTATTAGTGGCACGTCGTTAACGGTATACATAAAGCTCGAGTTATTTTTTTTTCTGGTGATTGAAAGAACAGCAGATTTCTTAGTATTGATGGTCATCTGCCAGTGGGCGCACCAGTTAGACACAGCTTTCAAGTCGTTGTTTAATGTTATATGGTCATCATATGAGTTAATATTTCGATAAAGGATGCAGTCGTCTGCAAATAGCCTAATGTTTCCTGTGATTTTTGCGGGTAGGTCATTAATAAAAATTAGAAATAAAAGGGGAGCCAGAACGCTTCCTTGGGGGACTCCCGATGTTACCCGGGCTGTCTGGGAAATCTGTCCATTCACTTCCACAAACTGGGTACGGTTAGTAAGATAGTCGCAAATCCAGTCAATTATGGGGCCTGTACCTAATGTAGCCTGAAGTTTCCTTATGAGCTTTTTGTGTGATACCCGATCAAATGCCTTCGAGAAATCGAGTAGGATGAGGTCTGTTTGTCTGTGTTGGTCGATATTAAATGATATGTCGTGGGTTAGTTCCAGTAGTTGAGTGACTGTAGAAAGGCCTCTGCGAAAGCCATGTTGATATGGTGATATGATACTCTCCTGGTCTAAGAAAACGGTTATGTGTTTTAGTATGATGTGTTCTAAAAGTTTGCACACGGTACTCGTAAGTGAAATCGGCCGAAAGTTGGACGGGTCGTCTTTGGAGCCTGACTTATGTATTGGGACAACTTTTGCGGATTTCCAGTCCTGTGGAAGAACAGATGATGATAATGATTTGTTAAATATTATACAAAGGTACTTCGTCATCCATTCTGCGTATCGTTTCAAGAAAGCGTTGGGTATTTTATCCGGGCCTGGCCCTTTTTTTGTGTCCAGGTTTAGGAGAAGGTTCAGTACTCCGGCCTCCGTGACGGTGAGGGGGCTTAGTGTGCTGTTAACGGTGATGTCAATTTGGGGTAGTTTCCCATCGTCAGATGTGAATATAGAAGAAAAGTAGTTATTTAGTGAATTAGCGGTTTGTTTGCTAGTTTCGGGTGACACTTGGGGATCACTTGATGCCTTAGGATTAAGGTAGTTCCAGAATTTGCTCGGTGAATTTCTTAGAAATCCTTGAAGTGTGTTTGTGTAAAAGTTTGACTTCGCTGTCTTTATTTTAGATTTCATGTCTTGGATAGCCAGAGTAAGATTACTTCGAGATGAAGGTTTAGGTGCTGTTTTCATTGATTTTTTCAGACGTTTGACTTTACGTTTGGCATGAATGATGTCACGTGAGATCCAGGGATTGTGCTTTCTCGTTTTTTTAACTTTAGAAGGTACATACTTAGAAATACAATGAAACATAATTTTTTTGAAACCATGCCACAACGTTTCGATGTTTGTAGTGGAACGTATTGAAAGTTCTTCAAAGGCGGTAAGTTCGTTAGATAAGTAGTCAATAATACTCGTATCGTCTGCTCTACTGAAGTCCGGGTAAGTGATGCGTGGTTGGGAAGAAAATGTATTCTGAGCAGGTACAACACATAGAGTAATCTTATGATCAGACATGCCATTAATGAGTTCAAGGCGCGTTTGCTCTAAAGGAAAATGATGGCTCAAAAAAATTAAATCAAGTGTGTTGGAAGTAGTTCCTTGAACACGTGTGGGCTCTGTTACGATTTGGCTAAGATTCAATGAAAGCATGAGTTCGAAAAGCATATCAGCACTTGGTGAGTGGTGTTCAAATGTTTGCCAGTTCACATCAGGCAAGTTAAAATCCCCTAGAAGTATTAGTCTGGCCCCCAAAACGTTATTTTGCGCATACAAACACAGTCTTTCCATCACTTCAACCTCACATGAGGGACTACGATAAATACAGCCGACGACAATATTGCTTGTAGAAAATGTTAGTTTACAAAAGATTCCTTCCACTCCTGTGACATCAGGTAATACGATATAGGGGATATCCTTTTTAATCAATAAGGCGACGCCGCCACCACGTGTTAATCGGTCTTTCCGTACGATTACGTAGTTTGGTGGTGTGATTTCAGCATCCCTGATATCGATTGTTAGCCAAGTCTCAGTTAGAGCAACAAAATCTGGTTCGATACCAAGAAGTAATGCCTCAAGGAAGTCAGTTTTCTTTAGTATGCTACGCGCATTAATATTGCAGAAAGTTATTTCTGACGTGGCGCGTTGCGCCGAGTGCGCGTTGTTTGCCTTTCTGCTTCCTGGTTTTTTTTGCTCGAGGTAGCTGAATGCGTTTGGATTAGAGCCACATCATTTGTTTCGTCATCCCATCGGTAGAGGTCATCATTGATACGCAGTTTGTCGTAGGACAGCGATACCTTGTCCCCAGATTCTTTTCTAGCTTTCGCGTAGTTCCACAGTTTCTTCCGGATGTTTCTTACACGCCATGAAAAATCTTCGCCGATTGAAAAACTGCTCCCCTTCAGCTTATAACAGTTGCTTAGGATTTGTGTTTTGTCGCGGTAGTCCCGGAGCTTCAAGATAACCGGTCTGGTTTTTTTAGCTGCTGGCCTGCCCAATCTGTGAATCCTTTCAATCGTTACATCTTCGACTTCGAGGACACTTTTAAGAATTTTTTCGTGCACTTTGTGTTCAAGTGAGCCTTCGTTTTCCTTAGCTTCCTCGGGAAGACCGTAAACAATTAGATTTGATCTTCTTGAGCGATTTTCAAGATCGTCCACTTTTAGTTCAAGTGATATTAGTGCTTTCTGGAGGTTATTAATTTGTTCCATGCATGTAGAAACCTTGGTATCGAGATTGCTTAGGCTGTCAAGTTTTAAGTCGATGGATGTTAGACGTTCTTCCTTAATAACACGAAGGTCGTCTGCAATTTGTTTTAGCTGCTTGGAAAATTGATCATAATCAGGCCCAGGGTTACTTTCCACATCCCCTGCTATAAGCAGCAATTTAGAAACATGCACGCAAAAGTCACATAACAAATTTGAAAGCAGCCTTGGGCATGGCAGCACAATTAGGCACAATTCATTGGATTTTAGGCATTTCCCAAAACGTTTGCTCACCTGTATGGCAAAAACAAACGGGTTTGAGCACATCGTTCCAGCAGAGCTACCATGCCCAGTGGTCCGCCGCAGTCTGTCGCCTCCTTTTATGGTCGGTGGTGCCCATAGACTCGCTGTGGTGGCGCTGAAGTCCGTGACGTCATCCAGCGTTGTTGTTGCACTGTAATGGTGCTGTATATCGGGCTTAACCAGATAGAATGGCGCGGTAGGCACTTGGGATCCAAGATACCCTGGAAGATAGGTCGAGTTTGCTTTCACATCCTGGCCTCTTCCTTCGTACCCGGCTGGTGTGAGCAGTAGGGCGGCGATCTGTATGGCAAAAACAAACGGGTTTGAGCACATCGTTCCAGCAGAGCTACCATGCCCAGTGGTCCGCCGCAGTCTGTCGCCTCCTTTTATGGTCGGTGGTGCCCATAGACTCGCTGTGGTGGCGCTGAAGTCCGTGACGTCATCCAGCGTTGTTGTTGCACTGTAATGGTGCTGTATATCGGGCTTAACCAGATAGAATGGCGCGGTAGGCACTTGGGATCCAAGATACCCTGGAAGATAGGTCGAGTTTGCTTTCACATCCTGGCCTCTTCCTTCGTACCCGGCTGGTGTGAGCAGTAGGGCGGCGATCTGTATGGCAAAAACAAACGGGTTTGAGCACATCGTTCCAGCAGAGCTATATATAGCAGAGCTATATATAGCAGAGCTATATATAGCTCTGCTATATATAGCATATATATATAGCATATATATATAGCATATATAGCATATATATATAGCATATATATATATATATAGCTCTGCTATATATAGCAGAGCTATATAGCAGAGCTATATATATATATATATATATATATATATATATATATATATATATATATATATATATATATATATATATATATTACACACTCTAAAGGACGCATGCAATGTTCCGAAAGCGTCGACTAACGTGTAACATCACTTCCTGCTTCTCCTTAGCGTCCCTATAAGTAAATGGTTGCACACGCTTTTGTTTAGTTTAGTTTCTTCAGGGGCCACGGCACGCATCTGTCGAACAACGTGGCTAATACTCTGCTTATGCCTATGTAGGCCAGCTGCTGCCCAAATTTCGCTTGTTTTAGAAGTTAAGATATAATAAGGAACCACACAACGACCATTCGAACCGGTAATGATAGCCCTGCGTTAAGGGACAAGAATACGTTGTTATCGACTTCCGAGCGGACAGGTCCCACTGATATCATAAAGCTTTAGCTCATCATCCATAAAGTTATTACTCTTTGCGGACTACTATAGGTTACCTGAGAGACGTTTATGTGAGCAGTCCGTTTATGTGAATATTCCATTGCCTAACCGCTATCTTAAACTGACATTTCTTCTTATTTTGATATATTCTTTTCTCATTGTTATTCAGATTACGTGAAAAGGAGTAGCCATCAGCATTCTCGAAATATTTTACTTTCATTTCAAGAAAGAGAAGCGCCAGTAGCAACTTAAGGCACGTTTATAGTCCGACGTTATCGGCGCGCGGACGAGCGTCGTTCGCGGTCAGTCAGGCTACATCGGTTGCGCTGCGCCAGCCGAGATGCCATCCCCTCTAGACTTCAACGCACGCGCCGTCTGCTGCTATCTTCGGAGCATGCGCAGAACGTTCGCCAAGTCGCGCGCCGTCCGCAAATGCCATCTGCGGAGTTCTGTTGGCGCCTTTTTCTTCGCGCGCAATGCATTGTGGTGCGAGAGTTCCGCCGACTCCGACGCGCGAATGGCTCAGGAGCCATATCGGCGCCGAGCCCGTCGGGGCGCGTCGGAAGCCGCCGGTTACGTTCGCATTTACGTCCACAAGCTTCGCACATCGCGTGCGATGCTCTACTGGTAGAGTATCGCATGCGAAATGCGAAGGTTGTGGCTTCGGTTCGCACCTTCGGCAAGTTGTTTTTTCATCCACTCTAATTTCCATTAATTCATCATTTCATTATTTCATTTATTAAGCTCAAGTAATTTGCCCTATGTTGTCCTTGGTGTCAGTATTTGTTGGCTTCTTATGATATGACTAATAAAAATCGGGCCCCTCGGTTAACCCCCTTTGTTCTCGTTTATATATATATATATATATATATATATATATATATATATATATATATATATATATATATATATATATATATAGCTTTAGCGGAATGTCAGGGCTATATTGAATACTTAGAGCAGCGGCACCACCAAGACAAATAGAAATATTAAGCAGCTTCTACACAAACATGGGAATCCGCGCGATGCGAAGCATTCGTGAAGTGGTTTAATTACGCTTTAGAACTAACGGTGCTGCGCACGTTTGTGTTTAATGTCATCGTATGCAACGCGTGATATCCCACGCAATCTCTATCCACCGCACGCATAACAACTTGAATCTCAATGCGGTATTTATGTTTCCGCGACTGCACCGTTCACAATCTGTGACAAAATGCTAACAGGAATTCGTGCGAAAGCACAATGTGACACTCCAAAGCAGTGACGTCACGGGGGCGAAGGCGATATTTGATGTTTGTGAAGAGAAGTACGGTCAGGAGTAATGCTTGCGGAGATATGTGTACGACACGAAAGGCAGCGGTGTGGTTGACTATTGTTCGCGCTTTTCATTCCTGCGTGTTCGGCATAACGGAAACTTGCGCGCCCTCGTGCTATAGTGCGTACGGCAGGTTTCGGTAAGACAGCAGGGCAGTCACGGTCAGCAAAGTTTGGGAGTGCCCACTACGAAAGCTTCGCTTTAAGAGACAGGTATGACAGGACAGATCGCTATCAACTGGCGCCTATTACGTTGAAGGGGTCAGTTGAGAGAACCCGTTACTGATTTACCCACCGCAATGCTTATCTTGGTCGCTTTGTGACGCTGGTGCGGAGCACACGCGGTGAAGCGTGATGCCCTCTCTCCCCATTCTGCTATCTTTCCCTTTTTATCACCCTTCTCCTTCCACCCGTTCAGGGTAGCGAACCGGAACTAACTCTGGTTAACTCCCCTGCCTTTCTTTGCATCCTTTCTCTCTCTCTACGCCTTGAGTGAAACAAACGAAGCTTAATTGATAGCCCTTGGTCCTTGCCTACCTAAATCTGTCATTTGTGGGTTTTTTGCGCTGTTGCACTTATGAACTGTCACCGACGCCCAGTCTGCAATTGTCCCAAGCGTTGCATTGGTTTTGGGATTGCCATAACATGGCCGCGGCAGTGATGCCACCAATCCGGTCGATATCCGCGAAGCCGTCATGATAACAGCTCCCAGTAAGACATTGCAGGGAACATTCGTATTTTTCAAGAAAAACAGCTTAACACTGATGTTGAGAAGCCTGGCACTTAGGTAGGTTGGCGCCTAGCGAGTTCAATATCACATTCCGGCATGCGTTCCTTGCGATTCCCCGCTTGCGAACATATGTCATGTTCAACGCGAAAGTATGTCTTCAGCACGAACTTTCGTATTCCGTATCATAAAGAGTTGCCAGGTTGTTGAAGATACCCCCGTTTTCTCGCACTATATATAGCGGCGAATTTGCCCGATAGAAATGTGGAAACGCAGGAGTTATTATACCAGCATATTATGAGGCCTAGCGAAATGTTTTAGAATTGCGAAGTCCGGAAATAACCAAATGCTTTCACGCAAGATAACACGCAATAACAAATACGCATGATGCCTTCTTACAATTGATGCCCTACCGTTCTTATTATATCTGACAGATGAACCGGGAGCCTCCTGGAATGAGGAGACTGTCCTCAATAGCCGAAAACAGTCCAAGCACAAATTCCATGCATAATACGTGTGCTCAGCTGCAAATGAATCACGTAGAATCAAAATGAAGTAGCTACCACAGACAGGATACGTAAAAACATAGCTCCAGTATTCTCTCCAGGCGCCTTTCGCTGCATTTTTCAGGCTTCTTTCATGAACACCTTGCACTCGGCCATGGTAACCTAATACTTTTTTTGTTGCCGACAATAAAGAGCACGCTTTTACCTGTTTTTTTTTTTCGTCAAGGTGCGCCGCAATGTACGCGCGCAGCATTCGAGGAGAGGTGCCGGGGCGCTTCCTTCTTTCCCCGCTAGGCGTCGTCGTCGTCGACAGAGGCGCTCGGTTGATCACGGTTGCCCCTGGCAACGGCTGGGTTGCGTCCCATGCATTTTTAATCCCCCACGAAAAGGCGGTAAAGGAAGCGAGGGGAAAGGCGAGCGTGGAGAGTGGGAAAGGGGGAAAGGGAGAGCTTTCCTGTCGAGCGTCGGAGCTGGCGGTGAGCATGACCGCGGTGCCAGTTTCGAAGGCGAAGGTGCGCGCCTTCGTTGTGCGTGTCAGTGCGTGCGTATGTACGCCCGACAAGTTTGTATGCGTGCGCGCGCGTGTTGTGTGTGTGTGTGTGTGTGTGTGTGTGTGTGTGTGTGTGTGTGTGTGTGTGTGTGTGTGTGTGTGTGTGTGTGTGTGTGTGTGGGAGAGAGGGAAAGAGCGATGGTGTCGTCCGGGGTGGGGAGTTGCCGCGTTTCCAAGCTTCGGCGGCAGTTTCGGTTGGCTTCGTCTAGCCGCGGGGACTCGACCGTGCGGGCAGGTCGAGCTGTTGGCCACGCTAGATTTACTGCTCTGCGCCTCGCTGGCCTCGGAGCTCTCGCTTCCCTCGCTCGCTCGCCCGCGTCGCTTGATGTATACATGGGTGCGCGAATCTGTCGGGGAGCCCGCTGCAGGTTAACCGAGCTCGCCAAGCGCGTAACCCGCCGCAGCCGCGCTGCGTCGCGCGCCAAGGCGCCCCGCGGCGTAATAGCCGCGGTTGGAGGTTGCATGCAAATGAAGAACGAGAGCTAGCGCACGACGGTTTATCCTCCGTCTCGTCGGGCAGATCTCGCGAGCTTTAATTTGTAAATCTCGCCGGCCGGGATTCCTGGGGCGCGCGCCTCGTCGCTATGCATCGGGAGCGTAGCTGCCATTTTGGGGACTTGCAGAGAAGAGTGCGTCTCCTTTGTTCGTATCCCGTACAGTACCGCCTCTTTCCTCGTAGCTTTTAACTTGACAGCTTTCAGTTACACCTGATGTGTGTCCTGGCCCGAGAGAACAGGGGTAAGTGTCTGCGATACACTCGTGCTGCTTGGTCTGCTGCCGTCTTGTTACCCAATTGAGTTGCAAGATGTAGTACACCCTGGGAGAAGGTCTGCACTCGATTATACGACGAAGGCCCTTTTTCACCTTGATCTTCCCTGACCGCACTTTAATAATTCGGCCGACAAATGAACTAGCGGGTTCTCTAACAGAGAAGTTATCAAGTTGTATCGAATGGGAATGTTGGAGAAAAGTGGGCTTAGAATATCGGATTGCATACCGAATATTTCCCTGCTTCTAAATATACAGAAAAAAAAACAGGCGGAACCACTGACACAAAACATGTTACAAAAAACAAAAACTAATTTTGTTGAACACATCAAACGCCACTTGGTATTTGATTCAATGTAGAATCTTGCAAATGTGCAACAGCGGAAAACTAACCACAATAATTGTTCAACAACGGCAGTGTTATGTAGCAGGCTTAAAATTTTGATTGATTGATTGAGTGATTGATTGTGGTGTTGCGAATGCTGGTTACACATATGTCGCTGGTATCTCCACAATTTTACATACTTTCACTTCCCCTATCACACAATTGAACAAAAATGTTAAAAGTGAATCGATGCAGCTTTTTTTTTTATACCCTAAGGGCCCGAAATGGGGGGGGGGGGGGTGAATAGAGAAAAATAAGTATAGTCACAATTCAGGCAAATACGGCGATTCAATGAATATCGAGATGCAATGCCAAGTGTAGCATTAGCGAATACGAGGAAAACTATTGTGAAATGCCCCGAGGTTCAAAAAAGGAGTGAAGCGCTGACTGAAATTATTGAAAGTCGTTGATAGTGGCAATGCTACATAGCAATTGATTCCATTTATCTATTGATACAAGAGGTCATTTCCGGTATTTTTCAGTGTGAGCAAAAATTGGTTTGACTTTGTACGCGTGATCTAACCTATAGTCAAGATGTGATGTGCTTGAGAATTATGTGAGCGGGAAAATGACTTATTACTATGGTACAGGGCGTGAAAAAGAAAGTTAATTGGGCAAATGTTCTGCGCATGGCAAGTGATGGCATTCTGAGGGTGTCTTTCAGTTTGGTGACGCTTTGAAATCGCGAATAATATGACAGGATGAACCGTGCTGCATTGTTCTCGGCTGCTTCGAGATGTTTAGTCCAGGTCACATGATGGGGATGCCAAATGTAGATGCGTATTCTAGCGAAGGCTAGTAGGTTGCAATGTTAAGTAGTTGTCAACGCGAGGTGGGGTACGCCTGGTCTTAATGTGATGTGATTAATGAAACAACAAATATCTGGGGTTTATCATTTCATTTCTATATTAGGTGAGAACGATAGCACGAAATAAGTGAGAATTCCATATTTCCAATAAATTGGCATGACAGTTCGCGGCACAGGAGGTGCCATCACGCCACGCGGATTTTAGTTACAAAAGCGTGCATCTGAAGCCATCATTGCAGTGACCGAACATTATATAGTTTTAGAATAGGGGACGCAAGCGGCTTCCGCACGCAAGAACTAGGAGCTACGCTACTGCGCATGCGCAGATTATGACGTATGTGTCTGCGCATGCGCAGTAGGCCCCTAAACCAAAACTCTCTATTGCCTGCTTTGCTGCTAGTGCAGAGCGTCCGCAGCCACGTACAGTGCACATTCTTGTCATCGTTCTACGAGCGCACGTATGCAAGACAAGAACGCTTATGGTCGCGCAACTCGTCCCTGGATGGCGCTGCCGGCACTGTTGCTCCATGTTTCTCGAATCTACGTCTTCGATGTTCCGGTATTCCGCAAATGGTAATACCTACACGGACAGGCTGGACGTGTCTAATAAGTAGCACTGACACGCATGATTGTGCGAAGAAGGGTGTTTCAGGCCACCCGCAGAGGCAAAACGTAGAGGCAGGAGTTGTTGGGCGCAATCGCGATTCTTGCGTTTGTCTATTACACCTTCGTAACCTGTTGCTAAGTTTTATTATGATAGCCTTTGTGGTACATGCATCACCCGAGAGCTCGCCGCTACGCGAACAAAATAGATCGTCTTAAGAGGTATAGCCAACAAACGCGGTCGACAGAAATTGGTGCAGACTCAAGTGCAGTTGATATATACGTAATAAGAAGCATGCTTGGTTTGGTAAAGGATGTTTGTTATAAATCGCATAAGCGACCATATAGAGCCAACAGATAATGTAAATAATTGTGGCTGATATTGAATTATAGAGTACATAGAAGAAAAGAGAAATGAAACTGGATGAAAGGCTAACTTGTCGCCGGGGGGGGGCGACCCCACAACGTTCGCATTACGTGTGCGATGCAGTACCAGTCCTGTAACAGCGACAGTCATGAATCCGTCCACTAACTTGAATACTTATGTGTACTATATCTAGCCCTGGGAGCGTTAGCCAGCATCACTCGTAGCCATGGCGGGTGGATGTGGAACACCACTGTTCTTTTTTTTACTGATGGCGTCACGCAACACTAAGTTAATGCATCCTCGTATGCTACCTAATGGCGTCAAAGCTGCCACATTTGGGACCTCAACTATGAATGAACGAGATGAAAGAAAACAGAGTTTTTTTTTCTTATAGTAACACTTAGTTTAGAGTGGTATCTAGTGCAGAGTGACAAAGTAGGCATCGCCTACTAAGGGACTATTATTCCTGGACAAAAAACTTCGGGAACCTTACGAGTCTGTACAATAAAGTTTTTTCCCTCTCTCGCCTGCGAACATATCTGGCAAGGGAATTCACCCAGAGGTGCCCAGGTCTGTCCCGGCCAGATATCAGTGTACGGGGCTGGTTGGTTGGGGAAGGCGATGTCAAGGTGGGTGCCCACTTCGTACAGCTTTCACTGCTTTCACACACACCGCAGCTTCGCGTGCGCCGTGACCACGGCCTCGGAAAACGCAGGCCGCGAGATAATGTGTATTCGCATATATTCGGGCTCTCAAGGTGTTGTCCACGCCTCTGGTTCGTACCGCTCTTGTAGCCGCATGATTAGACGCATAATCGCACCAAAAGACGAGCACTCCAGAAGAGCGGAGTCAAAGTCACCCTGCACTGTACACCCGACCAAGCCGACATCCAGGGCGATCAAAGGTCTATCCCCACATAGGGCTTTGATCCTGGTTCTAATCATCTGATAGCATCCTCCGCTGATGGTCCGGACATTGAGTCCAACCCCGAAGAAGCCAAACTTCTAGCCAAGGTGCACTTGAAAGTGGCCCTGCGTGTCCTCCTCCCGGTAAACAAGGATCCTATTCGGCTTGGTAACGGGCGTTTGAAAACAACACTTCTAAGGAGGGTGCCATCCCACACCGACCTCAGGCTGGCACGCTTGGCGCTGTTCTCCGCACCAGCACGCCCCCGTGCGGGTGCATCTACTAACGTCTTCTGATGTAGTTTCTGCATTGTCCGTGTCTCACTGTATTCTATATTCTATATAAAATTATCTATATTTTCTATAAACAATCGACTGATTCAAATTACAATATAATGCTATCTCTTTTTCATTAGGTGACACCGCAGGGAGTTCTTTCTAACTTTGGGACACCATACTGTGCTATTTGTTTGGTATTTGCTCCTAGTATAACATTACTGGAATGAAATTGAGAAAGAAATAGCAAAAAAATCTGATAAACGAGCAAGTGTAGAAGTAAAGAGAGAGAGAAAGGAAAGGCAGGGAGGTTAACCAGAGGCGAGTTTCCGGTTTGCTACCCTGCGCTGGGGTTGGGGATATAGGGGTTGCAAGAACGACAAAAAGCGAGAGGAGAAAGGAAAAAAAGGAACAAGAAAAAAAGAAAACAGGTAACAGAAAAGGCGATCCAATCACAGGCGTTCACACAGGCCGGTCGGTCTCAAGGAGCTCAGTAGCGCTTGCACGGCCTCCTGATGCGACGTTAAGTCCCGTCGCTGTTGTAAAATAGAATAGTTACAAAAAAGCAACGCTCCGCTGCTTTCACAGCAAACTGTCCGGAAAGATAATGATCCCAAGAGCCCCACTGTTTCGGCATTCACCGGTCTCACAGGCCCGTTACTTTCCCCACGTCAGGAATGATGGAAAGGACGCCCAAGCACGGAATACCGTGCATTTTCTACGCAAAACGACATCGACCCCGAAGGAAGAACTATGTTCTGAAGGCTCGAGGACATCGGGGCGCTCATCGGTCACAACGACCACGCTCTGCGGCCCTCGCAGCGTCTCGCATCTTCCAACGGCGTAGCCGCCAATCCGTAAAAACAATAAGCCAATCGATCAGTTTACTGGGACAGCCCACGCCTTTCCCCGTTTTCCCATCGAAAGTGTGGCACGCTGCTCATCCTGCCAGACTTGCCACGTCCGAGGCAGTGTATGCACTCCTGGATCTCTTCCAAGACAAGGAAGGGAGCGATATAATGATAACTGACCGGATGGTTACGAGTGTGTAATGTTGTGATGTGTGGTGCGCGACGTGGTGCGGGGCTCGGGACGGTCGAGAGCAGACGACGCGGAGTGCACGCGCGCCGAGCTGGAAGGAGGAAAAACGACGACGCCGAAGAGCACCCGGCACGTGAACGCGCGGCGCAGGAAAAACAACAAAAGAAAAAGCAACCAATGAGAAAAAACCACGGGGCGTCGGGCAGCCAATCAGTAAATGCCAAATCGGCCAGACCACGACAAAAAGCGTGGTGCGCTGGCGGAACGGGGGCGACACGCAAGAGGACACGCAGGGAGACGCCGGGGAGACGCCAGGAGAGTCCCAGGAAACGACGGCGGGAGGAGGTCAACCACCGGAGCGGGCGTTGAAGACGGGCCGTCGGGTTCCGGACCCGAGCCCACCAGGACTTCACCCGCCCGGGGCCTCCTGCCAACCTGTTCCTGTGCGTCGCCCGTCTAACTGAGCGTGCCGTCGGCTCCTCAAGGCCGGTGAGCTTCTGCGCCAGTGGGCAGGACGAGAACAGTCGGGCTACGGGCCCGAGTTCTACGCCAGCTGCCCGGCCAGAACGCCACCCCCGTCTGCCGTGCCGCCTGCTGCCCGAGGCCGGCGTTCGAGCTTCCGTGCCCGTGGGCGAGAGGGGAGCAGTCGGGCTACGGGCCCGAGCTCTCTGCCCGGCCAGAACGCCGCCGCCGTCCACTCCTGCCACCCAGCCGCCAGCGTTACCTCGCCTCACCAGAGCTGGCGCGCTCCCGGTACCCGGTCGGTCAACCTACGCCGCAACCTTTGGTGAGACCGGCGCCACCCCTTCTGCCAGCTTGTCGCCGCGTTGCCGTGTCGAGACTGCGACGCGTCCCCGCCCTTGTGGGCCCGCCCAGACTCGCGCCCTCGTTAACCTCGTTAAAGCCCTAAGTGTGTTCTTGTTTTCTTGAGTGTGTAATTTAAGCATGTTTTCTGTTTCTTTTTATTTGCTTTATGCTTCTTTTGTGTGTGATTAAAAGTCTTTGTGTGTGTGTCCAAACCAACGGCTTCGTCCTCAATTGGGTTCTCGGGGGCTCCGCCTAAGAGAACCGCTAAAACATTGAGAACACGAACCTTTACCCCATAAGTGGGTCATCACAAATGTGAATGTTTAAGTGTTAGGCTGTGGGTGCAGGTTAGGCGTTTTAGTTTTCGAGCTCCCTAAATATCTAGTGGGTCTGAAAGTCCTGCTTCCTTCATGATATTTACGTGTAAAGGATGTATTATAGTCTTCATTTTTAAACTGCTACACTCTTCCGCGACTCTTGAGAAGTGCTTGCCGGCTTTCTGAGCATACACTCGCCTAGCCGAAGGTGGTATTACGATGACAATGCGATGAAGATTGTTAAATTATGACTATGGCACAACGACAACGAAATGAAGACAGTGGGATGGCAACGAGTGTGTGAATACGATCGCGCAACTATGACGGCGTGATGATAATCGGATAACGAAGCTGGAATGACAATTATAGAATGACCACGACAGCATCATTATGATGTTTGTACAAGAAATGCACGACGACGACCGTATGAAGACGACGCGGTGGCGACGATGGAATGACAACGGCGTCGTAATCACTATTTAATGATGACAGGGTGATTACGGTGGAATGAAGACGAGGGAATGGCGTCGGCGAAACGACGAAGGTAGTATGACGACGACAACACGACTACAATGGTATGACGGCTAACGTAAGACGAGGATGGCGCGGCGACGACAGCATGATGACGCTATGGCAAGAGTCGAACGATAAAGCTGGAATGTCAACGATGGAACGACTAAAAATATTATGGGGTTTTACGTACCAAAACCATTTTCTGATTATGAGGCACGCCGTAGTGGAGCACTCCGGAAATTTCGACCACCTGGGTTTCTTTAACGTGCACCTAAATCTAAGTACACGGGTGTTTTCGCATTTCGCCCCCATCGAAATGCGGCCGCCGTGGCCGGGATTCGATCCCGCGACCTCGTGCTCAGGAGCCCAACACCATAGCCACTGAGCAACCACGGCGGGTTAATGGAACGTCTACGACGGCATCGCGACGGCTCTATCACGACGTCGCATTGACGATATTGAAATGATGACGGTGCTATAACGAAGGCATCATGACTGTATCACGACGTCGCATTGACGATTTTGAAATGATGACGATGCTATAACGAAGGCATCATGACTGTATCACGACGTCGCATTGACGATCTTGAGATGATGACGATGTATAACGACGACATCATGACGACGACGGCATGAGGTCAATTGGATGACTACAAGAGTACAACGACGGTGGCGTGACAACTGCTATATAATGACGAAATTGGGATGACGACGATGCAACGAGTTCGACGGCATCGGGACGATGGTATGACAACAAATAAATGACGACGACTGTACGACGGCGTAGCAATGAAGGCAATGGCCTGACAACGGTGTCACAATCACGATGGAATCACGACGGCGAGCGCGATCGGTGGTTTGTGCTGCCCGTGGTGGATGGGTGGATGGATGGATGTTGTGAGCGCCCCCTTTGGAACGGGGCGGTGGGTTGCGCCACAAAGCTCTTGCTACTATACTGCCTAATATCCTGCCTAGGTTAAACAATGCAGAAAAAAACACTATGAACTACCACGCCCAAATTTTCTGATCCCCTATTGTGAACGATGGTGATGCGCGGAAGGCGGCGGCATCTGGTGGTGTTACAGGTAACCGAGCTTTGCGTCACGTCACCGAACTCGCCTTTACCATTCGTGGAAGCACACGGAGCATCGCGTGCGTTTCCACCAATGGAAACACCTTATGGCGCCTCCCTCGCATCTCTCACACACCTCTCTCGCAGCAGACGGCGCCAACGGCGCGGAACTGAGCAACGAACTAACAAAAGCAAAGGTCTCGCGTAAATTGGGCCGCGAAGCAGCTTCGGTGCTTGCTCACTAGACGTAAACTATGTTACCAATATAAAGAAACACCAATCAGGCTTTATTCACGCACATATTCCTGCAATAGAAGAAGTCAGGGCATCAATATCTAGCTGCTTTTTGCTATGCAGTTCTCGAGGCGTAGGTAGGTCGGTCGCTGGTCTGCTTAGAAATTCAAAAGCTAACAGCACTTACGAGATATCCGTCCTGAAAATCTGCTAAATTGGCATTACGCTTTCATGCATTGGCTTGCTGCGGAAATGATACAGGAAGGCTTTTTGGAAGCTGTTGGTGGAACGTCAACGTTTTTCCAAGCACATTTTAGGATTGGATATCTTGAAAGTAGTCAGAATCTCGGTATTACTGGCAAGCAGATGTGATTTTACTTCTGCTCGTCTTGAATTTTGTGATTGAAACATCTATCCTAAGGGAGTAAATAAAATGTCAATTACAACTTTTTTCGTTCGCTTCGTAGATCTTATGACTTGACATGCAAGCTCGCCTCATTAGGAAATCTACCTGTACATGTCCACTGCCCCATATGCTCAATGCCATTATTAAAATCTGTTCGGGCAAACACTCACGCACGCGGGCACACACGAACGCACACACGATATTCCCATGCTTAATAGACTTCGTGACAGTGCCTTCAGAGACAGAATAAAGTACAAGGAAAGGTAAGGAGATAAGGAGATGGAGCAGTGCAAAAACAAGAAAAATAAGTTTGAAGAGAAATTAGAAAATTGCAGCTGGCATAATCTTATGGCATATTGGAAAGGATGTCTTGCTTGAATGAAGGCAAGCCGAGTTTCTAAATCACGTAGAGCCACCAATCGTGCGCACTATGTAAATGAATATTGCGACCCGGATATTCTGCCGTAAAATATTTATTATTGTCATTATTATTGTCGTCATTGTTATTTGTGTTGTTGTTAGAACTTCACTTCTATTTGTACTAAAGCATTCGCCGCAAATGCAAAAGAATAAGTGCCGCTGTATATGCATCATGTGCTATGAGTAGAGTCCGTGCCCTTGACGTACAGTCAAGTTCGTAGTGTATCAAATATTAGCCAGGGAGTAAAAGGCACAAAAATAAATGAAATGTTAGAAATAAAGCGGCGTTTAGGCGAATGGTTTGCCCGCTATCAAAAAAGGGGCAAGCAGTTCGCGTCGAAGATGCGACTCGGGAGGTGCAGGACGATGCCCTGAAAGCCATCGTTCAAGAAGAATTTGAGGTTTCCTTAGCTCTGTTTTGCGCAACATCGTATGGCTCGTTGAGGTTTGATTTAGCGGGATTTCGTCAGATAGAACGCTTAATAAACGTTCGTTTGACCTTGCGCCTCGAGACCTACATTTTAGGGTCGCATGTTGCATCGTGAAATCTGAATGCACTGCATTATGGAAGAATAAGTAGGGAAAAAAAAAAACGAACGTCAAGTTGTTCAGGAACTTGTTTACTCCGTCAGCAGAACACGCTTTGAATGCATACAACGCCGTCAGCTTCTCTCCTTCTCCCCAGCTAAGCTGTTTATCTGTCTAGATGCTCTGCACGCGAAACGAAAATGTAAGTCTAGCGCCAAAGAAAGTGTGGCCAACGAGATTGGCGGCTCCCAAGTCGAAACGCAGACATTGCGTGCGGCTCTAACGTAGGCGCAATTTTTTTCTTTTCTCTTGGTTGGGATTGACGCTCACTGTGCGAGACGTCAACAGATGGCAGCACCGATGTGATCACTTCGTATCACGCGCGGGAAACACCGGAAAGCGCATGCTCGCGCACTCTAGTGGCAGAGGGGGTGGCAAAAAAAGCGGGGAAAAAAAAAAGAAGACTACAATAACGTCGGTCGGGTAGGAAGCGACGTGTCCTTTGCTAACTTGCTTTTTTTAAACACTGCCAGTACTGTGGCGCAGGCGGTGAACGAATGTTGCGCCACGCCAAAAATGTCAATGAAGAAACAATAAACGAACCATTCAAACACGCCAAAGGATATTTTGCTAGCGTGTTCGGATTGGGAGTGACGGTGGCGCACGTGGTCCATTAAAAGCGCGACGTTCCTTTTCCGAGTCGGAACGAGCGGTTGCGACTTTTAATGGCATCTCGACGGGCCCCGCTCCTACCTTACCGCGCGTCGTCTACGTTTTCCACTCGTCGTCTGCTTTCATTTCTGTCTTGTCGTCTGCTCCTCTCGTCGTTTCCATTTTGTCCGTTCCTCCCGTGCTCTTATTTTCGTCTCGAACTCGAATCGCTGGGCTGTGTGGTAGTTCCCGGCTCCGCACTCTCCCCTCGTCTTCTGCATCCTTCCCTTTTCCTTTGCCGGCTTCACCCGTGCAGCGTGAACTTGTTGCGTCGCTGGCTGTGCCGAAAGAGATGGTCTTGGCTCGGCTCCGGATGGCGCGCCGGCTTCGGCTTGTTCTCTCATTTGCTTCTCTCCTTCTCTTTATCCTTTCTTTCGTTGTCTTTCACCCTCGCACCGGCGTTTCGGAAGTACTACAAAAAGGATGCGAGTGGCGTGCGGCCGCGTGAGAAAGGGTGTTGTGTTCCGCTGGCGCAGAAGCAACGGCGACGGCCGTGAAGAGATCAAAAGAAGGAAAAAAAAGAAAGAAAGAACGAAAGTCTCGCAATCTACCACTCCCGTCGTGGCTCGCTGAGGCGCCGCGCGCTTTCGCTGCCTCTGCCTCGCCGAGACCCTCTCCATACGTCGCGCGTTCGCCACCGAGCCGGCCGCGACGAGGGTGCTAGGAGAGAGCGCGGGGGAGTTTTTCGGCGGAGTATTCCAGCAGAAAGTCGTCTGCTCGGTCTGCATACTCCCTGCCTCGACGTCTTCCACCACGTTGTCGTCGAAGTACGCTGCGCTCCATTTGACGGATTAACGGATTGGGGGCCGTGCCGTGGATTTCGTTGCACAGATCGGCTGGTGTGTCATCTTTTTATAGGGGTTGTTGCTCTTTTTTTTTCTTCCCTATTTTGCATCGACGGGTCGACCGGTGGTGTCGTGATAACAGTGTGCTTCTCGATCAGCGCTGGAGACTGCGCTTCCACTGGAGTCCGCAGATCGACAGTTATCAAGCGACGTTCCGCGCCAAGGACGGCTTCACTCAGGTCAGCATAAGTATTCTTGTTTACGTAATTTGATTCAAATATTCATTCTCTAATGAGCCTATTCTGTGCTTACTGATGAGCCCTCGCTAGTAAGTGGAATCTATCGGCATATTGAAATTGTGTATATATGTGACCGATGTGCGTATATCTTCAGGATGAAATTTAGGTGACGACGGTTCAATGTACTTTTTACGCTACCAAGTGCAGGCCAGAAACAATGTGCATCGCCCAAGCACACGCTATGACGTGGGCCTGTGTACCTTTCAGTGCTTCTAACTCGACAGAAGGTATAACTGTGTTTACGCTTCAAATTGTTCATGAAATTCTGCTGCATCTGCACCTAAACAAAAGGTCTCTTGAGACCCGGGCGATCAACTGCCCGCTTTCTAGCTACGGTTCGAGTGCACTTTTCCGAACATTAAACCGCTTTTGTCAGCTCTTGTCTTATCTCCGTTGCTGCTTCATATTGGGGAGAATGTAAGACTCGTGTCCGCGCCAACGCGAAAAGTAAATGCATGAAAAGTGTCGCAGAGCAATGGACGTTACGCTTTCTACACAACACGTGTCGTCTAGTGTGCAAAGAGCCCTTGCTTGACTTGCGCATGCGGCCATGTGATCTTGAGGTGTGTGTATTCTCCTATCTCAGGTGCATTCCTGCAATAGCACTTCATGTTCGAGATCAATCCGCTATTCTCGACAAGCTTCGTGTTTGTCAACACAAGAGGCGCTGGTATCCTTACCTTGGATACTCATCTAGCTGCGCATAGCAGCAGTTGAAGCATTGAAATGTCCGCCCACTCAATCGCAGTTCATTGAGGAATAGCTCTCAGCGCTCGCACACACGTGTGCACCGCGCATCTCAGAGGCCCTGCGCGGACATCGTGGGCGCGCCACTGGATGGCGCAACGTGTCCAGAGGAAGCGCAGCGCGAGAGAGAGGCCTGGCTGTAGCACACTCCTTATATTGGTAGTGTGGCGCGTTTCGGCAGTGGCAGTACGGTGTATCGCTGCATTGCGTCACGGCTAGTCGCGTTGTCGACATTCCTCGTGAAATAGATTCTGTTCATTTTTTTCTTGTTAACGAAGTCTGAGGTATCATTTTAACTGTGTCTCTTATCCTAGTGCTTACAAAATCAGTCGCATTTATTCCAAAGATTGCCAAGCAGACTTTTTTCGTGCAGGTAGACCAATATGGTTGCTCAAGAGCTGACGTGCATACGCCATAGGATATAGGGGAATTGTAATTAAGCGATATCTGGCGAGGTTGAGAAATACAGGCATTTACACGCACCGTTATAGTTACATATCTGATCTTTTGAAAGCAGTTTTCTCTGCCTACTTTCAGTTTTGGCGTGGCTTCCAGTAAGGGTTGTCGCTATCTCAGCGACTGTTGTTGTGGGTATATATTCAAAGGTTGCATGAAGGTACCTCATCATGCTGAACAAGTATGCACACATCTGTTCGTGAAAAAAATAATAATAAATGTCTACGTAAAACCTGAGCAGACATTGTCGACTCACAGGCACTTCTAAAGCGCACCAATATGCTCGTATTATTTAATTAATTACATTTAACGGATTCTTTGATTTAGCCACTCATTATGAAGAACTGGCTGGGTGCCAGTTCTTGGACAATCCTCCAGAATGGGCGTGTCCCAGTACGATTCCTACACAAAAGCTTGTATGCTGACAAAGTATGCTTACCTCTTTTCTGCGCAATCCTGCAGAATGGGCATGTTCCACTGTGATACAAGAGGTATGGAAGCCCTAAATGTTGCTTGATACTGCGTCGTACTTTCCTGTGCATACACCTGTCATCACCATTATTCTCTGAACAAGCCTGATACGTTGCCTTCGTCCTTGTGACATCGTTGCCTATATGTCTTAAAGTGTGCGTCTACTTGCTTTGGAGTTTACTTCTCGGCATAGCCTGTGAACGATTCAGTACATTAACATAAAAATCGCATGAAAATGAATTTGTGGCTTTGTGAATGATAAACATATTAATATTCCATGACATTACACCTTGAATAGGATGAAATCGAACGAAATTGTGTCCCTTAATTGAACTTCGCTTCACTCAGATTCGACTATGTGCGTTCGATCTGCAGTGTTTTTCTTTACACTTTTCTTCATTTGTTGCCGAAGCGGCAAGAGCATTTACGTTGAACCGAGTGTTATCGCCATACTGCATTGCCGCCATCTGCGGTTTTGATTTGTGCAGCTGCGATGCATGTGACAATGACTGCAAGTTTCCTGCGAAAGGTAAAAAAAAGAAACTACAAAATAACAACTGTGATCGTGAAAATTTAGACAGCACATGGCACACGCCAGAACAAGTTGACGAGCGCATTTCCGGCCCAAGCAGACATAGCAGAGGGTGTCGCTACGTAAAAAAAGAGTATTCCGAATGAAGCTGCAGACCCTACGTGACGCTCGCGTTGCAACACTATATGCGTAGAGCGCTGCTAGCTTTCTTGTTTATTAAAAAGAGGCTTAATACCAACGCTACATAATTTGATATTGCCGAGGGGCTACATCGAAACTCTATTTTCACTCAATAGACGGACAGGGGTTGATTTCTGTGGGGATAGATCTGGGCCGAACTTGAGCGCTTTTAATTTTGCGCCCGTCATCCGTATGACGTCAGGAATTTCAGCAGGTTTTCTCGTGTTCTGGCGCCGTGGAACTGGTCGAAACTTGCTAGGTTGAATTATCGCTTCCCCCAGAAAACAATTATAGGTTTCATTTTAGCGACATGCACTGTTAACACGAGTAGTTGATGTGGAAGTCCGTGACGTCGGGGCCAGATTGAGCAGAAACAGGCCGGTAGTGTCACCACGAATCATTCGTTCCACTGCCATTGCAGTTGTGTGGTGCCTCCTGTCGCACCAAGAGTGGCCTGTCTGGTAATACAGACGCCTGATGTGCTAAATCACTGATGTTCAAGTACTAAATCACCCCATATTCATCTATACATTTGTCTCTAACTTTAGCATGACGCAGAACAGTGTCGAGTTTGGTGGCATTATAGCGCCACGTCTGTCGTCCTTCAAGCGAGCCTTACTTCGGGTAGCGAAGGTTGTAAAAATTTAATATGTTAGTCTTCCACCTGTCCCAGGTAGGGTACACACCCGGTAAGATGTAGCATAAATTCGAAATTCTCACTCTTGTACAAATGTCTCATTAGGTAATGTCCAAAATTGGAAACTCGATACTCCGTTATTTTAGAATCCCGCACCATCTATAATATTAATAATATCGTAGTATATTAGGACAACTGGAATAAAATGTGTAGCCTCCATGAAACTTCACGAACCCACTTGAAGGGATGAATGTGCTCGCATTGCTCGGGTTGTAATTTTAATGTGTACATGTTAAGACTTCCCCCATTTTAACAATGTATTTGTTAGCACTAGCCGATATCCGCTATGTGAGGTCGCTATACGCGTGTGATGAAACTTTGCTTCGGTATTCTTTCAATATATATATATATATATATATATATATCGAGCCAGATCAGCCGCCTGCAATCATTTCGTATCAGTGGAAGTGTATTGCCGCGATAACCTAACTACCAGTGCTCGTCACGAAGTCAAATCACCGATAAGAATCGTCATCCTTGAGAAGGTGCTTGAGATGATAGGAGAAACAGAGGTGCAGCGTCTTACCATTGCGGTATCCAGGATGGAGGGCAAAAAGTTCAGATACGTTTTGCTCAGGGATAATGCTTTATTGGCTCTTGACCCATATGTGGGAAATACATGCTGTTCAATGAGACGTTTCCTCGTTCAGAGAAAAAATCTGATGTACTATCTTCAACGCACCAACACATTACCGTTTGTGTTCTGTGTACTTACTTTATTTTTCTCCCTGGTGCTGAAATATATGCCACAGAAAGTTTGTCTAAGAATCATGGGCCGAACTCACATATGGCTTTTCTACGTTCGAAATGATCTTTGCCATTGGCCATCATCAGGGTGGACTAGAATCGGCTATTACGGATAATTCTAGCGAAAGAGGGTTTTGTGAATGCGGGTATATTCGATTTTATAAACTGCAAGGACAGCACTACTTCTTTTACATGAAAACTCAATAGAACGGCCGCTTTTTTGACAATTACACGCTTCTCATTAAGTCCGCAGCTATTGCAGTCTAGCTGACGCCGCATATTTCTTTCCAGCAAGCAACACTGATGCTATTTTGCAACAGCAAAGTGCCGTAGGGAATGGCCGAATTCCGCCACACACTTATGCGAACTTACAACAGCAACAACGAGAACAAAAAAAAATAGAGCGGCCTTGACGTTGGACAGCTTCTAATGTCAATCGATTACTTCACCGAAGAGACCAGTGGCTTCCCCACCCTTCCCTAAACCCATCTCTTCCCTGCTGAGGCTTTTGTTTTGTAGATCTCGGGTTGGGGATTCGGGTCTCTGTGTATTGTCCTTGCAAACGCCTTTATCTGGGGAGCGAGAAACGTCTATTTGTTTTTCTTTGTTTTTTTTTTTCGAAACGGTAGGCAATTAACGAGAGCCTCTTTATGGAAGCCTCGCACAGAACTTTCTGGCTTCGTTGTTTTCTTGTGATTATTCTCCTCGGCGTAACGCGGCCGAACGCGGGAGGACGGAGTCGTAAATGCCCGGAATGCTTTATGACCGACGAGGCACAAAAGCCAAAAAGAAAAAAAAAAGATAATAGTAAAGACGTGATGTAAGCGGAGATTCTTGGCCGACGAAGGGAATATAAAGAGGGACTCTTCAGGCACCGTTCGTTGCAGACGTCGAAAGCACGCCGTGTCGTCTGGCGTAAGGGCACGTACTTCTGCCGCGTGCAGGCGTGTGTCTGCTCCCGTGGAATGCGGGACTACTGTGCACTTGTTCTACGAAGTGCATTTTGCGAGTGCCGCGACAACAGGAGCAATGGTGCTCGAATGACCAGCGCTGCGCCGGCACGAATTCAGTCGGAATGGGAGACGGACGTTCGCACTTAAATTAGGAGTCGCATGTGCGCCCTTGGAAGCACAGCTTCACGCAGTGCTGAAGGAGTGGTAGGCAATACTGCCTCGCTTAAAGGCAGCGTCCTAATTGGGGTTGCGTTCGCATCAGACGATAGGCGATGTCCTGTACATCACCTATTATACGCCGGCGTCTTCAATACACAGAAGCATGGCCTTCGAGGTTCAGTTTTGTGATTTGGATTTCACCTACTGACAGATGACATCATAAAGTTTCTCACTACAACACCTAGAAGGAAATCGGGCGCCACTGTCAATGGGAGTTTCCTAAGGGGCGCTGTGCCATCATGGGAATGACGGTATATGTGTCTGTGAGGCTTTTTTGATTGGTGTTGTAAGAGTCTTCGTCTAAAACGTGGATATGGCTACACAAAGAACGGTTTCCTAGAGTAAAATCTTTATAAAATCTGTCCATGCACGCATATTATATCTTGCAAGGAAGTTTGCTCATAATGCATAACCAAGCGAAGAAAAGCAAGAACAGACAACAAACTGTTCCAAAGCGAGCACGAATCTTGTAGTCTGTCCTCCAACTTTAGCGGCCCTCTGATACTTTTTGCGTTTCATATAATTAATTCTACATGCAATAACAAATTCTCATATTTAACCAAGCCATGTCATTGTGTAATAATAAAGCTAAAACAACTTTTTACGTGCTGTTTTAGTAGAAAATTAATCATTGTGAGAGACGGAACGGTGCTTCCCTGGCTCTCCGAGAACGATGACAATGCGAAGTCACAATATATATATCGGCATTCCCATGCATACCACAGCGCAGGAGCGCCAGATTTCCCTCTAGGTATAATATAGTAAGAAACTCTATGGATAACATCATGCATCGCTTGTAAATGGACAAATATCAGACGGAAGAAACGAATGAACGACATGGTCATTCTACGACTCGTATCGTTAATTGTTCGCTGATTATTCTCTTGCGGGAGCGTGTCAAGAGGAACGTGAAGACCACTTTGCGTGCTCTGTTTGTGTTTATTATATCTTTATTGTAATGAATCTTCTCTCTATAGATTTAGGCACGCGTCTAAGAGCCACAGGCGGACAAAACCCGAGGCCCTCGACTACGGGGGTCTCTGACCACGGCCTAGTTGCTTCGGTGCGCTAAGCCTATTCAATGAATTGATCAATGAATCAACCAATCAATCAATGTGATTAATGATATTGACTGTTGGGGAACACCATCACTCCAAAACAACCCGTCATTTCTAGGAAATCATTCTTACTTTGTCACAGCTATACAGACCTCGGGCTCCCACCACTCGTTCGAACGATAGTACTAAGGCAGAACGTAATACTTTATTCATTTCTGTGATCCGGCTTAGGGACTGTCCAGCGCTGTCATTCGGTAATCGGATTAGCAGTCGACTTCGCAAAGTAGAGCTCGAAGTTTTGTTTCAAAGAACTCGCAGTAAGCGTAAGCGCAGCGTCTGCGTCTGAATTTTGTATCCGGCGCACATTTTGCTAACACTGGCACGACTTTCCACTGCGAGAAAATTAACAAGACAGGCGCGAAGAAAATATATTGGAAGAAATGAGAGAGAGAGAGAGAGAGAGAGAGAGAGAGAGAGAGAGAGAGAGAGAGAGGAAAGGGGAAAGGCAGGGAGGTTAACCAGAGAAAAAGATCCGGTTGGCTACCCTACACTGGGGAGAGAGGGGAGGGGGAGGTAAAGTGGTAACAAAGTAGAGATAAGGAAATGAAGGAGCCTAGACACACAGTCACCATCGGTCACTGGCACCGAAATGAGAAAGAAGTGCAATCGCGATTACAAGAAACGAACACATAGTCGCTATTGCATCGCCTTTTTCAGCGCTTGAATAACGAGCCACATTTTTGCCTCCCATTTCCTATAGCGCAGTGGCCTCGACAGGAAGTCGCGATCGCTTCGTCTCCGTTCGCGACAATGTGTTATCCCTCCGGGACGTTATTATGCCTCGGCCTACATCCCATCGCTGCCAAGCCTTCACAATTATGTCGTCCCCCTGTCAAAACAGTCGGGCCGTAATGTAGTCGGCTAGGAAATTCATAACCTGACGTCTCTTTACCGTTTCGAGCTTCATTTTTTAGTCGTTCTTTTCATTGCTCGCGCCCAGCACATCGCGAAATCGGAATGACGCCGGAACAAAAGCGTAAGAAGACGGAAATATTTCATCAAGTCGGCAGCCGCTTTTGTCGTTGCAATTAGGATCGCTCCTCGTCGACTAATCTAATTTATTCACGGGCTGAAAAGGCAGTGCGAGTGATTTTGTTTAGGCTTTCTTTTTTCCTTCCTAACTCTGCAGCGCAGCTTTCAGGCGATGGCCTTCCCAAAAGATAACACGTTCTTATTTTTTTTAGCGGGGGGGGGGGGGGGGGGGCGTGGGTGGGTGACTCTGCGGCTTCCTTACACAATTTGTCTTTGTGTTCTAAGGTTTCGAATTCTAAAACGCGATCAAGCGGTGAGTGCAGTCTGTTCTCTGTTTGTTGTGTTTGCTCTTTCGTTTCTTGCGAATGAATTGCAGAAGTTGACTGTATTAGCAGTCTATTTTTAGTTGGACTCCTGTGAAAACGTTTCTTTTAGACAAAAGGCGGAGGGGGAGGGGAGACTAGAGTGCGAGTTAGCGTGCATTATAATATATTGTGCGCCCGTTTGGGCGAAAGCATTTCTTTTCGATGATGTCCGGGAAGGGATTTAGCTTTAGAGCTGTAAATTACGGTGCTTTCTTGAAAGATATATTAATTTTTAACATTATATTATTTGCTGGCTTTGTGGGGCATGAAGCAGGTGAAGTTTTCTTTTACTTGGGCAGGGGGCATGGGTGTACGACTAGGCGTAGACAGACGCCGCATGACGTAGTCTCTTTTTTTTGTCTGTGGCGATTTTTTCGTGGCCGCGTACATGCAGTACATGTACACAAAAAATAGGATCGGTCGTTTCTGAACCCCCTCTACAACGCAACGAAACGCGCTTGGCCCCAAAGTGAATATAAAAATTTTGCATAGTTCATTTAGGTTACCTAACTAACCTAACTTACCTAACTAACTAACCGAACTTACCTAACTTACGTAACTAACCTAACGCCACATGACGGCAACCATATGTCGTTAGTTTCATTCAGCTGCGGCCAACCACTTCTTTAAAACCTTTGGCACAAGTTACGTGAAACACCCTGTATACAGCCTACACCTACTCTTGCCCCGCCGCAACCAATTGCGAAGTTCAGCATGTAGTGAAACACACACCAGCGAGTAGGCGTCACGGAACCAACTTTTCCGGCTTCAATTTTATTGAAGCCGGGAACCGCGAGCGTTATCGTGCGGTTCGAACATGGAAACTCCTAAAACGGACGCATCTTTTGGGTCACTCCTTCGACAAGTCCTCTCGCATTGTCCCCCGTAGCACTATGTGTCACTGCAGTCAACTGTCAACCGAGAATTTTGGCTTTCATAAGTGCGGGACGGGGAGATAACAGCCATTCCAGTTCCCTTGCGGTCGAATCAGGTCTCACTACTTTATATGTCATGTGGTTGCTAAAGGAGATAGCATTTGGATATCATGCCACACCGATGCGGTTGCAACCGGTATGGCCCGCACTACGGTTACGTCTTCTGCCTGAAGAAATTGGACGGGGTGTATGTCATGCTGAATATGCCTATAATGGCATTCCTATTAACTCATGTTTCGTGTCTGTCATCTCATTAAAATCCCGCAGCACTTGAGACTGCAGGCTCATTTACTGGATACCTAATTCGGTACGCTTCATGCGTACATGTGCAATCTTTTCAACACTCTCCACATGTCGAAATTCAAGTAACGCTGAGCACTCAAACAACGCGCTCCCGACAGGCCAAGCGTGCCATGTCTTCAAGCGATCGGCTGTCGTGGTCTCTTGTTACCAAAGCAATTGCATACCTTTGCCGTTCATGTGCCGCCCCGTTGCGTAAACCGCATATCGCGTAACGATGGTGGCAGTGCTCCCCCCGTGATGTCGTCAACACGACACGTGACCATCCGCACATCATTTGAGCGGATGCAAGCCTCGGTTCGGAAACCGAATTGCGGAAAGTTTTCTTCAAGCCCCCGAGAGGGAGTAGACATCTTATCGCGCTGACAATCAAAGGTATGACCTCGGGCCTGCCGACGAACCCTATATATAATAACGCCGTGCTTGCACTGTCAGACATTTCTTCAGCGACTTGGTTTCTTTCTTCTCTTCTTTCTTTCTTTCCTTTCTTTTGTTGCTTTTCTGGAGCTCGTCTTTTCGGTTCAACGACCTTCTACGGCTCTACTATAGCGGCGCAACTTATTCTTCGCCCCGCCTATCCCTAAATCTCGCCACTCGCGCATAAACCTGCCTGCGAGATGGTCCGTGTCACCTTCTTCGACTGTGACACTGCGACTCCTTGAGCGCACACTCGAGCTCGCGGAGGTACGCAGCAGACACTCCGTGGCCGCAGATAACGTCGGTTGTTCGCCTCTACCTCCCGTGCCCGTCCCCCTCGCCTCACTTTTTATTCCCGCGTTGAGAGTGTCAGCGACTGCGGCGGCTTGGCTTGATAAAGGGCTTGTCCACTGCGCGTCGGGGTCTATAGTTCGCATACGCACGCTGGCGTGCGCAACTCTGCCACTCTAACACGTGACCCGAGATTAACCTCCTTACGTGTGCCTTCAGCCATGCCGCTGGGCCCGTCACGTGATCATAGCGCACACCCACGCCGTGCACTTTTCCCTAAGCGCCAAGTCGGGAGCTTCTGTGCGCTCCTCCAAAGCATCGTATACCCCCCTTTCCCACCGCATTTTCCTTCTCCGTGCCCGATCAAAATAAAGCGTAGGTATATATATATATATATATATATATATATATATATATATATATATATATATATATATATATATATACATATATATATCCCTACCCCAGTGCACGGTAGCAAACCGGAAATTCCCTACTGGTTAACCCCCTTGCCTTCGCTCATCTATCCAGCTATATATATATATGCATGGCATCGTTTTCTGCCTCGATGCGTGTATTGAGGACGGTGTTCTGATGGATGCTTTCATGCTAAACCGGTGCATGTGAACCAGGGACACTAAAGAAACAGCACTAAATTAGGTTCAATCGGTTAACCACTTTATCACACCGCACCAGCGCATTATGTAATTTCTTTAAAGACCCCTATTATTACGCAAGCAGTATTTATTACATATGGAGCGGGCTATAAAATGACTTGTGATGTCAGTCGGTCACAGCGGTTATCAGTTTCATTCTTCGGGAAATTGATGGGTAGGAGATTGAAGGTATTTGACGGGAAAAGCCGTTCAGTGTGTTGCACCGCGATGACAAAAAGGCGAGGAGAAGGCGACACTAGCCGCACGTGGGCGTGACACTTGAATTTCAAGGTCAGTGCGATTAGATATGCGTATCGGTCAGGTGCGTAAGGTGGGCGTCCGAGAAAGTTGTAAAAGAACTCGTGCAACAATGACTGTGGCAGTAAGACTGCAAAGAGAAAGGCTAGATAAAGTAGATTCTGCATTTACTGATGTCACGGTCGGTGCGCTCTTATTATTACTTTCTTTTTTCAATGGGAACAGCTAGCCGAATAACTGGGAAACCAAAAACCGCGTCCTCAACCTCGGTGCCGCTGGCGTCGTTGTGAGGCCGCCGTAGTGGCGGTGCTTTTTTTTAGTTTTAGGGTTATTTATTTGCACAGGGATAGGCCTCCAAAAGTTCACCCGCTGCTTTCTTAATGATGCTTGTCCTTACCGGCCGCTGTGGGTAGAGCTTAACTTTTGCACAGAAGCAGCCCTCGAGAAACACATGGGAACCTCTCGATGTTTCACTTCGCATGCTTTGCAGAAGGTTTCACAATATGGTGCACATACCTGTGTGCTTGCATGTATGTGTGTGTGTGCGTATGATTGCATGTGGGAAGTTGAAGTGCTCTTTTCCCACCAGGGTTAACGTCATACAGTATACTCGGCGCAGCGCATTATACACATGAGGTCATGCTTGCTCCAACTCTACCCAACATTGTTCTCCTGAGCCCGCATTCAAAAAAGAGATCTTGCATTAGCTGACCTAGCGGACAAGGCTGCCCGGTGTGCCCACGAAGATACCCAGACGCGTCCAACACCTTTGGCGAGGTCGGACGCTGCCAGAGAACTTCGCCTACTTGCGCGCAAGAAGTCACAAGAACACTGGATTTCAAGTGCCTGCAATTGCAGATTACGTAAACGGGACCCCACGCTACGGCTACAACTGCCATCTAGCCTTTCCCGCGGCGAAACAACCTTGTTGTGTCGCTTGTGGCTGGGAGTGGCGTTCCCGAACACATATTCCTACCGTATGGGAATGGCCGAGAGCCCGATGTGCGACTCCTGTGGGTGCGAGGAGACCATCCAGCACCTATTGTGTACCTGCCCTCGCTACGATGTCCAACGCCTCTCTCTGCGGGCAACTTTACGCCGACTGGACTCGAGACCGTTCACCGAGTCAAAGATACTCGGACCGTGGCCACGCCCATCACTGGCTCAAAAAGCGATCCGTGCACTAGTGCAGTACTTGAAGTGCACGGGCTTAAGAGACCGTTTATAGTGTCCTTGTGTACGGTGTCCCTCCCTCACGTACTCTGTGCTTACTCTCTCCCTTTCTTCTTCTTTCTATTCCCCTTTTCCCCACCTCCAGTCTAGGGTAGCAAACCGGATGCTGTTCTGGTTGACCTCCCTGCCTTTCCTACCCTTGTTTTCTGTCGCTCTCTTGCATTACAATTATTCGTAAGATAGAATTTCAGTCACTCCTGCAGCTGTCAGGGGCATATCATTAGTCAGGGCGGCCGGCAGACGGCGAAAAAGCGCTTACGAACGAAAAGTGTTGCCAATTCCGCCCCACGACTCCCCACATTTCACGAGAACTGCAGTAGTATCTCTCACATGTAGTGTAATGAGGCGGACATAATAATGAGGAGATGTAATGAGGAGGGAAGATAACCGATGGTCATTAAGGGTTACAGACTGGATTCCAAGGGACGGGAAGCGTAGCAGGGGGCGGCAGAAGGTTAGGTGGGCGGATGAGATTAAGAAGTTCCCAGGGACGACATGGCCACAATTAGTACATGACCGAGGTAGTTGGAGAGGTATGGGAGAGGCCTTTGCCCTGCAGTGGGCTTAACCAGGCTGATGATGATGATGATGATCTCTCACAACTCATAGGATGTCGATCTGCCGCTCAGACAGGACCGTACAGATGTGCTCATCGCACGTCTTGCTTTTTTCTCACCCAGAAAGTGGCTCGCACGAACGCAACTTTTTTTCTTTCCGTCTTATAGCGAAACCTAGCTGAAGATTCCTATGATTAGCCAAGTTATAAGCCAACTCCAAACCCAATTACTCTGCGCGATAGAGATTACCACGCGTACCTTCTGCCTCAGATGTCGTCGTTTCGTTCGTACTATACGCCACAGTCGGGTGTAGTCAAGGCACGTGGAGGAAGCGGCGAGCTTGCATTGCTACTTGACGCGAGGACAGCGGATGTAAATATGCAGTGCGTGGCTTCGCTTTTAGCCGACGACGAACTTGTCGAACGCAACTTTGACCAACACGGGGCCACGACGTAGACAGTCCGAACGCACAGCTGACACCTACTCTTCATTTGCCCAGGGACGGCAACCTTTCTTCGCGCATGCATGCATGCTCGAAGAAATTTGTCGCGAGCCACTCTGAAAAAAACAGAAAACAGCAGCACCAAAACATCTCCTTGGCCGAGCGCAAGCGTGCAAGGCGTGGGTGTCTGTGTGGGCGCCAGGTTCGTCTCTGTCGCATTCGCCCTGCACACAGTGAGTCTCTATAGATTTTTCGGGCGTTTCGTAACAGAGGCGGCGGCGCCTGACAAATAATGCGCGTCGAGGTAATGCTCCCAGGCGTACGCACGCACCACGCTATATAGATAGACAAACGCACGTCGACAAACACACGCAAGCACTCACCCTTTTGTTGAGCAGCTGTATGGAGTATCGATTCGCTCCATGTTCGGGACGCTTGACAATTACCAAGAGAAGCAGCTCTCGTGCTTCCTATACCAAATGAAGTCCGCTCGCATTTGAATCATCGCATGCCCTGTTGCAGGGGAGCACTTAAACAACTGCCTCCATACTGAAGAACAGCAAATAATAATAATAATAATAATAATAATAATAATAATAATAATAATAATAATAATAATAATAATAATAATAATAATAATAAAGCTAATGTAGATGAACATGAGGGCGGGTCCATATTTGCAAGACGTTTCTAGGGGCTCGGTACATGCGCAAGTTCCATACACGACTTTACGTCGCGAGGTTACAAAACGCGCTGCTTCGTTGCTTGCCCATTTGAATTTCATGCGCATCCGTGGGCCCTCCGTGTGTTGATGCATGGCGGGAGGGAATTCGATGATTACTGCTTTTGTGTCTATTTTTTTCCGGCCCCGACTATTGCATTATTCAGGAATACGGTGGAAGTGCGCTTTATTGGCGTCTGAGAACCAGAAAAAGTAAAAGATGTTCGGGGTGGGTGACGGATCACCCAGTGTTGTCGGAGACGTAGCAAAAGGGAAAAGAAAGGTGCAGTTGCCGGGTAGATATGAAACGAGTGCCTCTCTCTGTGTGACAATGTTTCGTAACGGATTGGGGGCCCGCTTGTTAGGCATTCGTCTTTTTTTTTTTTTTAGAGAGACGAGGGAATGCTTCGCTGTTTGGCTCGCCTCAAACCGAGCCGATCGAACGCACTTACGCTCAGCCACCCAGAAACAGATGGCGCTGCGAGCCACGCTTATTCGTACGCATGCTGAAATGAGGTATAAACGCACTTGTACGCGTATGACGCATGAGTGGGAGCGTGCGTCGTCGGGTTGTATCTGTTCAGTGTGCGGAATTGGGGCACCTGAACTCAAGTAATGATGTGACTATTGACTCGTACGTTTAGCTGTAGGCCTTCTGGTAAACTTCAGGTTTAAAACGTAACCTCCTTTTGGGTAGTTCTTTGTTATTTGTTTATTCTGTTAATTCTGGTTAATTTAGGCTCACTGAGCGGCAAAAAATGAAGCAGCGTCTGTCGTCTGTAGCAGCGAAACGGCCGGTAAATTCCCGTTGGTTGCGATGCCATGAGCGCGCCTCGATGGAGCAGAGCGGGCTATAGGGTACACCTATACGTGTTAGCGCGCCAGGTGTTGTGTGAGGAGAGAGGGCATCGCCACGACGCTACGTCACACTCGCTCTCGCTCTCGGAAACCTGTGTTATCCGCGATATAGACTCATGTGTTCTCTCTCTCTCTTTCACTCCCTCATCCCCCTCCACACGTGTAGGGTAGCAAACTAGACTCAGTCTGGTTAACCTCCCCGTGTTTCCTTCCTCCCTTCTCTCTCTTTCTGACTCTCTGTGTGTTATCCGCCTGTTCCTCGTTCGCGCAAGCTCTCGCCTACTGTTTAACTGCGCCTGGGTAAGGCCAAATGGAAACCCGCCAAGCGTCTCGACACGCTCGCTTGCCCCTGAGGCGTTCACAACTCGAATAACCGCTCAGCGGTGGCCCATTGGACATGAATGTTTTCGCGTTCACAAACTCGTAAGAAGTGCTTAGATGTCAACATACCTTTTTTTTTTGCGTTGTGTTATGCTGAGCTCGATGTCGTGACCTTAATTCCCGGCAGCTGTGAGAGCATTCCGAGTGGGAATGAATCGAAACGCGCTCTTGTGCTGATGTTTAAGGCGCACGTAAAAAAGCTCCATGTAATCAGAGTTTGTCCAGGTGCCTCTGTTATGACATTTCTCATGGCCCTCGCGTAGTTTTGACACATTGAACTCGGCCAACAAATTAGTCGATCAATCAATCAATTGTTTTCAAATATCATAAACACAAGGAAGTGTTTAGATTATCAAGAATACTTACCCATACTACCTGTTACTTTCCTATTTAACATAAAGTTTAACGACTTCCATAACTGAAAGTGGTAACGCCTATTTGCACGCGCGCTGTAATTTAGATGACATAAATAATTCAGCTGTTAATTACAACAAACTATTAGGCATTCTATAGAAACGTTTCTAGGCTAGTGCTGAAAAAGAATTGGAGGATGCTTAAGCTTCGCCTTTAAGAGTGGAACGCTGACAGCTTTAAAAGGTCCCTGACTGCTTCTCACGCTTCCCGGCAACTGCAGCTTATGTAACCGTAATGCTTACCGGGAAACGCTGGCGGCAAATGCTATGCATGAAGGCCAGCTTTCTGGTAGAAACGCGGCCTCTTGCGCGGGCCGCGCATGCGCGGAGGCGAGCGCCTTCTGGATGGTATTTTTTGCACTCGGCACGCCGCTCTGTGAATGGTAGAAACGCTGGAGGGGGGGGGGTGTTTGTGTTTGAGTTTCGCCCTAACAAAATTACGTTTTCTCGTATATTCAAATTACAATCCGACGTCATCATTTCTGTAGGAGGCGTGTGAGTCGTACTGTACGATTTTTTTTCTGACGCGTTTTACTTTCAGAAATTAGTTCAGTAACCTCTTTGCGCTACGCGGAGGGCATGCGTGGTCCGACGGGATTTTTCGCTGAGGGACCGTCGACGTGTGACGCGGGACCCTGGACGCCGACACCTGATTTCATGCGACACGGGGACCTTAACGCTATCGCGTTGACGTAATGTCAGAACACTGAGCGATAACATACTGTCGATGCTAAACGAAACCTCTCGAGGTCGCAGAAAACTCAATGCCCACGATTCACAGCATTGGCTGAAGGGTTGCATTGTAGGAGTTCTTTCCTATTTCTTCCTTTGTTTTTTTGAGAGTGATCTTATGTTTTAGCTATGTTGTCCGGGACAGCTGAAATTAAAACACTGTCTCGGCTGTGCGCCTGTTATAATTATCGGGGCCCTTCCACTGGAGAAGCAGACATGCCGATGGATGTTGCCGTCCCGACGTGTCCCGTTGGTGCCTTGGCTGCTGTCGCCTCGCGTGCCAAACGCGGCGTGATGTGAGATATTACGTGTCGTCCGCTATGGTTACGTTACACGCGAGCCCAGGCGTGAAATGCGATAAGCGCGTTGTTGCAGCCTCCCTCCGCGCGTCGCGTCCAATCTAGCCCGGGAACTGTGCGCCGCGAAGATGGAAACAACGGGTAACGGCGTGACGAAAAAATGTTGTAGAGGCTTGAAAAGAGTGCGATCCTTTTGCGATGTGACTGGTCCGTGGAGAGGGCGTGTGTATGTGTGGCTCGCGCTCTCGCGAGCTCGTGCCCTCTCATGTATTACGCGACAGTGAGGACCACGCTAGTTATCTCGACAAGCTTCTTTGCGCTAACACAGGTGGAAAGTATGCACGGCATCGTGACCTAGTAGGAAAAGTAGAGCGCGTTCATAATCAGTGCCACGAAAGAAACGGAGCGATGGGGTCGTAGTGATTAGAGCATAGCACTTAATGGGCTGGGAGGCCAAGGTCCGATCGCAGCATTGAACACTTAATTCTGTTCTATGTGTGAACGAGAAGAAAGGGGGCTAAACCGAGGGGCCCGATTTGCTGGCTTCTTGTGCTATTTCGCTGTGCGAGTCGTTTCGGTAGACGGCGCCCAGCAGCGGCCGTGGTCAGCGAAAACAGAATTGGAGCGACAATCGGCAGTTGCGATAAGCGAAATAAGGAAACTTAGCTAATAACCTTTCTAAACGATGACTTTGACACGTTGTGTTCGCAGAATTCACGACGGCTAGGAGTCAAAGCACAAAGTCTTGCTAGAATCTCCGTGAGTTGCACGAGTCCCAAGATTTGAGTATTTAACATGTGAAGCGAAGTGGGGGGCCATGCCGTTATAAGTTGACAGATTACCACACGGCGTTTTTTCGCAGTGCGGGAACATAGTAAATAAAGCTGATTTCGCTGCCGGATTTCAGCACTTCTTTCTCGGTATACGAATGTAACACAGGGAGTTCCTCGCTGGACTTTCTGTTTTGAATGCTGGCCTACTTCAGTGCTGCGATAACATGTTCCCGAAATAATTCTGCAATAACAGAACACCCCGGTCGTTACATCACCCAATTCAGCCCCTTTTAATAGCTCCGACGCCAGGGACCTCGATTTTCTTCCACTTTTACTGCTGCCGCTTTGCCCTCGCGGTGAACTTTTCCGAGAGTCTTGGTCGCAGTTGGCAAAGAAAAGTTCAATATGGAGAAGAATTATTCGGCACGAAGTGACGATGAAAATAGAGGGAGCGAAGGAGAACCACGTATAGACAAGACGTTTACGTTTTTCGACCTTGTTTCTCGCATTCATTTCGCGCTTCCTACTGTTTTAATGTTGTGTTTTCGTGCGCGCACGCACGCACTCACTCACTCACTCACATACACACACACACGCACCCACAAACACACGCACCCACGCACCCACGCACCCACGCACCCACGCACGCACGCACGCGCGCAAATCAGTCCCTTTGCTCGGGACTGATGGCCTCCGGCCGCGCGACTGCAGAATTGTCGAAGTTCTCTCACTTTGATTTATTTATTTATTTATTTATTTATACACATACCTCACAGGCTCCAACTGGAGTATTGCGTGAGGGGGGTAAGAGAAACATGTCGAAAACAGGAGCAAAAAACATAGCTAACAACAAATCAAACAATTGAAAAAAAGGTTGAATCGAAATACGCCGAACAACATCAAGCAAACGAAGAACAAAAACACTCTGGACGATCAGAAACGCGCATGGCTCATCAAATTCCTGCAAAGAACTGCAAGTGCATGTCAAGTGACATGCTGTCCACAGAATGACAGTCAAGTGACATCAAGTGATCAGCTGTAAGTCAAGTGATCAGCTGTAAGAAAAGTTTGCAGAAAACGTCCTAGGCGCACGCGAACCACAAGCTGGGCGACCCGACAGTCAGAGGCTTAGCCAAAACAGTGCTGCAGGTCAGGACTCTCGCGTTGCTTTCTCGATGCGTCTTCGGAGCGAGCATTTTGTTCGCTACAAAACAAACAAGCAAACTAACTAACTGCTCCCAAAGGTCGCGCTGCGGCCACAGAGACTCTCAAGCTCGATACAGGTGCGCAGCACACAGCGCAGCGGGAACGCAGTCGAGGCGCGTCTCAGATAATGCGCAAGGCAGCGCTGGACTCGACCGTCACCTCGCAGCGTTCAGGCGAGCGCCTCGAAGCCGCGGCTCCGGCCTTTCCGCGCTGATGAACGCCGCACCTTTCGCACGGGCTCCGCTCGGGGTCAATATTTGAACAGCGGTTCCCTCCTCCTCGCCAAACTCTTCTCCGTTCGTCGCTTCGGCGTCCACGGCACAGTGGTTGGGGTCCTGGGCAGCGTGCGTTCCGAGGTGTAACGACGGTGGCTCTTGCAGCAGTTTGGCGAGCCGGTGTCCAGGGTCTCGCAAATCATCGTGAAGAGCGAACGAATCACAGTGGTCAGTGATTGTTGCCGGACGGGAAGAAAGTGTAACCGCCAACCATCTCCCGGGGACCATACACGCAAGATGAAAGTGTTCCTCACCGGCGATGGTTTCGTATGGCCATTAATGCTCGGAACGATCGCACCTGAGAGAGAGAGAGAGAGAGAGAGAGAGAGAGAGAGAGAGATGCTCCTTAATTAAGCTTGGTGGGGTTCGTCTGGAGGCATGCCCAGCGTGCCACCGCAGATGGGTATGATGAAAAATGAAGTGGTACGCACAATACAGGACACATATACCCAACATACGCAAATGCCACCGGCGACAATCAACAAACTATAAAGTATCTCAGTGAAACCAGTGTTTCTGGTTATGCTTAAAGCTGTCTTCGTCGGGCGATGCGCACAAGAATCAGGAAGGAGGTCAACCGGAACGCGGAATGTGGTTCGCCACCCTTGGTACGTGGGATGTATAGGAGGTATAAGGACAGGGAGGAAATAGGTAGGCCTCAGTCACACGATCCCAATACATGAGCACGTGCAGCACAACGAATGCCAATTAATGCTACAGCCATTTATGCAGGTTTGTCGTCCTTAACACTGCAATGTTCGACGTATCATACATGCTACGCTGTTCTGATACCTCAAAATTTTTATTTAAGCAGATGAAACTTAACGCATAGCCTATACAGTAGCATTTATGATAAGTCGCAGGTAGTTCTCAGTGCTAGATAGTTAACAATGGTGGATTTCCTTTTATTAACACTGGGCTACAATAGTTATATTATCCCGTTCCCGGCCCAGTACTGAATACTTGAATGACAAGAGCACGTCAACTGTTGAGAGCCTTTTATTCGCGCTTGTACACGTCTCCGTGTTCTTTGTGCTTTGCCCAGTGTGCAAGAATGGTGTGCCTTTACTGAGTGAATCTCGTCTCTCTCTCTTGATCCTTAATGAAAGTGCAGAGCGTGAAAAACGAATGAGGGCTAGACAGAGGTCGGATGTGTTGCCCGCTTTCCCGCTTTCTGCTATTTAATTTAATTTACTTTACGAACGGAACCTAACTCGGCCAACTTGCTGTATTACGGCAATGTCTCTCCTGGGTCCTTAGTACCACTGTATGCCGAGGCATGCATGTCTGTTGCGATAGCGCATCCCTTAAATAAGTGTGCCGCAGCAAAACATCCGCGAAAGAAATAAACTGAATCCGAAACAATGTGGCTTCTCATTACGTCACCAAATTTCGTCCCCTTTTTAATGGTCCCGCCGCCAGGGACCTGGACATTCTTCCGCTTTTGCTGCTACCGCTTTGCTTTCGCGGTGTGCATAACCCGGCCCGGCAGTGCGATGTTTTGCAGTCTTTTCGAAAACACTCCGAGAACAGTGCCCTCGACCAGAAGACTCGCTGTGTCGTTTGCCGCGCCTTTAGCTAAAAAAAGCCGGTGCGCTATTTTAGTATCTTTGGGAAGGCGCTTCAACATAACCCTCGTGCTAAGATTGCGAGGTACGCTCAGTTTAATGCACTCTTATTTCGCTCTGTGCGTAAGCTGCGGAGACGCATCGCTGCCGCAAGAAGCACGCACATATAGGACAAAACACTGGGCAAAACAAACGAATTCTTCAATCCTGCGTGTTGCCCTTACTCTCTTTGTTTTGCACAGCGTGTTACTTTAAGCATTATAAACCAACCAGCCCAGTAACAGGCCGTATTGAGTAACCAAATGGCTGCGTTTATGAGATTCTGTTCCGTGACTGTTTACTGATTGTTTGGTGACTCGTTTATTCCACTTATTAGCGCTCATATGCGCTGCGGTGGAGAAGCGATGGGGGTAAGGGAGGCAGATTCAGCTATCTCCGCGTCCTTGTGTGGGCTTGGAAGCAGCAACTGGGATGACGTATCCATGGGCATTTCAGAAAGGCTCCGGGAGGATTCCGCCTCAAGAACTTGCTTGGACGTTTCGCCATGCAGACGGCTCGCTTTCGTAACACCGTGGGCGTACAGATAGTCAGATGCTTTAGCATAGATGCCCTTTTGCTGTAGGTATCTCTTGGAAGGCGCACGCATGCATTCCAATTATTACTGCTGCGGCAACAAAAAAAAAAGCTAATTGTGATGCTTACAGAGGTGGGAGGAAGGAAGGAAAAAGTGGAGAAGGAAAGGCAGGGAAGTTAACCAGTTTAGCTTAACCGGTTTGCTACCCTACACGTGGGAGAGGCATGGGGGAGATGGAAGATGGGGAAGGGGAGAAGGAGAGAGAGCACATAGCACAGCACACACACATCGTCCGTTGGATTCCATCAATCTGGCATGGTACTTGAAAGGGCTTCATTAAGGGCTGTAGAATGGTTCATTGGGCTTATAAATAGAGCGATTAAAGCAAATGCAGTCAGGGTAATTAGACGGGAATAACCAGTTTTCCACCCTGGACTGATAGGGGAAGGGGGAGGCATAAGTGGTTAAAACGCAGATGAAGATAGTACAATACTACTGGTGCGAGCATAACACCAGCGCGGAACCGAAAATTGGCTGTTTCGCCCGAAGGGCAAAGCATTTAAAGCGATGACATAGTTCCGCACTACGCTTCAGCTCCTCGGACGACGTTCTAACAATACGCAGAAGCGACATGTTGGCGCGATGCAGTAAGCTAGGCAACTGCTGGTCCGCAGCAGAAACATCGCCCTGCAGCTATCAGGCGTCTCAGAATGCTTGCGAGCTGAACAGCGCCGCCAGCGGACCTGCTGGCGTCGCACTTCTGTGATGCACGAGACGAGAGGGACAGAAAACCGTCGGCGTGCGTCTGCGCCCACTGAAAGGGCTGGACCTCGACGTTACTGTCCGTTCCCATCACACCAGTTCACGCATCGTGCTGTGGCACGCACCACGGCCTCTCAGCAGGACCGATAACGCACGAGAAATGCTCGTATACCACCAGCAGAACGTGAAGCGCTGCCCTGACTTCGCTGTGGAGCCGATTGAGAGGAACGATGGAGCGTTTGCAGCGCGTCCACTCGCCTTGGTCGTGTCTGCAGCCGAGCGCATTGAGTGTCGCTCGCATCTCCAGAAACCTTCTAACTACAGTGCCTAGAGTATATTCTAGGCACTATGTTTCTAACCATCCGCAGAGGGACCGCGCATGCGCCGTTTATACCATGAAAGCAAGATGGCGGTGATGGCGTCCGTATAATTGGTATCGCAATTTTACGTTCGCGTGGTCCAGTTGTTCGTAACCAGTGCACATTCTTCTGTGCTGATTATGAGTGAGTCCACTTTTGTGACCCCACCTCTGTACGTGATGGAATGGGATGGAAGGGATGGAAGAATTGCATTCAATGCTTCTAGCACCTGCAGTGCGCGCACCTTGAGCCGATCTGGTGTACTCGTTATCTAGAAACCCTCGGATAATGTTCAGTAATGACCGCGCCCGAATATGACCAGCCAATCTGGAACTGGCAGCTCATGTAATCAGGAGTAGTGCGTGTCAGAGTAGGGGTGGCACGCTGTGAACAGACTCCTTTAATAGCGGTCCGTGCGTACGAAAGTGCATGCGCCATTTGTTAAATCTCCAAACTGTTAAAGGGACTGACAGCTGGCCGGAATGTGTAGTGACGCGTTGATGCATATGAAATGACCATGAGTTAAAGTGATAGAATCGAGCATACTATTCGCTATTTAAGTAGAAATCATAACTTTAAACTTACAAAGAAGGTCTCGGTCAAAACTCAGTAAGTAGCGTGAATTGGCGGTGAGGACTCGGTACATCCGATGTAGTACATGAGGTTGCCGTACGTGAGTCGGTTCGTACTAAGTACCGCATACTTATTGCTTAAAATTGCAGTTCATATATTATTAGGCTCTTGCTCTTTATTCTAATCGTCTTAGGAAAAAAAACATTTACGCTAACGAGAGGCGCTCGCGTCCCACAACGCATGGCGGCGCACATAATTGCTTTTGTACACGCGCGAGACCCCCCGCACGCATGCGAGCTAAAATCCTTTGTTCCAGCTCGTTCAGGCCTTCGACGGACGACATGCTTCAAATCCAAAACATACGCTTGGCTCCGGCAACATGCACGCTGAACTGCGCATCACGTGTAAAAGCGTCGTTTCACTTTAAAGAACTTAACTCGGCTGGGCTAAAACACACCCTTCACTTGTTAATGACCAATGCTGTTGGACAGGAAACCACGAAATCACGTAGCTGCTCTCGCAGAAATTATGATGAATCGCAGGAACGTCAGCTTGATAAGCAAAACAATATTTTCTCACAGCTACGACCGCGCTTGTAGTCGGCCTCCCACCAATGCCGACGTATAATGGCTATAGCGCTCACCTATTACTGTTTCCTACGTGCTTCGAATGAACGACCACATCCTCACCGCCGATCAAAAAATTCTGATAAAAATGTTCCGCGGCGTTTTCCGCGTTACCACTGCGTGATTCGACACTCTGACCGATAAGCTTTACGTTTGCGCTGGCAGAATGAGTACCAACAAAATTGGTCGTCATGCAGTACGTTTGAGTGTCTGGAGGACTGGTCTGTAATAAGCTAAGCAAAACTGGGGTTATAAGAAACGCCAAGGTGGAGGGCTCCGGATTGCTATTAGCCGCCTGGGGTTCTCTTAAAATAAGCGCCGCAGTAAAGTACACGACCGTTCCTGCCTTCCGTCCCCTTCAAAATCGGGCTGCCTTGACCGGGCATCGAACACTCGACCTCGTGCACGCCAGCAGAGTGGATATAGCCACTTGGGCGCTGTTCCTTGAGGCTTGAAAAACTGGACAATCGTTTTTTCAAAGAAGAAAATCTTCCAGGACGCTGGTCCTGATAGGTTTGGGCATTCAAAGCCTTAAGGGCTCTGCTCAAGTGTTTAAGGGCTTGTGAATTGTACGGCCGTCTTTGAATGTCTTAGCGCGTAGCATCGCGTTATTGTGGGAATGCTTCTAAATGTTTTTTTTTTCTTCTTTCACCTTTTACTCCCTTTACCCTTTTCCCCAGCACAGGGTAGCCAGCCGGTACTTACACTGGCTAACTTCCCTTTCTTTCCTGCCCGTTTGTCTCTCTCTCTCTTCCTAGAGGCTTCAGCATTTATCCTGCAGTTTAGATTAACAGTGAGTAGGTCGCACGAACTACAAGGTATTCAATATTTTACCTACTGCCACACCTGATCAATGATCTCTGTTGGTGTGATGATGAATGAACTCTGTTGTTCAGAGCATGAAGTTTCCTGCGAAAGTTACTTGAGCGAACACTTGTGCTATAGTGTCTCCACGAGATGCCATTATGCATGTTCAGCCAGCAAGGGGATGATAGGTCGCGCATGGATTTGCCTATAATTATTGTTGTAGCTTCAAATGGCTTTGTGAATTAGCAGGCTGATCATCTTCAACCAAATAGTGCGTTTGTAAAAATTATGCATTGGTGCAGATACTTATTCCATTGCTGTGTTTTAAAAAAGAAACGATTGCTTGGAAATTTAGAAAGATAACGCGTAGAAGATTACACCACAGGTACATCTGAAGCCGCAAGGACGAAGACTGAAGAAATCCACGTGGTACTCGTCGTTTCCATGGCATCTGGGCGTCGTTCCCATGGTATCTCGAGTTCCCCTCTAGTAATATATTTATAGGGCTCTCTACGGTTCAGAGCTTCTCAAGCCCGCCCGATGCGCCATGGCAACCTGCGCGCTCGTCGCTATCTCTCGCGTTCGGTTGATTCCCGCCGACCTGCTCTGGCAACGGTGATCTTTTTTTCCCCCGCGCGCGAAAGAGTCATTGGGTGGTGGGGGTACGATGTAGCCGTGGGGGAGTCGACGGACTCGGTTGCCATGGGCAACCGGTTGAGCACCGGCGCCGCGGGCTGCCGGCGGCGTTCCCGCGTCTTTTCGGGTGCGCCGCAGGTTCTTCGCCCGCGTCTCCGTTAATCAGCGGTACCGTTCAGTTTACCGTTCCCCGCCCGCCCGCCCGCCTCGCGGCGCTGCTCTTTCTTCCCTGATCGCCGCGCCCCCTCCCGGTGCCGGCATTGTCATTGTTTCTCCCTTGTTTGCCGACCTCTTTCTTTCCCCCGTCTGTCGCCTTGCGTGCGATTGCGCGGCGCTGTGCTCACGCTTCGCTTTTTTGCTCGACGCCGTGGTTTCCGTGGTTGTTGTTGTTGGCTCGTTCGCTGCGTCGTTCGCCATCTTTCTTTTGTTGTATGTGCGTGTGTGTTTCCCCCGCCTGCTCGCGTTTGGGTACGGCTTCTTTGGACTGGGGTTACCGCCTGGTTTGGCGCCTTGTTGTCTCGTTTGGTTTGCTTTTGTAGTGCGTTCGCTCCCCTTTGACTGTGGCAGCGGGCTTCCTTCGCCGTGGCCCTTCGTTCGCCGCTGTCGAAGGCGGCTTCTTTTGCCCTCGTTAGTCTCGGCATCTCCTCGCTTTTAAGGAGCCACTTGCGGATGCTCTTCGCAACGCGGTAAGGTAATCGGATTGTTCCTGATCAACATTGGCAGGAGCATTCCTTTTGCACCCGGAAAGAGAATGTCCCGAGAAAACGAATAATGAAGGACGAGGACGGGTTGAAGACACTAGCAGCCGGCTAATTAGGAACGTCGCGGTGCCTCTTGACTTCTTCACTGACTCTTGACTTATCCTAGTGAGCAATGATTTGGCATCCTTTTGACTCTAATTGCCGCCTTCCGAGAACAAACAACTCCGATTCCTTTTGTTCACTCCTCGCTGTATGCGACATACAGCGACTTTACAGAGTGTGATAGTGGCCACACAGGTAATCGTGTGTTGTTTCTTTTTTTTCTGTTATCTTTTCTATTTACCAAATTTTCTTCTTCCCCAGTACGACGTAGCTAAGTAAAGATACTCTCTGGTTGACCTTTGGTCTTTCCTTTGATTTTCTCTTACCTTGCTTTCTCTTTTTCTTTCTTTAAATTTTCGTCTTACAGAGAAAGAGATAGGAGGAAAGGTGTGAACGATAGATCGATAGTATCCTGTTGGCCTTCCTGGTTGTAGGAGGAGGGAAAAGCGGTTATAAATTATAAATAGTGAAGACAGAGGAATAATACAACGGGCGTGATGTAGATGTTACTAATGAAGTGCTATACTAGAAGCTTATAAAAAAAGAAGAACCGAGAATTTTCGCATAAATACCGATGCACGGACCTCAAAAAAAATTTCCTGGTAATTCCAACACTTCCAGGGAAAAATGGGGAGTCTCGACGTTGCGAAGAGAATCCTTATGGCGGTCGCACTTTCGAGGACTATATATATATATATATATATATATATATATATATATATATATATATATATATATATATATATATATATATATATATGTGTGTGTGTGTGTGTGTGTGTGTGTGTGTGTGTGTGTGTGTTCTACAGCGAGATGGGATGACGCAAAGGGGACACGCGACACATTACCTAAACGCATCGACTAGGGATGCGACCCCATGTGCAGCTTTGCTTGATAAGAAGCTGAGGACATCGCAACGATCGATGGAACGATAAACGATGGGCCTAATGTTACAAGACAGGACGACAGCGGAGCAGAACAGGTATAGCAAACGGTGGTGGCCGACATTCTGTAGTTCACATTAAGAGGACGAAAGGGAGTTGGGCAGACCTTGTAGTGCGTATAGACAGGTGGTCCGTAAGATTTACAAGATTCGTGCCATGGGAAGATGGGGAGGGAATGGTGGAGAATTACGTTCAGTTTCACGAAATTCGAGGGCATTCAGGCATATAGGGTGCTGTCAGCTGATGCACTGGTCACTGGAGGTGGCTGGAAGATGCTTTTGTCCTGCAGTGGAAATGAAGTCCGGCGACGACGACGAATGTGATGATGATGTATCTATGGGACGTACAGTACGCCACAACATTGTTCGGAGCACGGAACTGGCGAAGAAATCGCAATTCCTCGCGTCTTCTGCCTGTGACGTAGCGGAGTGACGTAGATTGTGGTCGTACAGGCAAATCTCCGCTGCAAGTTTAGAATAAACGAAGCTGCGATCGTTGGCTGCGATGAAGTTTCTTTTTTCTTTATTTCTTTCGTTTTGTCCTTTTTTTGCGCATCCAGTATTTCCGGAATTTTCGGGATTCAAGATGCCTGCAGTGGCGTCTCGTTGGTTGAGGCTTTCTGCTGCTCGGGCCTTATACAAGTCGCCAAGCTATGTCTACATGTGGTCGGAATGGAAAAACGCATCCGTGGGCGCACGCTACAGGAACACGCTGTTTGGAATCGCACCGCTGGTACGATCTGTTGGGAACTCGGCGCTGACGCCCGTGGCTGTACCTGGGTCGCAAGCCCCAAGGGTAGCGTTGGCCTGGCGGCCTGGGGTACAACTGGAAGCATCCGAAGGTCCCGGCAAAGCAAGAGTCGACTGGTAACAACAAAACAACTTGTTTATTTTAACATCGCAAAGAGTTGGCGGTCAGGTTTGACCGAAGTAGAGAGACGGGAGAGCACTTCACTCAACAGAAGAAATCGGAGCCCTCCTTTTGGCGTCCGGGGGCAGCTGTTTTTATACTCTCGCAGTTGAGGGCAAGAAGGAACCCCTCAAAAGACGAGCACGTGAATGTACAATGGGCTAATGGTGACGCACACTGTCGTAGCGATGCCGTAGCACCATGTCGAGCACGATCTCGTAGCACCCTGTCGAGCACGATCTCGTAGCACCCTGTTGTAGCGCTGCCGGTCGGGCACAATGACTGTAATGAGAGGATGATCCCTGCTTTGGCATCGCCTGTTTCGGGCACAATGACTGGAATGCGAGGATGATCCCTGCTTTGGCATCGCCTGTTTCGGGCACAATGACTGGAATGCGAGGGTGATCCTTTGCGGTCGCATCGCCGCAGTCGCGCCTGGAAACACCTGCCGATGAGTGTTGCGGCGACGACGATCGGGCCAAAATGTCTGCCGCCCCGCCGCAGTCGCGCCGGCAAAACCACGTGTCGCAGGCGAAACGCAACAGACCGCCCCGCCGGGGGAAGGAGATCCCGAAGGACAGGGGACTGCATCCGCTGGCCGGAGGGATGTCGCTCGATGATGCTCATAACCGAAGTCGGGCGTCCCTCGACGTTTCTTGAGCGCAGCGCACAGAGAAGGCCTCGTTCTCTCGTTCAGGTTCGCACGGGACACTGCAAAGTGACTTCGGGAGAGTTCACATTTTTGTTCTCGTTCCCGGCAAGCGTTAGAACTACGCTGAAACTCAACCGCTCAGTCAGCAAGCACGGCACAACCCTCACTAAGCCCTGCCAGGCTCTTTCCCCTTTTTATACCACTGCCTAGTTCCTTACAGTAGTCTAGCATCACTCAGAACGCGTCCACAAATTGAAAAATTGCACTAGAAAGCATATCATCACTTTGAAACACTAAACAAAAGCAATATGTTAAAAAAAATCCTGCCTCAGGAAGAAAAACATCAGTAACAAACAATTTTGAGGCTGATTCCTACGTTAGGGGCTTCGACTTAAGCCATCGGCGTTACCGTTGAGACTCCCCTTTTTGTAACGCACCTCAAAGGAATATTGTTGTAAAGCGAGGCTCCAGCGCAGGAGGCGGCCATTTTTGGGAGAGATGGTCTGCAGCCATTGGAGAGGGCAGTGATCCGTCTCAATGATAAACCTCGAGCCGGCTAGATAGCATGACAATTTCTGAACGGCCCACACGAGACACGCACACTCTTTCTCGGTGGCGCTATACGCCTGCTCACGACTGGTCAGCTTACGACTAGCATACAGGACGGGGTGTTCTACTTCTCCATTTTCCCGTTGGCACAGTACAACGCCCATGCCTCGCTCACTAGCATCGCACTGAACAATGAACCCTTTTGTATAGTCTGGCGATCGTAGCACAGGCTGGCTTGTTAGGGCACTCTTTAGGGCGCTAAAAGCTCTTTCCTTTGTCTCGTCCCAGACGACTGTTTGAGGCTCTGTCTTTCTTAGAGCATCCGTCAGGGGAGCCGCGATATCAGAGTACCTAGGGATGTACCTCTGATAGTAGCCGGCGACACCCAAGAACGACCGAATATCGGTCTTTGTGCGCGGTTGCGGAAAGTCTCGCACAGCGGCCACTTTTATTTCAGAGGGGCGGCGACGACCCTGACCAATCACGTGACCGAGGTAGACAACCTCGGCCTGTGCTAACTGGCACTTAGGAGCCTTGACTGTCAAGCCCGCTTCGCGCAGGCGGGTTAGCACTGCCCGCAAGTGTGTCATATGCTCAGACCAGGATGCGGAGAATATCGCTACGTCGTCTAGATACGGTAAAGCGAATTCTTGCTGTCCCCGCAACACTTTATCCATGAGGCTTGAAAAACAGTATGGCGCGTTCTTCAAACCAAAACTCAACATTTTAGGACGGAATGTTCCCATTGGTGAAATGAACGCCGCATACCTACTAGCCTCTTCTGTAAGTGGAACCTGCCAATAACCCCTGACAAGATCTAGGGTGGAAATAAACTGAGCGCTTCTAACTTTCTCAAGGCGCTCCTCGATGTTAGGGATCGGATAAATTTGATCCTTAGTGATGGAATTAAGCCTGCGGTAGTCGACGCAAGGACGAGGTTCCTTGCCCGGTACCTCAACTAAAATCAAAGGGGAGGTATAATCACTCTCACCTGCCTCAATAACACCGAGCTGTAGCATTTTCTTTACCTCAGCCTCCATAATATCCCTCTGGCGGGGTGACACCCGATACGCCTTGGATCGTACTGGCTCTGTGGAGGTAAGTTCTATATCATGAGTAAGTACAGAAGTCCTACCAGGCCTCTCAGAGAACAGACCTTGAAACTCTTGTAATAGCTGGTGTAGTTCGGTTTTCTGCTCGGGCGACAGCGGTGCTCTACTGATAAGGTCACTAATGACTTGACCGGTGTCTTCCCTGTTCGTCACTGAGCCTAGTCCCGGAAGCTCGACCGGAAGCTCTTCAGGAACGTTTACCATCATGCACACCACTGCTTCCCTTTGTCTATAAGGTTTGAGCAGATTACAGTGGTAAACTTGCTGTGCTTTCCGCTTTCCTGGCAGACTTACCACGTAGTTAACGTCCGACAGTTTCTGAACAATTCGTGCTGGGCCCTCCCACTGCACGTCTAGTTTGTTGTTTAGCGATGTGCGCAATATCATGACCTCATCGCCAACCTCAAAACGACGGGCCCTGGCTGTCCGATCATAATAAACCTTGGCCCTCTGCTGGGCCTTTGTCATTGCTTCACCTGACAACTCCTGTGCCCTTCTTAAGCGTTCGAGGAGCTTAAGCACGTACTCCACCACGACTGGGTCGACGCCCCTACCTTCCCATGATTCTCGAAGCATGCGAAGCGGAGATCGAAGCGAGCGACCGTACACCAGTTCAGCTGGCGAAAACCCCGTAGCCGCATGCGGCGCGGTCCTTAAAGCAAACATCACCCCAGGCAGACACAGCTCCCAGTCAGTTCGATGTTCAAAACACAACGCTCTCAACACGCGCTTCATGACGGAGTGGAGCTTCTCAACGGAATTCGACTGTGGGTGGTACACTGAGCTGTGTAACAGCTTTACCCCACACCTTTCGAGAAAAGTTGTCGTCAAAGCGCTAGTAAACACTGTGCCCTGATCCGATTGGATTTCCGCAGGGAAACCAACTCGCGCAAATATGGACAGTAGTGCATTAACTATCTCAACTGAGCTGAGTTCTTTAAGCGGCACTGCTTCAGGGAACTTTGTCGCTGGGCAGATCACAGTCAAAATGTGTCTGTACCCCGTGGCTGTTGCCGGCAGAGGTCCCACAGTATCAATAACGAGCCGTCTAAAAGGCTCCGTTATGATAGGTACCAATTTCAACGGCGCCCTTGATTTGTCCCCTGGTTTGCCCACCCGCTGACAAGTGTCACATGTCCTCACGAAATGGTCTGCGTCCCGAAAACACCCTGGCCAATAGTACTCTTGCAAGAGACGGTCCTTAGTTTTCTTAACTCCTAGGTGTCCGGACCACGAACCCCCGTGTGACAAGCGCAACAGATCCTGACGATAGCATTGAGGCACGACCAGCTGATCGAACTCCACTCCTCTGCGGTCTAGATACTTCCGGTACAGGACTCCACCCCTTTCCACAAAACGCGCAGTTTTCCTGGCGATACCTTCTTTGACATTGCAGCGCACGTTTTCCAGGCTGCCATCCTTTTTTTGCTCGGCTATCAAAGCCGTCCGGCTGACTTTTAGCAACCTATCAAGTCCGTCTGACGTAGGCGCGATGAGCAAATCAGTAGATAGCTCTTCTAACTTTCCCGTGTCGGGCGTTTCCTCTCCAGTATCTGGCGCCTTTAACGTTACAGACTCAAGTTTATTCAGTTCGGGCGTGCTCGGAATATCAGCTTGCTGCGCCTCTGACCCTTTTTCGTTGTTTGATAACGTCGGCCCCGCAACTACCGCCTTTGCAGCGAGCTCCCGAACCTTCGATCTGGTTAAGGCCTGAACACTAGCTTCACAAAACAAAAGCCCCTTCTCGCGCAGGAGGTGATCGGACCTGTTTGAAAATAGGTACGGGTACTGGGGTGGCAGCATAGATGACACTGCCGCCTCCGTCTCAAGCGCTCCGAAAGGTCCTTCAATAAGCACTTTTGCTACCGGCAGACACACGCTATGAGCTTCCACGGCTTGCTTGATCCATGCGCACTCGCCCGTGAACATATGGGGTTCTACGTAAGACGGGTGAACTACATCCATCGTAGCTGCGGAATCGCGAAGCACTCGGCACTCTTTCCCGTTCACGAGGAGGTCTCGCATGTAAGGCTCGAGAAGCTTCATGTTCTCGTCAGTGCTGCCTATTGAAAAAAACACAACTTTTGGTGTTGTTTCCGGACACTGCGCCGAAAAGTGACCCGGCTTCTGGCACGTATAACAAACGCCCGCTCGCCTCATCTCGAACCGCTTTCTGCGTTTGGCTGCCGCCGTCTCTTTACGTTTGGTCGGACTGCTTTCACTCGCATCCTCCCTACGCGTGTCCCCCTTTACTCTCATGGGTGTGAACTTCGGCCTCTCAAACTTCGAGCCAAATTCACCCTTTTGACCGTCCTTAGCTCCGCGAGCCCGACGCGTCACAAACTCCTCGGCTAGCTCAGCGGCTTTAGCCACCGTACAAACGTCTGGCCTATCCAAGACCCAGTATCGCACGTTCTCCGGTAACCGACTATAAAACTGTTCTAGCCCGAAGCACTGCAGAACTTTATCGTGGTCACCAAACGCTTTCTCTTCTTTGAGCCACTCCTGCATGTTCGACATAAGCCTATACGCAAACTCTGTATATGACTCACTTCTGCCTTTCTCATTTTCCCGAAACTTCCGACGGAACGCCTCCGCAGACAGCCGGTACTTTTTTAGCAGACTCGATTTTACTTTGTCGAAATCCTCTGCCTCCTCTCTATCCAAGCGAGCGACTACGTCGGCCGCCTCGCCGGGTAACAAAGTGAGCAAGCGCTGTGGCCACGTTTCCCGAGAGAACCCCTGCTTCTCGCACGTTCGCTCAAAGTTAACCAGGAACAAACCAATGTCCTCTCCAAGCTTAAACGGCCGCATCAGGTCAGTCATTTTGAACAATACTCGTTCTCCTGCACCGTGTGCCTGACTTCCATTACGAGCGCGTTCCATCTCTACCTCGAGACGCTTCATTTCCAAAGCGTGTTCGCGCTCTTCTTTTTTCTCTTGTTGCTCTCGCTCTTTCTGTTCTTTACGTTCACGCTCTTCTTTTTCTTTCTGTTCTTTAAGTTCGCGCTCCTGTCTTTTTGACCTCTCCTCAATAGTCTCAAGGCATTCCGACAGCTCGTCATCCTCAGCCTCTAACTCAAGAATAGCCTTTAGCAGTTCAGGTTTTCTTAGTTTGTCTGAGACATCCAGACCCAACTCTCTTGCAAGCTCCAACAATTTCGGTTTGCGCAACGACTTCAAATCCATGGCTGCTCTGAATGCTGCTTTCTCTACTGCTTACTATTGTCTTGCCGCAAACTAACCTGGCAGCAACGACAACCACAATTACCAGCTCTGTTTCTGACACTAACAAAAAGCCTGGCAAAGCTCAGAAGAAGAAAGTCCCGCACTCACCAAACCTCGCAGCCAAGAGTCCAGCGCAGTCGTTCCGCTGCAGGCAACCAGTCGTCACACAGGGCTCGTTGCACTGCTCCCGGATCGTCGTTGAGCTGCTCAGCATACAGTCAACTGCATCTCTTTGCTGCTGGCCTCCGTTGTCGCGATCTCACCGCTGGCAGACAGTTGTTTGAAGTCGGAGGCGATCTCACCGCTGCCAACCAGATGTTTGGAATCGCACCGCTGGTACGATCTGTTGGGAACTCGGCGCTGACGCCCGTGGCTGTACCTGGGTCGCAAGCCCCAAGGGTAGCGTTGGCCTGGCGGCCTGGGGTACAACTGGAAGCATCCGAAGGTCCCGGCAAAGCAAGAGTCGACTGGTAACAACAAAACAACTTGTTTATTTTAACATCGCAAAGAGTTGGCGGTCAGGTTTGACCGAAGTAGAGAGACGGGAGAGCACTTCACTCAACAGAAGAAATCGGAGCCCTCCTTTTGGCGTCCGGGGGCAGCTGTTTTTATACTCTCGCAGTTGAGGGCAAGAAGGAACCCCTCAAAAGACGAGCACGTGAATGTACAATGGGCTAATGGTGACGCACACTGTCGTAGCGATGCCGTAGCACCATGTCGAGCACGATCTCGTAGCACCCTGTCGAGCACGATCTCGTAGCACCCTGTTGTAGCGCTGCCGGTCGGGCACAATGACTGTAATGAGAGGATGATCCCTGCTTTGGCATCGCCTGTTTCGGGCACAATGACTGGAATGAGAGGATGATCCCTGCTTTGGCATCGCCTGTTTCGGGCACAATGACTGGAATGAGAGGATGATCCCTGCTTTGGCATCGCCTGTTTCGGGCACAATGACTGGAATGCGAGGATGATCCCTGCTTTGGCATCGCCTGTTTCGGGCACAATGACTGGAATGCGAGGGTGATCCTTTGCGGTCGCATCGCCGCAGTCGCGCCTGGAAACACCTGCCGATGAGTGTTGCGGCGACGACGATCGGGCCAAAATGTCTGCCGCCCCGCCGCAGTCGCGCCGGCAAAACCACGTGTCGCAGGCGAAACGCAACAACGCGTGATCAAATCAAACTTCTAACACACCTCGCGCACCACTACGTCGCTCCTCATATAACCGGAATGCAGCTTCACAACACCAAACTCAGTGATCTCGCAAGTTAGGGGAGCAACGTAAACAAAAAGAAGAAAAAAAAGAGAAGAAAAACGCACTTTTGTGATTCTCTCCGGAGCCTTTGCTTATCTCAAACGACAGTAGGTGCAAAGGTAAGCCTTCGTATGATGTGGCGTATGTTCAATTTTCCCAACCTTTTTGCAAGCTCCTCTCGCGTTGAAATATTTCTTTCAATTGCTCCGTTCCGCGGCGACACCCCCTGCATTGAACCTCAACAATTACAGGCACTGCGGGCACCTCGTGCCTCGCTTGCGCCTCGTTTATCCCCTTCAGAAACAATAGGCGCCGCTCAAATCGCGATCCCAGAGATTCAGGGTAAAAGAAGCTAATCTCGAAGGTCATGCCTTTGCGTGCTGCAAGCACCGAAAACGATTGCGGGGAGTTGTAAACACGTCGTGGGCGCCACGTTTTCGTCCATTCACCGCGCCACTGCGGCCTCCTCCGTAGTCATTTGGCTTCTCTGTATCGTTTCTCTTCAGCTCCCGGATTCCCCTCCGATTTCCACGCAGCGGTTGCCATGGAGATTTGAGAAGGCGCAGTGGTAGCGCCTTATGCGTAACGCACGGACGAAGGCAACCACAGGCCCCATTTTTCTAGCTCACAGCTGCTTTCGCGTCGCAACGTCTACAAGTCTTCCCTGTTCTCAACCTTCGGCGTCGTCGCCGTTCTGCATAGGCTTCAGCTGAGTTTCTTGCTGGGCGAGTTAGGAGCAGTCTTAGGGGACGCACAAAAAGCCGGAGAACCGACGGCTTCCCTAAACAAGGGAAGGAAAAAAGGAAGGTGCGAGCGCAGCGTGGAGAAACATATTTTGGGGCATTTGTCGGTGTTCTCGACGGGGATCACACAAGAAAGTGGGGACTGCACTTAACTTGGGCGCCCCTGAGTAATGTGCGAGCAAAAGGGGTGTCTAATGTTTGTTTGTTTTTAAGTTATTTATTATTCTCTGCTCGTTTACGTTCTATCCGTTAGCCCACCGACCCTCGCGATAACTTTTGTGTACATACGAAGCTCGCTTTGCGGCGCCGCGCCTATTGTTACAAAATACGCTCGCTGGAAGTGCTAAACGATGTTCAGAGAGCGTTACCTTCTCTAAGTAAGGGCATTTATAGCGCCAGTTCACTCTCGTTTCGCAGGTTCCTCTAGGCAAACAAAAGCGGGGGGAGGTTGCTAGAACGGGTAGAGCATCCGGGACCAATAGCTGTCCGCCTCACCTCTTCGGCGCAAGAGTGATTTTTTTTTTCCGAAGTCGCCCAAACTATATAGCCGCTTTCGCTCGCTTTCCAACACTCGGGAGCTGCTGCTGCTACTGCTGCTGCCCACAGCGAGGCGCAAGACGCCACGAAGCAATCTGCAGCGCCTTCTCTCCTACCTCCCTCCCCCACTGTTCCGTGCATGGTTGCCCAAGAGGCGCCGTCCACTTTCGCCAAACCCGCAGGGCGCTGTCAAAACAGAAAATTAAAAGAGAGAAAGGAAAGCTCTGTACGAGGAAGCAGTGTAGAGGGCCTCTTTAAGGGACCTATTCAGGCATTGAGGCGCTTGCTCGCTTGCGACATCGTTGCGCGCTTCGAGTCTTTCCGACCGCGCACGGAGACGACGTCATTGTTCGGCGTTTCGCCCGCCCGCCCACCGAGCTCCACGCGGCTTTAGGGGAGCACGACGCATATGTGTGTTTAGCTTGGAGAAGACGTGGGACTTGCGTAGGCGTGGAAGACGAGCCGCATGTGCGTGTTGCCTTGCCATAAAACTAATTGTTGCAATCCACATAACTTGTCCGTAGACTTATTTTCCCTCTTCTTTTTTTTTTATCTACCTCTCAAGGGTGTATGACGCGTTATACTCGTCATGATCTGTAATCATTTATTCAGTTTCGATCGCTGTCTTGTAGACCTTATTGCCTCACTAGGGACTGTTCCACTTGATTGTGTAATGCCTACAGGCAACTTATAGGGAAGTGTCGTTAGCAAGTCAGTTTGCTTTGGAATATTGTGTTGCGAAGGCTTTCGAACAGCTTCTTTGCGGAAAGTGCACGAACATTAATCGATAATGTGGGTAAGGACATAAGTCGCGAGCTGTCAATAGACAACGTGCAGACTTCACATATACAAACCTGTAATCTTTCTACAGACTGTCTAGTGACTTTCTTTCTAAAGGTTTGACCGCGTACACGTTTAAGACTAACGCAAGGCACAAAGCGCCTCTGAGCCCTTCATCTTTAAAAATTGCAGACTGGTTTTGGTGGCTTTCCTTGTACTTGGCCATGGTCCCAAAATCGTTTCTTTTTCTTTTCTTTATTTGTGCATGTTCTGTCACCCGGTCGGCTTATTGCAGCACGCAAAGTCTATGTTTCGTCGTCCAACGAAGGGCCATGCTCGTCTAGAATATCGATTGCTCCTGAATCATACGGCTACCGCACCAACATTATAAAAGAAAGCTGAAGAGAAACTGTAACTTCGCGGAGACCGCGCCAAAACGCTGACGCGTCACAAGCAAGACACCAAGTTGTAGTTGATACTCAAGGACGTTAGTGTCTGGCCGCGTCGGCAGCAGGCAGTGAGGCAGCGGGCACACAAATGTTCATGGCACGCCACCAGCCGTAAGCAAGAAAGCCTTCTGAAATATCTTTCTGCAAGCCTTCTGCATGCAAGCAAGAAGAAGCAAATGGGCTTCTGCAATATCCAGCGCGAGCATGTCACTGGTATCAGTTTCAAGTCTTGCTCCAGATAATGATCCTACTCTTCAAGTGGCCTCTGTTTTCGGGTTATTCGCGTTGATGTCAGATATTCTTCTTCAAGTAACATGCGGATGCTTCCATCCTGCGACGTTTCCACCGGTGATTCGGCCATGTGTCGCCTAATCGTGCGCGATCTCGTTCTCCGTGTAAGGTCAATTCAAGGACGGCAGGTAACGGGTCATTTTTACTTTTCGCTCTAGAAACCTAGCTTTCCAACAGCTGGTCGAACCATTTCGGGTGTTGTTGTATACAGGCGAAATGCGTCGTTATATCGCTCCCTCAGTGTGTTTCGCTGGCGGAACGTGATGTCTCGATCGGGGACCACTGCTTCCGTGTTCGTAACGTCAGCCTGGGTAACGCACGCTCTCAACGAGTCATCCGTGGCATTCGTCACCCTGCGGCATGATAAGGACTGCGCTCCGCTTACAGATTTATGATACCGAATAACCCCGTCTAGCCAGGTATACCGTTTAACATCGTCACCACTGCCACCGCTGGCATCATCATCATACTAAATTTTCTACCTTCCGATACTCGTTGCACAGAGTGTTCCAAGCTGGCGTACCCAGCTTACTTGGTAGAGAAACTTTTCTTCAGCTGCTCTCGTCGTCGTTTCTCCTCTTCCATCAGTGATGGGACGCCATAGACGTTTGCATTTAGAGAAAAGACTGTATGTACACAATATTTACATCGACAGCTATTTACAGTGGGTCTGACGTATCAACTAGACATAGCCGATACTGCATAACACCGTTCGTACGTCAAGACCCTTCGGTTGCACTGTGACCGGCGCCTTAACTCGGCGGAGCCGAAAGTGCAGAGCACCTTTCTTGCGCCCGCAACCCCCGTGAGAGATCGGGAGCCAGGTTTTAACCCTTCAGTTGCTCCTCCCGAATCCCCTCACGGCAAATCACGACACCCCGGTGACCTGATTGGATCAACTGGGTTGTCACTCATTGGACACACTCTCTCTCACCCTATCCCTGCATTCCTCGTATCATTCAGAGAAATAGAGGGAGAGAAAGGAACCACCAAACAACAAGTAAACAAACAACATCCCAACCGTCCTGCTCTGCGACAAGTGTGGGAAAGTCTGCCCACACTTTGAAGAAGACTTACTGGGAACGAACGTCTGCGTCGCCCCGTCCTCGCACCCTAACTGATACCATCGCGCACTGTGTGTCGTAAAGGGCACCCCTGCCGAAGTGCACCCACCGATTCACCATGCCGTCTTGTTCTTGGTCCGTCTCCTCCGGCGTGCCCATAAAACTGTAAGGGCAGAGATGGATTGTGTCTCCTGTGCCAGCCTGCCTTTCAAGAGAGCGCGCATCGGGTCACCGATCCCTCTGGCATTGAAGTTGCCCCTTTGTACCCCAGGCGTGCCCATTGACGCCCTAATGGCGCTTTGCCCGTGGTCCGTCCCAGGCAGGGCGCCTCCGTCCGCGCTTCCGGGCCTAAGTGCCCCCAACGTTTACCCCGTTTCCCACGTTTCCGTATGGCACGTGCGACAGGTTTAAGATGTCCCGAGGTGGCGACGCGGGCTCTCTGCTGCCAAAGAGCGCCTCCTGACTCACTACCCAAGCACCTAGCTGGTTTTGCTCTCGGCGAAGCGCGAAAACGGCGATCTCCCACTATTCTGGGGCGAAATTACTTGTCATCTTCCATGCCGTTCGTCACCATCCTTTACAACCATCATTACTTTTGTTGCGTTGACTGCAGGCATATGTCTATAAAGGTAGCCTCGGAAGACGTAGTTCACATGAGATCGACAGATCTCTTGCGTCAGCCAAACCCTACACCTGCAGCCGCAAATACTTTCTTTCTGAGAACTACAGTGAGTGTCTCCTGTCCTGGTAATGATACCGCGTCATTTTATAACCGCCAGCAGTCTCTTTTACGCATTACATCGTCTGCCCGGCTCCTTGCTCTCTCTTCATCGCGACGAGAACATAATCGGCTCGAGTTTCATTGCTGCCTTTCTGTTTCGATGTCTCGCCTGTCTTTGTCCTTGCTGAACAAGCGTAGGATCGCCCTTGTATTAGCTGATTACCGGGGACGTGCGCTAAGGTCGTCATTTCTCGTTTGAATTACTTCACGTTATTCCTTCAATTTGTGCGCGCGTCTCTGTAAAAGAACCCGATCGAAGCGCGCTCTGTGCAAGGCGTGTATAGGAACGACTTTCTTGACTGTGACCATTATTGGCGACGCTGAGCAGGCAAGGACAGCTTCCCGGCGCGCAGAAAGAGTGTCGAAAGTCCTCGTCGAGAAGAGCGCGCGTAGGTGTCGCCTTGAAAAACCATCGCATTCCTCCTTTTATTGCGTAGTTCCTTTTTTCTTCTTTTTTTTTCTGAGTTAACCGCGTCATCCGCGCTCGTACGCCGCTCGTTTATCGCATGAACTACACTGAACTGTTTCCATACGTTTATTCTGCTCAAGCTGTGACTAAGAAGTCGTTATCGATCTCTACACCCAGCGCTTATAATGATGATGATGACACCTCAAATGGTGGCACAAACCAGCTGTGGGGTATAAGCCACGAACCGGGGGGTAATATTATTGAGAAATGGCATAAATTATTCAATAAATAACAAATAATCAAAGATAAGAAGTAAACCGATAATGAATGAAATAATTATAGCCACTCTGGAACACGGTAGCTACTTCGACTTCTTTATCTTGCTGGTATACATTTCAGTTAGGATAAATCGTTACTTCTTATCGCTTTCTAATTTCTCACTTTTCTTAGCACTCCGACAACCTCGAGAGGCCGATTACTCCGTCTCTTCGCCTCGTCGCCTCCTGCGGATCTCGTAGGACTTGCCTTTACGACCGTGTTCTTTCGTCTCCAAGCCACGTTGGTCTTCGCGACCTGCCTGCAAAATTAGCCGCTCGCGTCGATCCCAACTTTTTCATTTCTTTCTCGTTTTCTTCCCCCCCCCCCACCCTCTCTGTCTTCCCACTCGTCTATCGGAGCTCTTTAACGTATTCGCGGAGCTAGCGTCCAAAGCAGCAGCAGCAGCAGCAGAAACGCTGTCTGTCGCCCAGCACACGTGACTGAGCTACCGAGCAGCTCGCGCGAGCCCTTCGCGTTGAGAGCCCCTTAGGGGTCCTAGCTGATGCAACCATGATCCGCGGGCGAACGAGATAAATGCCGGCGTGGCCGCGCCTCCAACCTACTACACACCCAGCGGGCTATATTTGTAGATGTCGTCAGAGCACGTGCTGTAACGATGAATCGCGAGGAACGAAATGTAGGCGTGGCTACACTCCTACCTCTTCAGAAGCGGTAAAAAAGAGCACACACACACACACACACACACATATATATATATATATATATATATATATATATATATATATATATATATATATATATATATATATATATATATATATATATATATATATATATATATGTGTGTGTGTGTGTGTGTGTGTGTGTGTGTGTGTAATGAAAATAAAATTGCATCCTCTTTCGAGGTGCGGCCACGTCTGTCATTTAGACTGTATTGCTTCATTAGGAATGTATATGTTAGGAGAGCAATTTTACTTTCCGGTTAGATGGTTAGACGGTTAGGAGGTAAATGTGCATGCACAAATAGCCCGGAATGGCGTGACACAAGACGAGCGTGCGATAGAACACAGCCCGAATATATATAACTCCTACGGGGGCGCCCCGTTATTTTTATTGAAGCATAGGAAGGCAGGCTACGTCAAAGCCGACCATTCCAAATTAAAAAAAGGATGCAGAAAATATTTCTTTTTTGCTTCTGTCAGTCCATGCTCCTCACTATCTAAGTCTCAAAAAAAAATCTGAAAAAAGAATAGTTAGCAGCCTGGTTATGTCGTTATCTCAAAAAAAGAAGAAGCAACATTGGGACTGCCTCATGAAATTACTTATTGATCGTCAGGGTAAAAAAAGGATTCAAATTTGATGTGTGGTGTCCAGGAACAGTCATCAAAGCTAGGCAAAAACAGCAAATAGCGTAGCAACAACAACTGTTCTAATTTGAATAGCAAAGCCATTAACGAGTCGGGAACAGCGCTCCCACGAATATATGGACGAGCACGGAAGAAATTCAGGTCTACCCTTTTGGCACGACCATCCTTCGTCGTTATAATCGCTTCTACACGTTGCTTTCTTATAGAGCACCACCACTTTTCATATTTTTTTTTGTATACCCCCTTATGCGTGGCTCGGTGTTTGGAGTGCTTATTATTCGCTTCTTTTCGTGATTTCTTTATTATGTTTCTGAATGCATGCATTTACACGGCGTGCATTTATGTCACTAATTCTGATTATTAGTTTGAGCTTCAGCTGTGGTCTTGTCGTTTGGTTGTGTCGCTTATTTTAAAGATGTATGCATATAAGTGTGTGCGTATGTGTAAACTTCTGCGTGCAGAATGTTCTCCCTCCCTGTAATGACCCTCAACAGAGGGTTACCAGTAATTCTAAATAAATAAGTAAATAAATAAATAAATAAATAAATAAATAAATAAATAAATAAATGCGATTACCCAAAACGCCATGCCTGTGCAGCTGGCTACCGAAGAAAGCCGGCTTCGATTTATCTCGATCGAGTCGCGTCTCGCACACTCTGGTTAGGCCTAGTTGGTTACTCTGGTTACGGACGAGCAGCAAGCCACGAAAGGGGGCAGCTGCGAAACGCGCCAAGGCACAGCTGCTCACGAAAACTTGCACGGCTCTCGGCGCCCGTGGTGTAATAACTCAGCGCTGGCGCATTTGCAAACCTCGGTGACAACGGTGCTGTTTGCGGTGACGATTTTTCAGAGTGTCCCGTATAGCGCGCTGTTGCCTCTCGGGGGAAACGTCGATAAACAACAGCGCGCGACTATTTCTTTCTTTCTTTCTTTCTTTCTTTCTTTCTTTCTTTCTTTCTTTCTCTCTTTCTTTCTTTCTTTCTTTCTGTCTTTCTTTCTTTCTTTTTGTTTTGCTGAACTACGGAACGGAACCATCGTTCACGCGAACAACACATCGATGTCGCCGCACCGAGGCTGCGCCTGACGCGTTTTCCCGACGAAGGAGAGAAGGAAAAAAAAGAATGCCCCTTCCGGAAGTGAAGTTAGTTTGCACTTCCAGCCTCTCTACTCGCATTCGAGGCAGTGCGAACTTATCTAGCTTAAGTTCTTACTCTATTAACCGTCTGTCCTATTGCATTGTTGCTACCATTGCCTCAAAGAGTGACCAAGGAACCCTCAAGCCGTCAAGTAGCGGCTCTTATGATACTTATTATTTCACAATATTTTTGCGTTGTGATTACCGAATGAATGAATGAATGAATGAATGAATGAATGAATGAATGAATGAATGAAATTGCAGCGTTTAACGTACACTTACTGCACACTCAAACCTTTTTGTGTTTATATTTTAATATTCGTTTGGCTCGATCGATTGATTGACTCGTGTTTAATTGCAAAAAGTGCATTATGAGAGACGCCATATAGATTAAGGCACCAGATTATCTCCGTCCGTTTCTTTCCGTATTTCTGTTATTTCTTTCCTGCCTCAAAAAGCACACACTGCCATCTCCGATATATTCTCCATTACGTTGGAATATTCAACGAGCAAAGCAGAACAAGAGGTCTGACGGCAAGAAATCCTGATAGCGCTGACCGAAAAAAATCTCCTGTTGACAATAAATCCGCGCTATATGTCATATACGCGTCGTAGGGTTGCTCGTTCTCGAGTCAAAGGCCGACTGCAACAAAATTTCAATTTGGCTAAATTGGTAACAAATGAGCAAGCAGTACATACCACTGAAGCAGTCTCCGTAAAGCTGTAGTGCTGCTAATTGTCTTTAACTTTCTTATTAACAGCCTTTTAATGGAGCCTAAGGAGACGACGCCTGCGCGTGGTGGTGAGCGCCTGTGACGTAAGTTCCGGCACATCGTCTCCCGAGATTTATCAGCGCGACACGGGCAACCGGACGCATGCGGTGTCTGAACTCGGGGGTCATGCCGAAGAGTCGCGACATGTGAGTCGTGCGTCATTTCCGGCGAGCGGCAACTGCGGCGTTTATTTTTTTACAGCGCGGCTGTTTGCGGGCAGTGTTCTGTGAAGTTTTTCGCGTCAGTTAACAAATCTGCGTGTGGAAAAACTCGGCTCCCAAAATTGATGCAAAGTTGCTTCATTCTGTGCAAAAGATTATGCGTCTCATCACTTGGATATGCATTTTCAGCAGATTAGTTACGAATAAACGGAACTTTCAAGTTCAGTAGACTCTCATATAGACAATATTTTTTTTCTTTTTTGCTTCCTTGTTCGATTGCTTGATTACCCGCCGTGGTTGCTCAGTGGCTATGGTGTTGGGCTGCTGAGCACGAGGTCGCGGGATCGAATCCCGGCCACGGCGGCCGCATTTCGATAGGGGCGAAATGCGAAAGCACCCGTGTGCTTAGATTTAGGTGCACGTTAAAGAACCCCAGGTGGTCAAAATTTCCGGAGTCCTCCACTACGGCGTATCTCATAATCAGAAAGTGGTTTTGGCACGTAAAACCCCAAATATTATATTATTATCGGTTGCTTGATTGCTTAGGGGGTATGAGCCGTCGCTTAAGGAGTTACCAGCCATCCATTGCCTTACGTGACGGCCAAATTTCTCGTTGTGTAGGCATAGAAGTGCTTACGCATTTAACAACAGAGGGGATAGGAGAATTTGTGTGCGTACATCGTCACGATTACCACCGGTCAGGACAATAAAAATGTATTCGCACCTCTGTTCAAAATTCTGCGTCACCTCTGTGTCGTGTGCTGAACGGCTTCGCTGGTCATTCGCCTTCACAGAGTGGAATGGCTCATGATTTTCTTTTTTTTTTATTTTCCTTTCAATTTTTGCACTAAAGACGCCTACTTTTTCTAACCTTTCTTGGCGCTTCCTTAACGACACAGTACTAGAATGTCTTTGCGAACGTTGTCATAGGATCACAACGAAGACGCACGTACGGTCACGCATGTTGATCGAGTTTTACAGGACTGAAATTCCCTCGTCACATAGATTCCAACATGTGGGCTGGATTTGCATTTCTTTGCACGTGTTCTCGCTATGCGGTGCTTTACCGCTGGTTGTTTCGCGCACTCCGAGTTACAATCGGATCGATGTGTTCACGTTCGCCGTGTTGTTTGTTCGCTGCATGCGCGGGAGCAGTTAGGTGAACATCCGCAGCTGTAGCGTCATTTCTGTTGGCGAGAGAGCAGCAGCTGCTGTGGGCAAACTGCGTGTTGGCATGTGTTTGCGTTTCAAGTGGTTCTCGCGGCTTGCAGTTTGTCATATTTTACATCGATGGCTGTTACTATATATAGGCTGCACCCTGCTGGTTGCACCGATGTCCGCCGGTGTCGCCCGTGTCCATCGCAGGAATCCGAAATGTGTGCTTCGCGAGAAGTTTGGCAGAAGTTTGTGAAGAAGCAAACTGCGATGTGCCCTGAGTGGATTCGAACTCTCGTCCTTCAGCGGGAGCTTTTGCCTCTCAGCCACTCCGCCGACGCTACGGCACAGGATAGTGTACATGCATTGCTTGGAGGGGCGCGGTCACAGCGATAGCCGCTATGATTGGCCGACGCTAAGCTCTAGATCAGATCTAGAAATGCGCAATAAGCCGCAAGAATTTAAGCAAAATCTGCAGTAACAATCGAAACGAAGGATAGGCAAGAGAAGGAAGAAGCCGCGCCACTTCATCTTCTCTTCTCCACCTCCAAGGGGCGCCAGATCCCCAAACGAGAGATACACGGTCGGGAGTAGACATCGAAAAAAAGGTTTCTTCTCATCTCAAGCGCGTATGCCAATGTTTGCTCCAGCCGATAACACACGAAACATCAAAAGCCTTGCTGTTTATAAATTCCAACTAATTGCTTCGCCGCTTCGCATTAGGAAAGAAGCTATAACTGTTTTTGTTAGTTCTTTCTTTATGCGCGGTTGTCGCCGCATGGTCTACTTGCGGCGCCTGTAATCGTTTCCAATGCCGGAACTTTGAGGCCTGTTTTCTTGCCCTTACTTATCGCACACGAAGTGTGAATGGTGCTCCGATAGGCGTGCCTTCAGATGGGCGGATGCCCGTCGAAGCTTGCGATACACTTCGTATCTGAGGTTGCAGGAGACGCGCAGCGCCGTCGCCGAAGGTGGAGTACGCGAGGCTGCAGTAGTGCGTCTTTACCGCGCTGACGCACTTGAACCTTGACTGCCGCTTATCCGCGTTCACCGACGCGTAACCCCAAGACAGCTCCACGCGTACACCACGCGATGTACAGCAATCTCTTTGTCTGCTTCCGCGGGCATGTTTACAAACAGCCGAGAGCCCAGTACCGATCTCGGTCAAGGCTGAGCTTAAAGGGAAGTCACTTGGGAGAAGCGAGGAAGGGAAACAAGGAAAGCAAGAAAATTGGGGAAGGGAACATAATTTGCCACGTTCTTACTCCCTATTGCGTGATTCATTGTATTGTTTTATTGTTTTTAAACTTTTATTTGCCGTATTTTATTTTTTGACATTCGTGTGACTGTAGGTTCGCGAACGTATTGCGCTCTTTGCTCCCCATTGTGTAATGCCCTCCATAGGGGCTTTAAGAGTTTAATTAAGATGGATGATCATAAAATTGTTACTAGAATGCGACATGAGAGGAACGCTAAGGAGAAATGGTAAGTTTCCTCAACTTATTCAGTTATAGATTATACATTAGTTAATACTGAGCCTACCAATAGCTTATAATTTTTGTAATAGTTAAATGTTTATTCGTACTTTTGCTGACTGACCTCATCGTAATGTCTAGTGGCTTTGCTCAGGCAAGGCAACAAATTGAATAGACAAAATACACAAAGTAATGAAGGAATAATACACCAGGTTACACTTCTGTAATGACAAACAGGGGCGGCTTGCACGAACATTTAATAACGAAAATAATAACGAATTTAAGAATGCGTTGTAGCGTTTTCTTCATTTATAATGCTCTTCTTTCTTTTTTAAACCGAAAGGATTGCAAGTGGTATTTTTAAAGAGTATTTTCAACCACTTCTAGTTTACACACTGCATTTACCGCGGTCGTCACTGCGCAACTTGAACATTGTAAGGGACGACCCGAACCAACTCACATACGGTGCACTGCGTAATCTGCGTTTTCACGTCATCTGCGCTGGGTGCCAAGAACGAGCACGCGAATGCGAGCCGAGAAAGGCTGCTGGTTTGATGCCCACTTATCTTCCCGCGCACCCGGAGCGTTGGAGATCACGTGACTCGCCGAGCTTTTCGGAGGCGCTTCACAGTTGGCAACGGTGAAAGGGAGCGGCTGCGCGGAACGTTCGCTTATGAGACCGTCTGCGTGCGCTCTCCTCACTGCCGGCGCTCTTCACTGCGATTTTTTTTTTGCTGTCATCAAGTGAACTCTCTCGTAGAGCGTGACCTTGGCCGCGTGACACCGCGCGCGTTCGATAAATAAGCAAATGTTGACTGCAATTTACACTGCATGTCCGACTATAAGAGTCTTGCTTTGCGGAATAGTCTAACACATCGCTGTCGCTGTGAGCGCTTCGCTTTTTTCGGGCGAAAGTGTTTCTTTCAAGCAACTTTACTTGCCGTGGGAATCAGCAGGGGGCGCTGTTGAAGCGTGCTGTATTCAATCGAGCTTGAGGTGCAGTGCTCCAACTCTTGCAGTCGAGGAACAGTTTCGAGTCGAGTCCAAGTGAAGCAGTGTGCTAGGCACGCTGTGTAAGCGTATTTTTTGAAAGCATTGCAGCGCGGGCAGGCGGGGACCACGGGAAGACATACTAATGCACACGACGGTGCGCTAACTTCTGCAGCTTATTCTCTCGAAATTCACGCACTTATATACCGTGCACACGCGGCGCCTAATTGTGGGACGAATGAAAACAAGGTAAATAACTGCGCCAATTTCCAGGAATAATATGTCGGAAGTTGGCGCACACTTGGTGTCCGTGTCAACCTCTCGTCCTTGTCTGCCTGCGTTGAAATTATGTTCGCGCGCTCGAGGCCTGTTTATGGATTTGAGCGTGTTTTTCTGGTCGGAACACTAAAGGCGCAAATATAGTCCGACGTAACGCACGCGCACGCTACGTTACGTTGGCGAACGCACTGCAGCGCCGACGTAACCGGCGGCTGCCAGCGCGCCCCGACGGGCTCGGCGCAAATTTGGCTCCTGCTCCATTCGCGCGCCGGCGCCGCCGACCGCGTCGACCCACAATGCATTGCGCGCGAAGAAAAAGGCGCCAACACAACTCCGCAGACGGCTTTTGCGGACGGCGCGCGACTTGGCGAACGTTCTGCGCATGCTCCGAAGATAGCAGCCGACGGCGCGCGCGTTGAAGTATAGAGGGGATGGCATCTCGGCTGGCGCAGCGCAGCCGACGTAGCGTGACTGACCGCGAACGACGCTCGCCCGCGCGCCGATAACGTCGGACTATAAACGTGCCCTAAGCGGCTAAACCAGGTCGCGGTGTTATGCGGAAAAAGAAATTGGTAACGTCCAAACGACCGAGCATCATTTTGTTGCGTAAAAGTTATTTTAAAACTTTACGCTGGTCTCGCAACGTTGACGATGACGGTGTCTCGCTACGCCGCGGCGTCGGCTCAACATAGGCCAAAGCAGAAGAGCTTGTCTTCGAAAACGGTAAACTCTGTCGTACATCCACGCCTGCCGACGTGAACGCACGCTATTGATTCGTCGTTTTAAGGTGTGGCCGCGCACTACTTGTGGGCACTTAAGCTCAGTCGAGCGCAAATAAACGGAAGTGCCACTAATGCGCCCCCGCCCTTATTTTCCTGCCGTGGAACGATTCTAGTAAAATCTGTACATATAGCTTGTATATATTTTCTAGGTTACTTGCTTCCTGGAAATGATATGCATGATAAAACCGCCAAAGCTGACACACGCATCCATACGTATGCACGCACTGTCTTGTTTACATTCAAGGAGCGGTCCTTCATCCGGTCATTGACACGGTTGCACATAAACTCGTGCACTCTGTGTGCAGAATTAAATACGTTACTGGTTCATGCGTCTCACCGTTTTGATACGACGTGCTTTTTTGGTCCTGGCACTAAGACAAACGCTGACGTATTTTTTTTTTAATTACCACTTGGTAAATTACCTTTTTGCGTGACTTCGCGGTGTGACGTCGGACTTTGCACGAGTCGGTGATGCAAATTGAGGGGTGTGAGCTGCAAATTTAGAGATTGTTGTGTACCAACCTAACTGCGTCATCCGAAGAGAGAAGGAGGCCTCGTTTACAACTCCCCAAATTTTCTTTTTTCAATGCGTAGCGTCTCACACGTTGCTGCCGCAACAGACAACCAAACGCTGCGTCATTATAGTCACTGTCCTTGTCCAATGGCTGTAGCACTGTCCAAGCCACGGCGTGAAGGCAGCTGTTGCAATCTCCTTCTTTATCGGGACGTCTCAGGTTCGAATGCGCGCCTCAGTGGCCGCCGTTCATTGCGCGCAAAATGCCAACAACTCGCACATGGTACTGTACTTCCTTCGACCTACTGACTGAACTATTTCGCAATTTCTTCGATATATATATTATAGACAAATACGAAGTGATGCAGTAGGAAGAATCAGAAGCCGGCGGTACTCCAGGGTACGTTTTATATAGGTTCTCGCTTGTAGGCGGAGGTGCTCCCTTCTTTCTCGTTTTTTTCCCCTTGTTCATGAAAACATTTTTTGTCAAAAGAGCTATGGTTTTTATTTCTTTATTGTCCCTTCTTTACGCACACAGCGTCAGTTACGCATGCATCGGCGAGCAAAAGTAAATCGTCGGGAGAAAAAGAAAGTGAATTTATCCGTATAACATAGACGCAGGAAGTGATATTTTCGAGTACCCTGGAAAGCTCAAAATGCGAAGTGTGGAGAGGGCAGTCATTATTGTCAAGTGATACATTTATGTGCCTAGAAGAAAATGAGCTTTATTGCAGAATCGCCGAGGCGCTTCTTCTTGGTCAGGGAAGCACGTCTGCTTCAAGAAAAAAAAACACTTCCTTACTTTACAGTTTCCAAAATCTCTGCCGCCCTTTCAGAATCAGAATCACTTTATTCAAGACAAAAATGGGGATAATTACATGTAAGTATATACGGAAGGAGGTCCCGTACTTAGAAACTGAAATGGGACCTCCTATGGCCAGCTAAGGCAAATGTAGTCTTTCTACATCAATTCAGTCACGCAAGTACATCTTCCAGACTATCTAGAGGTTACGCCCGACAACGAACGGGTCAAATCATGCTGCAAAAGGGTTCGTGACACTCAACGCACGAGCAAGAGCCAAATGTAAGGCGGCCATCGTTGCGCTATCTCCCTGACCCACTCCTAGTAGCCGAGGGCACGTATAGGGGCGCGGTTGCTTTTCTTTTTAAATGCCGGGTTTAGAGTCCACGTTGGCGATAAGGACAGTGCCGGCGACGGCGGCGTGGATAAGAACGCTTGACGTCCTCGTCTTGGGTGCGGGCAGGAGCTTGGGAGAGATTATTTGCTTCACCGTGTCTGCACTTTCGTGTCGGGCTTTTTTTGTTGTTGTCGTGCTGTTTGGGGTCGCTGATGTGTGCGTGCGTACGTGCGTACGAGGCTTTTTGTTTGTTTGTTTGTTCTCAGCAACAGCTTGAGCTCGTAAAACGGAAATGCAAGAAGTCACAACAATATAGATAAGCCGATATAGTAACATAAAAACAATGGCAAAATGGTGCAAGCAACAGTTTTAACTGTCGGACTGAATTCAATGCGGAGGTTACGGGCACAGTTACGCTGATGCCAGGTTTGTGTAACTAGTCGAATAGTCTTCGAAAAAGTGTTGGAAATTGTCTGAAGACAGAAGTTCGTACACGACTTTGTGCCTGTGAAAGTGAAGTGAAAGTGATGTGAAATGCAGTGATTATTTTTACCCGACGTCTATCCCGTTTGCGCTCCTTTTCTTTGAGACACTTTGCCAACTCGCCCGGTCGACGGTCCTTCTGAATCGCCAACAAATCATATAATTTTCAGTCAGTCAGTCAGTCAGTCAGTCATTCAGTCAGTCAGTCAGTCAGTCAGTCAGTCAGTCAGTCAGTCAGTCAGTCAGTCAGTCAGTCAATCAATCAATCAATCAATCAATCAATCAATCAATCAATCAATCAATCAATCAATCAATCAATCAACAAATCAATCAATCAAGCAGCCAATCACTCGATCAATATATCAGTCAACCAATCGATCAATATATCAGTCAACCAATCGATAAATATACCAGTCGACCAACCGTTCAATCGCTCCCTCAATCAACCATAAAAACCAGTCAATGAGCGGATTGATCGATTGCTTTCATGGCGAAGCAATACTTTCTCCTCTTAACACAAAGACAGTTTGCACCTAAATCGTTTGCACATGTCTATTTGTGCCTCTGGCCACCTTGTTGCGTTCTCAAATACGCACGAATGCACCTGGGTTTGCATCTTTGTCCCGTGACCTCCATCAAAGGGCGGCCGCGCAGCGTCCATTGTCTCGTGGTGGCGCTGCAGTCCGGCTAGCAGTATGTTTACGAGCCGAGTGACCGCGATTGCCGCTGCGTCTTATTCACTTTGCGACCTGGTGAGGCTGGACGTTGCAATTCTGACCGGCGCGCGTGAAGCGTTGATAGTGGCGGTCGTAAATGCTAAGCCCGAATAACCGGCGCGAATTGCAAGACAAGGCGGTCGTCATCCCTCACGCGATGACCTCAATTAGCCTCCGCCAGGTGTGCGGTTTCTATATGAGCAACCAGGCTCGCCTTGCAATTACAAGGAGCGGGGGCAAGTCCCGCATGCAACTTCGCGACGGACGCCTGCAATTTACATCCGCGTGATTAGAACTGCCGAAACAGAAAGACGGGAAATGGCTGTTGACAGGAGGAGGGGAGGAGGTATATTCTGTTCGGAGAGAGATACAAGGAAGTGTTTCTCTTTCTTTTTTGCTTTCATCTCGAGAGTTCTGCAATAAGTGACGTGTACATATCGTTCCTTCGTTCCGAGGGATACAAGACCTGCGAAAGGCATAACGTACCGGCGCACACCTAAGCTCATGCGGGACTGCATTGCGTTATCAGGATGGCATCTAGTACAAGCTCAACAAGCGCAGCAGCATTCAGTCTTTGCCACATACCCCCTAGCCCGCACGAGCCCGCGTGAGACCGCTATCTAGCTTAGACTTCTATGGTAGGGTTGGTGCAAAAGACAATTTTGTTGCCAAATGCAAGGATCGGTGTGAACTGTTGGCAGCGTCAGGGTCGTCAAAAAAGAAAGAGTGTGGAAGCGTACAGGTCGTCTTGTTGAAAGCAAATGATAAAGACGCAAAGCCGGACGTATTCGTTCAAGCTATCGATGCCAAGATCACATTGTTGGGCGCAGCGTCCATAATTGAATAGAACCTGGAGTTTCCCAACGGCATGTTTCGATTGAATGAAACCAAGCAGACTGCATTTTTTCTGCTAGCAAGAGATCCAACGTTTCCACACTAAAGTGCAGCCGCAGTGTGGCCTAGCCAGAGAAGTTGGCCTTGGCCATCGTTGGTTTAGTTTCGTAACGTGGTGTGCAGCACCCTAAAAAATTGGCAGTGGCTTAGCTCGGCTATGCCAGCATACATGTAGCGAAATCTAAGGCATAGCATGGTTAGCTTTGGTTAATCTTGATTGCAAGTCCAGGTTAGTCTGGTGGTCTAGCTATGTTGTGGCGTTTAGCCAGTCGTTCGGCGCGCTGTTCGTCTGTTTCCTGGGCGATTCGATTCCTCTTCATCTCGTTCCGATGTCGATTCTAGGCCTCCTCCTTCTTAACAAAATTGTCGCCGTCCATACTGCCGCCTCAACTGGGATTGCAGAGCACGCTAGCTCTCCTTGTCAATCCTCCGACATGTTATCAGGCATGCGACGCAGCTGGCGTAGCGAGCGGAGGCGAGCGCAACGACGAGGAACGCGGTGAGACGTCATACCAAACGGCGCGGCGGAAAGGCGCGGCGCTGCGCAGCGGCGGAACACCTGTGGCTCGGTGCTACTAGTGGCGCATGCGCAGTAGTGACTAGGGAGCGAGGGAGAGAGAGAAATATTCACGGCAAGGCGCGCGTTGTGACATCATGTGCCTCCTCGGAGCACCGCCACGGCGAAATTGCAAGTTCGCGGCCAGTGAAGCTTTCGCTTTAACAATTGCTGCACAAAAGTATGCGGCGCTAGGATCTACGGGATCCGCATGTGCAACTGTTCGGCCAGCATAAAAATAATGGGTTATATGTGGATTAGACTACAAGCTTCGACCTTTTGGAGCTTTGTGACTCTTCAGGTCGGTCCCAATCGTAATTATATGGCGTTATAAAAGCAACAGTTGGCAGTGATTATGCATGCGCTTAGAAACCTTTTGCGTTCGTGCGTTTAGAGAAGCTATGTATGAAAATTGGGAAACATTCCCACTTCCATATGTTTCAATCACCTAGGAATGGGAGATGAAGACGAGCTGGAAGATTACACTAAACCGTCCTGTCATAAACACGTTTGCTCTATCCAGCCCATTTCTCTGCGCACTAGTGCATACATGCATTCTTTTTGTTATCACCTTTGAGTGATATTTACTTCCAGAAAATTCCACGCTTCTGACACCCGGTGTGTAAATACTAAAACTTGAAAACTCTATTCATGGTCTGTGTTAATGTGGTATCACATATCAATTTTATTTTCTTGTACTGTTGGTCGTGTATTTAGCGTTTGGTGCTGTTGCATAGCGTGTATTGTATCAGGTAACATGTTTCGCTGATAAGCTTGGACTTGTGCTGATCTGCAGTAATGTATAACTAAATGAAAAAAAGCCTAAATAAATAATGGTACAAGCGTGTCTAAAGCCACGAACACGAAGTTTAGACACATGCAGGTAATACCGGTCGTTGCCATGGGAGCTCAACGATTGCAGTTCCCGTCTAGTAATTTTTGTAGGAAACGCTATGCACAGCATATGGCCTCCGAGATTTGCTGGCGCGGGAGAACTGGCAGCGCGCGCAATCTCGGAGGCCATGCACAACAGCGCGTTCTGAGCCCAGTGGCGCCGCAAACAGGGACGTTGAAGTTGCAGTTGAATCGCCTCAGACGCTTCCGTTCGTCTAAACGAGCAGGAAACGAGCACAGAGGTAATTTATTTTTAATGAGATAGCACTGTACAGGACAATCACCAGTCTTCACTCGTGATGACAGAGAGCTACCGGTTGGGCGATCCCGCAGGCAAATGTAATCAATGGCAGGGGTACACCGCTTCCGATGCCGGTTCGCAATACGGCCTTCCAATGGCTGTAATGTGACAGACGCACCAGTAATGACAAAATGAGTGTGGTGTTTGATAACATACGTTGCGCGTCGAGCTGAGATCGCCCTGCTATTTTACTGATGCGCTGTAATGGGAGCGGTGCGTAAGAGGCGCTGTGGCAGAGAGATTTGATGGTGCATAAGTAGACAGACCCCCTATGGTCGTTACGGGCAGGTATAGTTCTAGTTATTAGACGAAGGCCATAAAGCGTTGGTAGTAAGGACAGTTAGACTAGTTCACGTAATGGTTCGTGTAATAGCGTCGTAATAGTTGACGGTAGAACATACTAGAGGGAGGTGAAGGTCGTGAGGGCTAGAGCCATATATACTGGCGTGGGTGGCGAGGGATAATAACCGAATGATGGGACGCTCCGATGCTATCGCATTAAAGTCGCCGACGTGTAGCATGAATACATATAACCTTTTAATGAAATGCCAACGACGCTACTGTCAAGATAGGACGTATGGGTTGGGCTGGCTGTAGTGCATAGGCGCGGGAGAACAAGATCTCGCGAAACATGGACGGAGCCCGTCATCATCTTATCGTTCTATAGTTACCGCGCGGTTTTTTTTTTACTCTAGGAAGAAGCGCGGCAAATGTCTGTCTGAAGCCGTGGTCGTTTTAACTAACAATCGTCCGCCATGCCGGCGAGAGTAGATCGGAGCATCGCGAAGGCTACTCGCAAACACAGCCTACACATACGAGGATTGACTGCAGCGACGGCGCATTGAGGTGAAGGTCTAAGCCGCAATCAAGGGTTCCGCGAGCGAAAAAACAATATGTGCACAGCGATAAATTGTGCATTGCCTCAGTGGAGCGTCCAGGTTGCCTCTAGAAAGAAAAAGCGGCGAACCGTAAGGAAATCTGCGCTGTAAACTGCTACTGGCTTATAGCCGTGAACGGCACTTGCCCCCTTTCGCCTGGAAACGCCGTCGCCATTAATCAGCAGGCAGGGTTTCATAGACAAGTACTGCGCGTACTTCGCCTTTTGACCGCGACTTCCATTCAGCCATGCAGAATCGCTGCGAAATGGCTTCAATTTTTCTCTCAGTGTTTGCCAAACTTACACCTGAGAACTAGCGTAGAGGGAGAAACATCGTTCCGGTTCCTCGACCCAGAAATAGTTCAAAATCAAATGCGGCACATATACTTCGCGGTGTGACCCCGACTTCGTTTCATATGTATGCAGCATCTCTGTCAACTTATCACGTTCTTGTGGGGAAATTTCAACTCCCGAAACCTCAAGACAATTAGGAGACGATCAGTTTTGAAGCCGGTACCTTATCACCACTGATATGCTATGGCTGTTTAAAAAAGAACGGTTTCTTTGTTTGTTTAAATACTGTACAGTGAAATACCGAGAGCCTCATCTCTATGCACGTGAGCGAAGAAACGCTCTGCTCGTGTTTGTTATGGTAAACGCCGCGTTGCATAGACACGAAGGTAGGGTAACCTGTGGTGGCTGGGCATGTTGATGCTGCGTTCTCAATTTTCTCGTGACCTTGCGTTATTACAAACGCACTTCACTGATGATCCTGGTCGTCTGGTGACAACGCACCATTGTAGATTAAAGCAGTGTCAATTTTCTCGAACGCCGGCGGCAGGAACATGATTAACCCACTTCCACATGGTGCCATATGCATCTTACTTTGTATTCAGGATGACTATTGTATGTAATCGGTTTTGTGTTATTAACGGTTTCGTTTCAAAACATGCGCTGCAACTGAAAGATAGAGAGAGAGAAAAAAGCAAGGAACATGCTGGTAACTTCAACCGGAACGTTCACAACGCCAGCTTACTCATCAGTAAGGAGGCGACAGAAAATTAGAAATGGAGAATTGGAAGCTGGGAAGGCAAGAGAAGAAGAAAGAACAAAGTGACTCACTTCAGACCAAAGGAAAACGATGAAAAAGAGGAAAGAGTATGACAGTAACAAGTGAAAAGAAATTAAGAAGTCGCTGTAGGTAACGCTCATGAAAGAACGGTGAAAATTAGAAGAAAAAAAGAAGAGTATTTTCAAAATGAATTCAAGGCAATCTGCACTATGATGCAGTCGACGGGCCTCGGGAAAAACACTTGCATCTTTTCCCCCGCCTATACATTACCGTCTACACGCGTACATACATCTTCAGCACGCAAGGACGACGCCATCTTTCAGGCGCGTTCCCGCGTTAGTGCCGCCGAGAAACGCATGGGGTCGCCCGCTTCTCTCACGACCTTCGAGGCTCCCGGGCGCAAGTGTTCCGGGATTTACGACGCTGCGGCTCGCGGAGCCGAGGCTGGCCACATGTGCTCCATTGCTAACGGCATGAGACGAAACGAGAGAGGCGTGCTTGAGAACTGCTGCGGGGGGGGGGGGAGGGGGGGGGACTCGTATCGTTTTACGGTGAAGCGTGTGCTCTTTGATACTAGCGCCGTTTTTACTACGAGCGTTTTTATAGCTGTGACGTCACGGAGTCACCGTGCGAGCGGCGGTCCCCCCTTTGAGGGGCGAATGCTTCGTTGATTGACACTGCATTACACCTGCCAAATGTGACTGCCAAAGCGTTATTACCACTCCTACGCGATACAGGCCTCAATGAGACTCTGTGAACAACTTTTGTGCTTCTTCACTTTGTACGCCCGTATGTGTCAGTGTGCGCGTGCTCTGTTCTTGTTTTTTTTTCAATTCCTTTTTTTCATCCATCGTCATTTTACCTGGCGTAGCAAGACCTGCAACCCTGTCGCCTTAGGCTGTAGCTTTCCCAGAAATCATTAACCTTTAACTCTCTTGGTACACCTTGCATTCTGTACTGTTGAGCTCTCGTTGACAAAGGGAAACTCAGACATCCACCCGTTCGCAGCAATTGCTACAAAAGAAACGCATACGGGTTCCTCGAAAGAAAAGCCTCAGAGTTGAAGAAAAATTCGTCCTGGTCCGGGACTCGAACCCGTGACCACCGCCTTTCCGGGGCAGCCGCTCTACCATCTGAACTAACCAGGCGGCTACCAGATGGCAGGGCGAAGTCGAATTTGTCGACAACACACGAAGCAAAGACAAGTGTTCGACGTAGTAGTTCTCAACTACTACGTTGAACTCTCGGTTTCGATTCTCGGCTGTGGCCGCTCATTTCCGATGACGGTGCTATTAAAAAGTGATAAGTATGTAAACTACTGAAACTGAGCGCCTTTGCCACCGTGAGGTCATTTACTGCGCGAAGCAGTTAACCTGGTGTAATTGTTTTTACTTGTTTTATTCGTACGCAAGCAAACGAATACATCCACATTTGAAAGGTGCATAATAGGTCCATATAATCAGTGTTTTATGCACTACAGTGTTTCGTATAACAAACTGGCTTCTCAGCGCCAGAGCATTGCCACGAATAAGTGTTAGAACCGCAAAAGAGGGTCGATGTGTGTAATCTTGTCTTAGTTTTTTCGCACTGAAATTGCACTTGTTGTAGTCATGCGTCGATCGCGCAAGCAAAGTTGCCTCGTGCAGCGTATGTCTTCGACAAAGGGACCGACGCGGGACATGCCGAATCTAACTGCGAGTTTAGATCGCTTAGACAATCGATCGTTCGCGGAGGGAAAGCCACAGGGACCCTGACCCGATTCGCCGTCTATATGCGAAAAAGATACAAGAGTGCCGCTATAGCTTCTAAATGCAGCTGGACCAGTGAGGCCAATTTTAAATTCATTGCAGTTCAATCTGTATGCAAGTCACGGCGTTCTCTTTTCTTTTTGCCCCTCATTGTAATTTCATTTATACTCCGTGTGCGTAGCAATTCCAACGAAATCTACAAAAAGACCGAATTATTGAAGCCTTTTTCGACAAGGCATTCCCGCATGCAGGGCAGTAAAACACACTTCTCTTAGCCGAATGGTTTTATTACAGAACAAATTTAAAGGACGCTTGAGCTTCGAGTTTAAGAGTGGAACGCGATAGCATTCTAAGGTCCCTAATTGCTTCTTACGCCTCTCGACAACTGCAGCTTATGTAACCGTAATGTTTACCGGGAAACATTCACGGCGAACGCTGTGCACGAAGGCGAGCGGGCAAGCTTTGTGGTAGAAACGCGGCCTCTTGCGTGGGCGGCAGATGCGGGGAGGCGAGCGCCATCTGTATGGTGTTGCTGCAAGAAACCAAGCGGGCCTCGCCGCTCCCTGAATGGTACAAACGCTGGAAAAGGGGTTTATGTTTGAGTCTCCGAGTAACAGAACTACGTTTTCTGGTATATTCAAATGACAGTCCGACGCTATCATGTCTGCAGGTTGTGTTTAGGTTGTACTTTGCGATTTTTCTGACACACCTTAGACTGAGGAATTCAATTAGTTCAGTAACGCCTCTGCGCCACCCGGAGGTCCTGCATGGTTGTACTTCGAAATGATTTTTCGCCAAACGATGTCCGACGCCGACAACGGATTTTCTGCGATACGGTTCGCATTAAAAACACATCTGCTTCGTCAGTGCTGTTTGACACAATGCTAGACTGAGTGCATAAACTGCTCATCCCGAGAAACAAGGTCAGAAACTTCGAATACTACCGCTGCGCATGTCCTGGTTAACGACTCTGTTCTCTACGGAATTACACAATCAGACAAATAACGATACGTAAATGTTTTCACTGCAACATGTACGCCACCAAGCGCACAAATATTCCTTTAATGAAGCGAATAGCTTACTGCAAGCATTCGGCTATTCGCTTAATTTGAAACTAATCGCCGATGGTTTCTATGCACTATTTCTTTTTATTCTTAAAAAGCTACATTTTGCTCTGCACAAATGCGGACATAACTACATGCCCAGGATATGCAAAAATGCGCGACACCGAGCTGGCATTTCAATTTTACTACGCCTGTCGCGAATGCATGGCGCGCACTTCCCCATTCAGTAGAAATTGTGGCAACAAAATGAGTATGCAAGAAATACAATGGCACAGCGATGTTGCAATGTCACGCGTCTATGAGCGACGCGAGATACAGAGTAACGATTAGCTGAAGTAAACAAGAAAGATGAAAACCAACGAACGCTCCGACGAGGCCGTGACTCCGCCCTTCATGACTCTTCCCCATCGACCCTATATCCACCTCGTGGGGATCCCCTTATGCTTTGTCCCCTTTTCCCGCGTCGTAACAACGCCCGTCCAAACGTTGCCCCTAACACCTCCGACGTCCCGTCCAACTTTTTCCATTACTGCATGGCGGTGTGCCAGTCATCTTCGCGCGTCTCGGTGCCTACTGTTCGCTAGCTGGCCGCATCGATCCAGGGCACGGGCTCGTCCGGATCGGTACACCTCAGCCCATTAGTTTCGTGCACTACATCCCCAGGCAGGGACCAGTGTTCCCCAAAACAAAGGAGAGGAAAATGAAAAATGTGGGGCTGCGGCCACCAGCGCAACGTCTTGCATCGTATGCAAGACGCAAGGCTGCTAAACTGTTATTGTTTCATTTGCTTACTTTAGAAGTGTTTAGAAGTGTTTTACGAGTGCCATATATCTTGTTCATTCTCCGAAAAAACGTTATTTCTATGTACTTTCACCCAAATGCAATTTACAGTCAAGATGCCGTGGTGTCGACTGCGAAAAGGCCTGGAGCCTTCGTTAAAATGTTCCCATAGCTCTTAGTCGCGCGTCTGTCTTTCTTGTGGGGAAAGGAAATAAAAATGAAGCGATAGTGAAATTACGTGCGTATCATGCACGTATCCATGCACTGCGCCCGATTCTAGTGTGGCACACAATGTTGTTTTTTTCGCCGCTTCTGAACGCTGTAACGAGTGTCTCGTGCATCGTCTCGCACGTGTCGTTCAGCCGTGTCAAAAAGTCACGATAACAGTTGCTCTCGTACCAAGTGGTATTGGGTACTCCGTATCAGCAAGGTGCGCTGCAGTGACCATAGGATGGTAAGAACTCGAATTAGCCTAGACCTGAGGAGGGAACGGAAGAAACTGGTACATAAGAAGCCGATCAATGAGTTAGCGGTAAGAGGGAAAATAGAGAAATTCCAGATCAAGCTACAGAACAGGTATTCGGCTTTAACTCAAGAAGAGGACCTTGGTGTTGAAGCAATGAACGACAATCTTGTGGGCATCATTAAGGAGTGTGCAATAGAAGTCGGTGGTAACTCCGTTAGACAGGATACCAGTAAGCTATCGCAGGAGACGAAAGATCTGATCAAGAAACGCCAATGCATGAAAGCCTCTAACCGTACAGCTAGAATAGAACTGGCAGAACGTTCGAAGTTAATCAACAAGCGTAAGACAGCTGACATAAGGAAGTATACTATGGATAGAATTGAACATGCTCTCAGGAACGGAGGAAGCCTAAAGACAGTGAAGAAGAAACTTGGAATTGGCAAGAATCATATGTATGCATTAAGAGACAAAGCCGGCAATATCATTACTAATATGGATAAGATAGTTCAAGTGGCTGAGGAGTTCTATAGAGATTTATACAGTACCAGTGGCATCCACGATGATAATGGAAGAGAGAGTAGTCTAGAGGAATTCGAAATCCCACAAGTAACGCCGGGAGAGAGAGAGAGAGAGAGAGAGGGGAAAGGGGAAAGGCAGGGAGGTTAACCAGAGAAAAAGATCCGGTTGGCTACCCTACACTGGGGAGAGAGGGGAGGGGGAGGTAAAGTGGTAACAAAGTAGAGATAAGGAAAGGAAGGAGCCTAGACACACAGTCACCATCGGTCACTGGCACCGAATACTGTCATCGCACAGCACAGTGACACTTGCCACACTATCAACATTTGTTCAGGCTACAGCCGCCTGTCCAATCCCGTCGCCCTCAAAAACCGCAACAGAGCCCTCGTCGCCCTCTGCTGCGATGGCTTGTGATGGCGGTATTGTAAAATAAGTTCCTCTGTGAGAGGTCTTTGGTCAAAGCGCGCTATCGCGGTTGCGAGTGATTGTCTCTGCAAATTATATCGAGGACAGTCACAAAGAAGGTGTTGAAAAGTCTCCTCGTTACCACAGTCCTCACACGTGGCGTCGTCGGCCCATCCAATTCGGTAAGCGAAAGACTTGGTGAAAGCCACCCCTAGCCATAGTCGACAAAGCAGGGTAGCTTCGCGACGGCAGAGTCCAGCTGGAATACAAAGGCGTAGAGAGTAGTCAAGATTGTGGAGTCGGTAGTCGTGAAAACTTCCAGCGTTCCACAAGGAGAACGTGATGTCACGGCTGATCATTCGAAGTTTTCGAGCGGCATCTGTCCTTGATAACGGTATCGGCTCCTCTTCGTCCCCTTGAAGAGCCGACCGAGCAGCGTTGTCAGCGTGTTCATTCCCTATGACTCCGCAGTGACTTGGAAGCCACTGAAATGTCACGTGGTGTCCTTTCTCAGTTAAGGTATGAATGAGTTCTCTAATCTCAAATACCAGTTGTTCGTGTGGTCCGCGCCGCAGGGCCGATAGCAAAGATTGCAGTGCAGCCTTCGAGTCACTGAATATTGACCACCTTCGCGGTTGCTCTTGGCTGACGAGACGAAGTGCAGCGCGAAGGGCTGCAAGTTCCGCGGCCATCGGTGTCGTTGGGTGACATGTCTTGAAACTGATGGTGGTGGCTTTCGCTGGGAAGACCACGGCTCCAGAGGAACACTGGAGAGTTGTCGATCCATCAGTATAAATATGTACGTGTTCGGCGTACTTCTCGTGCAAAAGGAGCAGAGTTAGTTGTTTAAGAGCAGGTGATGACAGCTCAGATTTTTTCCTGATTCCTGGTACGGTGAGGCGCACTGCGGGTCGAGCCAAACACCATGGAGGAATCGAAGGCTTAGTTGCGGGGGTGAAGCCTGACGGGAGGCAGGTGGAATACTCCGAAATCGTAGTACAAAATGCTGCCTGCGGCCTTTCTGACGGTAGTGTTGCCAGATGGTGGGAACAGGCACGGGCAACGTGCCTAATGTGCACTCTCAACACTTCTACCGCAATGTGTGTTTGTATAGGTTGGTCCCGAGCAATCGCAATAGTCGCTGCTATCGATGTGCATTTTGGCAAACCAAGACAAACCCTGAGAGCCCGAGCTTGAATAGCCTGTAGAGCACGGAGATTTGTCTGGCAGGTGTTGGTCAGTACGGGCAAACTGTATCTCAAGAAGCCCAGGAAAAGAGCCCTGTACAATTCCAACATTGCATGCACTGACATTCCCCAAGTCTTTCCTCCCAGAAACTTGAAAAGTTGGGAGATTGCTGTCAGACGCTTCTTCAAGTAGGTCACGTGGGGGCTCCATGAGAGATCTCTATCAATGATTATGCCAAGAAATTTGTGAGTCTTCTCATAAGAAATTAACTGGCCATTTATTGATATGGCGTAGGGTGTCATTGGTTTGCGAGTGAACGCCATCAGTGCACATTTGTCTGACGAGATTTCAAGACCTTGGTTGCGGAGGTATATAGCTATTAGAGTAGCAGCTTTTTGAAGTCTTGCACGTATCTGAGGACGTGTCACACCTGAGGTCCATATACATATGTCGTCGGCGTACATTGATATCTTGATCGCTGCTGGCAGATGATCAACGAGACCAATGAGTGTGAGGTTGAATAGGGTAGGGCTTAGTACACCGCCTTGAGGAACACCTCGGTACGTGTAGTGTAGTGCGGTTTTACCATCACCGGTACAGACAAAGAAAGATCTCATAAAAAGGTAATGAGAGATCCATTGGTAAACTCGACCACCTAGACCAACCATCTCAAGAGCATCGAGGATAGCCTCGTGAGATACGTTATCGTATGCCCCCTTGACATCCAAGAACAAAGCTGCACATAATCTTTTGCGTGACTTTTGAAGCTGGACGTACGTAGCGAGATCAACAACACTGTCTACTGAAGAGCGATCTCGACGAAAACCAGCCATGCAATTCGGTAACATGTTGTAGTGCTCCAGGTACCACTCCAAGCGGGCAAGGATCATCTTTTCCATTATCTTTCCCACACAGCTGGCCAGCGCTATTGGGCGGTATGAGGTGGGTTCAAGTGGGGACTTGCCTTGCTTCAGGAGAGGGACCAAGCGGCTTATCTTCCATTCTTCGGGAACCATGCCATCCTGCCAAGATAAGTTGTAGAGATGTAACAGTTCTCTCCGTGCGCCATCACTCAGGTTGTTCAAGGCGCGGTAGGATATTCCATCTGGTCCCGCGGATGAAGAACGCCTGCATAGAGCAAGAGCCGCTTCTAGTTCCTCCATTATGAAAGGAAGATCCATGCGGCCGTCACGTGAAACAGGGATGCGACTGGGGGCTCGAAAGCCTGGACCGGTTGCTTGGCCAGCGATCCTTGCACAAAAGTCTTCTGCAACATCAGCCTCTAGCCGCCCCTGGAAGAGCGCCAGCGCTTTGAATGGGAAGCGTTGTTCAGGGAAGGAACGTAGACCACGTATGGTTCTCCAGATGTGGGAAAGTGGCTTTCGGGGGTCTAGTGACTGGCAAAATCTTGCCCAACGTCGAGATGCCAATCTATCCATGCGACGTTGAAGTTTCTTTTGTAGTCGTCTGGCTGTCCTAAGGTCTTCGATGGATTTCGTACGCCGGTAACGCCGCTCCGCACGACGACGGAGTGCACGAAGTCGCTCCAACTCTATATCCAATTCCGTGTGCTTCGACGAAACCGTGACCGTGCGCGCGGCGTGTAGCATTGCAGACTTGATTGCTTCCTCTAATCCAGAGGACAAGCCCTCTCGACAAGCATCCTCCATGGTGGAAGTAAAAGTGGTCCAGTCAATTAATCGAATGGTGTTCCGTGGGGTGGGACTGGACATTCCTTTGATGACAAGGTATGTGGGAATATGATCACTCCCGTGTGTCTCGATATCCGAAAACCATTTAACATATCTTGTGAAACTGCTGGAGACGAAAGCTAGGTCAAGACAGCTGCCATAATTCACGCCTCGTATAAACGTTGGGCTGCCGTCATTCAGGAGTGAAAGGCCGTGGTTACAGGCGAAGTTTGCAAGTCTTTGCCCTCTTGCATTTGTTCTTGCGCTTCCCCATGCTATATGGTGCGCATTAAAATCTCCGATGATGACATATGGGGCAGGGCACACAGACAAGATGTTCGTTAATCGTTTGGGATCAAAAACACTTGAAGGCGATACATAAACGCCAACAAGTGTAAACATGAGTTTGCCCTTTTTAATTGTTAGGCAAACGTATTGATTTTTATCATGAGGCGGAATCGGCTGGCGAACATATGTCAGTTCTTGACGAAGAAAAACGATGACTTTGCTGCATGCATTAGTTGTTGCGGATATAACAGCTTCGTATCCCGATAATCTGACTGGTTTTGACACATTAGGCTCACATATGACAATGACTGGGAACAAATGAGTATATATATACTGACGAAAATCCGAAAGGCGTGATTTTAGTCCTCTTGCGTTCCATTGTATGATTGACGCTGCCTTGACTTCCTCTCGAAACGATGGGCGATGGCTGGCCATGTCTCTATTCGAGGCACTCAAGCACTGGGTTTAAGGCGTCCAGTACTTTCAGTGCATTTTGAGCAGACGTAGTTCCAAGGTTCGACAGAATCACTCGAATGGCATCTATGAGGGGACGCAGCATAGAAAGGACTTGATGATCTGCTTTAGGCGTGGCATCAGCAGCAGGAGCACGCTCCCGAGCGGGCTTGACAATCTGTAGTTCCGTGGGAGATTGCTGGCTTGGAAGCGCAGGCCATTCTTCTTGAGACAAATTCCTTTCAGGCGACTTCCTTGTGCTGTTCAGCCCCTTTTTGGCCTGATTGGAGAAAGTGGGTGCTACAATGGAAGCGTCCCTCTCCTTTCGCGGCTCTGCCTTTTTTGAGGCGGTTCGGTGACGCCGACGCCGACGCCGGATCGTTGCAGCAGCCTCCTTGTGTGTCGAATTGTCCCGAACCATTTGCTTGAGAACAGCGACCTCTTTCTTGATGCGAGGGCAGTCCCTAGACGAGGCAGCATGGGAACCATTACAGTTGCCGCACTTTAGGACAGTAGCCCGGCACGTCTCCTCCGCATGAGGTTCAGCACAACGGGGACATAGTATCGAGTTTGGGCAGACACCCTTGACATGTCCAAGCCTGAAGCACTGATGGCATTGAAGAGGCTTTGGTATGAAGGGCCGAACAGGGTGTCGGAAGTGACCGACTTTGACGTGTGTTGGTAAGCAATCTCCTTTGAAGATCAGTTTGACGCAGCGCGATGTTCCAAGGCGGCTCACACGCGTGATGACAACACCCTCACTTGCTGGTTTGACGAGGATAGGCAAGTCCGCGTTGGGAATGGCGACATCGATGTCATAAATGACACCTGCTGTGGATGCGTCATCCATCGGGATATATGAACGCACTTTGATGCGCCCTAGCACCGAGATTTGCTTCAGTTTTTCGAGCGCACTCCCGTTGGTAACATCGATTGCGAGGACATTTTTGCGTGCATTTATCCGAATATCCTTAATTTCATTCGGCACGACCCCTTCCAAGAAAACAGATAGTTCTTGCCTGTTGAGCAGTCGGAGGTTGTTTGAAGGCTCTTCGGGTACGAACACGATGGCGTGAGGCCAGCGTTCAGGCCTTGACTTCAACGTCGCCGTGCTCGCTTGCGTTGATGGGTTCGCGTTGACAGTCCTCCTTTTGGCCCTCTTTCTGCGGACAGTGATGAAGCTATCATCCGATGAGTCTTCATCCGACATCGAGTATAGCTCAGTGTCTTCGGTGTCACTGAGCACGCTTCCTCTCTTCCTCGTGAGGGACGGCCTTGATGACCGCTGGCCAGGAGGGCCTCTGGAAGGCTCCGCGTCCATGGCCACAAAACCGGGAGCCGAGGCACCAGGAAATTCCGAAGAATTCGTCGAAAACCAGAGAACACAGATAGAAGCGTTCTAAGAAGAAGGCACTTCGTCGTCGTCTCAACGCCGGGAGAAGTAACGAAAACCTTGGGAGCTATGCAAAGGGGGAAGGCAGCTGGGGAGGATCAGGTAACAGCAGATTTGTTGAAGGATGGTGGGCAGATTGTTCTAACGAAACTGGCCACCCTGTATACGCAATGCCTCATGACTTCGAGCGTACCGGAATCTTGGAAAAACGCTAACATAATCCTAATCCAAAAGAAAGGGGACTCCAAAGACTTGAAAAACTATAGACCGATCAGCTTACTGTCCGTTGCCTACAAAGTAGTTACTAAGGTAATTGCGAATAGAATCAGGAACACCTTAGACATCCGTCAACCAAAGGACCAGGCAGGATTCCGTAAAGGCTACTCAACAATAGACCATATTCACACTATCAATCAGGTGATAGAAAAATGTGCGCAATATAACCAACCTTTATATATAGCTTTCATTGATTACGAGAAAGCGTTTGATTCAGTCGAAACCTCAGCAGTCATGAAGGCATTGCGGAATCAGGGTGTAGACGAGCCGTATGTAAAGAAACTGAAAGATATCTGTAGCGGCTCCACAGCCACCGTAGTCCTCCATAAAGAAAGTAACAAAATCCCAATAAAGAAAGGCGTCAGGCAGGGTGATACGATCTCTCCAATATGCTATTCGCAGCGTGGTTACAGGAGGTATTCAGAGACCTGGATTGGGAAGAATTGGGGATAAGAATTAATGAAGAATACCTTAGTAACTTGCGATTCGCTGATGATATTGCCTTGCTTAGTAACTCAGGGGACCAACTGGAATGCATGCTGACTGACTTGGAGAGGCAAAGCCGAAGGGTGGGTCTAAAAATTAATCTGCAGAAAACTAATGTTTAACAGTCTCGGAAGAGAACAGCAGTTTACGATAGGTAGTGAGGCACTGGAAGTGGTGAGGGAATAAATCTACTTAGGACAGGTAGTTACTGCGGATCCGGATCATGAGACTGAAATAAGCAGAAGAATAAGAATGGGCTGGGGTGCGTTTGGCAGTCCTTCTCAGATCATGAACAGGAGGTTGCCATTATCCCTCAAGAGAAAAGTTTATAACAACTGTGTCTTACCAGAACTCACGTACGGGGCAGAAACCTGGAGGCTTACGAAAATGGTTCTACTTAAATTGAGGACGACGCAACGAGCTATGGAAAGAAGAATGATTGGTGTAACGTTAAGGGATAAAAAAGAGCAGATTGGGTGAGGGAACAAACGCGAGTTAATGATATCTTAGTTGAAATCAAGAAAAAGAAATGGGGGGGGGGGCAGGACACGTAATGAAGAGGGAAGATAACCGATGGTCATTAAGAGTTACAGAATGGATTCCAAGGGAAGGTAAGCGTCGCAGAGGGCGGCAGAAAGTTAGGTGGGCGGATGAGATTAAGTTTACAGGGACAACATGGCCACAATTAGTACATGACCGGGGTAGTTGGAGAAGTATGGGAGAGGCCTTTTCCCTGCAGTGGGCGTAACCAGGATGATGATGATGATGATGATGATGATGATGATGATGATGATGATGATGATATCGGAACTGTTGATCTGATCCGATTCCCAATCAAAATTCTTGCAGAAGTATGGCTCGATCTGACCTAGGCTTTATCCGAGGTTTCCCAGGTCGGACGTCGCGGCTAGTGAAAATGAACGGCTCTCCAGCGGCCCGCTCTTGTCAGACCGCGGACGTGTCAGACCAGGACCTTATCATGTCCTGGTCTGACACGTCCGCGATACGCTAGGCACAAAGATGGAGTCATATAAGCACCGGGTCTGCCATTCTCATTGTAATGCTATAGCATTCACATTCTCTGGTCGTCCGCTTGTCGAGGCGCTTGTGTTGACAGCCCGTTTTATTTCTTCTGAGTAACCTAAAAACATTACTTGGGTGTATATGGGATTCCGGTTGGGTTTGTTACAAGAAAGAGCTGTTTCGTATCATCCGGACTAAGACGGTGTATGCACTTCTTCGCAGTAATGCTTGTTGTTCGTATCGAGAAGCATTAACTCTATCTGTACTCTGCGACGTTTATGCCCCAGCTTTATGTTTTCTATTCCCACTGCTCTTTCCATTACATATGACTGAATGATAAATGACAGCAGTATACGGCGACTACTGAATGGAATTTTTCTGAAGGAGCACATTGCATTCATGTCTTTCAGAGAGATGAAATTTGTCTTACTTATTTGGCCCTTTCTGTATTCATTACTATCGTGACGTTGACACTGCGTGAGATTGTTATTATCCTCCCACTTACACGAAATGGAGGCCGATAGCAAAAGAAGAAAATTTGGAGGACGCTTAAGCTTCGCCTGGAACGCCATAGCATTCAGAGACCCCTGACTGCTTTTCATGCTTCCCGGCAACTGCAGCTTATGCAACCGTAAAGTTTACCGGGAAACGCTGGCGGCGAACGCTATGCACGAAGGAAAGCTGTCTCGTAGAAACGCTGCCTCTTGCGTGGCTCGATCTCCTGTTATTGTTTCGTGCATTTAATACATCAATCTGACAAGAACCAACATAAAAGATATGCGCTGTCGGTGTTTCTTTTCGTGGCATTTGTTCGTGGGCTGCCGTTCTCAAATTTCCGAGAAATAACTATGTAAAGAATGAAAGACAAGATATGAACCACGTTGGTGGTAGACGAGTGATCGGCTATTTAGAATTTTAGAAAATTTCGAATTTGGTGCGAAATTACAAAACTTTTGCTCGTTGGAAACTAGACTAGCCATCAGGTGTGGGATCCACTTAAAGAAAGTCTTATTCGTCACCTTGAAGCTGTGCAGAATCGTAGCGCACGCTTCATTTTTAAAGCGAAAAGCTTCACTACGCTAGTCAACACCGCGCTTCGCGCGAGCCGGCGTATGTCGGAATTGGCTCGTTAAAGGGAAACTAAAGGAAAACAATGATTTCATCTGCATCAGTAAATTACCGTTCTGCAACACGAAAAACACCACTCTTACAACGATAAGACGTTTGGCAAGCCAGAAAAAGTGCAAGAACGAAATACGGGTGGCGACGCCTACTTAAGTTCCTGCACCTGGGGGCTGTGACGTCTTCGATTTTGATGGCATCTTCTAGGGCTTACTAATTTTATGTAGCGGTACAGATTGCCTACATTGTGTTCTAAAGGAACCAAATATTAAACATGGTAAGTTTCGGGAACCTTTATTCAGCCAACGCGGCCCAAATGCGAAAACATACTTTGGAATCCCTGACGTCACGCTGACGTACCGGCGCTGGGGTTTCGGCGCGAAATTCAAATACTGATGCTTGGACCATCATTTTCTCATCAAAGAACCAAACAATTTTTTTAATGACAGGTGTTCGGAGTCGGAATTGTCTCCGTAAGCGTGTTCGGAGTTGGCGCAGGTGGCCACTGCCGCGCGCTATGCGTCATCGTTTGACGTTCGCCGCAAGCGTATGTTTATCGCGGAGGCCGACTATATAACCGCTTGCCAGAGAATAGGCGTGCGCATTCAACATGGAAGGAGAAGAGAGTGATACTACCGATGCAGAGAGCTGCGTTTATGGCTGTACAGAAATCACAAGACAATGTGCCCAACAATCATGAATAAAGAAGTTTAATAATCCGGCATAACTTATGGTATATATTATTGAGAAGCAACTTGCATAACTACACAAGGCACACGTATAGCATAACCATGAGCTAACCAAAGCATATCCATAAGTGAAACCGTAAGCGTAACCATAGGCTAAATCATAAAGCATAACAATAAGCTAAACCATAAGATATCCATAACTTAAACCTTAAGCATATCCATAAGTTAAACCGTAAGCATATCCATAGGCTAAATCATAAAGCATAGCCATAAGCTAAACCATAAGCATCACGGAACCTTTCGCTTCGAGACATCCAGGCTCAACCTTAGCTAAGCCGCAGCCAATTTTTTTAATGCTTTTATGATGTGCATGTAAGGAACTAAGGGGGCCGCTCCGCTACTACTTAGACTGACCTCAAGCGGCAGCTGCAAAACGCTATCGCGTTGAAAGGGGTTTGTGTTTGAGTTTCCGCGCAACAGAATTTTGTTTTCTCGTATATTCAAATTACAATCCGACGCTCTCATGTCTGTAGGTTGTGTGTAAGTCATACCTTACGATATTTTCTACGTATTTTACCTTGAGAACTTCAATTAGCTCTGTAATGTCCCTGCACAACATGGAGGGCCGCCGTGGTTGGGTATGTGTGGTTCAACATCTATTTTGCCGAAGCGACGTCTGACGCGAGACGCCGGCACCGTATTTTCTATAACGCGAGGCCCTTTACGCTGTCGCGTTAAAATTACATCACTCATAACAAGCTGCACCATTGCTAATGATTAAGGATATACTGAAGTTAAAAAGTATACAATTTACAAAGTACGTCAGGGATAGTAACAAATATCTACGGCATGATTACAAGGTACACGATATGCACATGAAAAAAGTCTTTTTTTTTATTATTCGGAGGACTCCTAAGCGCTTCTTATGAGTTGTGAATGCGAAAGCATTAATGTTCTATGAACGCTGCTGAGTGGTACTTCGAGTATGGAACTCCTCACGGGCAAGCGAGCGCGTTGAGACGCTTGGTGCGTTTTGATTTGAACTTACCGAGGCGCACTAAGAACGCAGGCGAGAGGTTGGCCAAGAAGGAACATTCGGATAACGCAAGCAATCAGAAAACAGCGTCTGCACATGCGGCTCCGTTGCTCCGTATCTGCTCCGTCGACGTCAGTCGAGGCGCGCTGGTGACGTGGCGTCGCGGCGATGCCCTCTCCCTTCACGCAACACCTGGCGCGCTAACGGGGCAGCAGGTGTTCCGATTGGTCCGCACTGCTCTGTCGAGGAGCGCTCGCGACATGTCGTTGCAACCAATGGGAATTTAGGCACCGTTTCGCTGCCACATAAGACGCCGACTGTTTCGCTAAATGCGCCATTGATGCCATCGCATAAAAAAATTCATGTTCAAGCTCGAAAACAGACCTCAAGAAGTATCCCTTGACAACACTGAAGTTCGTAGATCTTCTTTTCTTTTGCGATAGCAATTATATTGACACTGCAAGCGAATTTTTGCCGCGGTCGTCGCCATGAAGTTCCGTATATATTTAGGTATATGTATGCTACATGCGGCACAGCAAGGCTGTTGCGTCGCGGTCTGTTTCGCAGCAGCAAGATGTTTCGCCACAGTCGTACCCGTAGCAAGGGGTCCAGCTTATGAAGTAGGCAATCGGAGGCACTGCATGCGCTCCAGAAATCTTGTCATTTTTTGCGTGCAAGCAGACGAAACTCCCTGGCAGCGCCCGTCCTCGCCAAAGGTATCGGACGCGTCTGGGTGTCTTCGTGGGCAGACCGGGCAGACCGGGCAGCCCTATCAGCAAAGTCGTTGCCGACGATGCCACAGTGAGCAGGAATCCACTGAAACATTACGATGTGCCATATTTCCAGGGCACGGTGGTGCAGAGAGAGAAAGAAGTAGAAGACAGGAATTTCTGTAATGTCGGATATCATCTGCTAGTATGTTCTATGATGCACGGCAGACTTGATGCTGTGAGGAGCTGCCTTGGAATAACAAAATGTGACCCGTTTCTGTGCCGGCTCTTCGGTGACAGTGAACTTGGCGCCAAACTGGGCCGCCACTAGGTAGGCGCCGCTCTTCAATGAATCTTATTGAGGCCAACGTGGGTGTCACTGGGTATAAGCCACTGGGTGTAGGCGGCTCTTCAGTGAACCTCCTTGACGTCAACTTGGGTCCCAGGGTATGTGTCACTGGGTATTTGCCGCTCTTCAACGAACCTTTTTGAGGCCAACTTTGGTCATTTGGTACACGCAAGTGCGTATCCGCTGGTATTCAATGAACATCTCTGACGCCAAATTGGGTGACTATTCGCTACTTATCATGTTCTAAATCCCCTTTCTCTTTCTTTCTGGTGATTCGGGGTGTAAGGCCTGTATTAGTACAAACCCTCGGAACCGTGATGACAGGGCTGTGTGACATATAAAGGAGCACTAAGAGGAAACCTTTGTCCCGCTTTTGCTTCGTTATTGCGCACTTGTCGACACAGTAATTACGCCATGGAGCTTCGTCGATCCTCTTCGAGAGCGCGACAAAATAGCGCGACCTTTTTATGGCGACCAGTTCGAAACGCGCACTGAACCCAGCACGCCTTCGGGTGTGAACAGGGAGGCTATTCACGTCACCGAAACCTGAGGTGGCAGTGTCGCTGTACCAGACGCCAAAAGCCGAGACCATTCAGCACTCCGCTGGACGAGAGAGGAGGGGCGGGTTGCCCTTCGTTTCCAAAAGAAGCGCACACGCAGCGACACGGTCATTGTATGGCCTTCAACCGTGGCACCCAGTTGAATAAAGTGCATTTGATTATTTTTTTCTTTAGTTTCTTTTCGGTTTGTGTGTGCGTGTATGTGCGTGTACTCTGTTCACGTCCGAACCCGCGTTGCATTCGATGCAAGTTGTCTGAAAGGCGCTGTAAATGACTCTTTGTAGCAGACGCGAGGAACTCAGGCCACGTATCCGTAATTATCGTCTCGACAGCCAGTTAACCAAAGTGAAAACGCCCAGAACTGAAGACTTTTTCGTATCGGTGCTCTGAACGCGCAGCGCTTCCAAAGCGTTCCCGAGCTCTGCGCTTTGGGGCCAAGCTCTTACGCTGCATGTAACTTGCCCGAAACTGTACCGCGCGCGCGCGCCTGCTCGCTCGCTCGCTCTGTTGCCACTGGCTGGTCGCGTTGTCGGCAGCGTCACCTTCCCCTCTCCCGTTTCCGTCCCGTTTCCGTCCAGGAAGCCGGTGTCACGCGAGCGAGACGCATCGATTTCGCGCCGCATTCGGCCTCTGTCCAAAGCCTCTGTGTGGTGCCGCGCGGCAAAGCTAGCCCGCGAGGGAAGCTTGCGAGGTTTCCAGGCAAAGCGGGTAGGCAGGCTTGCTGCTGCTGCTGCTGCTGCTGCTGCTGTTGCGACCGTCGGCGCAGCGTCAAAGGCGTGTCTTGTTGTGTTGCCCACCTTGGGAGTCCCGAACGCGGCACGACAGGCCCGCAAATACGCGAGACGAGTGAGGGAGGGAAGCGGGGCTAAGTTTGGCGCCCGCTGTCGTTTCGTGGCGACGGCTGCATTTGCTGGGTCGCAATTGGAAAGGTGCGATCGAATAAACGCGAGCTGTGCGCGGAAGTGGGGCGCACTTTGGGGCTTGTTGCAATGCCATTGAAAAGGCAAGAGAAGCGCTTAGGTGCTGTTCTTCCTGGGCGTTGCGTAGCGCTCAGTTTGTCGAGAAGTAGAGGGGAGAAAAAAAAGAAGTGCCGCTTTGTGACACCTGTTTTGGCGCCTGATTCATGAGTCAGGCTAACCTCAGGTTAAAGGACTTCCCGCAAGGAGTGCTGCCTTGTGATAGCTATAAGAATTGTTCACATGGAGCTGCACACTGTTTTCTTTTCTTTTTCTTTTTTTCTTTGTATAGCAGACCGCAAAAGCTTTCGAAGAACGGAATTTCTTCGCAACATTCTCCGAAAATAATTAGGTTTAGGCGAATAGAGTGAACAAGAACATGTATAAGTGCACAGGTCTTGCGGGCTGCAACCGCTGCATCTTTCGATTTGACCGGAGTCACATTGTCTGCGAAGGAACTTCGATCCCCATCTCGTTGAAAGCTTTCGCGGCTAAACGCATCTGACACCGCTGCTATTTTTTTTTTTTTACGCAGATGCAAGCACCTAGGAACACCTCCTTTCTCTCTGTCTCGTTCTCCTTCTTCAATTCTTTCTTTTTTTTCTTTTCGAATATAATCGTCGCACGACGTCTGGTTTGTGCCTGTTGCCTCGTCAGCTTTAGATTTCACGTCGCGTTCTTTCTACGCGTTGTCGCTTTTGCAATGAATGTTGTGCCTTATCGCTAGTGGTGGCGGTGGTGGTAAACTTTATTGAAAAGGGGAAGGGGGTAGGGGGGAGGTTGCTGAGCGATCGGCCTCAAGTAAGGCCCTGGGCCTGCTTGGCCCTCTCAGCCCAGTCCACCAGTTCAAGCTGTCGGTCGACGTCCCCGGGACTGAGCCAGGCTGTCCAGTCAGTCTCGCTGCTGACGAAGGGTGGGGGGGGGGGGGTGGGGAAACGGGAGCGAGCTGCATTCCCGCATTATGTGTGTGAGTGTCCCTGTGTGCGAACAGAGCCTATGCATTGGTCGCTTTCCTTGCCCCCTCTGTGATTTTGTTAATGTACTTTGGGTGTGGGTATGTGTTTGTCTGGAGTCGGCTAAACGCGAACGCCTGTGTTTTATCGAGTTGCTTGGCCGGTGGTGGCAGTGCTGTGTTTCACTAGCCGCTGACATCTGTACCTGAGCACGGGGTACGAGATTCGGCTCTCGGCTGAGGATGCAGAATTTCAGTGAGCGCGGTGCAAGAAGCGCTCCTCTACCGAGAGTCGAACCTCGGTAAACAGGTGGTTTGATTGTATGCCTGCGCAGCAAACAAACATGGAAAAGCAAAAAAGAACACGCATGCGCCGTAATTCTAACTGGTTGTGAATGCATTTTGTGTGTTGTATATTTCTGTTTGCTGCGCTGACATGTATTCAAACATGCACTGTCGACTCGGCTAAGCTTTCACCTTCTCAAAAAATGTAATTCGGAAGTTGGCGCCTGCTGGAACCTCAGCCATAGCCAAACTGTTACTTTGAAGCACAGTGTGTGACCGGGCTATTTGCTTTGAAACGTAAAAGATGACAAAAAAAAAGACTCCAGAAACAAAAATATGTTTACAGTAACTACGCAACGTTCTTAGCTTGCCACGCACTCCTGTTAGCGCAAGCCACAAATCGTGTTCTTTCTTTTTTTTTTGCTCTGATGTTTTGAAATGCTCGAGAGCGCTTCAGCTTTTCTTCGCCTGGTTATTGGCAAGCGCTTAACGATTCCGCGCTGGACGCCACCGTACACACTCTTTTGCGTCTTTCTTTTTTTTCTTTCCTTGCACGTGCCCACGCCCAAGCTGAAGCCGAGCGCGTTCCTCTCTTTAATTATGCATTTCTCTTGTGCTGTGGCTCTTTCGTTTCCTCAGTGTTTTTTTCTTTATAGGCTGTTCTAGTTCTTCTTTCTTTCTTTGTTTCCTTATTTATTTATTCCTTCATTTATTTATTGTTCAGGCGGCACTGCTCTTACATTTACTCTCTCCTAACGCGACAGTGCCACCTAGCAGTGTCCGGCGTCGCGCTAGCCTGGAAGACCTCCAAACGAACGGGGCATGGCGAGGCTGCGACATGTCGCCCATAGCTCGCCCTAACGAAGACATTGCTCTCGTCTGCCGACGTCCACATCTAAACAAGCAGTGCGTCACAGTTACGTCTCTTTTTTTTTTTGTCGCTTCCCTCTCTCCTAACTGTTCTCGCCGTGCCAGTCGTTCTTCCTCCCTCTTCCCCAATCTTAGTCACCGCGTTTAAGCAAGCAAACTTTCGAATGTCGTGGGTGTACATCCTTCCTGCACACCGCAAGCAGGCGTGCCTCGTTGAGGGGGGACACCCGTCAGAGTCGAGGCTCCCTCGAGTAGTGCGGCTCGAGGCCTTCCAGGACCCTCCCGTCGTTTTGTTTGTTGCCGCTGTCTGGGCTTGCGTCTTCGTGAAGGGGTTCTCTCTCTCTGTGTCTCTCTCTCTCTTCGTGAGGCGGCGCTCAAGTGGGTTTGGCCCCGGCGGGAGCTCTTCCATTCATGCAGTTCCCGTCTGTGGTGATGCGTTCGGTTACACCCGGGCACTCCGCGACAAAGAGCTAAAGCTGGCATTGAAAAGGAATATCAGGTTTATAGGAGGCTATAAGAGGTTGTCAGAAAAAGAAAAGGACCAATGCCAGGACTGCAAGGGCCAACTGCAAGGACGTTGCAGTTGATGAACCAGCCGGTCGTGACGTAATAAATTTTTACAGCGTTCTTTCGGGTCTAATTAATCGCTTATCCGAAAGAAAATCAGCAGCGCATTTTTAAAGCAAACATTCCGCCGACGGCTCGCTCGGAGCAGCGAACGCCGATCTCAAAGGCAATGATTTTCGCTACTCCAGGCACTGGAACCCATCGAAGCAACTGGAAACGCCTCGTGGCAGCCTTGTTGCAGAAATTGCTAATTTATTATGAGAGATTTTTCCACGGATTCGTTTAGGTTCTCGTGCGTCGGGACATCCTGAAGCAGAATGTGGTCACGCGGGAACAGGACATTGCGACGTCCTGGCACTCTCCCCGTCTCATTGTGACCTTAGCCGTTGTGATACCCTGTGCGCTGCCCGATTTAGGCAGCTCTGCCACCGACGAATGAACAACAATGCGCCTACCCCAAATGTGGCTTTCACCAGGGCCGCGATAAGTGCTTCGCTAACCCAACTCTACGTGTACGTTTTGCGTTATCGTTGCGCTTGGAGGACGCATTCACCGCCATTCGCATGACGGCTGTGTGTTGAAAGTCAGCGCATTTGCGTATTCCTGTCTGCGCGAGCGCTGTCAGCCGCTCATCGATTAGACCACGCGCCTGCGAGCGTCCTTGGCCTTCGGCCTCAATCAAGTACGACGGCCACACCGGCAGGTTCTACCGGCTTCCTTGCGTTATCTGGTCAGCCTTGAACGCACTAAGAGGATCATCGTTGACATCGCATACTTGGTTTGTTGCCGTTGAACATCGCTTTTTCTTTTCTTTTAAGGATGAAGCCTTTCTTGAATGACTTCTGGGGTGTTACGTGCGAAAACCACGATTTGATTATGAGGCAACGTCGTAGTGGGGCGCTCCTTGTTAGTTTTGACCACCTGGGGATCTTTAACGTGCCCCCAGTGCACGGGACACGTGCGTTTTTTTTTCGTTCTATTTTTTTTGCATTTCGCCCCCATTGAACGCGGCTGCAATTTCGGTACCGCGACCTCGTGCTTAGCGGCGCAACACCTTAGCCGCTAAGTCACCGCGTCGAGTGAAGCCTTTCTTGGCGAGTTACCACCACTTCTCGTATCGGGTATCTTCCTGGCATCTTTCGTGGGCCAATTCCGGAGGTAGGGCAGCCTAGAAATGTGGGCGGATATGTGCTACTAGGTATGCGCCCCCTGGTGCCACCTGTCGCCGGGATGATCCGGATATATATATAAGTGAATAAATAATAAAAAAAGCAATTGCCTTTAAGAGTGTAACGCGATAGCATTCAAATATCCCTACCTGCTTCTCACGTCTCCCGGCAACTGCAGCTTATGAACGCTATGCACCAAAGCGAGCAGCCTCTTTCGTGAGCCGATCCCAAATGTAGTGCGCAGCCACGCCAAAAATATTACATCACTTTCAGGTTTTTGGTTATTGTTTCGCACTTTTAACATTTAAGTGAGGGAAGAGAGAGAGAGAGAAAATGATAAATGAAAGGTAGGGATGTTAACCAGGACTGAGCCCGGTTAGCTACCCTACACTGGGGAAACGGAAAGGGGGACGGAAAGATTAAAAGAAGAGAAAGTCCGCTGGAGATATCAGTCGGTCACTCCGTCCGGATCACAGACGCTGACTCAATCCCGTCGCTTTCAAATATCGCAGCAGCGCTTTTGTGGCCTTTTGTAGCTGCGATGTGCGAGGCCATGGTCCCAAGATCTTGTTCAAGGTGAACGGCTTTCCATCTAGCTGACTGAGAGCTGTGCAGAGGTCTTGCCTTTCATATTCAAAAGATGGGCAGTAGCACAGTAGGTGTTCTATGGTTTCCTCGACACCGCAGGCATTGCACTCGGCGCTATCAGCCATTCCAATCAGAAATGCATAAGCATTGGTGAATGCGACGCCCAACCGTAAGCGGAACAGCACTGTTTCCTCATTTCGCGGAAGACCTGGTAACAGCCGCTGTTGCGTAGAAGGATCGAGGGAATGCAAGCGATGTTGAGTGAATTCAGGTGTCAGAGAAGATTTGACATAAAAGGCATGCGCTGCCGGTGATTTGTTTCATGGCATTTGTTTCTGTGCTGTCATTCTGAAAATTCCGAGGAATAACTTTGTCAGGAACGGAAGACAACGTATGAGCAACTTTAGCGATACAATGGCCTAGCAATATAAGCCGCAGCTGCCGCATGTCGCAAGCAAGGCGTGGCATACAGATATGCATAAATATATGCGGAAATATGCGGCTCAGGGACACCTCCGCCGACACCGGCGTTTCTGCGACATGGAGCCCTTAACGTTCTCTCTGTAAAGATGCCCGACGGCAGGATTTGAAAAGAAGCCCGACGGTCTAACCATTAGAACACAGAATATAGCATCCTTTAAAATTTACCGCGTGCAAGTCGGCACGTTCATACAGCCAGGCGCGTTTTCTGAACGCCGTTGATTTCCCCACCGGTTTCCCCACCGGTTTCCCACCGGTTTCATATCGTGTACGTTCCCTCCAATAGTGCGAAGCCTGCAACGCCATTGGCGGCGCTCTTCGTCACGCCAGCGTTGTAAGATGCCTGGTAGCTGCCACGGCACTGTTTCTTCTGCACAGCCGGTATTGCCTTGTGTGCTGTGTCGCGGCAATCTCTCTGTTAGGACTAGTACAACGACTCTGTTTGGGGGAGTAGAAGTGCTCGGTTTGGAGGAGTAGAAGCACTCGGTCTGGCGGAGTACAAATACTTTGGAGGTGTACTAGTACCCTTGTGGGTAGAGATTATTAGCACTCTGCGGAAGTGTACCAGCACTCACTAGCGGTGGAGTAATAAAACTCTGTCGGGGGAAGTTGTTCTGTCGCAGTGAGCTCCCTCGCAGTTGGAGTGGATCGACTCTGAAAAGGGGAGTTAAATATGGAACAAGCAGATACTCTCTCAAAGGGAGTTCCCGGAACTCTCTTTGTTTTTAGAGTGAGCAGGTCGTACTTTTGGCATGTAAACTTTGTGAATTATTTAAAATTAACCCGTCATCTTACTTCACGTAAAGATCGCCATAAGAAAATATTTCAGCCTAAAAATGTAAGCCGATCCCGAAGATAAGGCAGTCTGTTTCGAGATATTAATTTTCAAGGTGTCCGTCGAAATGCATTGGCTTTGCAGTTACTTTTCTGCTTCAGTGCAAAAGAAAAGCGTTTGCTTAGAAAAGTGGAACAACGGTGCATTTTTACCGCAAGTTTCCGGCGCGTATGTCCTCATCGGTGCCATCCTCAGAATTCGTGCCAAATCGATGTGCCTTGCATACACACTAGAAAATATTTGTGGATTGAAAATTCTGCCTTATGTGCCCTAAAGTAATTATATTTAAAAAGTCAATTACCGTAATTATGTTAATTATCCAATCAGACCGTCTCGATTACTGATAGAAGTGATCGCCGCCTTATCGAGTAATCTAGATCAAGCGTTAGAATCATCTTTCCACAGGCAACTTTTACAAAATTGGTGCAGCTAAAGAAACACCCTGCATAACGTTTCTCATGCCGTAGTCAGAGGGTACAATTACTGCAGTGGTACAAACGGAGCTGAATGCCTCGAAATGCTTCGTAGCCTGTGTAGCAGTCAGAATTGTGCTGTTCAGCTCCGCCAAGGACCCTGTCCTTTTAAAGGGAGTCAAACCCGCGATGTCAGAAGGCCTGTTTGTGCCTGTAATGCCGCGCCCTTAGTGTCACTGCCGGCCCCACCGTCGCTATGCCGTGACGGCTTGGGAGTGCCAATTTCGATTGACTTACGCCCTCCACATACGCACGCGCCAGGAGACGCACGCTGGTGACGCCCGTGGAGCGCCGGCGGCGGATGTCACGACACCAACGTAATGACGTTCCATTGTCTCTGCGTTTCGCGCAAGCGCAATTTGAGACCTCCGACGAACTCGTCCGCCATTGTTTGGCTCTATTAATATTTTTCTTCCCGCGACACGACCGACACGACAGCCGAAATGAACTGACCACTAGCTAGACGCTTACAAAATACCCCCTCCCCTCCCTTCAGGTCTTGCGAACGCTGCCGATGACGTACTGTGTGTCCAAATCATAAGTCGCAGTTTCAGGTGAACTTGGATGAGCTTGTGCCATCGAGAGGCCAAAATACGCACCTTGATGAAGCCTCCATAACCTGTGCCACGGTATTGTGGCGCCATCTAAGATGTTCTCGGCCAATGAAGGTTGTTGCCTCCTGGATTTCGGCACATATTTTCGCGACATTACCAACCTTTATTGTGCTTGATTTTATTGCTACATAGTTATATGGCCCAAAATTAACTCAAGACAAGAAGAGACTAAGCAATACAAACAATAGGGATATCTACTTACTATGTCACAATTGAAATTTTGCGCGGTTAGACATCTCGGAGGCACATGCGACACACAAGCGGCTTCGGACAAATGGCTACGCGAACCAGGTTAAACACAAAACATAACTTGTATCCCAAGTATAAATGGGAACTAGGAAAAACATTATCACCTACTTCGACCTGCACGATTGATTTAGGAAAATGTGTTTCTTTCCTCAAGTGTTTACACCCGGGACACCGATCAAAAGGCACCCATCGCGCTTGAACAATATGGAGTGCTCCCGTGGTGAAAGTTGTCGTGTGTTTAATCGTTCTTTTTATTCGTTCTGATTAGTAAGGATGGGATTGCAGTAATAAATAATTCATGCAGCAGTGAAACCACTTAGCTTCCTCTCAATCTCAGTCTGCTCAAAAACATAGAATGGTTACGCAGTCAATAAAAGTCCACTATGGTAACCATGCAATACCTTGACATTGCCGTCTCGTTCTGCTCCGAGACTTAAGCCTTTTTATTGAAATCAAAATAAAAGAAAACGATCAATTCGCCCTATAATTCTGACGGCTACTCCTTTTTACATAGCAGATATATTAATATAAAAATATATATGTAGTAAGAAGAGGAAAAGAAACAACTGGCCTAGGGCCAGGAATCTACAGCACACAGTCCTATACACACACGAACATACGCGGTAGGTATAAAAGGTGAAGACAAGTCGCAACACTTAGGAAATAGAGTCACAAAAAAGACACACATCACCGCAATGCAATCCGCGAGGAGCGAATCAACAGATAGATATACACTGATAAAATAATGCGCGCACAGAGCTATCTGACAGTCGAAAGTAAGCTTCAGCACAGAATACAAAAGAGCGTATCGGGTAATTACGAGCGCTCATAAATACAAATGATGGAAGCAAGTTTTAGTTAATCTATGTTACTGTTCGGTACGGCATCTAGTACTCGTTAAGGATGCCTTTGTCATCGAAAGAAAATGTTCAAATGTGTTCAACACTTTAATTCGCTTCGTTCTTTTCGATGGCCAAGGGCTCATCAATTCTGCCCGTCAGAAAGGCCGGTGAGGATCGAAGGCGGGTGTATCTCTTCTTCTAGCTGCCGTATTTGCGTCGCGTGCCTGTGGCAATCGAGAACACGATGGCAAGCATCTTCGATGCCGTTGCCACGGAAACGATCTCGGGATGAAGCCCGCTTTATGCGATATAGAACACACTTTGTGCATGCTATCCCAAGGCGCAGTCGACCAATTAGTGTCTCAGTACTTTTCGAAAGTTCTACATCCAGCTGGCATCGCAGTTGGGGGTCCATTTCGTGAAGAATCGATTCCTTAGTATTTTTATTTTAAAAAATGTGTAAGTCGAAACAATGCTTTCTGCAGTACTTTTAGTATGCGTAGCGCGTCCGTTGGGGATAAAGGGACGAGATGAGTTGCGACATCTTTGTGGGCCGATGTTGCCATGAAGTATGCTAATTCGTTGCCTGCTGTACCAGAATGTCTCGGTACTCACTGTGATATGGCTTAATGGTTTCTTTCAGCAGCCTGCGTTAAACTGCTTAGTGCTGCGTACGTTATTGGAGCGTGCGGTTGGTTGTCATTAATATTTTCAAGCCCATACGCAAGTCCGTACAAATTACCAACTTCGGTGACTCATATGTTCTGATAAAATTTGTGGCTTGGGGAATGGACATTGATTCCATTATTGTTGGTGGCGACGTCCGTCCTTGCCGGCAAGCATAATTTTTAACCTGTATGTTATAATGACCTTACATGTCTAGACTTATCCTTCGCTTCAAGATGCCTCTTTCGATTATTTGCATACCCATGAAGAACTTGCTCAAATCGACACTGGTTTTCCTTTGTCCCGCAAAGTCCTGAAAAAACTGAGCGCCCTCGTATTTTAGGATACAGCAGATAAGTAGGCTATGCTGGCCTACGCTCTGTTCTCTTAAAAGGTTTTCTTATGCTATCGCAAAGCTGTCTATTCTTCACATTAGCTTACAACAACATGGTTCTCACCCTCTATGGTTGCCCATTACGACTCGGGCGTGTTCTTTGGGCAAGAGGTTGACACTGTGAAACGTCACGGAGTTGGTGTGCAGAGTCGTGTGGTATCTGTTGTGTCTTTCTCGGCCATAGCGTCTCCACGTGAAGACTAACTTACCTTTAGATGTTGCGACAAATGGTGACAAGAAAAAACTTCGGATACAGCGCTGAACGTATGCGTATAAGCCTCTGTTAAGCGATAACAATGTATTAAATCACTTTAATACGGAGGGTAATGCAAAATAGGGGCACTTTATTAGGTGCACTGCCGTGTTTGGCGAAAAGTCCGAAGCGTCTCTCTTATCACTGCTATTGGTTAGTGTTCTTTCCTGCGCCTGAAGGTCGTTTGCTCAATGACTGCCAGTACATGTACTTGTGGCACTTTTTTCAGATTTTCTTCATCATTACATTACGTAACATCAATAAGAAATGAATCTGCGTGAGCAACTAATTTTTTGTGGCATTATGTTCTCTGATTTGATGTGACTGAAGTATCCAAGCTATACCGGTCCAAATTTTTGTGCAAGGATTGTGCCGTGCTTCCAGAAAACTGTATAAGTTTGAAGGCCTTCAGAACTCTCAGTCATAGTTCATGACTGAAGACGGTGTACATTAGGAGTCTGTGAGTAATAAAAATTTTGGATACAAAGAGAGCAGCTTTTGACATTCAGCTCGTATCCGATTTTCGAATGCGTTGTTGGAAGTTGTAGAACATTCGTTTCAGTGTGCGCGTCAGGTATAACAACACTTGTTGACTGTCCACGAGGTGAGAAACCGATGCAAGTGGCGAATGGCGAGTGACTCTCCTGCAAGAGACCCGAGTTCGTTGCGCAGATCTCAGTTACTGAGCGAACGTATAAAACACGCCTGCTCAATAATTTCGAGCAATAGGCGGTGGCCAAATCCACGTCCGAGCAACCTTTCGGTCTGCATATGGTGGCGATAGATCTCGAAGGCTATGCAGTTCGCCAGCCGGAAACTTGTCACAGGCGCCATGTTTTGGACATCGCCTATTAAATAAGTATGTCTTCCTTTCGGGCAGCCTACGAATTTGTTGTCTCAAATTCAGGCAGTGCAGTTTATTTTTGCTCGTCCAATCTCACCATGTACGCGCCCCTTTAAAACGACCGTACGGTGCAATAGCATCAAAATGAGCTATTGCAGTGAGTGCTACATTCTAGGTGCATATGATGACGTGCAGTGTTTCGTTATTTTTTTACTGTTATTATCACTGTTCACTACATGCAATCACTTTTCAATTGCTTTGCATATACAAGCTCTTGAGTTGACCGATCGTTTCGTTTTTAACGGCATTGCGTGTAACAAATAATATAAATAAGCTTTTTATATACACTACAATGCACAAGCACCATTCCGCATGAAGATAAATTAAAACAACTTGATTGCCTTTATTTCTGACCATACAGAGTAGATTAGTACAAAAATTAATCGTTCTACAGCAATTAACAAATGAGTAATTGATTTGCTGTGAAATTCACAGTTGATTGATCCAGCAAGTCGGAAACCCTGCTATTGCCTTTGCCTTAAGTTTCCGGCGCTTATGGTGATCATTATGCGGCATAAAACTCAGCGTGTCAGAAATGATATCTGGGCTTACTTAAGTTGGTTATTCAAATAGACTCCACGCAAACTTCATATTACCCTTTCCTTACGGATTGGAACATGGCATTCAATTGTGTATAATGTCGTTTGTATGGAATATTCCTATGCGATGCGATTGGAAAATTTCGCTATTCTAACATTCATATTTTTCATGGATGCATGCGCGACACCACGGGAAATCACATTACAATGCTCCTCGGTGGATGCCGATCTCTCGTATCGTTAACGGGCTCCAGAAGCTGCTGAAAGCCACACAGCTTCCTACAGAAACTACTAGAGGGATTTTTCGACGTTTTGATCGTTCGGCTAAGCTATGCGAATGACGTTTTTGTGCGTGGATTTGTCTGATATCTTCGTGCTTATGGCTTCAGATGTTCTTGTGACCTTATTTGTTACACGTTTATATTTCTGAAACTTCCAAACACTGAAAGTTATCTAGACGCAGGAAAGCAATTAGGCAAAGCGCACACGCGTAAACAGTGCGTGTCGTTGAACGTGTGACACAATATTTTGCTCAAAACGATCAACTTGCAAGATACGAAAATCGATTTGAAGCCAGAAGGACGCTGTTTAGACAAATGTATGTACTGTTCATCATCCTCATGCTAGTTGGACCGCCATATACTCTGAGTTCCCGTAAACGAAATGGCGCGCGCGAACTAAGATTAATAGAACGTTTCCTGTATTGTAATCTCGCCTTCGCTTAGAGGAATCAATGAGCATTTCCGAGGCAGACGCAAGGGGCCGAAACGAACGTCTGTCCCTCGCGTTGCCGTCTGCTGAGCGTCATTCGACTGTCGTCTGCGTAGTGTCGCGTGTTTATCTCTGAGAGGAAGGAGGCACTGCTCTGCCGTATCGGTTTGCAGAAAAGCGTTCGCGTCTTTTCCGGCGCCATGGTTCAGCTGACGTGCATGACAGCCTACTCGGCGCGACTCAAAACAGCGTGACCATGGTCGACGTGTGAAGGCTTCCAAAGTGAACATTATCTGCTGCCCTATATCTGTGAAGACAAGTGGCCGTGTTATCTACCTTCAAGGGAGCGAAAGGGTTCCACACGGGCCCAGGCCTTCTTTGACGCTTTTCTTTATCATTTGCATGGAAATACAATGACAGACAATGAACCAGGAGAAGCAATAGTGGGATTTTCTCATTGAACTGTGGAATTAGTGATTTCCGAGGTGAAACTTAAATGAAGTTTGATGTCCCTAATTACGAAACAGGAAAATGAAAGGGGAATAGTGGGTCACCCTAGCTATGCCGGTAGGAGCCGAATCCGCAACCTCATGACCCTTGCGCTGCTTGCCAACATAGCTACGGCAGCAGCTGATTTATTGTTCGTTTGCCTACTTCGAAGAGAGATTTTTAAAAAAAATTGCATGGAGCAAATACTCATCGATTTAAATTGCTCGGGTGGGCTACCTGAAGAGGCGGACGTCGGTTGCGTGGCAAATCGCATTGTCCTGGTAGATATCTAAAAACACCCACTGAATTAATTTAAACTATTCACCTCAGGCCACGTGTTCTAGTCACAAAACTGATGCTGAACGGTGGTAAAAATAAGCTACCTGCCCTTAAAACGGAGCAACAAAATACGCTGGCTTCTCAGTTAAGTGTCCCAACTGCCTTTCTCCAGCAGTTCGGTGTGATATTAACCTTAACACTATTGCATTTTTACGCAGATTTGGCCGAAAGATGAAGTGTTCATACTCCTACAATATATATATTTAGTTCACATGACCTTACAACTTCTCCGATTCAAGTTTGCATGCAGTCGCAATTTAGAATGTTAACATATGGTGGCTAGTGAAACAGTGAATCTTTGGCTACCTCGACATAGCAGTTTGTCGTGTAATTAATGTCCACCTTTCCAGGGAATCCTCCTTAAGAAAGAGAATCGCGCTACATGTTCAGCGTGAATTCTTATAAAAGATATGTTCAAAGCAAATAAATATATTGAGAAAGTGGTACACCGAACAGGTCTGTACCTTTACGCCCTTGCAAAACTGATTATAGAAATTCTGCCGCCTTTCTACTGACGTTTTGTTGCGTGCAATATAAAACATGTCGAAATTCAAATGCCAGTCACGCAAGTTTTTCACAAGAGTGTTGTGTTGAAAAAAAACTTCTATTCGAACCTCAATTTCGAAACGGCAAGAAACACGGGCATCAGTTTAACGGATCCTCGTGTGATTTTCCCGAGCTTCGCGTTTCCAGACGGCACCATTGCTACACAAGTACCCCGACGCATACTAGTTAGTTCGTCCTTAACAAGTAACGCGCTGTCCTCTTCTTGCGTCCTTCGTGTTGAATTTTCCTCAGTACCATACCTTGCTCCTTCTCTAATTGTTATTCTCAGAGTGCGCTCGGGAACACTTTGCACGCGCGCAAAATGTTCATTTTACTTTAACTGCGCTCTGTGCGTGTCATCAACGCAATGGACCCACTGTACGAGTGTCTCTGCAACGCGTGTTATTGCTACGTACAGTAATCTTCGCGCGGGCGACCTCCACTGCACTGCGCATGCGTGTGTGCTCTTACCAGACGAAGAAATGTGCGCGTAGAAAATTCTATTATGCTGTGATAGTCAGGGACATCTAATCGCGCATCACAGTATGCGCAGCTGCGCATTACGAAAGTTCCAGACGTAATGGAAAGATGAAAATTTATGCCACCACGCGATGCAATTGTTTTGCGGTCGTTCCACGCAGTAGTAGTTCCAGTGGAACGAAGCAAGGCGCGCTTCAGTGGCGCGCGTAGTAGCGCCTTTTCTTTTTTTCTTTTTTTGTGCTTTCGGGCGTCTCTTCTAGGATTAGAGAGCGGAAGAGAAGCGTTCAGTGCATTGCTCATGATTGCATAACCCTGAGTAGACTGCCGTTTGGAAGCGGCCTCCACGTCAGGAAAGAACGTTGTTACGTTGTTCGGTGTTTACTTCGCGTCACAAGAACGTGTATATATATATATATATATATATATATATATATATATATAATATATATATATATGCGCACCGTCAGTTATTTGCATTCAACACGTTTCCTCCAGTTTAGTTTAGAGGTCCCTGTGTGTGAGAGAACCTAGCAACAGCTGTATGTAAAAAGGCTGTTACTACTTGCAGTATCACTTCGCTGCACACTCGCCTTCGTGAAAGAGATAGAACTTCGTAATTTCTTTCTGGCTTTTCTTTCTTATTTCGTAATATCGAGGGGGCAAGCTGCAGCATCGCCGGCACCAACACAGGGGAATGCACCGGAAAATTGACCTCGTGACAGGTGCGATTAGGACGTGAAATGAGGTCTAGATACAGTTCAGACGAGGTGAAATTTATTAAGGTTCTCGAAACGGGGATGTCCAGGAGCTCTGTAAGTGTATGTGTGCTTGAACCTAAGGCTACCCTCCACGATTTTGAGTCATTGTTGTTGTTGGACGAGATCGCTTTGAGGGGCTTTGCACGTAATGCCCCATAATTCAGACAGCCTTGGCGTTAACTTATTTAAGTCCTAGCCGCAGCCATATAGGAGGCTGTCGCAGATAGTGGCACTGGCGAAGTAAAGAGGGGTGGCGCGGTAATCACGCCTTTTATCGCGGCGGAAAGGGGTCGTAAAGTGAAGCGCCGAGTAGTCTGCTTTCCCGCACGACGCATAAAAGAGATGTAGGGGCAGACGACAGTACCTCGGGGGACAGACGAACAGCGCCCCCCATTCCCTTATCAGCTCACTGTCAGGCGCTCCTTGGACGGGAGGGTAATAATAACCGTCTAAAAATTTGAATCGAAGCACGGGCTTTATCCATCCTCTTCTCTTACCCCACGTCGCTTTATAGCTCCTGGCAGTTCGATAGATCGAAACGCTGGCGAGGGATGTTTTGTGTACGTGCGAAGCAGATTTGCCGAAAAATGTATGGGAACCCGGAGAAAGTGAGAGAGGACAGATTTCGCAAGCTTTATTTACCTGGGCTGATCGAAATTTCTCGAGAGTTCGGGCTGCTTGTCGATAATGCAAAAGCAAAGCTCGAGTACTATACAGGAATACGGAATGCGGAAAGGTTGCGCTGTGGAAATAAGCGGCGGAGGAGATAGCAGACGAAATCCTTGCGTTGTCGTCTGCTCGCCCGACTTGTTGCACCCAAGCTTAGCACTAAATAAAGAAGGCACTGCAAAGTATGTAACATGCCAGCTTTGTGCGATACTTGAGGCCCAACGTGAGTTATTGGAGATTTTAGCAACGATTGATGTCCGACTCTCATGATTACGCAACATACTGTGTACAGACATGAGGCCGCGGCGCGTTTTTCGATTGGTGCGGATATTCCGCGCGCTGCTCTTTGCTTCGTCCGCAAGTGCAGTCTTCCCGACATGCCTTGCGCTTTGTACGCTCCTCGCGATCTCTCTTTCTCTCACGGCTCTGGGGGTAGCGGCAGGCCCTATTGCTACGATATCTTTAAATCGACGCTCAATAGAAACACTGTATCCGTTTAGGCTGATCAATCATTCCCTGAATACCGTAGTTTCCGAATTTTGCGATTATGCTTTGAGAATATGATAAGGGAAAATGAAAGTCAAAAGTTATATTTCTTCTTTAGCGACGGCACGACACAATGTGTCGTGATGAATTTCAAAGCCGTTTTTTTTTTCTTTTTTTTTTTGCGTAGTTGTGTATCTATACTTCTTTAGAAGTGCTGAAAACTTGCCAAGTTCAGTCTTTATCTCTTTTATAATGCAGCGTTTCCATTTTTTACCGATAAAGCAATTAACTAGGCTTCGAGCAGACTCCGTAGAAATTCAATGACGTCACAGCGTGATTGTGCGGGAACATTAAGGCGGAGTCGCCACTGGTACTTAGTTTACACGTCTTTTCTGACTTACCAAGCCTCTTCTCGTGGTAAGAGTTGCCTTTTTTTGTATTGTTGGTTTCGTATGTGAAGGGTGCCTCATTGCAGCTCAAATTATTCTTTGTGTGTGTGTTCTCAACGCGTTCTCAAATGAACGATGGAGTGCGGAATAGAAGGTTGTGGGCGCGGTGGCATCAGGCCTTACTTCTGCGCCTCATTTCCAGTTCTATATAGTCCGAGGCCCGCCATTTCGGTTCGGTCATTAAAAAAAAAAAAAGAAAAGATGCGTGAAGAAACACACTCGTCCAGTCCTAAATATCCTGCGTGAAACATGTTCTATTGTCCTCTATCGTCGCGACGCCAATTTGTCGCTTGTCGTGGTCACTACATAGTGAGACGTGATGCTCGAAGGGTAACAAGTACGTTTTCAGCTGCACCGAAGTTTCTCCAATGGTAGGACTGAATGCCAATAGCCTTCTCGTACCCTCTTGCAACAGCGAATTATGCACGTGCCGTACGAAGGAAGTGATATTTGCGGAAGACGGGCGCTTTCGGTCCTCGAAGCAGCAATTTCTCTGGCAAACAGACTGTCAGTGTCGCAACCTTGCGAACCCCGCGCTATTTGAGCAGTAGTATGGAAACATTCTTTTCGCTCGATTTCATTCACTTTTTTATCAGCCGAGATAGGTAGGGGCTGATACCGGAGGTATCAGATGCCTCGCGTTACGCCAGCCAATGTGGAAGGTAAAAAAAATCAAAAGAAAAAGTAGAAATTGTTACGTAATGCAGGCCTCACTTTAGTGTGTTCGCGCAAGCGTCCCGCCTGGACCGTTCGCCGCATTACCGCACTTTCTGGAGGGAAAATTTTTCACCTGCAGTGGTGCGAACGCCGCGACGATTGTGATGAATGTTCGAACGAAGAATTTAAAACGTCTTTGCTGGTGCCGTCCTGTAAGCAGCGGTATTTTGTGCGCGCAGTTCGTGGTACTAGGTGGGTCCACAATTACCCCTTATCTTGCAAATTCCGTGCAGCGTGGTCCGAACGGACACGGACACACATTCTCTAGCAATGACAGCGTTTGACAGCCAATGAATGGATGGAGAAAACTTGATTTCATCAAAAAGCATGTGCGGACGATTCCGTGTTAGATGGCCATCAAACCCATGGTTGACAGCGACCTGGGTGGCCCACTCCACGGCGCTGGTCTGTACGACCGTGTCTGAGCTGACCAACACGGCCTCCCACTGCTCGAGGGAAGGATCATGCATAATATCCGCTGGTGGCGACACTATGCTACATTACAATGACAGAATCTTTGCGAGGAGGAGGTTGTTTACGTTATCAGCTGTAACCAAATTTCAATGCCCCTTGACGCCTTGTCCAGCCCCTTGAACAGCGGTTCTCATCCTTTTCAAGGTGAACCGCAACTATACGCTACATGTGAGTCTGAACGCGAGTCTTCAAGCCATATGTACGCGACACTATGGGGCAATGCTTTAGTGCTTCTGTTTTCACTGCTTTTAAAGCTAATTGACTCTATAGGTTATGCAAGACAGTTTTTTTGCCACCAATTGAATGAGACGTCGACAAAGTAGATTCCAAAATTATCGGATACGACGTCACAGAGCGAGAGACAGCAGGAAAATGAAATCCCATGCGCTGGCGGACATTAATGTGTGTGTTTTGGGGCAAATTAATTAAATTAAATTATGGGGTTTTACGTGCCAAAACCACTTTCTGATTATGAGGCACGCCGTAGTGGAGCACTCCGGAAATTTCGACTACCTGGGTTTCTTTAATGTGCACCTAAATCTAAGTACACGGGTGTTTTTGCATTTCGCCCCCCATCGAAATGCGGCCGCTGTGGCCGGGATACGATCCGCGACCTCGTGCTCAGCAGCCTATTTTCGGGCAAAGAAAATCGGTTCTCACATTACAGCGGCATTTCGGAGTAGAAGGGGTTTTTCATGTTCGTGTCAGACTGTAGTCGGCAATAATATAAACTGAGTTGAAAAATTATTGCGCCGGTCGTCCTTTACGTCCCCTCTCTCTTCTTTTATACAATTGAAAAGGCTAACTTAGGTCTACTTCTTGCACTCGTAACGACCGGGCTGTTGAAGAGTCTAGAACTAAGTCATTTAATATCTTATTATTAAGGCAAAGAAAGAACGAGAAGCTACGCCTTTTTTGGGCCAGCTATACCCAACGTCCGAAGCACTAACTCAGAAAAGGAGGAAGATAAGGAGAAAGTCATAGAGTTTCTCACTGCATTACCTAAAGAGAAATCTGGCGCTGCTGCGCTGTGGTATGCATGGGAATGCCGGTATATTGTGGATTCGGATTGGCATCGTTCTCGTAGACACAGGACACCTTGAAGACGCGCTTGGCAAGTACCGTTCCGTCTGTCACAATGATTCATTTTCTACTAGAACAGCACGTGAAAAGCTCTTTTAGCTTTATTATTACGCGAAAACATGTTTTGTTTAACTATGAGAACTTGTTTTTGTGTGTACGACTACATGTTACGTAAAAAGTATCAGCGGGCCGCTAAAGTTGGACGACAGACGACAAGGTTCGCGCTCGCTTTGAAACAGTTGGTCGTCTGTTCTTGCTTTTCTTCGCTTGGTAATGCATCGTGGGTGAGTAAAGATGCAATATGCGTGAATGGGAACATTTTATGAAGATTTTACTTTGAGAACGCGTTATTTGCGTAGCCATATCCACGTTTTAGACGAAGCCTCTTACAACACCAGCCAACACGAGCCTCGCAGACACATATACCGTCATTCCCATGACGGCACGGTGCCCCCTTAAGAAACTCCCATAGACGGTGGCGCCAGATTACCCTCTAGAAACTCTATGGAGAAAGTAATGTGAAAATAAAACACGATAGAATAATAAAACAAACACGGCACACACTATAACAGAGGTCGCAAGTACACACTGGTGTTATCAGCGGCCGTCAACATCGAAGCACGGCCTACGCAACGTAGTCGCCACGTCACATTGGCAAAGTCAGTCGCAACCATAGGCAAATATGTAAGTGACATCAAAACTTGAGCCGGAAACTAATAACTGGAATGCCTTACACGATAGGTCAAATAATTACACGGCATTTTAGTATTTATCCTCGCTGAAATTGTTATTCTATGTTATTGTGATGTTTTTACAGCACTCAGGTGAGACGCCTATGAGTAAGTTCAGTTCATAGCCTTCGTATAGAATATCGAGAAAGAGCATCTTCTCGCCACAAGCCTCGCCGAGCTTTTCCGTCAATAACGGGGCAGCCTCATTATTTGAAAATAAAAAAATGCCCTCGCTGTGTTTCCTAGTTACCTTTATGAAGCCGTCGGGGTTTTCCAATCAATGGAATACGGGGAACCTTTTTATAAAGAGCTCAGATTTCAAATGGAGTAGTGCTGTGGCTCTCGTTTTCTATACAGCGCACGTTATTGAAAAAACGCGCGCTGGTCAAATAAGCGCATCTCAGTAGGTAAACATAAGCCCGTGTTTCGGGCTGCTGATTACGGGGGCCGACGACGAGCAAACTAGACGTATCGTGTGTTATGTTCATCCCTCGCCGGTTTTTCTTTTTTGTTCCTTCATTCCGTAATTGATACCCGAGGAATTACTGCAACCGAAGCGAAAAAAGAAATTTAGATGAAAACAAACGTAGCGCTTTTCCCAGCGGGAACAAGCCGCAGGATCACGAAATTTGAGTCGTCGGCGGATGTTTGCCGCCGTCTTGCACAAAAACAAAACGATAACGAAAAAAAGATAGCGATCGGCGCTTTGGATCAGTTTACGCGCGAGATTGGTTTCCACATTATGCGGCGCACGCTTGGGCCATTAGACTTTAGGCGGCTGATGCGCGAATAGTGGGACAAGTGGATATTAGCTTCACAAGAGAGAGCTCACCGTCGCCACGGTTACCTCCGAAATCCTTGATGCTTCCATCCCCTTGTGCACACGAACGAAAAAAATTATTTCTGTGCAATTGCGACGCGTTCCTGTAATCCGGCGATTTCTGTGGCGCGACGCAGTGGAAACGCGGACGCATTGAAAAGCTTCTTTGTCAAATCCATGTTTGCTTTCTTGTTGGCTTGTTTGCCCCCCCCCCATTTGTGCAGGAGGGTTTTTCAAGAGCTAAACCACGCATGCGCCAGTTTCTTCTTTTTTTTCTCGTTGTAGCGCTGACGTCTCGAAGGCACTGTGACATAAAAAAAAACGTCATTTGTTCTTTGTCCCTGTTATTGCGTGGTGCAAAGCGAAACATCTATTTCTGAAAAGTCACCGTCCAACAAGCTTCAAAGCACACAAACGAGAGCATATTTATTCATTGTGTCCATGTGGCCTTTCCGAGCTCACTGTATTCTGCAGACCTATCTTTTAAGACGTTGGATATTATGCTTTGAAATGTTGAAACTTATTTCGAAGGGACACGTGATGGGGCACGAGTAAACTGCCGTGCCTTCAGTAAAGGACACAGAATTCCTTAGTGCGCTGTGCATTGCTGCTCAGTGGCATTCTCCTGCTGAGCACGAAGGTCGTTGGTTCGATCCCCGGGTCGAATACTGTGCGTAGAGATGGCACCACGTTAAAGGGGCCCTAACGAAAAGCGCGGGTCCGTTTCATATGCAAAGTGCTCTGCGAAAACTCTACTTCTTTCTTAGTTTTTCGGTAAGACGTTGATGACTACAAGCAACAAAGTGACGTTTAAGCGTCCGTTTATTGAAGGAGCCTGGCGCCGGTACGTCAGTATGAAGTCATTGACTTCCACGTACGTTCTCGTACTTGGGCTGCTGTGGAGCTGTCGGTATGACGCCATAGACTTTAAAGTACGTTATCGTGTTTGGGCTGCTGTGGAGCTGTAACTGTTCTCGAAGCTTTGCGAATTTGAGCCTCGATATGCCTCTTTTGTAATACAGTGCCGTCTATGTTTACTTGTAAAAAAAATATTAACTAGACCCCGAGATGATACAGTCACAATCCGTGACATCACCGCGAAATGGTGCGGAAACTTCAAGGCGGCCGTCTTTTATTTGTGTTTTTTAGCTCTTTTCTTGCTTCCCGTGACTCCTTTCACGTGAAGAGGAGTGGCTTGTCTTTTGATATTGTATAGAAGGTTAATTTACTAGCACACCTCTGCAGCAACGAACCCTATAATCCTCACTCCTGTTCAAGCTAAGAGAAACCTGTCGTTTACACTGTCATGTTTTCTTTTCTCCTCAGTGCCCATTGAGCTGCCGACATGCCGGAGTCTAAGCCGGACGCCAACGCCAAAACGCCCATGTTGGGCGGGGGTGGACCAGCAGGAGTCATCCGGTTAACACAGCCGCCCCGGGGCATATGGGGCAAGGTGAGCGTCGAATGCACGATCTCTTTAGTCCCCATTAGAACGTTGGTGAAATGAAGCCACCGGGCTGATAACTTTGTTTCCTTCCGATCCATAGATCCTTGTAGGCATCCACGACGATCAAGTCCTTCCAATAATTCGTTTGACTATTTATCGTCTGGTTATTACATTACTCAATAAACTACCGTATTACATAAACAAGGTATCTATGTAAGGTTCCGATGGCACTGCCTCAATTAAGTGTTCGTGACAAAAAATACGCACGAGACATCGAAAACGCACGGCCAATTTGCAGCAATAGCAATAACTTCTCTAAAAAAAAACGGCGGTACACAGGAAAATGAAGAGCTTGAGTGATCAGTAACGGTCAAATAAGGAATATTTCGGGAGCCAACGTTTCCTCTTGTCCATTTTTGTCGCACTTTCTTCTAGGAGAGAGATAAAACATCATTGTATCCTTGATGGGGCCCCGGGGTGGCGGGAGTTGGGAGACACTCTCCTGGGTGGCGACAATGGAAAAGTGACCGGGTATGAATAGCTACCTAGGAGATAAAAACGAAATCGGGAAAGAAATAATGCTCGACAACACAGAGGGAACCTCCTTATCTTTAGAAGCCAGATCAGGACGCCTTAGAACGCGTAGTTATAAAGCGAGGTACAGCAAGAAAGAAGAAGCACGTGCTTGCTGCGATAAAGTCAGGGAAACGATGGCACATGTTTCATTTAAATGTGAAGATATCTGCCTGGCTGTTGGTTTAGGCTTCGCTGTCTCCTTGAAGCCCTTGAGTTCCGCGAGAGCAGAGAGAAATTAAACTTGTCAGCAACAGGGATTAGTAAGAGCGGATTGAAAGATTGGTGGAAGAAAAGTATGGAAACTAACAAACAAAAGAGGCGTACAAAAACAAAATTCCCATTAAAGGTTCAGAAAGTTTGATGTTTGGAATTTTCGTCTGCAAAAATCAAACAAAAATAGGACAGGTGAAACATTAGGCAAACCAAGGAGAACTTGGTGGCGCATCCCTACACCTCGTTTCAAAGGCGACGCTCATAACATCCATCCATCCATCCAGCGAAGTGCGAGAGATGAGCCCAGCTGCGAGACATGCCTTATTCATGACGCGCTTTGGATATTCGTATACTTGGATAAGTCATTGTGGATGGGCTCTGGCCAGATTTGTTTTATACATTTAGACTTCGCTTGCGCTGCTCTAAGCACCCGCCTGATTGATCCCTTAAACCCCATTGAGGGAGTGGGGACAGAGGGAAAGCGGTTAAACGCTGCCACGGAAAACCTTCGTCGTCCTAACGAAAACAAGTCCCCTTGTCCGAACGCGATCATCAGAGACGTTCCTTGTTCGGCCTTCGTTGAACGTTAATTTGCATAGTGATTTAAAACTTTATCAATTACTCCTTCACTTAATATCGCAGGGAAGAACCATCTTTGTTTATGGTAGAAAAGTGAGAATTCGTACTTCAAGTATTTGTTATCGGGTCACTCTCACGGCCTCTTTTTTAATGAAGAACTTATTACTTAAATCCCTGTTGCTTCCCTCACTTCTTATTTGCCGCTCGGAAATAAGGGAAGGTCCTCTTCCAGCCTCAAGATACCGGACCTCCATCCGTATGTTTCATTATGCGCGAGACCTTCATGCAAAAAACGTGGCGTATTCTCTTGATTCATATTTCCATCGGTACCTGCTAAGGCCACGTCCAGCTCAATCTTGTTACGCATTATCAAGTTCATTTTCAGTATTATCATGTTCATCATGAGGTTCGCTTGACAGAATATTCGGCCAAGGGAACGAAACTGCTTGTCCAAACCTACGGATGTGATCCAGGGTCGTCTGCACGTCAGCCGTCGTGCGTCGTCGCCGTAGTCGTGCTGCCATCATCCTTGCGTCAACATCGTTCGTCTGCCATTGTCGTCGTTGTTGTCGCTGCCGTCGATACAGCTATCGTAGTTTTTTTATGACAGCACTAAATTATCTCCTTTGAGACGCCCTGCCTGTAGCTTTCGGAACGGTAAACGTTCTATTTTATGCCCACAGCAGCACGATGACGTCTTCCGACTCTCTCCAATCGCCTCTGTCTTGCGCCAACTGAATCTGTCCTCCGCCTGCAAATTTCATAATCTCGTCACATCACGTGATCAACTTTCGGGGTCGACTTTGTGCTGTTGTTTATAAACTGCGACAATATAAAATACGTTTGGTTGCTGAAGAGCTCGCAGTTCCGAAATCATAGCTAAAAAGAAGCAAAAAAAAACCTGGATGAGAGATCAACATAAATAAGAAAATAAAAAGTTATAGAAGGTTTAGCTGCGCCAACGACCGAATGTCGTACGAAAGAACATTTTCTTGGACAAAATTAACCATGTTCTTCCGTCAAGTTAGGCACTGCTAGGAATTTGTTTGATGGTTTCCTACTTAAATCCTTTGCAATCGCAATTTGCTTCTGAAACAGTGGTTTTATTGCACGCATGATACGCACAGTCATGCACATTGGGTTGCATAAAGCATAACGGGTCACTCGGTGGACAGTGGAGGAACAGGATTGCAGACTTCCAGAGAGACCGTTTTGTGGCTTCAGGCCGTGCTGGCCAGTGTTGCAGAGCAGCCTTCGCAATTTTATGAAAGGCATGCGAGAGGAAATCGTGCACTCCGCCGTACACTTGAGCGCAGGGAGTTGGGACTGGGCTGGCCGGAGATTCATACCCATTGCTCACAGAGTACAGAGACACTTTAGTTTGGGCTAGCGAAGACTTTACATGTTCTACGCACGCTTTGAACGAATAGTATTCTTCAACGTAGGGAGAGGCTAAGGCCAAGGTCGCGCACATGGGGGCCGTGACGCAGTGTAAAGTCCTTCGTGTGCCGTAGTCTGTCACTCACAGAATGCGCCAAGCCTGACGCACGTTGTCCAGGAAGTCCCACTCGGTGATGGCCGTCGCAGCCGTTCAAGACAGGCTGCGACGCTCAGGACAGGCGTTGCTCGGTCTTGAGATGCTGGCACGCGACGTCCGCAGCCATATAGTCGGGCTTGTCGCTGTTCATCCGCTTCGGCAGCGCGCGCTTGGAACGCTTGTGCAATCTGTCGCTCTTAGGTAGAGTTTCGCCGGCACGTTTAGACGTCGCGAAATGTACTCCTAGTTGCTGCAATCGCGATCCCTTGGCCACATCTTCATCCTCGGTCGACTCCCGCGTTGCCGTCTCCCGCCCAACTCCTTGCTGTTCGCTGCGCTTGGAGCGGCGGATCTCTTCTTTAGGTACTTCCGACAACGATACCGATTCGCTTCACATATGCAGTTCACGCATGCGCAAAGCGGGCGTATGTGCGGAAAAGAAGAGGCTGTGCACGCGAAACCCGCGTGCGGAGAGGCTTCACACAGACCGAGGCGAAATACAGGTTGATGGGCCAGTAACGATTTCGCACTGAAATAATCGTAACATTTCGCAGTGATTTACAGCATAACGCACTGGCGTGCTAACCACGTTACGTATAGTTGCAGATACACACATAGCATGCGTATTGTGGAGTGAGCGCATCAGCTTTGAAAAGCGTGAGTCTCCGCTCACGCCTAAATAGTTCAGTTCACCGCAAACCATCATAAGAAGTCATTATCATGGTATTAAATTCAGGCGAAGACACTGAACATGGCACCAAAGCATGCAGAATGTCAGTGACCCGTGAAAGTCACCAATACGTTAAATCGATTTCATGTCTTTCTTTCTTCTTCCCCCCCCCCCCTCATTCTGCTAATCTAACAACCACGTGCTCATTGCGTGCCCTACACAACCTGCACGAAGAAATAAACTCTTCTGCGCAAAGACCGAGCAACAGGACACGAAGATTAATGTGTATCTTTCTTATGCGGCGTCTTTTTAGTCATGCTAAATCTGGGACCTTGAACCCAACCATTACATCTCGTTATACGAATCCAAGGCACAGAGTTTCTCATTGAGCCAGGAGAGGGAAACAGCAAAGAGAGGAAAGGCAGGGGAGGGTCAACCAGACGAGCGTCCTGTTTGCTACCCTACACTGAGGGCAAAAGAAAGGAGGAATAGAAAGAAGAAAAGACAGAGAGAGAGAGAGAGCACTGCGAGCACGCGGGAGGCTGCACGGGAGGACCATAAACGGTCACTGGGGCATGCTGGTGCACTTGAAGAACTTTACGAGCGCACGAATAGCTTTTTGCGCCTGCGACTGATGTGGCCATGGTCCGAGTATCTTTGACTCAGCAAATCGTATTGAGTTTTGATGTTGTCCCAAGACACAGGCTTTGGACGTCGCAGCGAGGACAGATACACAACAGGTGGCTTCCTCGCACCTACAATAGTCGCATTATTGTTAGTATTATTATTATTTTGAAAGCACAGATACACTTAAGAGGAAAGGGAAGGCTAAGAGCAGGCTGGTATCGCATGGGATGCACACTGTTTGACTTAGGGACTGCAAACAGTGCAAGCGCCATCTCCCCTCCCTTCTATACATAAGCTCGTATCTGAGCCGCGGTGTACTCTCGAATTCAGCAAACGATAAGCTAGACGATAACAATACGGTTTGAGGCTTGTAAGCTTCAGTTTACTCCTATTGGTGTCTCTGCAAGTCCACGCGTGGTGGACGCATGTTATGTGCCCCATAGATGACGACTGTAGTGGGGCTTGGGCAGTGTCAACACGCCTAAGTGCTCTCTTCATGTCTGTGGACTCGCATAGCTGACATATGAGCGCAGGACAACACCAAAAGATGTGTCACGGTCATCGGCGTCGATATGACCGCGACGGCCGCGGCACAGAGTCAAATATACGAGTAGCTTTGCGTCTGACCGTGCAACGACTGTGGCAGCCCAAGCATAAAAACGAGAAAAAAGAAGGGTTGGCGCAACGAAGCTGCATCGACCGATACGTCGCTTCTGTGTCGCGACCTATTTCTCATGTTTCGGGGTCGTCACAACCCACGGCCGGACTCGAAGACACGGCCAAATGCGGGCGTTATCGGAAAGAAAGAAACCAGATCGCCCGCGCGGACGGCTGGCGCCGCAATGGACGACGTTGCTCGTGTGAGTGACCACAGAGGCATGGGAACAAATGTAAGGGGTACACTCGGGAGTGCTCAGGAAAGGTATGCCACGGAAAGCAGCCGATTGCCGCTCATCCAGCCGTCCAGTTGTGGCCATAACACAATTATGGCCACTGAAATGCGTGCACCATCAATATTGAATGTGACGTCATTGGCTCAGAATATAGCAAAATTACATGCCTACTCCGTTAGATAGAGTCAGTTCATTTACGTGTGCACTCAGTCTCTTAACAGTATCCTGAGGTTTACTAAACGCGTATCAATTCATTACCGGCCTCTTTCACAACGTGACATCCATCTATATAAACCATGGCATAGCCCAGGTTTGATGGCTCTCCATCTGCTTTTGTCTTGCAGAGTACTTGACTACAGCAATGTATCTCGGACCAAATGGCTTCTATCTGTCTATCTTTCTCTCTCACGCTTTTGCAAACATGCTCAACAACTGTCGCAAAAAAAAGGTGTGTTGCAAATATGTTCCATTTGCAATAATCCGATATGGTCATGCGAGAGCGCATGTAAAACATAAGCGTTCGTAAGCGATCATTTGATATTTTCTATACATGTCATACGAGATTTTTCGATAGGAATGATTAACGGGCAGCAGATAATGGGATGAAACACATATAAATCAGTACTCGTAACTTCCAAGTGAAAGCTAGAATGTTCCGTCTCGACATTTCCGTCGTCATCCCCCCTGAACAAGCAGCCGAGTTGGTTCCGAAACATCGGGAAAACAAACTTATTTTTAGGTTGCAACCACTTGAAACTCATAATTAAAATAACCACATAGGCAATTCTGCAAAAATATTCAGCTTCAAGTGAGTTCTGCTCATGCTCATGAAACGTCGGAAAAATACACGTTTTTTTTGTTACCCGTAGCATCTTTGTGACCTTGAGATCTTTCGAATGTTATGTCGCAATAGTTGTCTGAAATGTTTTTCTACACAAATTGTATGCGCAAGCGTTTAATAGTGTATATACGCGTGCAACAGCTCCTGTAAAGGAGGAGACAAGTAGTAGCCGCGGTGCCGTATTCACGCTCCAACGTCTTTTTAGCACACTAATGGAGGAAGAAACAAAATGGCTGCAATTACGCAAACATTTCTTTTTAATACTGGAGCTAGTCTACGACGTCTTTTATTCCTGAAGTGCAGTGAATCGTCATCCCTCCCATTCCGTGGGACCACTTTCGACTTTCACAAGTTCCCGTGGAACGCGAACAAATATGTTTCAACGACAACGCGAGATAACCGTGTCAAGCTTTCCGCTGTAGCGTCCGGCCCGTAAATTTTTATCTTTACAGCTTGTGCTCGTTTTGTCACGAACCGGAATATTATATGCAAAGCATGCAAAAAGGAGATATGCACGCTTGAACATATGCTCTGGGAGTGTGGGTCGCTCGGCTCTGGCATTTCCCGGAATCGGTTTTTAGGAATGATAAGATCTCCAGATCATATCCCTCAAGTCCTGGCTGTCCAGTACGCCCGTGATAGGGCTAGGAGGCTTGACCTCCCGGTCCCAACATGGGACTAGCCAGGCGGGTGGCAACACCTTGTACAGGACAAGAATAAAGTTTTTTCCCCCTCCTCCTCCTCCTCCTCACGAACCGGAAACAATTTATCATTTCTTTCTTTCCCGCCGCTGCTTTCCCCCCCCCCCTCCGAAGAACATTCCTCGTACTCCTGACTAGTAAGATAGACTGAACTTTATCGTCATCAAGCCCATTGTCCTTTCACACGTGTCACTTGAGTACCAGACGCAGGTCTATTGTACCTTCTCTGCATAAATTCATTAAAGCGTCCGGAAGGTCAGGCTGCTACAAAGGTGCCGACCGTGTTTGGGAAGTACGCTTTATAAAAATTTGGTGGTGCTTGAGTCGTGCGATGTCTCGTTTTTCATTTACTTTTTTAGCCCAATTGTCTTTGTTGTGCGTATATTTATCCCCTCCAGTGTGGTCAGTCCTCCTCTGTGAGCCACGTGTTGAACCCACAACAAGAAAAACAACTTAGTCTACAACACACCTTCTCCGATGTTCTTGAATTTGTGGTTTTGTTGTCCTTTCATGGACTGCAAAAAACACAAACAAAACGAAGTAAGGCGGTTTCTTCCACAATTCGACCTCGGCTGGGTGTGTCGTCGCTGCAGGCTGTACAGGCGACGCTCGCAAGACCCGCTGCGCCTTCTTCGCCGAGGACGAGATAGGGGCTAATGAAGGAGACGGCGATATGGTGATTAATGAGCGCTAACGGGCGACCGCGACGCGAACGGAGATGACACGAGGGCGCGAGTGCGGGATGAAAACTTCAGCAAGTAGGCCAAGACGTGGCGCCAAGCCGGACGATCATTTTGTCGGCGCCGAGGTCGCTCGACGAGATCCCGACGTCAACGCGGTATCGTTGCAGGCACGTGTGCGTTCGTCGCCCCCTGACAAGTCAGCTGCACCACGCGAATTGTTTTATTTTTTTTTTCGCCTGCTTTCTTCGACACCTGAACGCGCGCATAGCAGCAATGCTAATTGATTTTTCTATCGAATATTAGCGATTACGCAGCCCTACATGACAGCGGACGCAGCCCTACATGACAGGTTTTCAGCCCTACATGACAGCTGTTTACAAAGTCCTTTTTTTTACGGTGATACGTAGTAAGCATGCCATTTAAAGCACGGGACCTTTGGTGTTCTGAAGTGATGTTTAACATCCGACATTTGCGCCGGTCGAATTATTACAGCGAAGGTGTATATGGCTAGCCGGTTCGTCCGTCCGCCCGTCTGTCGCCTGCACACCGAAAACTGTACTGGCGCAACCCCACGCGCATGCGCGGAAAAGTAAAGAGAGGCGCGTGATTGGCCGCGCCAGTAGTGACGTCGTTGCTACCGTCGGAGCCGAGCGCGAGCGCAGCAATTTCTCTCCGGCTCCGAGATAGGTTGGCCACGCGTCATACGTACTCCTGAGGAGCAGGCAGCTTTCGATCAGCAACGCCGCGAGCAGAACCAGGAACGAGTTTGTCTACGCACGAGATTGCAAGAGGTTCGTTCCCCCAAGTAGCCGAGGGAAGTCGTAAAGGCCATAACCAAAACTGTTGCGATCCCGTATGTAACATCGTGTGTCCCACCGCATCAAGAAACCCGCAAGCAGGACCGGTGTTTAGGTGGTGTTTACCGCACCTAAGAAATTCGAAAGGCTGTGCAAGAGAGCCAACGCTAGCCGGCAAACGCCTGGACTGTGCAGTAAGCGACATACCGCCAAGCGTGTAGATTGCAAAACCAGTGTAGTTTATGCCATTCCCACCTCTTGCGGCTGCCCTTACCTAGGGCAAACGGGACGTTATCTTAATGAGCGTTTACCTGAGCATGCGCACAGTGTCAACATTATGGCTGGTAGTAATCTAGCTGTTCTTTGTGCAAAGTGCGGCTGTTCACCCCGCTTAGAAGACACACTTGTGCTAAGAAAGCACAGCGATCAGATGGCCAGGGAAATCTTTGAGGCTTTTTCAATTTGCCACTTAGGAGCCACTTGCGTAAGCACCCCTTCTATAGCTGTTCGCGATAAGGGAATGAAGTTCCTTAGAAGTTAGTCAGTTTGGATTGTGTTCATATTGTGTATTCTACGTTTCTATAGTTTTACGTTTGTGACGCATGCGCAGCAAGAGTTGATTGACGACGACTCGCCTTCCCATTCTTCCTTTCTCTCTTTGAGCCTGTTGCGAATAGTATATATTTTTGCGGGCTTCAATAAACATGTTGACAGTCAGCGCTGCTCCTGTGCCTTTCCTTGTCCTTTTGTTTCTTGGCGCTGTTTAAAAAATTTATACTTTAACACTGTCTCGAAATCTAGTGCTCCTTTTCAGTTCGTTTGCTTGTCTTTACTTTCTCTGGTCTTCAGTCTCCTCACCCATGTTTCAGGTGTGTACCACAGTGAACGTTTCTTGTTAGACGCTTTGTTCACCTGGTTATCGGTTAATTGACTTGCTTCCTATAGGTCATATGAAATGACATTTTTGCAATAAGTAAGGCCGTCAAATTAGACTGTCTTCGGCTTTGCGAAGTATTAAGGCGAAAGACAGTCAAGCTTCCTAGTTCAGCTGTTTCTACCGGCTCGCCAACTTCCTGCACTCCTTAACTTATGATTCCAAATAACCATTGGACTAAGAAATGAACAGAAACAATAATCTGTTTATGCATATTTGGCAGCGCGCGAGTCATCACTGCGTTTGTCACTGCGGGTTCATCAACGGAAAGCAGCAGTCGCCTAGACACTGCGGAAGTTGAGGCCACTCAGCAGCCTAACACGGCGCACATAAAGACTAAACGGATATATCTCATCAAAATAGGTGAACGTTACCTATAAGGCCTACCTCACCGAAATTTCACACTGGCTAAATTTGTTATAAATGAGTAGTATATACCACTACAGCAATCTTGGCAAAGCCGCGGGGCTACTAATTGTATGGCTTTCTTGTTAGCACACTTCAAACAGCATCTAAGCAGACGACGCGTAGGTAAATTTAGTGGTTGTCGTTATGATGTAAGTCCCAGCAGACCGCCTCTGAGATTCTTCAGCGCTGCGCGAACAGCCCCCGGCGCCGCTTCATCTCGGAGGTCATGCGGAGTATCCTTGCGTTCTACGTCGTTCTCGGTCATGCGTCACTTCCGGCGAGGGACGGGTAATGGCGCCTTTTCTTTTTTCAGTTTCGGTATCAAAAGCGGCTACTTTTTGCGAGTTTCTTCTGAGGCTCCTGCGCGTATTTCTAACGCCAAAGTGTACATGCAGACTCTTCTACACCTACATTATCCTAAACTAGGCTTTTTACGTGGTCCGAGATTTTTTTGTTGCAGTGGACCTTTAAGAGCTGTTTTCTCGCAGACAGCGGCATGGATGAAGGAGAACCTCCTGCTGGTGCTGACGATACTGGGCGTTCTATTGGGCCTGCTGCTGGGCTTTGTGGCGCGGCTGTTCTCTTACGGCGAGGATGTCATCATGCTCGTCTCCTTTCCGGGAGAGATACTCATGGGCATGCTCAAAATGCTCATTCTGCCCCTCATCATATCGTCCATGATATCAGGTACACTTCACGCGCGCTGCCTAAACTGGCAGCCGCCGTTTGACATTCTTTCTCGAGCTGCGAGAAGCAATGAGTGGTGCTTGGGTAACCCAGATGCTGTGCACCAGCGTTTTAGTGTAAACCGAATAGTTTGTTTATCCTTGTGTCGTGAGCATGTGCAGGTGGGGGTTCAACGGGGCATGCCCCGTGCCGAAATCGTGTGCTGGGCCTTTGCGGGCCGAGTGTTTGGCAGTCGACACCGTTCCGAGACTAGCATTTCTTTCTGCCAGTGGTTTCGCGCTCGCAACCATCTCCGTTTCCGGCCTCCGTGCTGTTGAACTGACGTACTTTCGCTGACGAACTTTAGCTTCGCTACTGATCGTCGCAAACGTGTTTACAGTTGAAAATACTTGTGTGGATTGCTTAGTTGACCTTGAAACATGAATCCATGAGCCAGTAACAGCATAGCGCCGAAGCAGGGACAGCAGAAATTCATCTGTTCTTGTTCACTCAGTGTATATTTCACGTAATTTCTTTTGTCGTCTAGAGCAGGCAGGCGGCTTGCTCCTGCTAGTGACGCTTGCCGGCCTTTTCTTAAAGGCGAAGCTTTCTTGGCGGACACTCCTTGGCTTTAAACGCCTATGGCTGCTGGGTGCCGCTGTCTTGCCAAATATATCATACTTCTAAAACAATTTAATTACATACCCGATGATGGGATCGAACCTCTAGCACAGCAGCGCGATGCTCTAACTATTGTGCCACACTTGCGCGTGCACATATTAGCGCACTGCACGGTCCCAGCCCGGGCCCGCCTTATGAAGCGGGTGAAATGCAAAAGAAAATAATAAAAAGCCGTGTACTTAGACCTAGGTGCACGTTGAAGAAATCCAGGTAGTCGAAGTTAATCCGTTCCCCACTATGGTGTGCATCGTAATCGTATCATGGTTTTTGGCATGCAATACGCCAGAATGTTAATGAAGCGCTACTTATGCGGTACATGAAAAGTCATTACGATAAGAGTATAGCCACGATAAAACATAGCAAAAACTTTTTTTCTTAAGTACAAAGCGTGCAACTAACATGAAAAAGCGGATAGAAGCAAAACCGGGGCATTGTTTTTAATCCTCTTGTATAAACCTCGTGTTGGCAGCAATACTGATTACAAATTCTTAAAAGGGGTTCTTGATTAATAATTTCTTGCAGAAGACAAAAAAAGCTTAACGTTATATATGAATAGCAAACAAAAGCAGATGAAATGTAAATCGTTCATATTATGATTTCCACACAAAACGTAACCACCGACATACAATATAAGTTATAAATTCGAGCTGTCAAGCACCATTCTTCAGGCTAATCCAGAAAGATTCCTACCTTTTTTATATAAAATAAAGATAGAAAGTAGGCTTGCAATAACACGCGGTGACACAAAAAGACTGCACCCGAAAATCATGCCACAGGAATAGGACTGTGCGAAGGCTAGCAGAAAGTCCCTGTGCCAAAACAGCAGGTTGTCCAGATTCTCCGGCTTCAAGCCGGTCCTCCTCTCTCGGAGTACGTACTCAGCTGCACTAAAATTGCGCTCGCTACTTACATATTGTACCCTATGTGTCAGCCTCACCTTCTCAGTGTGTCTATCAGCTTCGGTATATCAGCAATAAAAGACTGAAATCTTTGTTCTCATTGCATGTGCTGTTATTTTTTCGGCAGGTGCGCACGCATTTATAGATCGCTCGGTTTGGTCCTATGAAGTCATTTAGCATGCGAACACACACACACACACACACACACACACGCACACACACACACACACACACACACACACACACACACACACACACACACACACACACACACACACACACACACACACACATACATACATATATATATATATATATATATATATATATATATATATATATATAAAGATTTGAATTCACGAGCATCAAGCATAAGATAACCACGCAAGTAGAAAGAGGCGCCCTTGACTTAGCGCTAAAATAATGTAACAGTGGCGAGATTCGTAATAGTTGAATGGCAAAAGCGATAACAGAAATATGGTATGAGTAGCGGTTTTCGTATAACTTATCTGTCCTTACTCGGAAACAGCGTTCGTTATTGTGGAAATAAAATGAGAACTTCACCACTTTCTTTTTTTTTCAATTTTTCTTTGCTGAGGTATATTAGAAGTCACTTCTCTGCACTTGTCACTTCAGTTTGACACAGAATGCCTTGGGACCGTGCAACGCATAGCCTTTGCTTGTCGTAAAGGACCCGACTTACGCCCTTTAAATAGCGGGCCCGAGTCCGGCCTCGGCCCCTCGCTTCAAGCCCGGGCCCGTGCTTTAGGGTCAGCCTGGGCCCTTGCAGTGCTCTATCTCTTTAAATATATCGCGTCAATGCCAACTAGCTCTCTGAGATGGTCACCGCGTGTGTCACACAGTGTGGCACCGGTGCTCGAGAGCACATTTATGTGAGCTAGCCTCCTTTGCACCAAGGATGGGGCAATACAATGGGCAAATTTATAACACTTGCTCACCCGTTTCACGAAAACTTCGCTTCACATATATTGCAACGTTTGCATTGAATCTGCACACTTCTTTCTCTCTCTCTGCTTGTCTTCTCGTTGCGATTGTTTCAACGTGCACGACCCTGTATAGGCTGAGTTCGAACGCGACGTCAACTTTGTCAACGCCCAACGACGCTGAGTCAAAGGCAGTGAACTTGTATCGTTATTACTGCAGAGTGCGCCGTTCGGCTATATATTCCACGCTTTTCACGTACTTCTCCCCCCCCTCCCCCCCGGCAGGGTTGTCGATGCTCGATCCGAAGTCGAGCGGGAAGATGGGCTCTCGGGCCCTGGTGTACTACTTCGCGACCACCATCTTCGCCGCCATCGTGGGCATCATCATGGTGTCCGTCATCCACCCGGGTGACCCGTCCATCAAGGAGGAGGTGGGCACTGGCACTGAAGACAAGAAAGTCTCCACACTCGACGCATTCCTCGACCTCGTCAGGTACGTCGTGCCAACGTTACTAAATAGTCTAGTAACGTTGCGTTGTACACGCTGCAAGTGAGCCGAGCGGTACTATGCCGATGGCAGCTGTCGGCGACCGAAACTGCTATCCGAAAGTGCCCCGCGCAGTGTGCGAGTTGTTCCTAGACCTCCGTTTCAGCTCACAGTGGACGTTTGTTTCACCGAAGGCTAACGCAGGCAGTGTGTCCTTGGCATTTGCGTAGAGCTGTGGGCACCGTCTAGATGTTGATAGAACTTTGCGTCGCGCGCCTTTATTTTTTATTGTAATTACTTGGACTATCAGTTTTATTTATTTATTTGCTGTTAAACGGAGTGAAATGGAGTTGTCGAGGTGTTTCCAACCCAGTCGTAATAGCCCAGCGTTATAACCGGCTGTACAACAATGGGGGGGAAGGGGGGGAGGGAGTAGTCGAGCATGTCGCGAAAACAGGGATAGCCACGACAACACGTCCGGGTGCTTTCCTTTTAACAGCCTCAAGATACGTCATACGCCTGATACCGCGGCGTCTGCTACTCCTAACCAATCACAAATGACTTCCGCTCATTGAGACATCCCGGGGCACCATTGTTTCGGGAGGCGACGAAAACAACGGTTGTATTGGTTATGAAAATTCACGTAGCACTAAATTACGGCTGATTCATCGCAAGGCGCACTTGCAGTGGCAGCCCTAATGGGTTCGTTCGCCTGTTGATGTAAGCGTCGATAGCGTGCCAAAGTATCTCCATTAAGCCTTAATGGCAAAATAAAATTCCATGAAAAAAAAACACTATTCATCCCCACCCAAGCGTCCGATGTCATGACCGCTACGGGTTGGCTGTTGTGTCATCGCGGTCGTTCAGTCGACTATGGCCTTAGTCTTCGTCTATTGTCTAGAAAGTTTGCAAATCTATGTGATGGCGGTGGAGGCTTTCTTTAGAGTAACCCCCTTCTCTTTATTTTTCTTTCAATTTTTTGCAATTTGACGATTAAGGTGACGGCGTATTGAGGTGGCCAAATAAACCACCGTTTATTTTCAATAATAATAATAATAATAATATTTGGGGTTTTACGTGCCAAAACCACTTTCTGATTATGAGGCACGCCGTAGTGGGGGACTCCGGAAATTTCGACCACCTGGGGTTCTTTAACGTGCACCTAAATCTAAGCACACGGGTGTTTTCGCATTTCGCCCCCATCGAAATGCGGCCGGCGTGGCCGGGATTCGATCCCGCGACCTCGTGCTCAGCAGCCCAACACCATAGCCACTGAGCAACCACGGCGGGTGTTTATTTTCAACGCAATTTTGTTACACTAAGGCCTTCGCTTCTATGATTTAATAAGAAGCTTTCTAAAGTGTGTGTGCTGCCCCGTTAGGCACGGGCATGTAAAAGTCTGAGATGCAGGGTGCACCTCAACGTGACGTTAATCGGGGCTGGCCTTATCTCACTGCCAGAAACTGTTCCACGCCGAACGGCTGAGCAAACACGACGGGTCTAATTTAGAATGACATGGCGATCGGCGGTCAGTAAAATAAATGAGCGCTGGTACGAGATTGTTCTTGTGAATAAGCTTCCGGGTATCAAGGCGGGATCTCCCTGTCCGTTAGTGACTGAGCTCTCTGCCCATAATTACGTTCGTACCGCGTCCCTCCTCTACGTACCTCTACGTCCCTCTACGTCCCTCTACGTCTCGTCTCTACGTCACTGAATCATTTTTTTAAATTATGGTAATGTTTTACTTCGTGAACGCGGGTTACACGCAAGTGTATTAGTGCTGTTTCGGAGTTTCTAAGCTATGCCGTCTTGCCTGCCGGCCCCGTATTGCATGCCTGACGCAACGCTCGCTTCCCTCTCCCAGCTCGGAGCGGCCTCCAACTTAATTTCGCCGATTTCACGGACGCTTACGCGTAAAACTTACGCTTACGCGTAAAACACGTGCGCAGTGTTTAGTGCGATGCACGAATTATTTCACAGTGACACCTTAACTCCGCAGCTAATTCGTACAGGCAGCTAGTGTTCTCGAGTAGACTGATGTGGTTTGACGCCCAAAAGCAACGAACGAGCTAGCTAGTGTTTTCCTTTTCAAGACGTTTAAAGGATAGTGATGAATTCACTCCGTTGTACTCAATCGCGGGCCAATGAAGACGTATGCCCGAGTGGGAGGGCTCTCGTCAGTAGGCTGATAGAAGAACTCAGAACGTTTGGAAAGTGCTGGTGCGAGTATTCGCGCCGTCCTGCGCGGCACTGTTGATATTGGCGAGAGCGTTTGCTTTGCGAAAGCGCTTTTAGAGCAGCTCTGTGTCGTGGCTGGGGGCAGCGCAAGGACTGAAGACGAAGAAAGCCAGACGACAAACACGGCGCCGAATGAGCAACCCTAACCGTGAACCCTAACCGGTTTGGCCAGATGTCAGCTTTCAGTGTTTGTAATTATTCGCCCAACGTAATGTGGTACGAAGACAGAGTTTAGCATATGGTGATGCCCATGAGAATAGGCTTACATACGCCTGTTGAGGAGCTACCCAATAATTTCCTACTTCCAGGGCCCTCTTACCTTTATCGAAAGATGCAGCAGAAGAAGGATTCCACTATTGCGATCAGTGACTCATTTTCGGTACACATGCACATTGAAGTAGCGTGTTACTTACCCAACGGGTATTCAACGTGTTCAAACGTTGTAGTTGGTTTCCCTAGTTAACGCTCGTTGAAGAGATCCTTACGTTTCTCTGCAGGTGCTAAAACCTTGCAGTTGTTGCTTTCGGGAACGCTGGTTGATGAGTCTGTCTGTCTGCAGGAACATGTTTCCTGAGAACCTTCTGCAGGCCTGTTTTCAACAAGTGGAGACGACGTATGTAAAAGAGAAGCCAAAGCCACGTTTTATCCACCCCGACGAAGTTTTGAATGCTTCCAACACTAGCGCCTACGTGCTGAAGCGAACGCTGCAGTTCAAGGATGGAACCAACGTACTCGGTGAGTTTCACAGCAGCTTGAATCTTCGTTTTGTTACATATCTTTAAAGACGAAGTATTTCTTATCATGTTACCACCACTTTTTCGTATCGGGTATGCTTCTAGCATCTTTTGTGAGCCGATCGCGGAAATAGCGCATCCCAAAAAAGTGGGCCGTATGTACTACTGCGTATGTTCCCCAGGGACCACTGGTCGAAATGATGCTCCGGATATATATATATATATATATATATATATATATATATATATATATATTGCTCGACGACTTTAGCAAAAACACTTAGAGCAGTGCGCTACTCGCCGTACCCTTCTCCCATGGCTGTGGTTACCGTAAAAAAAGGCGTCTGCATCAGCGCGGCAGGCAACAAACATTGCTGATTTTGACTGTCAGGCTGGGTCTTGACAGTCTTCAGGATAGACCCAGTAATTTAACGGTATTGGCACGGCGGACGTCTCCCTGGCATCAAGGGAAATGTTGCCCTGCATCTCGCTTTCGTTAAGCCTCCTCGCTATTGCCCGCAAGCAGCAACGCTGAATCGCTTCCGAGAGGATACAGCTGCAAAGCCTGGGTACTGATCCGTCATCGTTCGTGGAGGTGCTTTCCTGTCACCCGAACTAAGAGTTCCTGTCCTGCTCAACGGCGGCATGACGTCGTCATCACGTGGTACATTCCCCTTGAACCGGACACGTTAATTCCCCACTCATGTGAATACGCTTTTTTTTAGAATGGCCCATCAGAGAATGCTGTCCATCTCACAATGCGCACATCGAAGGCACGTGCATTTTTGCAAAATTGTGTGCATATTACCATTGTTTAAAAATAAGCTGTCATTGAATATTTTACAGTTAACACGTAGACGGAGAAATACATAGCTGAACAACCAAGCAATTGCGACGACTAACTTATGGATTCGCAAGCACTTTATTACACAAGGTTTTCAAAGCACGTCAAACATCGCCACATTGTCAAGACGATATCATAACAGCTTGGCTAACGCTAGCCTCCAGCATCTGCATTAGCAGCGCATGAAACAGCATAAGTAATTTTTCATGCGTATTTCTCCATCTTGCTGGCCTGGCGAGTGAAGTATGCGTGGTCAATAACACAAGTACGAATACATCTATAAGTCCACGACACGATCAAGGGTTCTCTCGTACGGGCTTCATCATTCGCTTGAAGTTTCGTCCGGGGAATTTGAGTCAGAGTGCCAGTGTAGTCAATATCTCTCCACTTCAGCTGTGACTATGTACGTGATAGCAATGCGTTCGGCGAAGCCAGGAACAAAAATTGAAAGCAAAAAACGCGCGGCGACACATAATATTCGAACTTCAAGCGCTAACATGCCGCATCAAAATAAAGACCGATGGAAGCAAAGCAAGAGTAGCAGAGACAGTGAATCAGCATGTCCGGAAAAAGGAAATGACGAACATTGTGTGAAGCTCTTTTATGATATCTTCGAAAAACCAGTGACGCAGGCGAAACAGAAGAAGGAAAGGGAGAAGCGGAAGCGATGAAACACCAGCGGCATCGAATGCAGAGGTCAGGGCAGTGTGGAAGAGGCTACGAAAGGGAAGTGGTTCGAGTGACTTATTTGGTCACTAAGAAATCTGTATACTGTTACGCAGTTATGAGAAAGGAACAAGAGAAGCAATTCCTCAAAACATCTCGCGCTGGGAATAGAAAACAGGAAAAAAATTTATTGACGAAAAACTGTACATTAAGAGTAAAACGGAGACACAAAGATAGGCAAGTCAGGCCCTTTACATGACTAGCAAGCCGCATGAGAAGCCTGCGTAGATGCTCGAAGCCGGAGTGTCCAACCGAAATATCTTTTTCCCTCCCGCTTTTGTTCCGATTCGGAGGAAACATTTTGGTATAACGGCCCAACTTGTGTGGCAGAAAATCCAGGCTAAACGCTGTCCGAGCGGCTTGTGTTTGTGCACTCAACCTCGCTATCCTTGTCGTCGCGAGGCGCCGTTTCCCGCCCCTCGTGGCACGTGGAAGCGCTGAAAGCGCGGCGCATTCCGAAGAGCATTATATGCAGCTTAACATAACACAAGCCCTCTCCATAGGCGACAGCTGATGGTTTGCCAGTTATCTCTATTCGTCTGTTCTTTCTTCAGCGCGTGCCCTTGTATTTTTTTGGTGCCTTGGCATAACCGGTAAGGCATTCGAACACAATGAAGCTAACTGAGCGCGCAAGTAAAATGCGCTGCACCAAGGCCTCACTTCGGGACGGCTTACTTTGAGCTCCTGCACAGCATATAACCGGAAAGGCCTGAGCTAATATCGGTGCGGAGGTAGCTATCAAAACAAAGAAAAAAATTGCGCAGTATCGCCTCAACGTCAAAGCATTGATGGCGACGCTAAAGTGTTACCCAAATAGACGAGATAAGGTTCATAGCTTTAGCGACCGTATAAATTACACTGAACACTCGCATATTAACTAAATTACCAAGCGTGGGGTGCCGCGCGCACTAGCAGACCTCGAAACCTCGAAAAAGACCTCGAGCAGTTCCCGTCACATCGATGGCATGATAAAGACTGGAAGCAACGGGACGCGAACGCTTCGGGCTGCCTCTTGCTTCACCGCGTCTCGCAAAAGTCAAGTTTGCGTGACCTCCAACGCTAGGCATGCGGGAAGAAGACTCGCGGGAAGCCACCAGCCTCCTCAGCTGAGCCTTATTCCTAGCATCCGACGCAGATTACCTCAAAGATGCGGCGCGCAGGCCACGTACGCGTTCAGCCACACGAACAGCATGCGCAGCCGCGGCCGGGTTAGAGGCAGGGACGCGCGCTCTCCTCCACAGCGCTTGATTACGGGACTTTCAACGTTGAGCGCGCGGAAAGACGGCGCGCATCAAGCCGTTCCTCCTCCGCGGCTCACCCTCGCACGCTATCCCTCGAAAGCACAGCACATGGTGCGCAGGGCGGTATATAACAGCACTGGAACTTTGTACGGAACATCACGACGACAGCGACGGCGAACATTTTTCCTCGAGTGTCCATTTATTTGCTGTTGCAGTAAATAACGGAACAAACCTTCCATGGAAACACCGTTTGAAGCGTTTAAGTAAATCACTTGCAAGCTGCAGCTGTCTTCGTTTTCTCCTCTTTGTCGTCATCTGTTCGCGATCGCAATCATATAGTGGTCTGTGTATATGAAATGTATTTTCTTGCGCACACAACACCGCTCAACCAGGAAATTAAGGGAGCGCGTATCAAACACAAGACCGGCGCACAAGACTCTTCACTGTCCTTCGAGGTTCGCGCAGAGGCCGCGTCGCTGAACCGCGAAGCTCTAAAAGTTTGAAACCACAAGTAACTTGCCTTGTGGTACGAAACATTTGGCACACACTTTGAGCATGTCGGAACGGAGGGGGAATGCAGTAGAACCGAGAGGAAGAGGGCTGTGCCACCCGCGTAGATCTGGGGCGGTCACGTGACGAGGAGGTCGGGGCCACGGACACGCTTCCGGCGCTCGGGAAACGCGCGTCTTAATTGCGCCTTAACGCGCGGAGCGACGAGCATCTCGGTTCCCCGGCTACGCGCACAAGGACGCGCTGTCTGGCGCGCTGCAGTTTTCTCTTTTGCCGCCACGCAGAGGGTCGTGAGAGGAACCAGATAAACGCGTGCCTCCCTGCCTGCCTGCCTGCCTGCGTCGCGCCCCTGAGCACCATAAAGGATGCGCAGGCAGCACTTTGCCACGAGAGTGAAGTGAAAAGGGGAGGGAAAGGGTCGGGGACGCAAAATAAGCAGCCGACATAGGGGGTGGGGGCCGCGCGGAGGAAGGGTGACGTCACACTATGCCTCCCCGGCGTGAGAGTCCGAGACCTCGCTCGAGGTCGTGCGAAATGAAGGGACCTGGTTTGCCGACGGAAGGTCCGGAAACGAATGAAAAGTCCGGGAAAGGGCGCGCGAATGCCACAAAGCGAGCGTGGAAGCGGACCCTGTGTTGCAGGTCCGTTAGCCTTTCGTTTCATTCACTTCAAACACGTGGAAGAAACAATAGCCGAGCGTGAAAGGCAAGTTGCGAGGTGGGAAGGTCGTTGAAAGCCGGCATTTTGTTAGAGGTGAGGAACGCTGAGCGCAGAACATGAATTGTAAGGAGGCAGGTTGTTTCAGTAGCGTTACGTTCACATTTTGGGTTTGTTTTTTCTGACGTTCATTGTTTCCTCGCGCAGTCAGCGTCTACGGCGATATGCGGAAGCGTGTCCGCTGTAGGCTGAGGCGCTTTGTTTAGAAGGACATAACGTAGCACTACAAGCTGGATTAGCAGTCTGTCGAAAAATAAGTAGGGATATTGCAATAGCAAGCTTTCCGAATAGAATACCCATATTCTGAGAAAACGAGCACCGGATATCAAAGCAAATTCTCGTTTTCATTTTTGAACGATGTTAACGGTCAAGTTTGCACAGAGTCCGTTTCCTGAAAATGAAAAGTAAGGCCACATACATTATTTAACACAGGCATGCATTACCGATCGCCATGAGATTTCGAGAGAACTGGGCAGCTTCTAAATAAGAAACAACCATATTCATTTGTCTCTAGCACCGTCACAACGACTATAATGAAAGAAAAGAACGGCGCGTCACCATACGCACGTACAGCGTTGTGTTCGTTGAAGAGAAGTGGGGTTTACAGCACCACACATTGCTTTATAGGGATGCAAGTATAACGAGACTGATGAAATAATAAATGCAAACAAATTCGCATATAGAACGCCTACAAGGAGCGATCCATACTGATCGAATGAGCGAAAGTTATTAAGGAAAGGTTATTCGTCGGGTGTGTTCAATCAGAAACTTGTCCCATTGCACAACAACCTACAGCTCCCCTGTAGCCGAATCAAGTCGTAACAGTCCTCACATCAATCGTTCTGTCTCCCTCGGAGATCAGTAATGTTGTTATCTCTTGCACAATGACATATAATACAACTCTTATACACTGAGGTAAAAGAACAAGCTGGGTCAGAACTTAACATCGCTGACTCTCGAAGTACATGGTAGTGACCTCAGATTGTGATGACAGTGCAATGTTGACATCTGCGCACGCTTAAGTCGGGGGATCTTGCACACTCTCCTTTATCAACGTGATATAGCTGTGACGTTGCAAAGTAACGTTGCTGACCCCAAGATTTTTTCTTAGATACCTACCAAGATGGGTGAATTCAGCCTGTAATGCTCAAAAAAAAAAGCATGACTGAACCTCTGTCTTCCAGCACAGCAGCCTAATGCTCTCAATCGTCTCAACCTGGCTGCACTTTTCAGCTGCCACTAGGCTCAACAACGCTGTGCGGTTCTGTGCAGAATGTTTTTGACATGACCGTGTTTTTTTTAACAGTCTGCACAGGTACACAGATAGAAGAGGAGACGTTCACTGACCGTGTCCCCTTCTGTCTTCTCTCTCAATGGCGCTTTATGCTCTTAAGGCAGTGATCTGAAACACATGGCCCACGCATGGCCCAACAAGGTCCGCATATAGTTTTCCACTACGGCACTCTCGGCTGCTGAAGTGCCCGTTCCACTTAGAAGACAACCACTAGCAGCTTCTTGTTCACCGCCCTGTCGCAGGGATTTATGCAATGGCAAGAGATATGATATCTCTAGACCTCAAAAACTAGCGCTTCTTGTGAATGAGTGTAGGGTTTAGAGAAAGTAAAACCGTCAGACGTTATGTGAAGCGCGACGTTGCGCATCTCTTTGCAGAAAGGCGCGTTGTGAGTATCCTTCTTTTATCTTACATTATTGGTTAAGTCGTTTTAAGAGCCAAAGTTTCCATTAATGATTTCTGTTTTAAAATGTTTGGGCATATCAAAAGCACCAAGTGCGCATGAATTAAGAGCATTATGAACGCGATTGCTGCATGGTGCCGGAATTTTTCCTTAATGTTCCCCTAATTTAATTTAGTAAATATTTCAACGATGTTCTCGCCAAACTTACGTCGTGTTCCTTTCTTTGTTTTTGTTTGATGTGGCAATATATTGCCCTCCGCGGGTATATTTTTTTTTTGCTTCAAATTACAGGCGGTTAATTAGCTTCAGTGAAACTGTGCTTATGCCGGCAAATAATGAGCACACGTTGCCATTTTTATCGCTCCCCATAAGCGAGAACGACTCATTCTGATTTATAGCGGTGAATATGCCCTTGTGAGTGCCCGGTGTGCATGCGGACTGACGGCGGTCGGTACAACATTCGCCGAAGCCATTTCTCATCATTAAGCATGTACTATGCGTCACAGTGGCCGTCTGCATACACAATTTGTGTATGTGTCTCTGACGCAATCCGCAGTTCCAGGGATCAAGATGGAAAGCTAGAGTGTTGCTGCAAGCTTCAAAGCGAAGGACCTTACACTGTGCATGTACTTACGACGTGCACAGTTACCGCCAGCACGATTTCACGGATGGTTCTTTTTGTGAAACTCGACAACGCTGCAACTGTGGTCTTAACCCCGGTGAAGTCAGCTGAGATAAGTTTGAGACGCAGCGTTTCATTAAGTCGGCATGCGAAAGAAATCGGTTCAATTTCATGCGACACTTGAATTTATTTGCCGGCGACCGTTTCCACACTGGACCGGTTTTGACAACAATGTACTAATTATGATGCGCCATGGTGCCAATGAACAACTGGTCTCGCATATTAGACAGACCACCGCACGCACGACGAAGGAATGACGCAAAATTTTAGTGGCTTCTGGAAACTCCAGTGTCAGTGTGAAGGATTCTGCCGAGTCTAAATCTCAGGTCCGCCCTATCACCCGTAAACGCACCTGTAGCCCATGTGCAACTTGAACGTTTTCACTCTGTCTCGTCTACGTCCATTGTAGCCTGACCCAAAAGTGCATACGTCCCCCACCTGGGTCAGCACGGAGCGAACGCATCATGCTGGGCCGTTTGCAGCTGAGCAGCGCATTTACCAACTCGTAACTCATTGGAGTTTCCCAAAGCCCGCGTTTCGATTGCTGCCAGCTGGGTCACACACATTCTCTGCGCTGGCTCATTCTGTAGTGCGGAGAAGCAACTGATGTGTGTTGTCCCCGAGATACTAGACAGTCGTTCAGTATACGAAGAGCTAGTTCCAAGGCAGTATTCCCGAGGGAACTTCTTCAGTATTCCCGAGGGAAGTTCCTTGTGCTCACGAGCCTACAAGACCAGACTTTGAGAGCACTGCGGGCTAGCCCTGCATTGTGTGTGCACTTTAGTTTCTTCGTATTCAGGCGACGTGGTAGCGATTCGTGATGTTCTTTGCCAGTGCCCGCAGTACAGTGTGTAGAGACAATCGCTCTCCGTCGTGCTGAACCAGTTGGACGACTAGCCTCTGTCGAAAGAAGGAATTCTGAAACATCGACGCGACTTAAAATCGCATCACAAGGCCGTACGAGCGCTACTCCGCTTCTTGTGATCGACCGGCCTGTGTGAGCGCCTGTGATTGGAACACCTTTTATGTTACCTGTTTTCACTTTTCTTTCTTTTTTTTCTCTCCTTTGGATCTTTGTCGTCTTTGCAACCCCTATATGTCCCACCCCTGTGCAGGGTAGCAAACCGGGAACTCACCTCGGCTTAACCTCCCTGCCTTTCCTCTCTCTCTTCGCTTTCTTATCCGTTAAGCTTTTATCCACACCCTCTTTCAGAGTACCTGTCTGGTTGTGGTTACATGCATCCTTTCTGTCTCCCTTTTTTTCGTTAGCCTTTTTTTAGCAGTAAGTTTTACTATTTGAAAGGAATAATGTCGGTGCTTTCAGCAAACTCAAGTTCAGGTTTAGTTTTTTGTTTTTTCTTCTCAAAATACGGTCCTGGAAGCACTGTGCAAAAAAAAAAAATGCGGCTGCTCACGTTTGCCTCCATTCGGTATAATCAGCGTCGACGCGGTGGTCACGTGGCACCACGTGTCATGTGCTTTCCCGGAAACAGCAAGTCCTCGCCTGTCGTTTCAGTTTGTTTATTTGTGGCGTTTGCTGCGAGCTAAGACATCATTAATTAACCAGTGACGGGTGTTTGCCGAGAGCGTTGTGTAACCACTCATTAGGCGGCAGTAGCTTGTTGTAGTTAACGCTCCCTAAACGGCTACGTGTTCGCGCTTTTCAACGGCCTTGGCGATTCCGATCTCATTAGGATAACAAGCGCTGCGACGATTAGTACTGGCCTCGTTCCAATTCCCACGGCCATTTACGAGTGCCGAAGAAGACCATATAGCGAGCGACTGCGTTGCAAAATTCTGGTATCTTCTTGAGGCTCTGCTGTTGGTAAACTTGTAAGGAACGTTACAAGTGTGGTCGTGTGTCACACGCTACGCTTCGCCCGTTTTGCTTTATGCGAGAAAATGTACCGCACAGAAACATTTGAATCAACAGGAGCGATTAGCTTTAGAAAACATTCAGCTTGGTTTTGTTTGGCGGCTCCTCCTTAGCGTTGCACGCAATTCCTTCTGATCAGGAAACAAGCAACTCAGAGGGTTTACCAAAACAGATCTTTAACACGTCATGCGTGAAAGAGGCTTACGTAAGGGCCTTTGAGGATCTTTTACACCTGAAACATCCGTGAGCGCCTTTCACACGTCGGAACCATGCTTTATGTTACCCGTAACCGTTCACGATCTTTTTCTCAATTCTGAAGGGATCAGTTACTGCAATTTTTTACCAGTAGTCAGTCTTATTTATACAAGCACCCGCCGCGGTGGCGTAGTGGTTATTACGTTGCACTACTACGCCTGAGGGCGCGAGATCAAATCCCGGCCGCGGCGACCGCATTTGGATGGGATTGAAATGCGAACACGCCCGTGTAACATGCACTGGGTGCACGTTAAAGAACTGCAGTTGGTCAAAAATTAACCCGGAGTCCCTCACTACGGCGTGCCTCGTAATCAAATCGGGGCTTTCGCACGTAAAATCCCACAATTATTTTTATACGACCGGTGATAGACAGATAGATAGATAAACATCATTAAAAGAATAATCAGAATTATTTTAATAATGTTTGCGGTTACTCGACTGAGTAACTGCCATCGCCGTAAATTATTCCAATGTTTTGATTCGGTGGCTCTGGAATCATTTACGGTGATGGCAGTTACCGCAACAGTTCCCAACTTCGTACAGAACTCAAGGAATTCTGCGCAAGCTCCCGCAACTGCACACGATGACGGCAAAGTGGCGACAATGGCGACGACGCGATGACATGATGGCGAAGACGTCACCATGATGCACCCTGTCGCTCGTACGGACGGACGGGCGGATGGACGGACTAAACACTGTTCAGAACTAAGAACTACCTCTGTAATGCTTGACGCAGCGGCAAGGATGCTTCGTGCCCACATAAAATTTCATCGCTCTAGGCACGCGTCCTTATGCACAGTTGAAATACTTTGTCGTGAAGCATGAAGCGGCGAAGCAACCTTCGAAGTTTGAGCCAGCTTTACGTGCTTTGGTTCTTGGGGAGAATCGAGCTTACCTATGTATCTGTTTCTTAACTGAATTGGGCGACCGCACGAGCTGAAATTGCAGTGCGCCTTGCAAAACGATGCAGTCAAATTCCTACTGCACGCGTCGTGTCAAAACTGAATTGATGGAGTCAGGGTGCAGCATACTTATGACACGGAGAGAGACACTCAGCCAGAGCAATCGATGGACAAGTTTGCCAGGCTAAACCCCCCTCTACCCCTTCGCACCCCTCCCTCGCCCGAAGCAACATCATCGCCGCCATCTCCATCTGGGGCCCTGAAATTTTGCTCAAGCTTCTTTCTTGCCGGCTTATAGTTGGTTCATATTCATTCGCGCAAACGTTATTCGTCTTGCTTGCGTGTTTCTAACCCTGTCTGCGTCTTCATTTCACGCTCTTCAATCTCTTCACTTCCCCGACATCATGAAGGCACTGCTCAGACATGTCAGACTTCTAGGCCTGGCTGACCACTAGGCCCCCGTTTCCTCCGCGGACCCGGACCATGGTTTTGCGTCCAAAAACATTACTCAATATATGTCTCTCTACAAAGTGAAGCTCGCACACGCTGTGGTAAACTGCGCACTTGGCTCAGCTTCAGAGGTTCAACTTCCAATTTGATGATGAACACGTGTTCACAACGCCGCGCGCTACGTTCAGTTTTTGCTGTTCGAGTGCTTCTCCTTCCTTCCATGCCCAACGTCGTCCTACACGTGCCTGCAAAACTGGACGTTTGAAAGCGAACGCGTTTGTTAGGATTGAGCGCTGCTCGGCTAGCCCTCTCGAGCGAGTCCGATTTCTCTTCGTTCGCATGACGTCCCCCGCGTAATAGGAGAGCTAGAGCCACGGCGAGCTGTTGCCAAAAACCAGCGACGCAGCGGCGCCACGGCTTTGAAGACCTGCATGGCAACGTAATGCCCGTTACGACCGAGCGAGGCCGTACAACACGATATTCAAATGCGTCTCTCGCTTTGTGGCCACCTTCTTTATCTTTTTTTGTATGTCTTTCATTTACTCCAAGCTTGCTTTCGATGGTGCCTCTTGCGCAAAGTGCGCGGAAAGCGTCGGCGGACGACACCCCTGGGAACATGGGATCCCCGACGTTCCCGTTGGGTTTCTGCTGGGCCACGGGAGCAGATTGTCGCGTTGAGTGTGACTTTCTGGCGCGGCTCTTGTTTATCGTGTCGTAATTGCGGCCCCAGCCGCAGGCCTTCTCCATTCTAAGCTCTTACTTTTGCCTACGCCCATGCGAAACTCCGGCTGAGTCAATGAGGCGCTGTCGTGCAGCGTTTGCTGCAACGTGGGGGCGGACATTTGTCGCCACTCGGCAATCCATTAAATTCAAGTGCCTTGCAACGGCTGAGGCGTCACTTGGCCAATCGTATGAGAAAAAAAAAAAAGACGCCGAAACTCCGAGCGTTTTTGTTGCACTTTGACGCACCGACAGAAGGAGAAGTATGGGGAAAGCATGAAGCAGCATGGCTTCGTTGATTACAGCACTTGTACCCATAGGCTTGACGCTGGTTTGTGATTCCGGCTTCCGCTTCGGCTGCGGAGAGGCCAGCAAACGCCACTCCGTCGATTACGGCTCGGTGTGGCGTACACTCGTCGATAACTTCACAAGATTGGTCGAGAACGAGACCCCGAGTGCTGGGTCTGCAACAACGCCAAGACAATGCAACGCATACTTGTGTGCGTGTGCCCTCTATTTGTGGCCTAGCGAAGGACACTTAAGCTTACTGTATACCGTTTTTTATTTGCAAAGGTAATTGCAAACAGTATCAGGAACACCTTAGATTTCCGTCAACCAAAGGACCAGGCAGGATTCCGTAAAGGCTACTCAACAATAGACCATATTCACACTATCAATCAGGTGATAGAGAAATGTGCGCAATATAACCAACCCTTATATATAGCTCTCATTGATTACGAGAAAGCGTTTGATTCAGTCGAAACCTCAGCAGTCATGGAGGCATTACGGAATGAGGGTGTAGACGAGCTGTATGTAAACATACTGAAAGATATCTATAACGGCTCCACAGCCACCGTAGTCTGCCATAAAGAAAGCAACAAAATCCCAATAAAGGAAGGGGTCAGGCAGGGAGATACGACCTCTCCAATGCTATTCACAGCGTGTTTACAGGAGCTATTCAGAGAGCTGGATCGATAAGAATTGTGCATAAGAGTTAATGGAGACTACCTTAGTAACTTGCGATTCGCTGATGATATTGCCTTGCTTAGTAACTCAGGGGATCAACTGCCATGCATGCTCGCTGACCTGGAGAAGCAAAGCAGAAGAGTGGGTGTAAAAATTAATCTGCAGAAAACTAAAGTAATGTTTAACAGTCTCGGAAGAGAACAGCAGTTTACGATAGGTAGTGAGGCACTGGAAGTGGTGAGGGATAAAATCTACTTAGGACAGGTAGTGACTGCGGATCCGGATCATGAGACTGAAATAATCAGGAGAATAAGAATGGGCCAGGGTGCGTTTGGCAGGCATTCTCAGATCATGAACAGCAGGTTGCCATTATCTCTCAAGAGAAAAGTGCATAACAGCTGCGTCTTACCAGTACTCACCTACGGGGCAGAAACCTGGAAGCTTACGAAAAGGGTTCTACTTAAATTGAGGACGACGCAACGAGCTATGGAAAGAAGAGTGATAGGTGCAACGTTAAAAGATAAGAAAATAGCAGATTGGGTGAGGGAACAAACGCGAGTTAATGACATCTTAGTTGAAATCAAGAAAAAGAAATGGGGGGGGGGGGGGCATGGGCAGGACATGTAATGAGGAGGGAAGATAACCGATGGTCATTAAGGGTTACGGACTGGATTCCAAGGGAAGGGAAGCGTAGCAGGGGGCGGCAGAAACTTAGGTGGGCGGATGAGATTGCGAAGTTTGGAGGGGCAACATGGCCACAATTAGTACATGACCGGGGTAGTTGGAGAAGTACGGGAGAGGCCTTTGCCCTGCAGTGGGCGTAACCAGGCTGCTGCTGCTGCTGCTGCTGCTGCTGCTGCTGCTGCTGCTGATGATGATGATGATGATGATGATGATGATACCGTTTCGACTCCCGGCCCTTTTGCGAGGCAAAATTTTGAACGCGTTGAAACTGCTTCACCGTGGCAAATGCGCCATCAAATCCCCACTGAACTTTCTACCGAAGGTGGGCTTAGACGATCGCCTCTTGAACATGCGCGGTATAAAGGCTGCAAAATGTGCTTGTGCGAGAACATGCTGTTTGGACGCATTATATATGTGTGTAGCGCACCTGCAGTACCAGTGCAGTGTATTGGTCAACGTGTACATAGTTGCTGATTGTACTATGCCATAGTCAGCTTCCATCTACCTTTCTTTGTCCCTCCCATTTCCCCTTACACCTGGGAGGAGTAGCAGGCTAGAGGCAGGCTTTTCAGGCCGACCTCTCCTCCTTCCTCTTGATCAAAATTCTCTCCCTCCTCCTCTGTAATTCAGCGGCTGTATCAAATGCGCTGCTTTAATATTCATTCTGGCACGTTTTAACAGTGATGCTAACAAGCTTTGACAGCGGTGACTTGCAACGTGTAGCAGACGCATTTCAAAGCGCTGGCGTTTTATCAAGAAGAGGGGGGGGGGGGGGAGGACACCGCTGGATGGATAGTTCCCAAGCTATTCGCGCTTGCGTTCTGTTGCGCATCGCACTGCGCTGTAAATGATGGCGCACTGACCAACATACCTCAAGATTTAGTCTCATTAAACTCTGCTGAAAGGCGGCGCTGGGGCAGAGCCAAATAAAGAACCATAAACAACGTTGGCATATAAAAAGAAAGTTCTCAATAATGAAACTCGTTAAAACGTGCTTGTCCGTGCCGAGTCTCCCTCCTTGTCCTTGTCAAAATACGCGCTATTCTGTTTAAAATCTCAATAATGGTTCAGGAAGTTTGATGCTGGAGATTATTGGTAGTCTGCTAAAGAAAGAGAAAAGATAGGCAAGACATTAGGCAAACAAACATAGCTTCATGGCGCAACCCACCGCCCCGTTTCAAAGGGGACGCTCACAGCATGCATCCATCCATGCCAGAAATTCCTGCAAGGCTAGATCCGCCTGCAGCCAAAATCACCCCCCTTCTTTCTACAGCGAAGCGGTATATCACTATAGGATCCCGAGATTTATTCGTCTCTGTCGACAGAAAACTCAATCAATCACAGCGGAAGGTGCACGCCGCGGGTGGCCCTGGGTTCCTTGCAGCACCACCCGATGGCGCTCTCCTCAGCGCATCCGGCTATATTGTCGGGGCTGGAAGTCAACCAAGGATCGGTAGATCGGTTGACTCTGAGAGTTTACGGCAAAACCACAGATGGGACAGTGCAGGACGACATGAGTGGGACGTCATTTGAAGTCTGCGAGGCACAGAGCAAAATTAGTTTTGTAGGCTTTGGAACATGGTCCGAAATGGGGAATGGGCGGCTAAAGTGTACCACTATCTGTACCTGAAAAGCGTGGACACAGAATGTAGGAAGAGGTGAAGAAAGTTGGCAACCAAGGACAGGCTAATTGAAAGTGTGGATAGCCATCCAGGAGTCATCATAAAGTGAGAGAAGTAGAGACAGTAAATTGTATGCAGATAATGGATACAAAAAAGATCATGGAAAGTTACAAGGATGAGAAGAAGGAAATTAGAAGGGATAATTTGTACGATAACACGAAGAGTAGTGTCTCGCTATTTCGTTCTCGTGCCGGTTGCCTCAGGGCAAAAACATACCGGAGCAAATATTCGCAACTAGATGAAGCATGTGCATGGTGAACCAAATACCCGGAGAACGCTCAGCAAATCCTAATGGAATGCGATGCGATTCACCCAATGAGACCCGTAGGTAACGTAAGCCTTGCGGAAGCGCTTGGATTTGAAGTGGATAGAAACATCAACCGGTCAGCTGAAATATTTAGAGTATTGGTGAACAAAAAGCAGGAAATGATTGATACGACGGATCCGTTACAAGCATGGGTAGCGGCACAAGGTAGTTAGAAAAGTTTTATGGAAGGGAAAAAAAGATTAAAGAGAAGTATACAAATTTGCTAGAGTGAAATGCATTAAAAACATACCTGAGTAACTCAAGTTGGCTAGGTGACTATTTGTCACCGCCCTGTTTCGAAGGGGATGCCAATAAATCGCCATCACCGCATCAGCGTCTGCACCGGCAGTGCAGGGTAAAGTGCCGGTCAGCTTCACCGTTAAGCTTGAGAATGTTTTGAGCGGGCGTGTAACATGGACGATGACGTTCGCGGAGTCAGCGTCATTCTGCCTGTTGCGTAGCAGTGTTGAAAAAGAAATCGCAAAAAGCTCCCTTTACGAGCGTTCGTGGTGGGGTAAACTTCGACCGGAAGCAACTTCTCACGTCCGTGGGCGAAAAAATGAAAGTCGAAGAATGCAACAAAAGCTGCGCACACACACACACACACACACACACACACACACACACACACACACACACACACACACACACACACACACACACACACACACACACACGCACACACACACACGCACGCACGCACACGCACACGCACGCACACGCACACGCACACGCACACACACACACACACGTCCAGTGTTTCTTTTTCTGTCATCCTCTTCGACAGTTCTGTCGCTTTCGTGCTGGGCTACTTGAATGAAATGCGTAATCGTAGTGTCGATGTACATCGCATTCTGCATTGGAACTGCATTCTGCAAGTCTAATTTAGTAGGCGATGGTGGAATCATTCACAACGATGCTAGTGTGCCATTGACGGTTCCAATAAGGATGTTCCGTTTGCCTAGTCTAGTGTTTGAACCAAATTGTTATGGAGAAGGTTTCCCGAACTGAGAGCCTCAGCTAACCGCATACACGTTCTTTTAGGGCTCATCGTCTTCTGTATCGCCTTCGGCATCATAGCGGGCCAGATGGGACCAGATGCGGAACTGATGGTGCAGTTTTTTAGCAGCCTGAACGAAATCATCATGAAGATCGTCTACCTGGTCATGTGGTACGTTTGTTGTTATATGCACAGTATCTCTCTTCCAGTATGTACATAATTCAATATTTCGCAATTTTTATTCTAATTAGCCACTGACTGGCTGAAGTGCTGCGCCTTGTTGCTCTCTCGCGAAAGCGTGAGTGGTTTGCTCGACGAATTCCGCTAACAGCTCAAAATCGAACCACGACATCCGATAGCTAGTTTTGGGTATTGAGGAGATTATTTTTGCAACAACGATCAGTCTCTAATTTTCACCATATTACACTTGCATTCTCTTTCCCCAAAGGTATGAGTGTTTGAAAATTATAGCTCGAGGGTGTCTGTCTCATTTGGAGCAATCAGTGTATGACGGCGAATTAACCGTGAGGTGTCACAGCTCACATTTTAATTTTAATTTTATTTTTTTCTAAGACACCACAAGCGACACGTTAAGATGGATAACTGTAATGTGTGAGGTCATTGGCGCATTTATAAAGAAGGTGGCAAATATTCCAGCGCGTTTACTGCTGAGTTTTATCTCACGGTGCCCCTTGACTCTTCTGAGCGAAAACGAAGTTGATTCATTCAATCATACGTTCATTCATCAATTCTTCCCTTAGCCCTAAAGTGTAACGACCTGAAATAAAGGGGAAAAAGAAATGTCTGCCACTGTTTCTGAAAACAAAAAAGTGAACCAACATCAGACAAAGCGAAACACTAACTGACAAGTTCACTCCTAAAATTATTTTTACGACGACTCCCACAATTACCCTTGCAACAAACCTAATTTAAATTTTCCCTTGACGGTTTCGTAGGCGCCCCGTTTGTAGCTGGCTGTTATTCAAGCATTATTTCAAGCGGCGTTTCAACCTTTGTATTATTGTGATTGGCTCATGACGGGATTGCAGCACCAACCACTGCAGTGTGGAAAGACAAACGGGAAATTAGTGGTGTTTTGCCACGAATGTGCTCTTATAATATTGCCACTGGTTCTTGGACCCGCCGATAGGGACATCTGTGGACACACATAGACATTTGTGTGTTCTTTTTCCAATAAAATTTAGTTGGTATAGTCAGCGCTTGTGCTTTTATCCGCCTTCTGCTAACCACACGTTTGCCTCTCTGGTGCTTTGCATTGTAGTCCCGTCACGGACTCTGCACCAAGCTCACCCAAATCGCTGTCCCAATTCAATGCTGCTTCACTCTCTCGCCGTGCAGGTACTCGCCGTTCGGCATCATGTCGCTGATCATCGGCAAGATCATGTCCATCAAGGACTTGGCGTTGACGGCGCAGCAGCTGGGTCTCTACATGCTGACCGTGATCGCGGGCCTTCTGATACACGCCTGCATAACGCTGCCACTCATATACTTTCTCATCACCCGAAAGAACCCGGTCACGTTCTTCAGGGGGATGCTCCAGGCGTGGATCACGGCACTCGGCACGGCGTCGAGGTGGGTGGGGAGCGTTGGCGTGGCCAGCGCGAGCCGTCGTTGCCACGTGTTCTTGAGAAACCCACCTTGCGCATCTTATGGCACACTGCCTTTTGCAATCTGTTTTTACGTAAACTCGAAAGTGATTTCAATTGAAGCGTTCGTTGCGGACAACAAGTCAGATGCACGCGGGACTGTGTGCAGGTGGTTTGTTGATGTGGTATTGCCGTCAGCTTTCGATATGCCTGCCAAGTCTCCAGTATTTTCCTTTATGTTTACGAATTTGGCGTTATCTTACAATCCTAACAAAAAACAACCAATTTGTAACACTTTATGTAAAACATTTTAGTAAGACTTCTCCATAATACTTTGTTTTACGAAAGAAAAAAAAAACAAATTCTGTTCGTGAAAAGGTTCCGCTCGCGGGTCCCCGAACGTTTCGATGGAAGTCCTCTCATGGTGAAAAGACGCAATAGGGGCACATGCTTCGAGCGTGTTTATAGAGACAACTCCCTGAAGCAGACACGGAAATGAGTCACTGTGCTCCAAAATTAAGCAGTTTGTTGCGTGCCACAATTTGCTCTGCCGAGTTTGCTTGTATGCTGCGGTGTGAGGTTAACTCATGCTTAATAATATAGTGTGTCTGTACCCCTGGAAACACGTACGTTCGCGGCGAGCATTAAAAAGGACATCACCCCACTTCGGTGTCATGTCGGTAGGAGTTCACGGATTTTGAGGTTCAGTCGTTGACAGGCATGGTTTTTCAACACTAATTCAACACTAAATTCAACGCTAAATTCAACACTAATTTGACCCAGAGTGTTCTCCTCACAGACACCGGAAAGCACCGCTGAAGCGCTTCTTTCTTTTTTTTTGATAGACCCAGATGATATAACAATCCTGGATGAGGCACCAATATGGTAACTTATCACACAAGCTTTCATCTTCATTTCTTTCAACAGGCAAATGAAAAAGTATTGTTTTAATGTAAGAAATAAGCAGCAATGGTTTCGCTGTATCAGTCACGCCGTTTCAAATCGAGTTTGGTCAGATAAATTAAAATCATACTTTCACACCGTGCACACAGGAGGAAGTCTAAGTATTGGGACCTCTTTTAAGCAAAAGTACGGAGTAACTAAATTAATATGATATCAGAAGTATATATTGAGTTACGAAGAAAAATACCGGACCACAAACTAATTCGTAAGACTTGTCAGCTTGTCGGCTAATAGGCGCCTTACCTATCTATTACATAAAAGAATGGCAATATGCTCAAGCTCCATAAAAAGTAGAGCAAATACAAAAAGAATAAATGCACCATGCACCGTCGTGAACATTAAAGCGTTTGCTACATTACCTGCTAAATCTGAAAAAAAAAACAAAGTAAGAAATCAATATAGCCACGAGTGAAATTATACATACTTCTTGCCTGTTTAAACTGGGCGAACTTTTACAACTACAACGAAATAGCTCTTGTTCAAGTCATCAGGCAGCCGTTCTGCGTGTATACGTCAACAAATTAAGCAGACAATGTAACGAGCAACCGCCGTTACGAAGCTGGTGCCGCAGCTCGGATTTGAGGAAGCTTGATTCCAGCAACAGTCAATCCAGAACCGTGCGATGATATTGCTGAAAATGGCCAAACTGAGAAAATTATGTTTACGTAGTTTGTCCCGCTATGAAGCTCTCAGAAGTATTTGTTTTTGTTCATTTCGCTAGCACAGTTTCAAAGTACAACGTTGGCGAAGTGTTATAGCCGGCCATTTCGGCTAAATGGTCCAGAACGCTTCGGTTGCTGCATTAAATCTGTGACGGCCAATAAACAATTGCAGACGTCGTGTTCAATGAAATAGCGAGTAGTTAATTACATCACAACATTCTTCATCCCCAGTTCTAACTCTGTAAAATACCATGCTGCTTAATTCTGAAATGCATGCTGTTCCTGTGCTGCAATGTAATCATTGTGATGAAAGTGCATCGTGATAGCACGTACAGAAGTAATGCACTTGTAGGTATAGTAATTTTAATGAAGTGCCCCATATACCTAGTACAATTAAATTGCTTTTAATACCTATAAATAAATCAGCAGCGACGTCGAAATGCGTAATACTTTGTAATAATTACGGAGTATTTTGCTGATAGCTTTGGTAAAGTGTTCACTATAGTTGTTTTCTTACAGCTGTTTTCTTACAACTGTTTGCTTGCAAAATGATTAGTAAGCACAATTTTGCGCAAGGCAGCGTGGTGGAAAACTGAAGTCGTACATCACGTTCAAAGAAGCACGCTGTGCAGTTTGATTGTATTGTTATGCATAGTAACTGCTTAATTGTCCCAGAACACTTCTCGTGGTTTCTGCAGTCATTCAACGTAGCATCAGTGCAGTCTTAGCAGAATAAATTTGTAATTACACGTGCGACTTCTCATACGAGATGGAAGCGCTACAAACCAAAAGTTGTGCGCACCATGGTTAGGGAATGCAAGTGCCATGATACCACTTTATTAAACAGGTTTGTTCATTGCAAAGAATGTCTGCGACATCTTTAAGGTTGCATTACTGGAAAACGGAGACGCGTTATAAGCATTCTAAGTAGCCGCTTAGACCACACGCAGCTTCGCAGACCTTCTGATTGTTCTAATGAGGAAACGTTAAGGGCCCTATGTGGCAGAAAATCTGGCGTCAGAGTCCCGCGTCGAGCGTCTACTGTCGTTTTGGCAAAAGTCAATTTAACCCGCGCATACCCAACCACGCAGGCCCTGCATGTAGCGCAAGGAAGTTACTGAACTAATTCAATTTCTCAAGCTGAAGTACGTCAGAAAAATTGCAAAGTATGACTTGCACACAATCTACAGACCTGATAGCGGGGGATTGTAATCTGAATATACGAGAAAAGATAATTCTGTTACGCAGTAACTCAGAACACCAACCCGTTTTCCATCGTTTCTGCCACTCATAGATTGGTCATGGCATCAGAGATTTGCGCGCGCCAGCGCGCGCAAGTGTCAAAGAATATAAAGAAGCGCGCCATGTTCCTTGCAACACCTCCAGATGGCGCTCGCCTCCACCACATCGCGGCCCACGCAAGAGGCCGCGTTTCTACCAAAAGGCTCGCCTTCGTGCATAGCTTTCGCCGCCAACGTTTCCCCGTAAACATTACGGTTACATTAGCTGCAGTTGCCGGGAAGCACTAAAAGCAGTCAGGCATCTTTGAATGCTATCGCGTTCATCTCTTAAAGGCGAAGCTTAAGCGTCCTCCATTTTTTTCTTTCTTACACGTTGCCCGCGCACAGTGCGGCCACGCTTCCGGTGACGTTCCGGTGCCTGGAAGAGATCCTGCACATCGACAAGCGGGTGACCCGGTTCGTGCTGCCCGTTGGCGCAACCGTCAATATGGACGGCACGGCGCTCTACGAAGCCGTCGCCGCCCTCTTCATTGCACAGATGAATGGCATCAACCTCTCCATCGGCGAGGTCATTGCTGTCAGGTGAGCGCAGAGATTGATGACGGGCATTATCTCTCTTCTTGAAATAGCGGGTGCAAATCGTGTAAATAGATCCTCACTGGGGACTCGTGCAAATCGTGTACATCGTTTAATTTGTGTGTCTAGAAGAAAAGTAAAAGCAGTGAGAAAACACAGTCCCTGGGTATCCTGCAGCGACGCTTCGAATCGTGTTATCTAAAAGCGCAAGCTTTCAGATACTAGGCTGTAGTCTAGACGTAGACTGTCAGCGAAAAAAATGTCACCGCAACCGCTTTGTCTTCTTCATAATTGCTTTTTTTTTCTGGCGTTGTGTTTCTACTGGGTTGCTCTTCTAACGCGTTGATCTTATGGATCCCTTCGATTGAGCGAATAACAAGAACAACTTCCTACGGGGGAACTGTAAAAGAACAACAAATGCTCATTCTCTGTCACTGTCTACTTCTGATACATACGTTCTTGGGCATTGAGAACGCGCGTGTCTGTCCAGAGACTTCGGGCTGGGGTGGCCCTTACACCAGCCATCACTTGCTCTTGGGGTCAACCAGAATGTCCAGTGTCCTAAATGCTCCGCATCCTGCATCTGCAGCGGGTGCCCGCCACCTGCTTTGGACGTTCCGTGTGGAGATAGACATTCCGCGAAAGTGCACTTTGGGTTGCGAACTTGAAAAGTGACCAATCTGAACTCTGCGACGATGGCTCGTGGACAATTCTTTCTTATAAGTCGCTTCTGCAGTATGTGCATGAAAACGGGCCGCATGTGCTTGTGTTTAATTTCATTCTGACGTTACGCGGCGTAGCAACCGAAGTGAAAAAAACAAAGGTGTGAGCAGAATTCAATTGTTCAGCTCGCCTTGCATGCCCATTCGCTCCGCAGTTTGACGGCCACGGCTGCCAGTATTGGAGCAGCCAGCGTTCCGAGCGCGGGTCTCGTGACCATGCTGCTGGTGCTCACGTCTGTGGGTCTGCCCACGGAGGACATCTCCATGATCGTCGCCGTCGACTGGATGCTGTGAGTACCGGGCACTCCTTCCACCAAAACAAATTACTTGAATAATGTCGAAAAGAGAAAGCCTGTGGACGTCTCGCCTTACCACTTTGTGTCGACTAATCGGCCGAAACCCTGTTCGGAAGGGTACTTACTGACTACAATGGGCCAAAGGTCCATGAGCGCGTGACGTCACAGTAATGTTATAAGTATGACACACTGGGCTGGTTTCTGCCTCGGTGCGATTTGGATCGCGACGATGTGGAGCTCGCGCTAGTTGGGAGCCGCCAGTGTAAACGTTCCCAAGCCGATCGTTCAGTCGCTTTTTCAAGAAATGGGAGGCCGGAAGCGGAAGCGCGTCAGCACTTCTGTTGCAAACAAACATGGCCGAAAACAGCGCGCGCGTCTACCGTTAACAAGGAGGAAGGAAAGAACTAGGGGAGGGAGCACTGCGAAATACGATTGAAGCCGGACGAATCGGCCCACCACGTGATCGTCACGTCAGAGCGCGCGGTAGGTTTTAGCGCTCCGCCTGTGCGGGCATATCTACGACCGGGCACGAGAGCCGGAGCACGGCGCTCTGGAAAAAAAAAAGATCAGCTGAATGCGCTCCGAGTTCGAGATTTCGGCAAGCCAAATATTAATCGCGACTCCAGAGCGCTCTATATAGAGCGCTCAAAATCGACTAGCCGACTATACGAATAAATTTTCTGCCTCTCCTGCCACGTGACTGCCAACGCGGGGCTTCGTTTTTGAATCGGTGACGGCGGTACACAGAAGTAGAAAGAGGGCAGAGAACGGACTTAAAAACTTGGCCAACGCGTGCACGCGAAAGAACAGTTATGAATGTGTTGTGGGCACGGGGAGACGTAATGTCGGTGTACGCGCTTCTCCAAACGCGCAGCGTTCAATCGACCGTCCAGTCGACCCAGTGTGGCGGACACTAATTGTCTGTGCAGTTCAGATCGAAGGCAGTAGTACAGTCGATTAAACAAGTGATTTTTTTTTCATTTGAACTAGATGCTCTACGCTAAATATGCGCCGCCCCCCCCCCCCATCCACCACCACCCCACGGAAAAATCGATAGCACTTGGGCAAAAGACAAAAAGAACCAAGCCCGCAGGAATCCAGCTATAAAGGGCTTCGTTAAGCGTGAAGCTTATACAAATTTAATGGCCGTTTGCGTATAGCTGCACAAGAAGGGAGGTACCACAAATTTGTGCTACCTTGCAGAAGCACAGCCCAAATGCTGGCGAAACAGCTTTGGGATAACAGGACCGAAGAGCCTCGCGTAAACCCTGTTCTAATCTTCCTGCGACAAAGCGTTTTCCATTTCTGCGGAGTATTTTCGTAACGCTGAAACGCCTCTCTCAGCGTTACCACTGTTGCAAGCAAACTTACAAATATCAGCAAACTTTTATGTGAGAAAACTTACAATCGAACTTCTCCAGCACTAGCGCTCGCAGCAAGAGTTCTAAACCTCAATTCACTGCTCGAAAGAGCGCGTGAAAGCCTCCGACGCAATTTCAAATGTTTTCTGCAGTGTCTCCAATACATCTACAGTAGTTTATTTAGCCTGTTTAACCTAAGACGAATATTCATCAAATTTTCGTTTTTATGCGCCTATACGTTCACAAAGGCTAAACTTGGGCCATATAACATAAAAATTTTCTAGTCTGCTGTTATTCCAATCTTCCGGCCTTAAACAAACGTAACTACCGACGGAAGTATTGGATGGTTACCTGCACCGTTGTTTGAAACACCCAATCAAACGCTTTCCGCTTTTATGGGGAGTCACTTTTGCTTGCTTTCAAATTGAATCTTGACATGTTTTTCTTGTCTAACTGACTGACAAGAGGTGAGGAGTGCGCTGAAGTGAAGAGGGTTTCGGTGGGACTGAGCTGACGCTGTGAATGTAGATAACCGGATGAGTAGGGTGGTGCCGGCCTCTGCGATTGGTCTGCTTCCCCTCGGTTAGCTTGCAGTGGCTGGTCGAAAATCGTGGCGAAGTGCAACGGTAGGGTAAAAATGCCGCTAAAACAGTTCCACGGTGAAGAAGAGTTGGTAGAGCGATGTGGTAAACGTGCGGAAAAGGTTTGAAATCGTTATGTAACTGTCATGCAGAAATTTTTATTATACGCAAATGCATCTGCTCTCGCCGGCAGCTCGGTGGGCAGACATCTTCTATTTTTTATTGGAGCGGGGCAGTCTCCGGCTATTCAGTTTCAGGGAAATAGAAGTTCAGTTTTGTTCGGCATATTAAAACACATTTAGTGCGTAGACGTCGCTTTCACGTGCTGAGGCTTGGCGATTTTGTGACGTCACGTGATAGACTGGCGAAGGTGGCGCAGCCCGAAAACCTCTGACCAATACTGGAGCGCTATGGCAAAAAATAAGGTGTACAATAGGAAATAATTATTTTTTCTTTTGTTCGATCTAATCATGCATAATCGGTGTGTACACGTCATATCAGATCATATCGTCTTTGAGGATTTCGTTACGTCGCGTGATTGACAGGCAAAGTGCCGGTGGGCCGAAACATATTTGACCGGTCGGGGAGAGCTGGTTGCTCAAAGTGGAATATGAGCAGTTTGGAATAGCCATATGTTATAGCGCCCGTTTTCAGTATTCTGAAAGCAGAGAGCAATAAGAGCCCAAGTAAGCACAAACTTGATTTCGTACGGCGCCCCCACAGAACCTGCAACCTTGAAATTTCTCCAACACGTTTCTTTCGCACAAAATTTATCCCTACAGTGAACCACCTTTAGTAAGCCGGGCAGTTCTGAAACGACACGCTGTTAATGTAAAGAGCCGAAACACATTAGCAGAACCTCAGTAATTTTTTATCTAATTTAATTCTAATTTACCCATCTAATTTACCCAAAACGCTTCCAAAGTTCTTCAGAGATGCCTCTGACATACCAAAAATTCTCATTAATTTCAGTCGGCTACCAGTACATGGTTTTATCAATACATTTTTATCTATGTTTGAAGCGGACATTTGGGATAACCGTTTGTATTGAGCACTGGAAAAGGGTGTTAGAGAAGGACGTTAACAGGGGACCTTGGTATGGGCGTTTGGAGCTGACTTTCTCTACACCATCTCGTCCCGTTATCAGCTTCGATGTAGAGGCAATTCCATTACCATGTCACGGCAAGAAGAAGCTACACAAGGCATAGGCGGCCTTTGGCCGTCAACCGGCCTGTTGCGAAGAGTGACACTCTTTGCTTCCCTCAAGGGCCTACAATACTCGGGTTGTGCGAGCCAGACGGGCAGAAGTCCAATGACGTGTGCTCTGTTGGCACTGTCCCAATATAGCCTTCAACACCCTAGGGCTATGGTAAGCTCGACGCCAAGCTGCCATCGTGATGTGATTACTCTTGTTAGCGCCGTCATAGCTCGTGACAGCTGTGGTCTAAATATAACAGCATTCAATATATCTACACCTGATAGGGGCAAAGTGCGAAAACGTTCGTGTGCTTTGATTTAGGTGCACGTTAAATAACCCCAGGTGGTCAAAACTAAACCGAACTCCCCCACTACGGCGTGCCTCATAAACAGATCGTGATTTTGGCGCGTAATACCGCGGATTCTGGTTTTAATCTTAATATTTCTACATTGTTGTTTAGTAAGGGCGTCCTATCCCACTGCTCCACTAGTATAAGGAGCTCAGCAATTCTGGGGTACTTCATTTCTGTGGCCAAGTGTGCATCATGCAGGGTGTCTATCCTCATGGAAAACCTGGAAAATCTCTAGCTTTCGGTGAATTTGTCAGTTGTGGAAAATACCGCGAAAGAAAACAACAGATAATTTTCTGTTTGCTTCGAATCAGGTACTTTATAGGTAGCTACAGTTGTTATGGCGAATTTAGAATTATTTCCAAGGAAACTAAAGCTTGAACTGAACTTGCGCTAGTCGCAAATAATGATGTATTTTGATGGTTTTGTGAGCCTGGTCGGGTAGTTGGAATGTGCGAATATGATTCAGTCAAATCTGATACTGCATGTCGCCTGTTTTACAGCTGTCTAGAAGTAATTTCTAAAGAATTGTGGGTTGGCATACCAATTAGGGCATGCTCTAAGGTAATGTCTTTTTTTCTTGCGCTTGAACCTCCTCTGTCGTAGACCGCCGAGAATTTTCATAAAACAGTGAGGAAAAACGTGAAAAATATTGTTGACTTAAATTTTGGGGTTTTACGCGTCAAAACCAAAATTTTATCGAGAGGCAGGCCGTAGTATGGGGCTCGGGAATCATTTTGACCACCAGGGGATACTTAACGTGCCCGCAATGCACGGGACGGGGCCGTTCTTGCATTTCGCCCTCATCAAACATTAAAAAAGAAAGAGCAGAGAATTTGAACGTGCTAATTGGAGAACCTGTCATTTGGAGAAAGTCGGAGGGAGGGAGAGAGGCCTCTAATTTACTGGAAACATACAAACACGTGGTTTGCGTTCGTTCGAAGTTTACAGTTTTATAGCAAGATTACTTGAGGGAATGGCGCCGCTACAGTCATTCGCCCATTGCTGTAATGATCAGTAGTAAGCGGGTGCTTCTGCGATTTGGCATGGACTTCCTCCAGAAGCCTCACTGCGACTTCATTTAATGTGTTCCTACTGGTTCAGCTCTGTTGCCTGCAAGTCGCACAACGTTCAAAGCATTTGATTGCTTTAAGTTCACAACTCATTAGTTATGGCTCGCAATTTTCGTGGCACAGATTAGTTTTGACACTTCCGAGCAATCGCGTCGCTGGATGTGGATGAATTTCGGGCGGCAAAACTTACGATACGTATTTACGTACTTGTTCTGCTTCGAGCACTTCATTTTTCACTTGTAACGCATTGAAAACAGTAAGAGGGTAGAAATTCGATGGTGCTAGCAAGATGGTACGGCGGCTGGAAGATGGCAAAATTGGAATGAGGACAATCGTTACCACACATACATACTACGAATTTGTAAACACAGATTAGGGACCGTATTCACACAAAAAAAAACTCATTACCCTAAACCTGTTCCTAAGATCAGGTACGAAGCAATTATAATGTCGGACACATCAACAGTGAAGGCGGCCGACCAGGGCCAAACAGCACCTACGGATGAAAAAGGAGCGATTGCCTGGCTTTAGCCCTAGTCTCGAATCGTTCAGCCTCTACTCCGGGTTCTCCCAGGGGCCGTTCGTATTTTTATTTACTTTGTTGCCTCTCCAAAGAGTTACGCGGCCTTCCCGTCCATCACGTTTGCTCGGTCTCTTTGTCGCCTCAAGGCCACGTGGCTTCGGGTCGCTCGCTTTGTTAGCAGACGGCGACGTACAGCGTGTCGCGACCACCCGGCTCGTTTTGAGACACGACCCGCGACCCCGACTATAGCTACGCCTCCCTGGGATGACGTCACTTCGTTTGACGAAGCCAGGGGAGGGTTCCGAGCTGGGGCTCCTTTATTTTCGGTGCGCGAACGCATTTCAGCCTCCGCTACCCTAAGAACGCCGCCTAAATAGGCGGATTACCGGGATTGCGGAAAGGGATGGGTTACACAAACCGCTGCGTACTATGTGCAGTCCCTACGCTTGCTGCTTCGGGTCAGGCCTGTAGGGCAGGAGGCTTTTCGCTTCATCTCCCAACCACAGGCAGCACTCTCCGTCACGTTCTTTTGTCTGCGGATCGTCTGTCTTTTGTTTGTTTGCCTGTGCTGGCTCTTCGCAGCTTTCGTTTCGTCTGCTAGCATTCCCTCCGTGGCCGCGGTCTGAGCGTCCGGGGGCACTCGTGAGCGGTGACACGGAGAGAAGAAGCGAGGTTTGGTCGCGTTCCAAAGTTTGTTTTTAGAAAAGACGCCGCGCGCAGGTTTCTCGCCGCGTTCTCCCCGGGGTGCGCGGATAACTCTTTTGGCACGAGTGTGCCACCCCCCCCCCCCCCCACACACACACCCCTACTTCTTCCCGGCGCCTCAAAGCCTAGCGTACCGCCGTAGCAGACGGTGTCTGCAATTACTGTTTCGCGGAAGCGGTTGGAACACGAGCACCCTGTTTCGCAAACTTCGGTCGCATCATTACGCATGCTCCCTTCCTTTTATTTATTTTTTCTTCGTGTAAACGCAGAGCCTCTCAGTATGCACGTGGAAACTATGGTCCGTATTTACACAACGATGTCTTATAACAGAACTGTTCCAAATACCATGTTCCAGCCAATGACGATGTTAGACTTATTATTAACGAAGCCGACTGACCGACAGCCAATAGCGTTTACAAACGAAGAGATTTGGGAATTCAAACCCGGATGCCTAACTTCATTATTTAAAAAGAATTAAATTATGGAGTTTTACGCCCCAAAACGAATTTCTGATTATGAGGCATGCCGTAGTGGTGAACTCCGGAAATTTAGACAACCTGGGGATCTTTAACGTGCACCTAAATCTAAGTACACGGGTGTTTTCGCATTTCGGCCCCATCGAGCGGGTATCTAATGGGCTTTCACTGTGGTATAAAGTTTGTAAACCGGGATAAGGTGCCTCAGAAAGGCTGGCCAACGTTTCGATAGGACGACATATCTTCGTCAAAGGCGGCCTCGCCATCCTCGGCATGTCAGTAACTCGAGAATTTTGCCGTAATTGCAAATGTATAAAACCTCGCCATTGGTCGGTATTCTAAAGCTGGTACAGCGCAACATAGAAAGGAAGAAACAAGCTGAGCCGGCCAGATAGTTCCACTATCATGTGCGATAAGATATATAGGCCAAACTGGTCGCTACCTTAATGAAAGGCTAAAATAACATGATTACAACGTGCACCGAGCTATACAGGGACACTTAGGAATTGACTGTCGCGCCACTGTGGTTGTAAGCTGAATTTTTATCGGTGCGAAGTGCTAAAAAAGCACCGATTACAGCTTGCGTGGGAGATTATCGATGCTGATCACAGAGCAAGGTCTGGCAGCGCGTGTATTAACGCGCCATTGTTTGTGCCTATTTTCACAGGAAGGAAAATTTCTTGATACATTTAACCGTGCTTGACAGAATTGACGTCCCGTGACTCATGATGCTATAGTCTTCTATCCGTGTGACATTTTGTGAAGCGTTGTGGCGACATTACTTGATGCTTTCTTCTAGCTGTATATTTCGTGTAACTTGGTAATAAACCAGTTGGAAGTCAGCGCTCTGTCCTTTTATCTGGCTGACTCGGCTTGTTTCTTCCTATGTTGCGCTGTACCAGTTTCAGAATGCAATACCGACTCGCCCAATCCTCAACACTATCGGTTGGTTGCTGTTTCAGCAGTCTTTCTATTATTAGTGCACACCACCTGAACAAGTTCTATGTTCCCTCCCTGAGATTTGCGTGGTCTCGCCGTCTGGACAGTATAGCTTTGTCTGCAGTCGTGGAAGGCGTGGCAATAGCTGCTACTCTGCTCAAACTAAAGACATTGCCTCCACAGAATGCGGCCCTCCTTACGTACTCAAAGGCCGCGTTGCAACTGCACCGTGGTCTACCGTCCACCAAGTTCCCGCGCAAATCACTGGCCCTCGCGAAAGAACTCGACAACAAAAGGCTTCTCAGTTAAAGTTTCAGTGGATTCCCTCCCATGTTGGTATAGCTGGTAGCGAAAAAGGTGATGCTTTTGCATATGATGCTCTTCCTCCCAAAGTCAAGGCCCCAAAGAGTAATCATGTCAAAAAGTCTGACATTCGAAATCACATTGGGTCACTTTGGTTTCGACCATATATGCCCTACGTAACCAAGAGATTTCGTCGAGAGGAAGCCTCAGTTCTATGTCAAATAAGGACAGGATCTCTAAGTACATCAGCATGGTCATTTAATACGAGCCACATCAATTTACCGAGCTGTACGACATGTGACGAGACAGCAGACACTGAACACTTTCTGTGATCGTGCCAGAAAATCCAAGATGTAAGGGACGCTGTCCTAGAAAGTCTGCAAGAATAGGACCTTCCGCATGCGTGTGTGCAACAGCTTGTTTTCCACGAAGGATCAGTTATAGCCCGCGAAGAAATTTCACGTCTCCTTACCACATTCTTAAGAGAGACTAGCCTGATGGACATGTGGTAGAACACCGCAGTAATACTATAAGAGATGCTCAGGCGCAGCAATTGCCGGCCTTGATCGCCAGGCAAAACCTGCCGGTTGCTATAACTCACCACCACCACCACCACCACCACAATTTCAATTTACAGTTCACTGTCTATACGCTGTTCATGGAATCATGGAATTCAGTCCTTAAAGGCCCATAGCGCATTGCATAAAGGGTGGAATTCAAATGCACAGTCATGTAAACGAGTTATGCAGGGTGGCCCAACTATCGTACACCGAGTTTTTTTTAAAAGATGGGTCATCTCTCGCGATAAAAATTGACTGCATATTGTTATCGTCCAGTTGAGCAAGTGCAAGTTTGTTTTCGTTCATGACGTTCAACTACATAATCAGAGTAAATTATCTAACATGCTAAATTACTGTTCCCATTGTCAAGGTCTCAAGAATTTGTAGAAATGTAGAAGGAAAATCGAACACGGGTATTCTCAGCAAAATACTATTTACGCGCTCTTTTTATTTTTGCGATTCAAAAAGAAATCCCACGTAGCATGAGAAGCACCACGTGAGGCAGCCAATTGCGCTATATGTAAGGTATCCAGATCAACCTCTCAGCAGTCTTTACTCTTTGTTTGTTTGTTTGTTTGTTTGTTTGTTTGATGGTTTGTTTGTCTGTTTGTTTGTTTGTTTGTAAGACGCGTCTCTTCAACCGGGTCAGGATTGCCCAGTTGAAGTGAGTTGTGTATTCATTATTCCACGAGTTAAGAAATCCAGCATGCAGCTTTGGCAAATGTGCACCTCGATTGGTTCCGACGAAATTCTGTCTTGTCGTGTCATGCGTGTGAAACTATTGTTTCCTTATCAAACTTGGAATAATTTGAGGATGGCATATATAAGGGCAGATTGACAGATTTGCACGAAATGATGCAAATACTTCGAGCAAAATACCAAAAAAAAGTGTTGGGGCTCTCACAGGAAGCCCTGGGTGGTTCATCACCGTGCACTCTCTTCTTCTCCACTCGCAGGGACCGTATTCGCACGTCCATCAACGTCCTCGGAGACGCCTTCGGCGCAGGGATCGTGTATCACCTGTCCAAGGGGGAGCTGGACAAGATAGACGCCGAACACGCCCGGCTCGAGCTCGAGATGGGCGAGGCTGGTCGCAAGGGGTCCTACATGCGGCGACCCAGCGGCTTCGCGGGTCCGGGGTCGTCGGCGCCCCCGGACTACGGCGCGAACCCCGGGGGACAGAACTTCGTCAGCGGCGAAGGAAACAGCGAAACGCAGATCTAAAGGAGTAGGCGGCCACGGCTGTACAGGCCTGAATGCGGAACGGGCCGAGAAGTTCGATTTCGGGCCAACTTACGCGCCTCTCTGTTCCCTCCTGGGCGACACCCCCTCCCCCCGTTAGAAGCCGCCGTGACGTCACCGAGCAGTGCGCACGGAGGCAACTTACACGCCTTCGAAGTTTTTTTTTTCCTGCTTTCCAACCGTGATTTCCTTCTGCAACAATAACTGTCTTAGTAGAGTATTTTTACCGTAGCGTTACCGACCCATCGTCACCGGAACCGCCTCGCCACCTCCCAACCGCGCATGCGGTACAGGCGGCAGGCGGCATCAGTAAGGATACAGCGGTAACGCTATGCTGAAATGTCCCTAACTTAGGTGCGTGCTTCATCATCAAAACCGTGCGCAGGGCACGTTGCTTTCTTGTAGACAACTGTGCGCGCGTGTACGCAGCGTTAGCAGAGGAAAGGACTCACGCAGTCGTGCACTCACAGGGTTGAAGGCGCGAGCACGTTAAATTAGGACAACTGCATCTGTGCGCAGAAATCTCGCTTCTCGGAGGGCAGGAGGGACTTTCGGGAGTTAACCGTTGTGTTTGCGGGAAAGACTCTGAACAACTGAAAACACCTGCCTGGAGTCCGGAGCGCTTGCAGAACTCGAGTTCTTGCTAGATGCTAACGTTGTGCGAGCACACCACGCATCGCAATTTCTGCGGTCGCTCGTGGACACGGCGCAGGTCGGCATTCGTTTAGTGCTTTACCGTCGAACAAAGCCCGAAGTGACTGGTAGAAATGTTGAAGGCGTTGAAACAAGAAAGGTAAATAGAGCCTAGTCCGGTGAAGCTCAATTGCGCGCAGGAGAAGCGGTGGTTAAAGGTGGCTACTTACTTCACGGCGTGGCAGTTTCGCGAAGAGAGCAAACAGGACGTGTTCCAAAATTCCATTTAATGCCGTTCTAGTTTTTCTTTCTGCGCTAGCCTTTGGGAAATTGACACGTGAATTCCATTTTCCAGCAATATTAATTATAGAGAGTCTAAGGCCAGCGGCGAGGGTATGACTGCTGAATCAAGCGGCGAATTCAATGGTGTGAACGTTTGATTACCTTTGATTAGCTTGTATTTCTTTCATTTGCTCATCCCGCGACGCAGAAGAATATACAAGATGTCGGTAGGTATATCGTAAGCTGAGAAACCAAGTGAAAGTTGCCGTATTGCAAAGGCATACCTTATGAATAAAGACGATTATAGTCCCACCATGAAGGTAGTTTTAATGGTAAACTTTTTAGGTGACTGTGCCATATAGATGCATATCAGTAACTTCCTCGCTGTTTGTCCTGCAGTTTGCAACAAAGAGGCACTGGAAGGTTCAACCGCATGCCTGTAACAAGTGTCCTGTCACTTCGGGCTTCATATTCTACGGAGAGCAAGCGAACAGATGTATGCTAAAAAAAAACTTCATCCGGTGAATGTCGGCCTTTTCATCATTGCTGCTTCTGTTCGTGTCACCCTTTTATTCCATATTTTTGTACGTATTTACTTGTTCTGCACTCATCGAACCCAAAACACTCCCTGTGTCCCTTTCGCCAAGATTCTACTGCATCCATGTCCAAAGTGGAAGTGCTTCATCATGGCTTATAGACGCATCATCACAAATTTACTCTATAGATTTAAAGCAAGCAGCTTACGTTGTCAAGGTGTTCCTTTGACGGACTTTTCTTCCTGCTGTCGTGAACTCCATACCACAGCAGATTTTGTGCAGTTAACTCCATTAGACAAAAAGGAATGATGCCATCGTACTCATCTCGAACCAGCACATGTCGGTGGTTTTCTTCAAGCTGCCGTCATTTCGTCAGACTATCTGCATCTCTCTGCTGGAACAGAGCTTCCGCTTCAGCTCGTTGGCGCGCTGCTGTTGATAAACGTGCAATGTCCATCATATCGCCATCCCAAGAGGAGGCTAGCACGTCAAGCCGAACTTTGTATGCATATCACGTGGCCTGGTCACAATGCGACAAGGTTGTAAGCGACGTGTACCACCGACGAGATTCGGTTGAGCCGCCTCGGTAGGTGCGCGTGAAGTTAGGCCCAAGGGAGGACATCGCCGCGTCATTGTTACGCACCGCAGCGTTGGTGTTCGCGTTTGACTGAGTACAAGTTGACGGCGCTGTGGGTGCAAGAAGTGTATTTCATGACGTCTTTCGTGCTCCAAGACTCCATTAACAAAGGCGCACATCAAGTCTTGTACAGCTAATCACGGCACGCGATCCGTTTTCCGCATTCGTGCAAAACCGGGTGCAAGTGTTTTGTCTTCGAAAAAATATCCATGTTCACGCGAGATTTCGTCTCGCAAGCTCGGTGAAACGGCGTTGAATGCGCAGGGATGTACATTGTTTCAGCTTTGTTTCCTTTTTTTTTTCTTGTATCGTTTTAAATCCAGCACTAGTCGTCGGCCTCCTCTTTTCGGAGTTCCTCAAAATAAAGATTCCGGAACCAAAGCGTCCCAAACGCTGGCAGGGAAACCGGGCCCGCACCCCCCCCCCCCCCCAAGGACCACCAAACTGCCTCCGCACTAGAAACGGCTGCACTTGACAAATCGCGATCCCAGCGCTACTTATAGAACCCCTCGGGGGCGTGGAGTGGCAGGGTCGGAGTTGCGAAACCAATCGCCGGCAGCGAAGCAAAAAACGTAGTAGCCGGAATTCGTACGTTTTCTGCAAACACCGCTGTCTGGCTGTATCTTTTGCATATCTGCTCAAGTCATCTGTGCACTGAGTCTGCCATTGGTATGTCTTCTTATGTTACGCCAGTGAAGCAGAAAAGCTGGATTCCAAAGACACTCTACACTTCGCTGGGTCCGCTTTTTCTCTCCTCCTCTTACATGTTTGGGCACCTTTCAAATGTTTAAAGAACACCAGCTCTGGTTCAAACCGCAAGTGCTTCTAATGTGATTCTTTACATGGTGACCTATACGTGGAGTCCAGAAATAAAAGCAAAAAAATTCAAGCACGCTTAGGTGTGGGCAAAAACATTTTACTGGTCAAATTTTCGTCTATTATTCCAGGCTGCTCTGGCAGCTATGTTGACTTTGTCAGCTTACTTGCGGCCGGCTGGCAGCTGAATTACTATGACACCTGCTGTGCGAGGCAAACGGTTTTCACATCAATTAAAGACGCGCTTTGTGGGAAGTAGCTTGTTCACATTTCGCATTTCTCTCCTGCTGTTCATATGGAAAGTGGGGTATAAACAAAAGTACAAAAACATTTACGAGCAGCCGAAGAACTGCTGTAACCCCGAGGTTCTATCCAACATGCCGAAACCGGAAGTCGTGTCGGCTCGCAAGTGGCGTAACTTCCGTTTCTTTATTCGTTGCATCCGGCAATTTTCTTTCATGGCTCGGCTGTGTAACATGGAAAACAGTGTGCGGAGCTCAGCGACCGACCGACCCCGCCTAGTAACTTCCTGGCCCGCCTCCAAACACGATATGCGGCGGCTCGGCCTCGATGTACGGCCGAGTTTGTTTTTTGTCGAACGACCTTCCGAACAATATTTTCAGCGCAGACGGCTGGTGGCTTACAAGGTCATGTATTGGTGTTTGGTTTTTATTTCTATGTGTTTTTTTTCGTGTGTGCGTATGTCTTCCACCTCTGTTCCCTTGGTTTTTCAAGGTCCCCTTACGTGGCACCTCATAATAAACATTGGTACAGTCGTCTTGGATGCAAGCATTCTGACCATGCGCGTTTCTACGTCAAGGGACATGTACATGACAGCGTACTTCACTTCTCCAGCCATGTCGTACTGACTAAACTGCCTGACACTAGTTGCAGGCATTTAGATAACAAGATAACTTATCTAAAGCCCTTCAGTTTGTATTTACTAAACAAGACTAAAGTAAACGTGCGTGATAAGACGAGAATACGGTCACACATTGAAGTGTGCAAGCAAACAATATAAGATGTCATCCGTGATTACTAAATAATGACCAGTACTTCTTTGAAAACAATGCGACTTATTGCTGGCAATCATTGCGATTAGGCTGCCTTTACGTTGTAACTTTTCCTGGTTCTAGTTTATCTACACTTGCTCACAGAAGGCATCGAAGCTCTCTCAATCATACATCAGAATTGACGCGGCTGTAGCTCAAAACTGAAGAACGGCAGGTATCAGGTTTCACGATGCTCTTGACAAACTGCACTTTGGTTCCGTAGATAAGCTACGGAACTAGTTGCAAGTATGGTTATGGTGTCGTCCTCGTCAGTCATTTTATGGCCGAAGAAAAAGATATTCTAGTATAGTGCCATGAGTCGACATTTGCCTATTCACCGTTCGCTATTGGGGCGCAACGACAGACGACGCAACTTTTCAGGATAGACAGGTCATATGCTGTCACCCTGACCATTTTCTTTGAGCTAGCCTGATTCAGCATTGTTGCGTTTTTTTTTATTTCTCGTGTAAGAATTTAGCGTCTTTTCCTGAACTGCTTGCGTTGGTTATTGAGTATTAGTTAGCAGCTGCCTTATTCATTTGCTCATTACTCCCGATGAGATGGGTGCGAACAATTTTGTGTTCCTGTGTACACCGCTAAATGATCTGCGTGAACCGCTTTAATCGCACTGTAAATGAAGCGGTGCGCATGCCGGGAAGAGAACTTCAAGGTGAATTAGTCCTTTGTGCAACTTCTCTTCTACCTTTCCTTTGCTCATTTTCCAACAAAAGACATTATTTCAGAAAAAGAAAATGTTCGCTGTTACAAATAGCCTTTACTGTTCGCGAGTTTCATCTTAACACACCCTTTACGCCGCTTTGTGATTGCCTAAAACTTGCAGTCCAACTTCAACATGAAAATCACCACTTCATCATCACAGAATAGAGTCATCATCACTCATTGAATACGCTGCCTTTAGACCTGTTTATTGATTCTCTTCGACCTGTGTTTGTTCTTTGTTCAGTACCAGTGTGCAGGTGATGCAATATGAATGTGTCTCTGTAACCAGTGCGTCTTACAAGATTGTACTTGAATGCTTGTATGGATGAGGTGCTCTCGTCAGTGCGTTAACAGTCATGTTTTGCTTGCTTTAAACCACGGCATGAATTCCAGTATACAATGTTTTTTTTTTCTAAATGCTGTAGACTTCACGCTTACTAATGTGCTGCATAATACCAACTCTTAGTAAAAAATTTGGTTAGCATCTATGGCATTTTCTAGTGCCCACCACTAACAGCAAAACACCTATATAATGTATGAATTCCATTAGTAAGCTGCTCTTTGTGAACATGACTTGCAGGTGACATTTTATGCCGCGCGAAAGTTTTCGCAGTGGACACGAAATGAGTAGCGACATCGCTTGATCTAGGTGGTGTTACTCACATGTGCACAACTATGTCCTGATACTTCTGCCATCTTTAACGTTGAGGTTTTTTTTTTTTTTTTGCTGAACACGTTTGTACTTTCTACTATAGTTCGCGGTGAGCTTTCATAGAAGCTACGGACGACGTACAAACCCTCAAGTCTCCACAAGAATAAAACTATTTTCGCAGAATTTACAAAATTTTTATAATTCGTATTTACATTTCACAGTGTCACTAGCCTCATGCATAGGTTACGTTCAACTACTGCTTATTGCAGGACAAAAAATATCTTTTTTTTACTTTTTTGTGTCGACAACTACCTTAAATATGTAGTCATCAAAGTACCAGGTTTTATTGCAGCGACTCATTCGCTTTGATTTTCTTGTGTTTTGGTGTTCCTTTTGTGGCATAGCTTTAGCAACATGATTCTGTACACAACGGAAAAATTAAATCATTCACTGAATTAAACAATAAAATGCTGTTTGTTTTGTTCCTTTTGTTCCTCTTAGTTTTTTCTGAATGGACAATAATACTCTTCAGAAATACACAGCAATATACGCCAAAGGTTTCAGCTTTGACGTTTCATGAAATAAGCCGACAAATACGACATACAACAGTTCTAACGTGGCAATCAATGCATAAGTCTGGTGGTGTTGCTTCTATACAGCGCTGCACATTAAGTAAGCCACCCTGTGAAGAGCACACGCCACAAGTACTTTGGTGAGTTATTCGGAACGTAGTCAACAAAGTTGCCTATGTTAACTTCTGACATGTGGGTTCCCCTGAAATGTATTGCAGCCATCACTAAACGTGTCGCAAAGCTTTCAGCTTATAAGAAAATATTAATTCCATCTCGTGATTCTCATTTCGAGTTGTAGATTCTTGGGTAACTTTCAAACCTCTGTAGCACTCTTGCAGTCCGCTTAAGATGGCCGTTTTATAACGAACAGAATACGAGAAGGGGCGCTTCAAAGAGTCAAATTACTCGTTCATCACAGCGCGCTAGCCTGTCATTGCTACAGTGACAAGTGCTGTAGCTTAGTTGTTAGTAGTGGAGGGATAGATGTTGCACCAGTGGATCGGGTTGTAGCCGAGTTGCACGTCAGTACACCTGCAAGTATTCCGACACGACCATATCGGTTTTGTCATCGTTGAGCAGAGGATGCGTAGTGCAACGCGAATTCCTTGCGGGTTGCTATCGAAAGCCCAGAAGGACCAACTTTTCCGAGATTTCGCCCGCCGTTCTTGACATATCGCAGCGTTTGAAGCAAGGAGAATTGAGTGCTTGGGCACTTGAGGTATCGTAAAACTGTAAAGGCCACTACACTCGCTCGTGATTTCTTTTTTTTTTCATAAGTGTGTAGGGTAGATTTGGTGCATTAGAAGTCCAGCCCCTTGTCCCCCACGTGGAGCCTGAAGAAGTTTGGATTGCGCTTGCTCTACACTGAGGCATCACTGGTGCGTCCTGAAGAAAAGAGCAACCTGTTGCGCGCGAGACAGGCTTCGCCCATCGGGCCAAGAACATTGCAAATTGAAAAACAGTTTGCCCCCTGATATGACCGTCCAATGTTGAGGGAACGCCGGTGAGGAAACGTCAACATTTCCAGCACCATCCAATGAATGAACAAAAGCAAAAACTTTCATTTTCTCCAATTCCTTGCAGCAACGGTTGCATTACTGTCGCAGTAGATGCCCCGTTATTGGCCAAAAGAACTGCGCATTGCACTATCGAGATTTGTAAAAATCATGAGTGCAACACCCATACTACTCATTTACAGTCTCTTTAACAAGAAAGCTAAAACATGTTAAGATAACCACAACTGTTTCATATCGCACATGTTAGGAAGCCTTGAAAAGGAGCCCGTGGGTGTAAAAATGGGTACGAAAATGGCCACAAAATAAAAGCAGAGCGTGGAGTTTTTGGTCCGCAAGCATGCTTGGTTGCACTATTTCTAAAACTCCTTATGAGCACAATGGGAACCTAAGCGCATTGCCTGTCGACCGCAAAAAATTTCTATAGCGCAGAAGTTGCGAACGAGACACATTTTGTCGCCGATTCAAGGACGGCGTTAGAACTCGAGGATTCGTTGCGATGCTGTCACAGTGTATCACCAGCTGCTCCTTTCAAACGGGGGCGGACGCATTAGCTGCGACGATATTCGAAATTTCTTTTTCGCGGGTCCTGCGTCTCGAACGCATTTTGCAGACGGTATCACACTAGAAGGCGTAAGACGCCGAAGCGCATCGTGGAACATTAATTTCCTTGAAAAGATGGGAAGTTTAAAGAATAGAAAGGAAGTAGTCAGGTGTATAGTGACCTGACGACCTTTTATGGATTGATGGGAGTTTCATATGCAATCAGCCAAATCACAGGTGGAAAGGAAGACGTGGCATTGAAAGAAGGAGAAAAAATATAGAAACACACAGTGAGCACCGGCGGGATTGTCACACAGTCCTGGCGGCTTGCGCTGCAGGTAATGGCTACAAAATATCTGTGATGATCGATATTCAATATTAAGTTTCACACTGTATCCCCGCGTGGCCAAAATTTTGACGCTGACTCGCTTTGCGGTTTGTGGTCAGAGTAAATACCAGCTGGTTATCTCGTTTAGTTCAAAAGTCACATGAGGCGTTTAAATAGTGTTTGTAACGGCTGAAGCTGTACTAAACTTTAGTGCAGGCCGATGATGCCCGCTTTTCTAGAAGAAGTGATACCGGAAGCTGTAAGACTGCATTTGGAGTTGTAGCAACTTCAACGGAAATATCTCATTGCAGTTTGACCCATACGACCATCTCGAACTGATAACGTATGCCGGAATTCTGCAGAAAGTCTCAACGAGAAGTAAACGCGTGTCAATCGTCAATGTAATCGTTGAAACGAAGCTCGTAATTAATAAACAGACAAATTTTGATCTTAGATTACGGCACAGTTTCCTTGAACGTAAAAGAGACAGGCTAGTTATGCTCGTGAAATGCAAACACCTCTCGTTTACTTCCAACGACGGTGAAGCTTCGTTGATAGCAAACCCTCTCTGCCATTTATAGTGACAAGGGCAAATGTTTTGTCTTCACTTGGCCCTTGGGCAACTGCCTGGCGCTCAGTTAAACAAAGTAGGTTGACTTCCGGACATAAAGAAGAGACAGCAGAGTGAATGCCTTTGCAGCACGTCTTCGGGGGCTCTTGAACGCTTCGAGGAAAAAAAAAACTCAAATGAAACAAACCTCTTGTCTTTCAAAGTCAACGTGCGTATTGTGGATGTGTAAGGAGTTCTTCATGTGCTGCCGCCTAACTGTAAAAAAAAAGCGGCAAAAAACTCTCTTGCGCTTTTGCTAGAGCCCTTTCAAGAGCAAAAGCGCGCTGCCTTGAAATCAGTCTTTCGAAGTTGGTATATAAATATATATAAATATATATATGTCTATACATGCACACATAGCGTACTCTATAAACGCCTATATTATACTGACATTGCTATGTCTGGCTTGCTTGGTGTATTACCGAGTGTTTCTGCATGTTCCCGGCACCTGTTATTTGATCTTGAAGTGCTATATATTGACGTCAAAGCCTGTACAGTTCACAAACAGAAACTGTCTTTTTTCCTTCTTGTTGCTTAGTAAATATGACAAATAGAGGACATTTTATCAAGATTCAAGTATTTTTCACATCAGACAGGTATGTATTAGGCCTTTGTTGTTATTCTAAAAAAGGCAAAGATGTTTTGGTGCAACTCACTGCCTCAATCAGCGCATCAATTTCTTTCGACAAAAGGATTTCATCTGCAAATCAGAAAATGTTAAAATAAATCTGTTCGAGAACTCAGACACATTGCAGCCACAGGTCACCCTTTATCCCAATTGCCTGTGAACGCGGTTCCCCAACACGATGATGTTCTAGTATAGCATATCATACCGATATCATATCAGGGGCCAAGAAAGTGGCTGCAAAATACTTCGAACCAATGGTTACTGTCAACATGTCATTATTCTATCGTTATGCAGACGTCGTTAGTGCTTGAAAATGTTTCAAATATGTCTGAAGGATATTGTGCGTTATTACACCGTGTGTACAATAAATATTGTAAAATACATGTTCCACTACACTCGAAGACCTTTCAAATCCCGTGGAAGGAACGCGTGTAAAACTGCCTCTCGAAACATTAGTCTGAACTAGGATCCACACCTGGGCAATCAGGAGCAACCAGACATGCACCTGCATGTGCCACGCAGTCACTATTTCCGCGAAATTCATATTCCTGGTGTTGCACACCCGCTGTCGCGTTGTCGTGCACTTGAAAAGGGGATTGCCGGTAACTCTTTTTGGGGGGAGTAATTGCCTGCGCAATGTGCAACTCCGTATTCGAGAGTTTTCCTACACATTGTGCACTACGCTCACTGCGATTAAGCACCAGTAGAGTAAAAGTACTCAATTTGAGAGTACGAGAACTCCCCAAAGTGGAGTCGAACACGGCGTGTAGAGCAATCACTCCCTCAAATAGAAGTTGCGGCCATTCCATTGTTTTCAGAGCGTAGTGACGACAGCAAAGAATTGAACATACACTGTGTCTCACCGGTTGTGTTTGTTCTTGTCCGTGTCTGTGCGAACCACGTGACCAATCACCCAATAAAGGAGTTCATATTTCTAAAGGAAACCGGTGTTTGTCATTCGATTATGCATAATGGCGAAAAAGAGCGTAACGCATTGCGTAGAGTAGGTCGTAGTGTGGCTTACACAGCCGCAAAGCATCGTGTGCTATAGAGCTACAGCAATGAAAGTTATCCGTTGTAGCCGAGAAACACATCTAAATGCACTGAATATGCGTTATAAAATTCAATTCTACATAACAAGCGTGAGTGCTTCAGGAACGGTGTGACACAAGAAACGCATCGTGGGTGAAAAAAAAAATCCAACCTAACCCATCTCACAATGACTGCAGACGTTAATGCGGTAAGTATGGAAGTAATATAGCGACGCACCATATTGCAGGTTAATATATATCTATATATATATATATATATATATATATATATATATATATATATATATATATATATATATATATATATATATATATATATTAGTGCACGATTTTATTACCGCCGCCGCAGCAAATTGGTAGTGCCACGCACGCGTAATGCGGAGGTTCTGGGTTCGGCTCCCACCTGCGACACGTTATCTTTTCGACCGCTTTCATTTCCCTTTCCCCCTTTATTATTTTCTACATTTCAGTTTCAACTACAGCTAATTTCCCCGGTGCTTTCCTTGGGTTCATTGTCAGCTTTATATGGTCATTATTAACAAAATCGAGTCCTTCGGTTCCCCTTGTCTCCTATTTAAATATATATATAGCAGTCCTGAGATTTCCCTTGCTTCTTCTATGTGTGACATACACTGTCTCCGGGATCGGCCACGTTGCTGTTACACTCACTCGCCAGGGTCGACCATGTCCATGGTGGCATGAAGACAAGTGTATGGCGACAACGAAGTAACAACAATGGAGTGAAGACGAAATGGCGTCGACGGAACGGCGAAGGTGTTATGACGATGACGGCATGACTACAATAGGACGACGATTCAGAAATGACGATGGTATAACGACAACGGTGCGATGACGACAGAATTAGGGTATTTGGATGACGACCCGAGTGCATGATGACGATGGAGCGAGAACGACTTTGTCATGACGAATGCCTATACGACGACGATGGCGTAATGATGTCGGACTGACGACGACGGTATGACGAGAATCGAATGAGGAAGCTGGAATGGCGACATGGAAGGACCACGATGACAACACGACGGCGGTATGACAGCGAGTGTATGACTACTGTGGGTCTACGACGAAATGACGACGGTGATACGAATACGGCGGCCTAATTACGATTCAATGACTACAGCATGATAACGATGTAATGGTCAATGAATGACGTCGATACACCGGCGGAAGCGGTATGACGACGGTGGCGTGAAGATAATTGGAGGACGTGTTCGCAACGACAACGATGGTACGATCAAAGCGTGATGATGGCGGTTTGACGACAGTTGAATGACAACGACTGTATAAAGGTCATGGCGTGATAGCGACGGTATGACGATAATCCAATGACGAAGCCGGAATGACGGAGACGGACGACCACGATGGCATCACGGCTGCGAGCAAGTAGTTAGTGGCCTAAGCTACTAGACAACTTGGGCCAGTGGGTCGCCCAAAGATAGATAGATTTGTTAAAAGAGCCTAAACTATGCAAAGAATGCTCACCGCATTAAACTAACTGCACCACGAAACGCACGTGGTGACACTTCTACGACCACAATACATGAGTAGATTCCGTACCGTTGCCTGCTAAGTAGGAAGCAAGCTCGGAGGCTACATTTCCCGTAGCGGTAGACACCATTCCTACGGGGGAGGCCCTGGAAAACGCACGCGTAGCGTGCGATCCGTGCACCTTTTAAGAATCCCTTGGATGATCAAAGCTATCCTGGAAGCTTCCACTTCCATCCTCGCCCACTGCGCATATTTGGTCTTCTAAGTGCAAACTGCAATGAAACTCCACTTTGGCTAAATTGGTAATAAATTAGTACATGCTACTGAAGGAATCTTGGCAAAGCTGTAGGGCTGATAATTGTCTAGTTTGCTTAGTAGAAGCCTTTAAATAGCGCGTATTTAGAGGACACGTACGCCTGGTGGTTAGCGATCATGTCGTAAGGGTCGC